>NC_054848.1:111373181-111988764 GCF_018345385.1 Vulpes lagopus | reverse complement strand
ACCTGGGTTGCTTCTGGTCAGCAGGACTGGTAATCTGGAGTAGAGTGGGGTGGAGGGAAAGCAAACCAGGAACGGCCGGCACCTCTGTGTCCATCTCTTACTGCACACAAACAAGGATAACCCTCAGAACACGATGGCTAGTGCTTCTTCTGCCTCCCAAATTTGGCTAACTAGAACTCTGAGCCATACTGGGAAGGAGGTCCTGAGAAACAGAGGTCCTGGTGTGACAAAGTTGAAAATAAACAATCCAGCACAACTTCTAAGTTGACATTTTCATCTGATGTTGTTGTTAGTATATTGGGAATATTATCTGTACTGCTGCTTCTGTATACATGGCCTGCCTCGATACAACCATTCACCCATACAAGGGAGCTCTTCCTTAATAAAAAGTATTTTAGGGATGCCTGGCTGGCTTAGTCGGAAGAGCATGCACCTCTTGATCTTGGGGTTGTAAGTTCGAGGCCCATGTTGGGTGTACAGATTACTTAAAATCTTTTTAAAAAGTGTTTTAAATTGTATTTTTAAATATATGTAATACACATAACATATATGTATGTGTGTCTGCTGTTACCAATGCAAATACTGATTAACAAATGAGTGATCAACTGTCTTGGGTATGCCGGGAGGTGGGACTTCTGCACTAAATCCACAAACGTTTCAAGCAAACCGGGAGGGCTGGTCACTCTATGACAAGACTCAGTCAGAATTTATGCCCAATATCAGCCTCCTTCTATGATTCTCTTTATTTTGTTTTTGTGTTATTCCATACGTGGGAACTACTGTAATCTTTCCAAGCTCTGTATGAACAGATACAGTGCCTAGAATCAGGTGAACAGTGGACTTCCATGAACTCCCCCTTAGATTAGGAGCTCCATGAAGTCGGGATCACATCTTATCTGTTCACTGCCACATTCCAAACATTCAGCACAGTGTTTGACATGTGATATAGTGTTGAATGAATTAATTCCATAATCTTATCCTCCATCAAGGCTTCAATGGAAGGAGATAATAATGGACCCCAGTGCCCCCTGCCCTATGAACCTATGAATATACCAATTCTCTCTCTCTCAATCTTTATATATATTTGTATATATATATATATATTTGAATATATATATATATATATATATTTGAATATATATATATTCATCGAGTCCCTGCCGTGGGACTCGATCCCGGGTCTCCAGGATCAGGCTCTGGGCTGAAGGCAGCACTAAACTGCTGAGCCACCCGGGCTGCCCATCAATAATGTTTAATAAACTTCACCATAGGTCCTTATCTTGGGTCTATCCAGATTCCTCTGTAATATACATAAATATATATATATTTTCCCCTAAATGTTGTTGGACATGTTTTTTGTCTGTATCACAGCACCCCAAAATCCATGAGTGCATAAATTCTACTTTATTTAGCTTTTTACCCCTAGCTTTTAGCTCTGATCCTAGTACATAGTAGATGTTCAATACGTATTTATGGAAAGAAGAAGAGTGGAAGTAAAGAGACTTAAATATATATCTATGTGATGCAACTGGTATTGAGTTCACAGAGGTATGCCAAGCTGGGGCTTGTTATATTAAGAAAGATGGTTTGAAGTTTATAAATGGACCTAGAGCATCTGAGAGCTTTTGCATTTTTAGTTGTGTACAAGAAACTGTTTCCAAAGGAATGACGGAATGAGGAACTCAGAAAATCTACTCTTCCATAAAAGCAACAAGAACATGGGCAAAAATGGTCAAAACTAACTTTTTCAGAACTCTGGAAATTAACCAAAGTTTTGCAAGAATTCAACTAACTCTTATTCAAGAAAAATGGCTGAATATTTATAAGAACAGAGCTTTTTGACAATTTACTTGTGCTCTCTTTGTCCCCCTCTCCTCAGCAACGTGGTAGCCTGGAATTCTGGAACTAGACAGCAGTGATGATTGCACAATCCCAGGAATATCTTAACAAACATTAAGCTATGCACTTCCAATGGGTCAGTGGCATAGTGTGTGATTATCTCCCAAGCTGTCATTTATTTGGGAAAAAAAAAGGAGGCAGACCATCGTTTCACAGAGACCATCACTGTGAAAGGGGAATAGGGAGTAACCATTGTACTAATGATGTACAAGACTGCTTTGTAGGGGGATGACGATGTTCTGGAGCTAGATAGTGGTGATGGTTTACAACTCTGTGCCTATGCTAACCACCACTGGATTGCATGCTTTACTTATTTATGAAGATTTATTTGTTTTTATTTTAGAGAGAGAGTGCACGTGAGCAAAGAGGAGGGGCAGAGAGAGAGAGAGAAGTGGACTCCTCACTGAGCTTGGAGCCCTATAAGACATCTAGTGGCTGGATCTTAGGAACCTGAGATCATGACCTGAGCCAAAACCAGAAGTCAGATGCTTAACCGACTGAGCTACCCGAATGCCCCTAGATTGCGCACTTTAAAAGGGTGAATTTAATTTATGTGAATTACATCTCAATAAGGTTTTTAGAAAAATAGAGAGAAGCTATTTCCCTATACATACTAAGGAAAACGATGACTATAAAGCAGTATCTTTGAAATGCTACACTGTCTATACAATTTTGGGGAACCTGAGGTGACTTCAACTACTTACAGAGAGGATCCTGATACTATAAGAGCTAAATGAAATAATGTCAATATGACTCTTTTCATAGTAACTGACACTTAGTAGGTACTTGATAATAGGAAAGTTCTAGTCTCCTCTGGGCCGTCAAGGCCAGCTCAAATTCATATGATATGGTATGATAATTTATTAATTTTTATGTCATTTCCCTATCTAGATTCTGTGTTCCTTCATGGTACAGACAAGCTGATGCATCATAGAAAGTGGTGAGTGTAAGCATAAATCATGTGCATGCTAGATCCCACTCCCTGGTTTCAAACTCTGACTCCTCCATTTCTAAGCTATGTGACCACCTGTAAATTAGTCTCCATGCCTCATTTTCCTCACCAGCAAATGGAGATAATAATGATCCATAATTCCCAGCGTGGTGGTTAATGTATGAGTTAATCCACATAAAGTTCAGCTGACCTTTAAACAACACGGTTCAAACTGCACGGGTCCACTTGTACATGGATTTTTTTTTCAACAAATATAGTACAAGTACTGCGCTTGCATTTTCTCTTCCTTATGATTTCCTTAATAACATTTTCTTTTCTATAGCTTACTTTATGGTAAAAATATATAATACATATAACATACATATACATACATGTTATAATACATATAACATAACATGTTAGTCAACTGTTTACATTACCTGTAAGGCTACATAGTCTACCAAGCAACAATAGACTATTAGTTATGTTTTGGAGGAGTCAAAAGTTATAATGTGAATTTTCAGGAGGCCTGAGTGGCTCAGTCAGTTCAGGTCATGATCTCAGGGCCATGAGATCCCATCCCCTGTCGGGCTCCACGCTCAGCATGGAATCTGCTTGTCTCTCTCCTTCTGTTCTTCCCCTTACTTGCACTCTCTTGCACACTTAAATAAATAAATACATCTTTTTAGAAAAGTTATACATGGCTTTTCAATTGCACAGGGGTCAGTGCCCCTAACCCTTGAATTCTCCAAGAGTCAGCTGTAGTCGGACTGGTGCCAGGCACAAGTACACAGTCGGTACATGTTAGCTCTTATTCCCAATACCTAGCACAGTGTTTGGCACATAGCAGGCGCTCAGTGGAATTTCATGTGAGTAGGATACAGTGCTCATTTGTTGCAGAGGCTCCATGGGAGGAGTTGAATGCATTGCGTAATTTTTGGAAAACCAAATGCTACAAGGCACAGCTATAAACTTGCCTTGGCCTAGTTGGTACATCCTAGCAATTGAGTGGGGCTGGGGTAGGGGCTAGGGCAGGGGAAGTTATCTGCTTCTATTTCACTTGATCCCTTTTACTCTCTAATGGTCCTGCCTTTGCTGGCACAAACAGCATCTCCTATCCATAAAGTGGTCTCAGTTCTCACTTCTACTCCTCTGAGTGGTACACCATGTGCATCAATGGTGACACCGAGTTTCTTCTGGTGATAAGTCAAGGATAGGTGTCATTATTGAAGTGTGAGGAGCCTAAGATGAAGCTGACTGATCATTTTCTAGAGTGATTAAACCCAAACAGAAACAGGTCTTGTTAGGCAGAAAGCTTGTTTGTGCTAAGAGATATGTACAGCTGTATTATGTGCCACCTCAAAATGTCATGGTCCATTTCCTTTACTTACAATAGATTGTGAAGGGAACTTGGTAAAGAGTCCTAATGTTTGCTTCCAGAAATTGTGTATGTGAAAGCTGTTCAAATGAGGAAGTTTAAATTCTTTTTTTAGTAAAGGAATCTAGGCCTCGCTTTATACAGAGATTATTCCAAGCCTGGAATTGAGTGCCTTCCAAAAAAATGGCTCTACACCATGTGCATTGACATTGACTCCCTCAGCCACCATAATTTATGGACATCAATTAGATAATGGGCTGCTTTGCCTGTTTTTATGAAAATGCCAATTTGGAACCTTGGCGTTGATGGAAAAAAACCTCTTTTGCTGTGCATGGAAGGCAGCCAGGCAAATGGTCTGCATGGAATTCCTTCATCAATCTGGAATGGCAGGCAGTAAACGATTCCCTTTGAAAACTGTAATCACCTGCTAGAGGCCTCACCAAGGAGGTATGTAGCTATTTATCCACACCTTTTCAGCCAGGCAGAAAATCCAAGGCTGTATCCTCATGACCAGACATGAGGCTGGGAGGATCAGGATCCCCAGTCAGACCCCAGGGGTTATCCTACATGCTGACCCTTGAATCACCTTCTTCCCCGCTAACAGCCAAGACCTGGTTATTATACCAAAGACCTGGTTAAGTATACCAAATTCGCCATACCTAGATCCTTCTTCTCTTACAATATGTTCTGTCTCAGGCAGCTCCTCAATCAGACCCCACCCCCTACCTCCCACCGAAATAATTCTACTGAGATCATCTCTTCAGCTCTCTAGTCTTTCCCAGACACTCATGGGTCCTAGGAGTGGACACAACTTCGGTTCAGAGTCTCAGCATATGATGCAATAAACTCCTTAGCCTCGCAGACACCTTCTGCCTCTCCCTCAAACACAGTCTTTCCAGCTCTGCTGAATTACTTGCAGTTCATAGGGAGCATCACATTTTCTTGTGAAGCGGCCCCCTGTTGGGGATGCTCTCTCTCCCCCTCATCTTGTCTACCTGGAAAACTATGTATTCTTCAAGATTTCTCAAAAATCACTTATACTCCCAAACCTTATCTGACTACTCCCATTTATCTTTTTTTTTAATTTTTATTTATTTTTTTATTTATTTATGATAGTCACACACAGAGAGAGAGAGGCAGAGACATAGGCAGAGGGAGAAGCAGGCTCCATGCACCGGGAGCCCGACGTGGGACTCGATCCCGGGTCTCCAGGATCGCGCCCTGGGCCAAAGGCAGGCGCCAAACCACTGCGCCACCCAGGGATCCCCTACTCCCATTTATCTTATCCCCACTCCGCAGCGCACATAGGTGCACACACACCTGCACACACAGCGTTTCCTTCCTTCATGCTTCCAAAGGGATTATCAAGTGTAACACACTGTTCTAAATATTTAATATGTATTAACTCACTTGATCCTCATGACTGCCCTATGGAGAAGGTATTAATATCACCCTGTTTTACAGATGAGGAAACTGAGGCATAGAGAGTTTGACTCACTTGCAAGTCATCACTCACAATTAGCATGTTGTGGAGTCAGGATTAGAACCCCAGCAAAGTAGTCTGTAGACTTAATCACTACGCTAAATGGAGGAGCTCTGTCAGATATGTACTCACACTTGGAATATGTGTCCTAGGCTGGTGCAGCCCTGGTGGGAAAACAGGGGTGAGTCTTTCTATTAAACTAACAAAAGAGAGATAATAAATTGTCCGTAGAGTGGCCTAAGTGACTATCTCACAACAGAATATTCCTTGTGGGTTCCAAGCTCTTAACCAGGTTTGTTCCATCCAGTCATGGTTGCAGCTAACACACTGTGCTTTTGCAGTGACCTGTTCTCAAACAACAAATGTCAACCAGTATAAAATTCACACACACGAAACAATTCTAATCAGAACCATCGTTTGTTGTGTACATTTTCACAGTGGAGTATGAAAAGGTCAAACTTTATTTAACAACTTGAATTTAGAAGAAAACAAGACCAAACAGAAAAAAAAAAAAAGACTCCACCCAAGACAGAAAAAAAAATAGGGTTTCAGTACAAAACAATATAGACATTCTTTTCTTACTGATCAATTATAATCTTATATCACCTATGTGTCAAAGAGGAAAGAATGTCAAAACTCTAACTGCTCTAACCCTTTGGATTCTCTCTGCTGAATACTGTTGGGTAGAAAAAAATAACATTTCAGTTGGGTCTTTGGAGACTTTTGGAAAAATTTTTTGCTCTTCTTTGCAAAGCCTGGGTGTGGAATACAACTTTCAAGTACCTAATGGGATCTGAGTATGGAGACCTAGAGAACGACTCTAAGAGGGAATAAGAAGGTAAAGATTTTTATTTCATCCTCGTCATGTATCTCCACAATCTCAGGGTATTAGTGTGCATGAGTTAATATAAAATATAATAGACTAGTCATAAAGAAAGAGCTTTAAAAAAAAAAAAGAAAGAGCTTTAAAATTTTGTCCCTGGTGCCTATGTTAAAGAAATGAAAAAAATTATCTGGAAGTGAATGTATGCATTTCTCCCCTCCCTTCACCCTTTCCTAGCTGAAAATTTCATCCAAAAAGCCTTTAAGCAGGCCACAGGACAGAAGGTGGCAAGTGGGCTAGCAGACTGAGAGGTTCTGGGTATTTGCCACGTTCAAGAGACTCATATAAAGAAGTTAAGATATTAAGCCAATGGGATCCAGGTTTTTCACTGAAGGGAGTTAACATTATTATGGACAGGGAGAAAAATTACAATGAAATCCGTAGTATCATATTAGACTGGAATCAGAGGTTTCAAGTTATATTTTACAATATATAGAAATAACTAGAAATACATATAGCTGTAACGTTGCATATGTGTGCAATGCATGAGTACATCTAGCACCCAAGATCACTCCAGTGTCATCCAGGGCAAGTTACTTTATCTCTCAGTTTACTCATCATGTAATCAAGATGATAACAATCCTGGGGCGCATGGGTGGCTTAGTCAGATAAGGGTCTGGACTCTTGGTTTCTGCTCAGGTCATGATATCAGGGTCATGAGATCAGTCCTGTGTGGGTCTCCACACTCAGTGTGGTCTGCTTGGCATTCTCTCCATCTCCCTCCACCCCTCCCCTTGCTCTTGTTCTCAAAAAAAAAAAAAAAAAACCAACAACAAAAAAACCAAAACAAAACAAAACAAAAAAAAAAGAAAGAAAAAAAGATGATAACAATATCTTAGCAAGCTGGTTGCAAAGATCAGAGGTGATGACTGTGTAAAGTTTCCAGCAGAGTTCTCAGATCTTAGAAGACTCTAACCTTGAGTAAACCAGTATATATTTCTTATGAATCCAATATGCCATGGCCTAATATGGCACTGTGATTTGACTTGATAAGGTGGCATCTACTGCAAAATGTGGTGCCTCGGGCAGCCCGGGTGGCTCAGAGGTTTAGCGCCACCTTCAGCCCAGGGCCTGATCCTGGAGACCCGGGATGGAGTCCCACGTTGGGCTCCCTGCATGGAGCCTGCTTCTCCCTCTGCCTGTGTCTCTGCCTCTGTGTGTGTGTGTGTGTGTGTCTCTCATGAATAAATAAATAAAATCTTAAAAAAAAATGTGATGCCTCAAAAAATAAAGGTAGGAGGGAGATCATGACGTCTGTGTCACTTTGAGAGGACTGACAATTAATTTTAAATTACTTTCTGTCAAACCTTCAAGTGTTACAAGAGATTATTTACTTACGCACATATTTTGCAATGCATTAATATTTTAATATTGATGATTTTAAGGTCCAATGCAAGGAATACTCATTTCAACAACTCTACTGTCTTTCACTGTCTAGTTGAGACATGGTGAACCAATAAGAAAAGGCTTCCTTCACAACTGAATAAGTTTGGAATCCTGACTGCCTAAATTTGAAAAACGCATTACTGTACATGTAAATATGTAATTTATTTGCATATTTATTGAATTATTCATCAAACACTCCATTAAAAACGTGGATGCCTTGATAGTAAATTTTTATCACCATGGAAAATTTATTCATATGGAAATAGCATCAAGAGAAATTTATTAAAATGAAAATGGCATTTAATACAATGTTGAAACACTTAAAGAGATGAATATACAAAGGGAACATGTCCCACAAATGGCTTTTCATAAGATTTCTCAAAATCTAAAGATACAAATTTAGAAAATGCCAAGAGTTTTTTTACAGGTAGGCAGAATTATTGAGTCTTGTAACTCAGGCCACTGACTTCTCTTTTTCTCTTAGGTAGTAAAGCGTTTGGAACTAGCACATCATGGTTTGTATTAAAAATGAGAAGGGTTAAGCTAAAATAAATAGGTGCTAATTTTCCTTTATTTGATGCTTCTTTTTCTCTTAATTAGCTTATAAAAAATCAGCAGTAAAAGGACATTCAAATACATGGCTATGGCAAATAGTCTTTTTTTGTATCCTACTGATTTCATTTTTCTTGACAAAACGAGGTGTTGGTTTACTTTTGTTTTGTAGGTTTGTTTGTTGTAATTGTGCTGACGATTGTCTTCTTCAAACAGGCTGTGTTATGAAAATTAAAATTGAAGACAGGCAACCGTGGCCTTAACATTTGGAGCAAAAAGAATGGTTCCACTGTCAAACATGAAAGTACATTGGGTTTTTAAAATATTTTTTAAAAATATTTTATTTGTTTATTTCACAGACAGAGAATGAGCACAAGCAGGGGAGTAGGAAAGGGAGAAGCAGGCTCCCCACGGAGCAAGGAGCCAGATGTGGGGCTCTATTCCAGGACCCTGGGATCACGACCTGAGCCGAAAGCAGACACCCCAAATAAAGCACTTATAAAGACATGCTGGTGGTATGAGCATGGACTTCAAGATAGCTTGGGAGCAGACTCTACTTTTTCTGGAATTTTCATATAAAATTAAGGAAATAAGGCAAGGTAGTAGATTCCTCAATAAATTAAATAAATTCCTAAAAATTGATTTCTTCACATCATATAGTAAAGTAAGTTTTAGATTAATTACAATTCAATATAAGACACAAAATCATGAAACACATGGGCCTTTTGGATTAAGATTTGTAATATTTCTAAAAATGCAGAGATGGAAAGAATTCTGCAAGCCCAAAAGCTATGGAAACCATTACAAAATAAAAATAAAATAAAAAGTAGTTCAACTATGTGCAAAACCTTTTTACTAATCAAAGCACAAACACGTGAAAAAGGCAAATAATAAAGAAAAATTGTGACAAATATGACAAAGGGTTAATAAATTAATTAAATGCTAAATATCTGTTGTAGTAGAGTAAGATACATACATAACTAAGCAATTTCCTTTATCACCAATTTTGCGTGAAAGTAACTGTCACAGAAGGAGAGAAGGGGAAAAAATTAGAAGCCAGAAAGTCTTAGACTCAATAATAGTTATTTTTCTGTAGGGACATTTAAATTAGATATTTTTAGAGCTGTAAGACAGTGTGTAGTTATATATCCTAAACACTACTTGGCAAATCCCATTTTATGATTTCTAGTCTAGCATCACTACCACCACCCTTAGTTCATTCTTCCTATCTATTTTTATCACTTCCATCCTTCATGTTTTTTATGGATTAAACACAAGTGACTGTAAATGACCCTGTTACAAAGGAGATTTTTGTTATATTTTTTTCCTGCTGTATTCCTGGTGCCAGTTTCAGATAACCAGAATGTTAAAACCAATTGCTAATTATGTTTCCTTGTTAATGGTTCCCATTATACACAAATCTTTCTACGAACACCTTGAGCTGTAGGAGAAATGCCTGGATACATTAAACAGCTCAATAATGAAAGCCACCAACATTACAATAAAAACATTCAAAAAAGATATGAACAGTTAATTTCAATGGTGGGCATAGAAATGTTCAGAGTCAGTAGTAAGCAAAAAAAATATGGAAATTTAAACAAGATACATTTTGCTTATCAAACTGACATGTATTATTTTTAATGACAATACATAGTACTGATGATGTGTTAATGGAAATGTAAATTGTCAAACCCATTTTCAAAAGGATTTGCTAGAGAAGGAGAAGGAGAAATAAGAGCAAGAGAGAATCATAAGCTTAAGGAAAAATAATGTACAGAAGCAAAGATTTTTTCCCCCTAATTTCCCTGTAAGTTACTTTTAAGTACAACTTACTGCAAGTCAGATTTTTAAAGATAGTTTATTTTTTTAAGATTTAATTTTTAAGTGATCCCTACAGATCAACATGGGGCTCGAATCCACAACCCCACGATCAAGAGTCACACACTCCAATGACTGAGCCAGCCAGGTACCCCTAAAATGCATTTTATTTTTTAGAGCAGTTTAGGCTCATGGTAAAATTAAAAGGAAGGTATAGAGGCTTCCCATAAGACCCTTTGTCCTCCGACTCATAGCCTCCTCGTCATCAACGCCTACCACCAGAGTGGTAGGTTCATTATAACTGATGAAACTCCATTGACATCATTATCTTCCGAAGTCCATAGGCACATATTTTTATCGAAGATATTCACCATAATTATCATGTTAATTTTAAGAATCAAAATATACAAAATCAGCTGATGTCCAATAATATGGTAACAGTTAAATTCACATTGGTCAATATTTTCAATATTTAACATTTGGAGAATTTTCAGCGCATTACCCACAATATAATCTTGGCTAAAATATGACAAAGCACTAACATATAAATTAAGTAAGCACATGAATATTCTAAATGAATATTCTAAATGAATATTTAGAACAAGAAGATAAATCGGGAAAAGTAAAAAGTTTACAAAGACGTTCACTAAGTGTAGAAATACAACACTTTAAAAATTAATTATCTTCCTATAACCCACCTCTCTGATACTCTTCTACATTTCTGGCTGAATATGATTTGATTGATTCTTCGTATGGCAATGATTTTGTAATATCCTCTTATGTCATCAATATCATAGTCAGATAATTTAGGCTTTCCTCTAACATGGTCAACATTTAAAAACTTTAGTGGTACTTTAAAAAAGCTTTCCCAAGCATCACATCTTGTTTTTTTTTTTTTAATTTTTTTTTTATTGGAGTTCAATTTGCCAACATATAGCATAACACCCAGTGCTCATCCCATCAAGTGCCCCTCTCGGTGCCCGTCACCCAGTCACCCCCACCTCCCCTTCCACCACCCTTAGTTCGTTTCCCAGAGTTAGGAGTCTCTCATGGTCTGTCTCCCTTTCTGATATTTCCCACTCATTTTCTCTCCTTTTCCCCTCTATTCCCTTTCACTATTTTTTATATTCCCCAAATGAATGAGACCATATAATGTTTGTCCTTCTCCGATTGACTTACTTCACTCAGCATAATCCCCTCCAGTTCCATCCACGTTGAAGCAAATGGTGGGTATTCGCCGTTTCTAATGGCTGAGGAATATTCCATTGTATACGTAGACCACATCTTCTTTATCCATTCATCTTTCCATGGACACCGAGGCTCCTTCCACAGTGTGGCTATTGATATCACATCTTGTTATTGGCAGTGCTGTATGTGCCTGATTTGAGACAACTTCTGGCACATTTCCTTCGTATACGTGCTATTACAAACATTTTCACTGTTTGTAGTACAGCCACACGTTCATGCCTTAGAAACACAGAAATTCTCATCAATTCTATTCTACCCAATACCCATTTTGATTTATTGTTTTTATTTTCTTAAGATCTTATTTATTTATTCATGAGAGACACACAGAGAGAGGCAGAGACACAGGCAGAGGGAGAAGCAGGCTCCCCACAGGGATCCCAATGGGGGGCTCAATTCTGGCACCCTGACATCATGACCTGAGCCAAAGGCAGACACTCAACCACTGAGCCACCCAGGCGCCCCCTGATACCTATTTTTGAAAAGTCTTGTCTTCCTAGGGCACCTGGATGGCTCAGTCAGTTGAGTGTCTGCCTTTGGCTCAGGTCATGATCCTGGGGTGCAGGGATTGAGTCCCACATTGGGATCCCTGCGGGGAGCCTCCTCTCCCTCTCCCTCTGCCACTGACTCTGCTAGTACTTTCTCCCTCTCTGTGTGTCAAGTAAATAAATATCTTTAAAAAAAAAAAGTCATGTCTTCCTACAATGATTATGTTATTTTTCCCAGTTTCTAATATTTTCCATGTTCTACAATTAGTATTTATGTGTTTTATGAAATACAAACTACATGATGAACGTACTAAAGCGAGTTAAAAGGCAGGATATAAAATATCTGTCTTTCCAGAAAAATCTGCTGGCTAAATGACTGCCAGAGTTTCTTCACTCTCTGTAACATTGTGTCCAAGAGGAAGGTTGAAGGTGATGGTCGTGCGCAAAGATGTGCCCATTCTCCTTATTGATCTTAAACACGCAGTTCAGATGTACAAGGGCAAAAGACTGCACTGTGCCATTCTCGTAGTTTGGGAACGTGATGTATCTAGGTGGTATGTGTGAATGATGACGTGCCACATCTCGGTTGTAATCACAGCTTATTTATAAAAATTAAAGGAACCTTTTCTCCTGGTGCTCTGGGGAGCATTAAGGCGGGCTATTAGAACAGCTAATTATAAATGCGTGTTCATTGCTTCCATTTGTAGGCCATGTCTCCATGAGAATCAGCGCATCATTGGCACTGCAGCTTGCCAGATGCTTGGCTCGGAGGGCAGTACTTTTAAGATCATTGGAAACATTATAATTGAACAGGGATTGTTGGTTCCAGCTTCCAAAATTGCTCTCTGCACACAGACATGGTTGCTTGCATCCATATGAAACGTGGATGAAGTGTATGAAATATAATGTAACTGGTCCTCCAGTGTGACCAACCAAGTTCTCAGATAAAGCAACCCTGAACATTTCTGACCTGGCCTTATCATACATTTCTACATCGGCTGACATTCTCTTTGCCTGATTTGGTTTAGAAATTCCCGACGGTATTTTCCTTATAGCTGACCTGCTTCTCACTAGTTTTCCTTCTCAAGCTGTTTTGTTATCCTGCCCATCGACTCTTTGCTCTTGCATTTATGTATCTTTATTTTTATCTTAAGATTCACAAGTTAGAACAGCCTTACACTTTCAAACAGACCGAGACAGGATCCATCCTCACCGAACTGATATGGAATTTCCTTCTTGTGGAAACATGCTTTGCTTTTGTAGACGAAATAATTGATTACATAAATAAGCAATTGTCATGTCAAATAAGAAGTCATTGCCATATTTTCAGAGGGGTTTTTTTTGAGAATCTTAGGATTCTAGGACTACTTTAAAAATTGTACTTCTTCAAAAAAATTTTCTGAAAAAGGATGACCACAAGATTTTTCCAGTATTATATAACCAGGTATCTTACTACTGTGTGTGGGTTGTTTGTTGTTGTTCAATTAATATGGCTTTAGTGGAAACAGCATATTATGACATGATTTCCAATAGGGCTCCTTAGTGCAATAAGACTTCTTATAACATGTATGTGATTATCCTAAAATATAAAATATTGAGTTAGAATAATAAAAACAGCTAATGTTGAGGGCTTATTAGGTCCCAAGAAACTATCCTATGCTCTTTACATGCCTCATTATTATTAATATTATTATTATTAAGAGAGAGAGAGAGAGAGAGAGCAAGTGAGGGGAGAGCGAGAGGGAGAGAAAGAGAGAGAGAGAGAGAGAATCTTAAGCGGGCTCCAAGCCCAGCTCAGAGCCTGACATGGGGCTCAATCTCATGATCCTGAGATCATGACCTGAGCCAAAATTAAGAGTCAGATGTTTAAATAACTGAGCCACCCAGGCGCCCCTCTTTACATACATTATAACTTAGTTGTCACAAACCTACAAGTTATTATTTACCACCATTTTACAAATAAGGAAACTAAGGCATGCAGTGGTTAAGCAGCTTGCTCAAAGTCACGTAGTTAACAGCTAGTAGCACCAGGATTCAAATCCAGACAGTTCAGCTCCAGAACTTATACTATTAACACTGACTGTGCTATTCTCATTAATATTCATGAAGAATAATTTTGAAATTGTGCCATGTTAAGAGTTATATCGGAGGAGGGTTATTCCTTAGAAGATTCCAGTGAAAATCCACCCCATTGTGGCAGTTCGTTTCTGGCCAATGTTTTTGACTTTCAAAGCACTTCATTTTTTTTCTTTTTATTATTATTTTATTTTATTTTATTTTCATCACGATGAGTGTATTCTTTAATCCCCATCACCTATTTAGCACTTCAATTATTAAGAGAGGTAAAAAAAAAATCAGAAATAAGGAGCCTACTGGGCTTCATAATTGCTGTAAGCTCCCAAATGTAAGAAATCTGCTTCAAAGTGGTGGTGTTGGTGTTTTATTTCATTTCAACATCATGAAAATTGCCAGATACTGCTGGAACCTAGCCTGCTTTCTTGGCTTAGTTCGTACATGAGAGAATATCATCTAATTCTTTGTCATATGCAAAGCAAAGACCCTCATGGAAAAGTTCTGTTAGTCTCTTTTTTGTAAATCCATTTATTTCTGAACCTCCAATTTTGCTTTTGTGGTTTTTGGATGGTTTGATTAAGTAACTATTGATAGATAACGACATTGCTTTTAGAATGTATCAGCAGAATGCTTCAGTTCTGGCCTTCTTCAGGTTTGAACACACTTATTGAAATTAAAGCTATTCATCACATTAATGCTCTACTGTCATTTATGGTTAAGAAATAAAATTCTTTCCATCTTTTTTGGAAAAGGCAACAGGGTAAAATAGACACTAGCACTGAGATAAGACATCAGACAATGTCACTAAAAATGGGTAATTCCTTCGACAGTGAGAATGAAATACAGATTAAAATTTTGCATTAAATTATGTTGCATTCAACGTTGTTCATTACCGCCCCAAGTGGACAATCTTGTGTAAATACCATTATCATTTTATCCTCATCTTGAGGTTTAAGGCTGAAATAGAAGGAATGTTTCTATACGGACAGTGTTTATGTTGAGACTTAATGTTCAATGTGATGATATTGGGTGGTGGGACCTTCTGGGAGGTGACTAGGCCATGAGGGTGGAATTCTGGTGAATAGGATTAGTGTCCTTACAAAAGAGACCCGAGAGAGCTCTCTCATTCCTTCTGCCATATGAAGACATGGCAAAAACAAACAAACAAACAAAAACCAAACAAAGAAAAACACCTGTCCATGAAGCAGGAAGCAGGACCTCGTCAGATGCAGAATCTGCTGGCACCTTAATCTTGGACTTCTCCATCTCCTGAACTGTGAGAAATCAATTTGTTGTTTATAAGCCACCCAGTCTAGGTGTTTTTGGCACAGCAGCCCAAACCGACTAAGCTAAATGCTAAACTAGAAACTCCTATGAACTCTCTATTGTGGTATCATCTCATGCCCCCCCACCACTTTTTCCAATCATAATAGTCTTCTGACAGTCTTGGAACATGTCAGTCTCTCTCTCTCTCTCTCTCTCTTTTTTTCATAATAAATTTATTTTTTATTGGTGTTCAATTTACCAACATACAGAATAACACCCAATGCTCATCCCGTCAAGTGTGTCAGTCTATCTCTTGACTCAATATGTTTTTACTTGCTGCTCCCCAGGTGTGGAATTCTCTTCCTCCTTCTTTTAACCTAGATTGCTTCTCCTCTTTCTTAAATCTCACTTTGAACATCACCCCTCAGGGAGACCTGCACTGATGGTCCTATTGAAAGTACGTCAGATTTTATTTTATTATCTATCACATAAGACTTTTACTTTTTTTCCTTTAAAGCACTCATCACAAGCTTTACTGTGTCGGCACTACAATTTTTGGCTCTCTTGCTAGAAGGTAAGTTCCCCAAGAAAAGAAGCCTTGGGAATTTGGCCTGCTGCCATATTCCCAGTGCCTACCATCTGGAACAAACTCGGCAAATATATACATAATAAATAAACACATTTCCAACATCACCCACTGTCTGAATGTCTGGAGACAGTTGACACTTTGTCATATTCCTTAGAAACAATGAATGTATGGGGAAAGTCCTGGGAAAAGATGTAGATTTTACTGAAGAATTCATAGGAGAGGAGTTCCTGGGTGGCTCAGTCAGTTGAGCGTCCAACTCCTGATTTAGGCTCAGGTCATGATCTCAGGGTCATGAGATCTAGCCAGGTGTCAGGCTCTGTGCTCAGCAAGGAGTCTGCTTGAGGATTCTCTTTCTCCCTCACCTTCTGCCCTTTCCCCACTTTCTCTCTGTGTGTTTGTCTCTTTAAATAGGAATTCATAGGAGATACGAAAGAAGTCTATATTTCCTTCTCTATAATCTCTTCACTCCTGCTTAGCTGAGTAGCAGCTTTCCTGAGTCCCTCCACCATCTTCCCAAGGATTTCAGCTCTGTGCCCAAATATGTATACAAACAAATAAGCTTTACTACCCCAAGACCCACCCTCTGAAGGAAATGTAATAACTAGCTATTATTAATCAGGCATGCTCCCAGGGGGCCTACCAAGGAGTATTCCCTTGGGGAGGTGTTTTGAGAGAGAGAATTTTCCCTACTTTGTTACATCTCTAAATGTTTCTTGGTTCCTTGTTGGTTTTGTTTGTTTATTTTGGATCTGGAAAATGTCAGCCCCGTGAGCCAGGGCTGTGGTAAAAGTCAAACTCAGTATGTATTAAAACATCCATTTTTTAAAGATTTGTTGGGAAAATACTATACGTTACACAGTGTGCTAGGTACTGAGCATGAAAGAGTGGTCCCTGCTCATGAGCAGCTTACAGTGCCCATTGTAGACTGTAGAGCACGGTGACAATTTAACTACTTATATCAAAGAATTGCATGTTTGCACTGTCACAGTGATCATGATTGCTTATGTTATTAGTAATTCTGAATTCTGAAAACAGCACTCAAATAATACATTCTTAACATGTTTGATGTGGTATTTCATAAAGGTTATGGCTATGGGACATGATGACATTTTTGTTAAATAAAACCAGCCCTCTTTTCCCATAAGTTGGTTTTATTCCAAATCAGAGTGAACGTTTTATTTTATTTTGTTTTGTTTTATTTTATTTTTTAAAGATTTTATTTATTTATTCATAGACACAGAGAGAGAGAGAGAGGGAGAGGCAGAGACACAGGCAGAGGGAGAAGCAGGTTCCATGCATGGAACCCGATGTGGGACTCGATCCCGGGTCTCCAGGATCACACCCCAGGCTGCAGGCGGCGCCAAACCGCTGCGCCACCGGGGCTGCCCCAGAGTGAACATTTTAAAGAAGAAATTGCATGTGTTCTTGTCCAGTTGTTACTCATCCACTGTTACTCAGGAGTCGTTCTTCAAATACCCCAAATATAAGTCAAGCATGACACAACTTAGAAAAGAGGTCAGGTTCACGGTGACCCTTAGCCCAGACACAAGTGTCCTCCCACCAGCTCTTATAGCAGTGCTCCAGCCATATGGCTTCCAATTCCCCAAAGAGCCTTAAAGGAGAACTGTGCTACCTGGTCCTGCTTATCTGAATGAAGCTACAGCCCAACAGGAAACACAGTAGAAACACAGTATGTAATTACACTGCAGTATGATAAAGGCTCTAAGAATGAGCATGAGGACATAGAATGAATAAACCATGGGAATACAAGGTATAATATGGAATTTTCAAAAAGAAGAAAAAAGTATGAGCATGAGGGGCTATTGCACCATAGATAGAGGCCCCCAAGGTGAGCTGGGAGCATCAGGGAAGTCCTCTAAACAGAGGTGGTATCTGCTTAATGGCCTAAAGAATGAATGGATGGAAACCAGATGGAAAGGAGGCTGGAAACATGCAAAGATAGGATTTCTATAAAGACAGAGACATCACCTCACAAAATGGTCCAGAAATAAGAGATCAACTTCATTTGGTTTCATCATGGCTGTATAGTGGTAGAAAATTATAAAGGAGGGGAAGTAGTGGAACCAAATGAAGTTGACAGGGGTCTTGGGTACCAAGCTATAACGTGTTGTGGAGCATTTAAGGATTTCTAATAGGTGAGCAATCAATCCGATATAAGTTTTTTACAAAGAATAGTTAGAGAAGAAGACTGGAAGCAGAGAGACCAACAGTTGGGAGAATGCTGTGTAAGTTTATGATCATCTGGAGCAGGCTGGTAGTAGGTTAAAAAAGGAAAAAGCCGAAAGAGGTGTTTACAAAGCACAGGATTGAGGGAGAGAGACATGAATGACTTCTGTAGACAGGGAGGCAAGACCTAGATACTAGCTCCGACCCCACTACTTCCTAGCTGTGTAATCTCACCCGCATTACTTAACCTCTTTTTTTTTAAAGATTTATTTATTTATTTATGAGAGAGAGAGAGAGAGAGAGAGAGAGAGGCAGAGACACAGGAGGAGGGAGAAGCAGGCTCCATGCCGGGAGCCCGACACGGGACTCGATCCCGGGGCTCCAGGATCGCACCCTGGGCCAAAGGCAGGCGCTAAACCACTGGGCCACCCAGGAATCCCCTACTTAACCTCTTCAACCAAGCTTCCATTGCCCCAGCTGTCCAATGGAAATGGACTACCCAATCCAACTCATAGGACAGTGCAAAGGCAAAATGTAGATAAAAGCTCCAGTTAGCCAATGTAAGAGATTATTAATGAGCTCTCAGAACCATGGTATTTGTTGAATAGCCACATAATGTCTGATCACCCGCCACTGTCACGTCTTATGTCACTTGTTTTCCTTCATTTTCATGGGAGCACTGATACTTCAAAGCTATGTTTGAAAAAGGTAGACATTCATTGAATATTTGGTACTGGATATTAATTTGTTCAGTGGAGATGAGAGCTGAGAGAAAAATAATTGCAAAAAGAATGAAATTTCTAAGTTTTATTCAGTTTCTTCACATCAGGAACAGTACCAGGCTCCATGGTCAACACTAGGGAGGATAGAGAAATGAGCAAGATCTGCTGCCTTCAAGGAGATGGAACTCGATGGAAAGACAATACACAAATACATACCCTCATGACACAAAATAGAAATTAAAAGTACCCAATAGAAGGCATAAGCCAAGTATGATTGGAAATCCAAAGGGAATGATATCATGGAAGAGTACAAGACACCGAGGAAAGAAACATCAGAAAGTCTTGGTTTAAAACCCCAGATCTGCCACGTGTTGGCTGTGTGATCTGGGGCAAATTACTTAACTTCTCCAATCTTCAGTTTTCTTGTCAGTTAATTGGGGCTCATGCTAGCATCTGTCCTTTAATTCTGTGAGAATTAAATTAAATAAGATAATGTGGTAAATTATGGGTGAATAAATTTTTGGTAGGCAGAAACTGAAGTGGTATGAGTCTTCCAGGCAGAAATATTAATACAAAATTAAATTGTGTGTCCTCTGAGACACATCGAGAGGGGATAGTAAAGAATTATAAACCCCTGTGTCATTAAAGAAAATCCTCTAGGTCAAGTGGGGGATGACTGCAAGAGTCCTCCACAATCACTCAAGACTCAGAAGCTGTCTTCATTACAAAGCTTTGCCCTGGACCTGCCACCAGTCTGGCTAGCCGAGCTGGGAGTGTCTTTTTTTTTTTTTTTTTTTTTTTAATATCTTAGTTTAGCTTTTTTTTTTTTTTTTGTAATTTTTAAAAATTTTTTATTGGAGTTCAATTTGCCAACATATAGCATAACACCCAGTGCTCATCCCGCCAAGTGCCCCCCTCAGTGCCCGTCACTCAGTCACCCCGTCACCCCGTCCACCTCCCCTTCCACCCTCCCTAGTTCGTTTCCCAGAGTTAGGAGTCTCTCATGGTCTGCCTCCCTTTCTGATATTTATTTCCCACTCATTTTTTCTCCTTTCCCCTGTATTCCCTTTCACTATTTTTTATATTCGCTGGGAGTGTCTTTGAGATGGTTTTATATAAACGACATCGGGGTAACATAGTGCAGTGCTGGGCACTCAGTGGAGTCTCCAGAAGTGGTTTTCAAAGGAACATAGGATTGCAAAAGCCTAACCCAGGTAATGAATCCTAAGGTGATTGCTTGGGCCAGCATTCCTTCAAGTGTCATGGCAGGTGATTGATTGGCAGTGAGTCCTAAGAAGAAAAAGAAAAAGAACACTGGTGGAACAACATTTCTTTTGTATAGCACAATACCTGTGTTATTAAAATCAAAATTACTTATTTCCAACTGGCAAAAAGAAAAAACAAAACAAAACAAAACAAAACAAAAAAAACAAAAACCCTGACATGATCTTTCCCCCTTTTCCAGTAATGTATTACTTCGGAAGAAGTGTGATGAGGCTTTAGTAACTGCTGCTGGAGAGTAATATAAAATTAAATATTATTGTCATTTTTCATTTCTGTCACCAACCGTAAGTGTAATCAATTTTTTTTTTCAAAATAGCCAAACTGGCAGGTTATTTGGAAATTTGTTTTTAAAGTGACATTCATGATTGTGCAAATAAAGCCATGTGGCTAAGTGTTAGTAATAGCACCAATCAAAGCTGCTGAAATGGTAAGCATCATTTCTGTCTTCTCAGGAGCAGCACCCAAATTAACTGTGAGATAAAAGGACAACATGTGAAAAGAAAAAAAGGCGCATCCTGGCTCCTGGGGTGGTATCAGGGAACAGTTGCATGGATGGAAGCTGGCACCCGGGAGCCTTGGGATCGAGTCTCAAGCTCCTTGGCTTGCTAGGTTTATGACATCAAGCAGATTCATGTCTCCCCAACTCCGAGCTTCCTTTCCTTTAAAATGTGAATCTTAGGGCAGCCCTGGTGGCTCAGTGGTTTAGCACTGCCTTCAGCCCAGGGCCTGATCCTGGAGACCCGGGATCGAGTCCCACGTCTGGCTCCCTGCATGGGGCCTGCTTCTCCCTCTGCCTGTGTCTCTGTCTCTCTCTGTGTGTCTCTCATGAATAAATAACTAAAGTCTAAAAAAAAAAAAAAAAAAAGAACAGAGCTTATTTTTTTTAAAAAAATGCGAATCTTAGATGGGTCAATGTATGTGGCACAGCTAGCATAATCCATGCGATCGATACCTGTTCACTGCTGCTGCCTTTCAAGGTCAAGGTATTATTATTAGCATTAGCACTATCATCAGTGCCATTAATCATGACCTAATTATGCCCCAGTAACTCTACGGTGATTATCTCCTTAACTGAACCTATCTATCCTGAGAGTTGGGCTTTCTCCTCCCGGGAGCGATGAGCCCCTGCTGGCAGGGGGGTGAATGTGGAGTCTAGGGGAGCTGGCCTGGAAAGCCTACGTTGAGCCCATTGCCAGGCTTCCCCTTGAGAAAGTAAAGGGAAAGATCCCGCCTTCCAGAGCTGTGCGGGCAGCAGTCGGGCGTTGCCAGAGGGTCAGGATTACACAGACTCCGATTTGGTACCCAGGTTAAGGCCCTTGATGAGGCCTGACAGAGAACTGGCCTTTTGCACTAATGGAAGCCAAGGGTACCGGGAGTGCTGGTGTGTCTGTTGCGCTGCTTTCGGAACAGTGTGCATTTTGTCACGTAGAATAAATATGCATGAAGCCGTCACCCATCCCCTGGGTTTTCTGCTCATCCTTCTTTCCCACCTTCCATATCTGCCCCCACGTGGCTGCCATCAAGGTCCCACAGGGGCCAATTATATCCAGCTCTGAGTGACGCAAGGTCCACCTACCCGAGGCTGGCTCCAGGCACGGTGCACACCTGCACACTCACAACCGGGTAAGTGCTCTCAGGATTGGGGTTCACAGGGGCTCCCGAGTGCTATCGCAGGACAGGCTGTCACCAGATGAAGGGCAGAGGCGATGGCAAGGGAAAATGTAGCCAGCTGTGCAGTTTCCTCATCTTCTAGAGCCGTCGCAACCTCCACGCTACTGCCCGAGTTCCCATTTCCAAACCCTGAGCTAGTCGGTTGGGCTCTTGCCTGTAAATATCGCAGGGCTCCCTATTGCTCAGAGAGTAAAGTATGGTCTGACCCGGTGGTGCCTTGCCATCTGCATTTCCCATGTAGTTAGACATCCATCACATCGTATATCCTCCAGTGCCAGCCAATTGCAGATTATTCCCAGGACGGGATCTCAGATGTCTGTGCCTGGCACGTGCTCTTCTCTCTGCGTGGAGTGTCCTCCCCCTTTGGTCTGTCTGATGACTTCCTCCGCTCTTTTAGTACTAGTAAGCTCGCTAGTCATCTCCCCTGAAAAGCCCTCCCCAGCCTGTCTGTTGCTCTTCTCTTGTGAACAAGAAAGTAGCACTTAGTATTTAATTTTAAAATTATTGTACTTTACGTGTCCTTCTTTTTCAATTACACGATGGGCCTCTTGTTGATTTAAAATGTATTTTTTTGTGCTGTGCTCTGATTATAAAAGTAATACAAGACCATTATTAAAAACTATAGAAAAAATGTAGAAAGGAACATAGCAAGACATATTTACCAGCAACTCCATCCCTCTGATACAGTCAGTGTTAACATTTGGATATGTTTATCCTCACATGTGCACACACACACACACACACACAGGATCAAAAAGCTCATGTGCAAAGGGCCTGGCGGAAGAGGATGTGTGGCACATTTGAGGGACTGCAAGAAGTTCAAAAGGCTGCAGAATGCAAAGTAAGAACAAAAGTATGTGATGTTGCTATAAAATGATAGCTTGCGGCGCACCTGGGTGGCTCAGTGGTTGAGTGTCTGCCTTTGGCTCAGGTCTTGATCTTGGGGTCCTGGGATCGAGTCCCACATCCCATCGGGACGCCTATGTCTCCCTCTGCCTATGTCTCTACCTCTCTCTCTGTGTCTCTCATGAATAAATAAATAAATAAATAAAATCTTAAAAAAAATAAAGCAATAGCTTTCAAAATCTCACCATGACCTCCAACAGTTGTGGAAAGCAGTATGCATATTCCTCAAAAAAAAATTAAAACCAGAATTACCACATGATCCAGCAATGTCACATCTGAGTATACATCCAAAACAGCTGAAATGAGGATCTCAAGGAGATGTCTGTACTCCCATGCTCCTGGCAGTGCAATGTACAATAGCCAAGAAATGGAAGCCACCTAAATGTTCATCCTCAGGTAAATGAATAAAGAAAATGTGGTGGATACACGCAGTGGAATATTATTCAGTCCTAAAAAAAGAAGGAAACCCTGCCATAGGCAACAACACAGATAAACCTGGAGGACATCACGCCAAATGAGGCAAACCCATCACAGAAGGACAGACAGTGCATCGTACCATCTACATGAGGTATCTAAAGTAGTCACAGTCATAGAAGCAGAGAGCTGAGATGGGGAGTTGTTCAACAGGTACAACGTTTCAGTTATGCAAGTTGAATGTGTTCTAGAGATGAGCCACCCAGCACACTGCCCGAAGTTAACAATAGTGTCTGGTACTGTGAAAATTTGAAGAGGGTAGATCTCAAGTGTTCCTGCCCCAAAAAGGAGAAGGCCAGAGGAACCTTTTGGAGGTGATGGATATGTTTATTACCTTCGTTGGGGTGATGGTTTCACAGGTGTTTACCTACGTATTCAGTGTGTACAAATTGTATACAGTGAATGTGCACAGTTTTTTGTATATCAATTGCACCCCAATAAAGCTCTTTAAAAAAGAAAACAAATGCATTTCTATTGTGACGCAGGTGTACACAAATGCAACTGGAACCAATGCTTCACAAAATACCCTTCCTGTGTGAGAGGAAGTCTAATATTTTCTATTCTATTCCGCTCTTATTCATTTAAAAGCAGATGCTGGTCACGACCAACTCAATTGATTTCCTGACCCTCCTAATGAGTTGCAGCAATAGTTTGAAAAACTCTGCTGTGGAAATAGGCAGGGGACATACTCAGGAGGTATTTGGATGTCATACTAATGAGTTTGGACTTTATCCGCAGGGGAAAGGGGAGAATTAAAGGGTCGTGACCACGTCAATATCATGATCAGGCTTGGACTGTGGGGAGAAGGCCTGTCTCCTCAGGGGTAACGGTGTGGAGAGGGGTAAGGACTCATGCTGGGAGGCAGGTAGGGGGCAGTAAAAGACTCAAGATCTGCCCTGGGATGATGGTAGAGATGGAAATCAAGGAATTCCGGAAATTTCAGGTCACAAATTACAAGATGTGTGTGTAGGTATAGTCACTCACATACGGGCAATCAGAAGTTAAAGAAGACCATGTCAGTCATAGAGAGGGAGGAGTCAAGCTTTATTTCCAGTAACTGAGAGGAAGGTGACAGATGTAACTGATACCCGGAAGCATGGGTTTCGGTCTTTGCTTTCAGGTGGTGGGGGTGATGTTGAACTGAATGTGAGGGACCTGTGAGACATTCAAATGGTGACAGTCCAGTGTCCTAGCATAGAATTGCTCAGTCTTTGCAATTGGTTGGGGCCTCGAACTGCACTCCATCAGGCTCTGCTACCGGCTGTGCCCTGAAGTCGGGGATGTGAGGGCGAGCACGGGCTGGGCTCCATAATCAGGCAGGCCTCAGGCTGTGCTCTGTTGGACAAGGTCACTGGACAGGCTACCTGGATGGGTGTGCCCATCACCTGTACTCTGTATTTGGATGGGTTTGGAGGCTATGCTCTGGTCAGAAGGGGTCACTATCTGAACCCCCCACTGGCTATGCTCTGCAACTGGTCAGATTGTTGGCTGGGTTCTTTGCCTGGGCTGAACTGTCTCTGCAGCCAGGGGTAAAAGAGCAGAGAGGTTGGGGGTGGGTACCATATGCTGGTATTCAAGGTTGCCCATGGACACTGTTCAGGCTCCCTGGTTAGGTGGGACCAGTGACTGTGCTCCACAGTTGGGTAGGGCTGCTGGATTGGATCCCTGCCCAGGCGGGAGCATAGCTGGACTCTCAGGCTGCCTCAGTGTCATGATTGGTCTCCCTGGTCAGCCAGGGCCCCAGACTGTGCTCAACAGTTGAGCGGGGCCGCTGGTTTGGCTCCCTGTTTGGCAGGCTGTAGGACTGACCCTGCAGCTGCTACGGTCTCTGATCAGGCCTCCAGGTCATGAGGCTCTGCTCACCAGTTGGGCAGGACTACTGACTTGCTTCCCTGTCCAGATGGGCTACAATGGATGCCTGTGTTTTTTGACCAGGCTTCCTGGTTAGGTGGAGGTGGAGACTCTGTCTGAGGAGCTGCTGAGGAGGGCTACCAGCTTGCTTCCCTTTCTGTGTGGGGCCATAAAATGCGCTCCACAGCCAATTCGGCCCATTAGCTGGGGACCCAAGTTGGGCAGATTTGCCAGCCAAGCTTTCTGGCAAGACAGGCTCAGCTCTGAAAATGGGAAGAATTGTTAGCTGGTCTGTGCTCGGGTACCACCACCAGCAGAAGTCCAGTCCACCAGGATAAGTGTGTTGGTGGCTGTGAAGCCTCAGCCACCTTCTCTATCTCTACCTAATCCCCAATGTCTAACCCCACTGATTCTCCCAGTGCTCCCCCTGAGGTAAAACCAGAGTGGGTCTCCCGGGAAGTGTCCCATGATTAACACTGAGGAAGCTGGACATCTACCTAGGGCTCTTTTTCTCCCCCTGGAGAACCCATAGGCCCAGGGGGCCCCTCTTGCCTCCGTGAGTGACAACACGCTCAAAGTGAAACCACTCCTCTTATCCTTCTAATGTGTTTTTTCCCTATTTTTGTGGTCCAAGGGGGTGCTTCGGTCTTACCCTTAGGTTCTGGGATTTTCACAGAGGCATCTAATCTATTGATAGCTGCTGGCTGGTCTTTCTGTGAGGTGGACCAAAGTTTGGAACAACCTATTCTATCATGTTGATGATGTCGCTCCCCAGTTTGGCAGCTGCTTACAAAACTTAACACACTTTTACCATATGTTCCGGCATTCGTGCTCCTAGGCATTTACCGAAAGGAATTGACAACTTATGTCCACGCAAAAACTTGTACACAGATGTTTATTACAACTTTACTCATAATTGCCAAACACTTGGAAGAAATCAAGATGTCCTTCAGTAGGTGAATGGACAAATAAACTGGTACATCCAGACAATAAAGTACTATTCAGCCCTTGCAGGCACATCAATGAATGTGATATGCCACATTAATAAAAGAAAGTATAAGAACCATAGGATCATCTCAATAGATGCAGAAAAAGCATTTGACAAAATACAGAACCCATTTTTAAAAAAGATTTTATTTATTTATTCATGAGAGAGAGAGAGAGAGAGATGCAGAGACACAGGCAGAGGGAGAAGCAGGCTCCATGCAGGGAGCCGGACGTGGGACTTGATCCCAGGTCTCCAGGATCAGGCCCCAGGCTGGAGGTGGTGCTAAACCACTGAGCTACCTGGGATGCCCTCATTCTGTTTTTTAAAAAAGATTTATCTATTTTATTTGAGAGAGAGAGAGAGTATGAGCAGAAGGAGAGGAGAAGCAGACTCCCCGCTAAGCTGGGAGCCCATTGTGGGACTCAATCCCACAACCCCAAGATGGTAACCTGAGCTGAAGCCAAGAGTTAGGTGCTTAACTAGCTGAGCCATCCAGATGCCCCTGGCAGCATCCATTCTTGATAAAACTCTCAACAATGTAGGTACAGAAGGAACATACTTCAACTTCATAAAAGCTATATATGAAAGACCCACAGCTAATATTGTCCTCAATGGGGCGAAAATGAGAGCTTTTCCTCTACAGTCAGGAACAAGACAGGGATGTCCACTCTCACCATTGTTACTTAGTATAGTACTGGAATGTTACAGCAATCAGACAACAAAAGGAAATAAAAAGCATTCAAATCGGCAAGGAAGAAGTCAAACCTTCACTATTTGCAGACAACATGATACTCTATGTAGAGAACCTGAAGGAATCTACCAAAAAATTACTAGAATACATGAAGTCAGCAAATTGCGTGGTATAAAATCAGTGAACAGAAATCTGTTGCATTCCAAAATGCAACATAGACCAGAAATGAAGCAATGGAAACAGAAATCAAGGAATTGACCCCATTTACAACTGCACCAAGAATCATAAGATACCTAGGAATAAACCTAACCAAAGAGGTAAAAGGTCTCTGATCCGAAAACTATAGAATACTTATGAAAGAAATGGAAGAGGACATAAGGAAATGGGAAAACATTCCATGCTCCTGGATTGGAAGAACAAACATTGTTAGAATGTCTATACTACCCAAAGCAATTTACACATTTAATGAAATCCCTATCAAAATACCACTGGCATTTTTCACAGAGCTAGAACAAACAATCCTAAAATTTGTATGGAACTAGAAAAGACCCTGAATACCCAAAGCAATCCTGATAAAGCAAAGCAAAGCTGGAGGTATCACAATTCTGGACTTCAAGCTGTATTACAAAGTGGAAGTCATCAAGACAGTGTGGTACTAGCACAAAAACAGACACATAGGTCACATAGGTCAATGGAACAGAATAGAGAATCTGGAAATGGACCCACAACTATATGGGCAACTAATCTTCGACAAAGCGGGAGAGAGTAGCCAATGGAAACCCCCAAAATCCTAGAGGAGAACACAGGCAGCAACCTCTTTGACCTTGGCTGTAGCAATTCATTACTAGATATGTTGCCAGAGGCAAGGGAGACAAAAGCAAAAATGGCCTATTGGGACTTCATCAAGATAAAAAACTTCTGCACAGCAAAAGAAACAATTAGCAAAACTAAAAGGCAGCCTGCAGAATGGGAGAAGATATTTGCAAATGATGTATCCGATAAAGCGCTAGTATCCAAAATCTTTAAAGAACTTATCAAAGTCAACACCTAAAAAAACAAATATTCCAGTTAAGAAATGGGCAGAAGACATGAACAGAAGTTTCTCCAAAGAAGACATCCAGATGGCCCACAAGACACATGAAAAGTATTCAACATCACTCATCATCGAAATAGAAATCAAAACCACGCTGAGAGACCATTTCACACCTGTCAGAATGGCTAAAATTAACAACATGGGAGACAACAGATGTCAAGGATGCAGAGAAAGGGGAACCCTCTTGCACTGTTGTTGGGAATACAAACTGGTGCGGCCACTCCGGAGAATAGTATGGAGATTTCTCAAAAAGTTAAAAATTGAGCTACCCTATGATCTAGCAATTGCACTACTAGGTATTTACACAAAGGATACAAAAATATAGATTTGAAGGGGTACATGCACCCTGATGTTTATAGCACCATTATCAACACTAGCCAAACTGTGGAAAGAGCCCAAATGTCCATTGACTGGTCAATGGATAAAGAAGATGTGATATCTATATACACAATGGAATACTACTCAACCATCAAAAGGAACGAAATCTTGCCATTTGCAACAATGTGGATGGAGCTAGGGTGGAATAAATCAGTCAGAGAGAGAAAATATCATATGATTTCACTCATATCTGGAATTCATGAAGCAGAATGAATGAGCATTCAGGAGGGGGGAAAAGAGAGGGAAACAAATCATGAAAGAATCAACAATAGAGAACAAACTGAGAGACACTTGGATGGCTCAGCAGTTAAGCATTTGCCTTCGGCTCAGGGCATGATCCTGGAGTTCAGGGATCGAGTCCCATATCAGGCTCCCTGCATGGAGCCTTCTTCTACCTCTGCCTATGTCTCTGCCTTTCTTTCTCTGTGTCTCTCATGAATAAATAAATAAAATCTTAAAAAAGAGAGAGAGAACAAACAGGGTTGGTGGAAAGAGGTCAGTGGGAGAGGGGATAGATGGGTGATGGGGATTAAGGAGGCCACTTGTTATGATGAGCACTGGGTGTTATATATAAATAATGAACCACAGAACTCTACTCTTGAAATCAATATTGAACTGTATGCCGACTAACTAGAATTTAAATTAAAAAAAAAGAAATATTATTCAGCCCTAATAAGAAATGAGCTATCGAGCCATGAAGAGACATGGCAACCTTAAATGCATATTACTAAATAAAAGAAGCCAATCTCAAAAGGCCACATACTGTATAATTCCAACTACATGACATTCTGGGAAAATGCCAAACAATAGATAGGAAAAATAGCTGGAGCACTGAGGATTTTTAGGACAGTGAAGCTATTCTCTATAATACTATGAAGGTGAATGCATTTCATGAAACATTTGCCCAAACCCACAGAACATACAGCACCAAGAGTGAACACTAATATAATGTGTGGGCTTTCAGTGATAAAGATGTGTCAATGCAGGTACATCATAACAAATGTACCACTTTGGTTCTGAATGTTGGTAGTGAGGGAGGCTCCGTGCATGTATGGGGTGGCGGTGGAGGGTGAGGGGAAGGCAGGGAATGTATGGAGACTCTGTGTGCTTTCTACTCAGCTTTGCTGTGAGCTGCTCTAAAAAAAAAAAAAAGTATTTAAAAATTTTAAAAATTGGGCAAAATGTATCAAACATAGTTGGCAGAGAAGTAGAGTCCTGGGGTGAAGTCAAAAGAGAGACCAGAGGGAGCCCTTGGGTGGCTCAGTCAGTTAAGGGCCCAACTCTTGGTTTTGGCTCAGGTCATAATCTCTGGTTTGTGAGACTAAGCCCCGAGTCAGGCTCTGAGCTCAGGCAGGGGTCTGCTGGAGAGAGTCCCTCTGCCCCTCCCTCTGCTCACATGCTCTCTCTCTCTGAAATAAATAAATACATCTTTATTTAAAAAAGAGAAAGAAAGAAAGAAAGAAAGAAAGAAAGAAAGAAAGAAAGAAAGAAAGAAGAAAGAAAGAAAGAAAGAAAGAAAGAAAGAAGAAAGAAAGAAAGAAAGAAAGAAAGAAAGAAAGAAAGAAAGAAAACCAGAGAAAAGAGTACATTCAAGAGTGGGGAGAGGGAGACAGAACATAAAGACTCCTAACTCTGGGAAACGAACTAGGGGTGGTGGAAGGGGAGGTGGAAGGGGGTGGGGGTGACTGGGTGACAGGCCCTGAGGGGGGGGCACTTGACGGGATGAGCACTGGGTGTTATTCTGTATGTTGGTAAATTGAACACCAATAAAAAATTAATTCATTAAAAAAAAAAAAGAAGAGTGGGAAGAGGAACCTGGAGCCATTTCCTAAACTGACTAGCGGAAACATCTTTTTATGAAGGTCCCAGAGAAGGGGTCTACTGGTGCCCTGCAGGTCTGCAAAGAACAAAGCCCACAATACTAAAACTTGAGAATGCTTAATACTGGTTTCTGGATGTGTTGCGCAAGCCCACTCAAATCTCTCATCTGCATTTAGGAACCACAGCAACATACACGCGATAGCATTCCCGAAAAGGATGCTCACACACATGATCTCATTTAATTCTGCCAACCGCCCTGTGATGAAGGCAGGGTAGGCTGCTAGCCACATTTTACAGAGCTGCTCACACAAAGTAGAGAGGAAAAAATATGTAGCCAGGATTTTAGCCCGGGCAAAAAAAAAAAAAAAAATCAGATGACTGTGACAGATAAAATCAGCTAAATGGATGACACTAGGATGTAATCAATTGAGGGGCATTTCCTTTCATGCAAATTCAAGTATGTACAGCTAGGCCGAAGGCGGCTTCTAAAAATAGAGAAGGCTGGATACCTTCTGCTGAATCGTGAGAAATCTCTAGCCTTGTAGGCAAAGCTAGTCCCACCTGAATTCTTGAAGCAGATGACAGAAGCCAGTCACGGCTCTTCTGCTTTTACAAGGGTTCCCCAGAAGACAGAACCTTGGGCAGAAAGCATGTGTGCTACTGCATGTCACGTGAGTACAGTCCTGGGGTGGCAGGATGTGGGCAATGGAGAACAAGGCAGGGAAAGAGAAGAATCCAATACAAGTGGGCATTGCCACTGCAGCCGTTGCTTGTTCTAAGGAGCGCAGCCTGCCGGATTCTGTGAGACTATCTTCTAAGAGGATACATTAACCAAGGCGGCCTGGCTGGTGGGAAGAAGGAGGGAGAATTTATCTGCCAGACTTCTGTCTCCCAGTGTTCAATGTGTGCAAAGGCGCCAAGCAGATCCCAGTGTCTGACACCTTCTCAGCATCTCTTGGGCAGGAGGTGAGGGGCAGGGAGAGCTACCTTAAGTGACGTGCTGTCTGGTTGTGCCTACGTTGAAGCTGGTGGCTCTGACAGCACCTGGGCAAGAACCAACCAATTTGGTCCCCGCATCTGGGACGAAACAAGTGACCAAGAGCCCCCAAAGACAGGGAACTAAAAGAATCTGAGCGCTTAAAAAGTATTTGAGATACAACAGCACTGGAAGGCTCTAAGAACATCCATGCCTGGGCTCCATATATAACTTAACAATTCTGGGTTATAATATGTAGACTAAATAAAACAATGGGTGAGTGAGAGTGTATGGTCTCCTCATCTGATGAAATGCCTCACCATCCCCTTACCTGCCCCGAAAGCGACAACCACGACAGCCACCATCACCACCCTTAATATTCTTGCGTAAGCAATAAGATACTACATTACACCGCGCTTCGCGCACGTAATAACACATATGATGATTTATATTAGTTTTCTGCTGCTGTGTAACAAATTACCACTAACTTAATGGCTTAGAAGAATATATAAATAAACGATGATCTCACAGTTGTGTGGGTCATGAGTACAGGACGGCTAACTGGGTCCCGTGCTCCAGATTTTTACACTTCAGGTGTCAGCCAGGCCAGACTCTCATCTGGAGATCTTAGGGAAGAAGCCACTCCAAACTCATTCATGTTGTTAGAAGAATCCAGTTTTTTTGTAGGGTTGAGGCTCTGTTCCCTTGCTGAATGTCAGCTGGGGGTTGCTCTTAGCAGCTAGAGGCCACTGAGAGGTCCTTGTTATGAACCCTCTCACTTTTTAAATTTCCTTATTCCCTTAACTGTTTAGTGTTTGATTGAATCCCCGAAAGATACGTATACACCACGGAGACGGTAAAAAAAAAACTAGGGGCCAATGTAGAATTCTTCCTACCACATAATCGATAGCAGTTTCTAGCCAGCCCTGAAATGCAATTTGCCTGTTTACTTCCATATAACACAATGAAATATGTACAAAATTGATCTTTCACCCATAATATGCGCCATCATCTCTAAGGAAGTTAGGCCCCTCCCCATATGTATCCTTAGAAGGATAGGGTGTAGGCTCATGGGGACTCAACACCATTGGCTGTAGCTTCCATTGTACCTCTGTTCGGTATAGACTTCTAGTGTATTCACATTTCTCATGTGAATTTTCTGTAAATGTTCCAGGTATTGATTAGTTTTGGATCTCTTAGATGCCTACGCCTTGACATTAATTGTTATTTTCTATAAATTTACCTTAATGGTGATATCCAACTGGTCTTTTCCTTTCTGTCTTCAACTTAAAGCTGTTAGCTAAGGTCTTAGGGAGGTTGTGGGGCATACTCAAGAGCAAAACAAGTCTATACTCAGATGAGCACTAATGAGGAAAACTTGACTAATTTGAGGTCATAATTCTTCATGGCTGGAAGGGACCTTGGATGCCATCTTCTCACAGTTGACCTTAGAAGAGATCTTCCTTTATCTACTGCCCAAATGTTGAAAATATACTACTTCCACGGTTCTTCAGTGAGCTAAAACGTGGACCGGATAGTATCATAACTGGGCTATATTCATTTTTTATGTTATTGGCAGCTTGGAATTCATCACTGTTTTCTTTCCCTAGATGTAAAACTTGACTAGTGAAGCTAACTGTGGTTTGCTTCTGATCTAATTAAAAATAAAGTAATTCCAAGGACACATTTTTATGAAATCAAATGCATAAACTCATTGAAAAATACTTTAATTGTAATAACAGCCTGTGAGAACATCATTTTAATTTAATGAATATGAACAACATTTTCTCAAAGAATCCTAGAGTCGTATGGTAACAAATCATTTGTAACACGATGCAAGGGTTAGAAATAAATTGTTGTTGGGATGAGTAGGCTACAAAGAAGTATTTCATAGAAACCACCATACATTCTGACACTTAGAGAAATGGAATTCATAATATGGTCTACATTATGTCTATCAAGCCGTATTATCATGAATTATATCATTCCAGATGATAGCTGTGGAACACTGTGGGTTGGCAGTGATTGAAATGATTTTCAGGCATGTTTGAACACATTAACAAAGATGAATTAATTAATAATATTCCTAAAACACATTTGCTATCTCTACAAACTTCCTATATGTAGTAGTTTGTGGTGTTTTTCAAATTTTGAATGCCAAAATACATAATAGAGCAGTCGCCAAGTAGTCTCTCAGGTTAGACAAGACAGCTGACTTGTTTCAAAGGGTATAAAGAGAAAATGAACCATTTTAACCCTCTATTGGATATTAATCCTTTTGCTTTTGCACCTTGAAGATGTCATTAGCATGATCCTCTTAAAAAACCCTTTCAAGTAGACAGCAAAAGTTAAAGAGAAATCCACTTATGTCCATTTGAATCTTAAAAACTCGCAAATCAACTGCACAAAAGAAAGTCTTAAAATATACGTAAGCGGCTTAATGTATATATTAGGCATCCATGTTCAAAAATCATGTTTTGTTGCTTACTAATCATCTTTGACTTTACAATACCGTTTCATCGATCACTAATGATCCTCGGATTTGATCTTCAAGATACAATTGTAAGGTAAGCTTAGCAAATGTCAGTAATTCTATTTCACGGATAAGGGAACTGAGGCTGAGCAGTTCAGCAGAATGCCAAAGGTTCCAGGTGCGAGGGGCAATGATGAAACTCAATTCTCTGCTTTCAGGTTCTAAGACAGTTCTCTATTTATACTATTTAACCATAATTCAAAGTGAGAACATTTGATAAAGATGAAAGACTTGGAAAAAATCTCTTACTTTTTTTTTTAAGATGATTTATTTGAGACCTAGAGCATGTGAGTGGGGTGCAGAGGGTGACAAAGTAAGAGGAAGAGAATCTTAAGCAGACTCTTAACTGACTGAGCCACTCAGGTGCCCCAAATCTCTGACCTCTGTGGGTGTTTAACAGAGGTAATGGCATTTAATTTTTGGAGGGGTTGAGGGCCTTCGGATTTGAGCCAAATTTTTAATCTGCTATTGCTTACCTCTAAAATATTGGATTTCAGGATGATATTTGCCACATAGAAAAAATATTAAGCCTATTCATATATTCAGTAAGTGGCATAAAAGCATGATGCAGCTAGAAAGATTTACAATAAAATGTATTAAAGATCTGGAAAATAGTAGCTTTCATCAAAGATGAAAGAGATTCTTTTCTCCTTTTTTGTTACTTTGAGCCATGATGAACATCACTGTCCATTGTCAATTTATTCTGTTGATGGCATTGCTTACTGTGAAATAATAAACATTTAAAATACACACACAATTGGGATGCCTGGGTGGTTGAGTGTCTGCCTTTAGCTTAGGGCATGATTCTGGGGTCCTGGGATTGAGTCCCGCATCGGTCTCCCTGCAAGGAGCCTGCTTCTCCCTCTGCCTATGTCTCTGCCTCTCTGTGTCTCTCATGAATAAATAAATAAAATCTTCAAAATTAAATACATAAGTAAAAGACACACACACACCTAACTGGACGGTAATAATAATCACAAAAAAATAGTTATTGCTACTAAGTAACATCTTCTCTCAGAGCATCATGGCAGCTACATAAACCTCTTTCGATATCAGAAGCTTTAGAAAAATAAAGGAAATTATTTTCTTGACACAAATCCTACATCATTTAGATGCCTTTCCAACAGATATGTCCAAGAGAAGATATCTGATCTTCAGAGTATGGAATACTGGTTATTTTTAAAGAAATAAGACTCTTAAAAGAAAAAGAAGAGAACAGAAGGGAAGATTTAATAACAGTCCTCTCATATAGTCTGAATTATCATCAAGAAGAAAAAATCTTTTCTTCCCCTATTACATCAAAGATAAAATGAGAAGAAATAAGAGAGACTTCAAAGAACGAACTTTCTGAATGAAACAGACTTGTCATGGGAGATTCCTTCACTAGAGATCTTTAACAATAAATTGAAAATTATTTTAAAATTTTTCTACCTATCTTCTAGGGAATTCCATTATGAAACTCCTCAAGGTAATGAATCTGATTAAATCCAGTCGTGCATAGACGGAATCCAAGAAAAATTACTGACTGGGAATATGAGCATTATAGAAATAATCAAGATGCTCTGTGATGGAATTGCTCTAAATTGAGTCAACTCCACATGGTTGACTTGATCAGACCCTGATAAGTTGATCACCAAGGAATTAAAGTCATAGTCAAGATTCAGGTAAGGGGGTGAAATAAGGAAATCAGCTCTATTATGATCACTCTAGTCAAGCCATTGGACCTAGATATTACAGCAGTTGGATACGATGAGCATCTGAATCTAAATAAATTTAGCATTGGACAGGAGCATGAGAAGTTTTAAACAATTTGTTTTAAAATTTTCCAAACCTATGGAAATATCATAAGACTAATACACTGAGCATTCCTGTTCCCAGATTCAATGGTTGTTATGTTTGCTGTATCTACCTTATATGTGTGTAGGCGTATATTACATGTATACACACACATTATGTATTTTACTGATCCATTTCAAAATAAACCGAAGATTTATTTACGATACTTAAACCCTAAATACTTCAGCGCACACATATCCTAAAAGTAAGGACATTCTCTTATGTAACCAAATAATCATATCACTTAAAAAAGTTAACACTAATTCCCTAATACATTTAATACATAATATATTTAATGCCTTTTCTATATGCTGATCTCTGTAATTGTTCTCCAAATGTCTTCTCTTTTCCTTTTAACTTTTTTTATTTTGAAATAATTTTAGGCACAGAATACTTGCAAAAATTGTATAGGGAGTTCCCATATACCCTTCACCCAGGTCCTCTTAATGTTACCACCTTGTGCAATCATAGTACATGTATGGAAATCAGAAACTTAACATCAGTATAATTCTCTACTGGCTCCATGAGAACTTAACTGACAATAAAAAAACTTAAGATAATCATCACAACATTGTAATATAGTTATTATCCTCTTTTCACAGATAAACGAACTGACAAAAAAAGCTTAAATTTTTCTCCCAAGGTCATAGAGGCAGCGAATGGTGAGCCTTAGGGCATTATTTGGCACTAAAAGTTCACTTACTTTTCATTACGTGGTTCTGTTTTTCCACTGTCTACTCTATAATGGAGCCAAATATTTAAAAGAGGAAAAAATATGACTTAAATAGTTTATTGTGTATAGCTTATTATAAATTAGAACTTGTAGTTCCAGATGATTTCAAATATCATTTAAAAATTCATTAAGACTTATGTATTTAAAGAGTTTAGATTATGAAACTTCACACTTTTTGTAAAACTCGGTCTGTTCCTTCTTTCTTTTATGTCCAAGTGAAATTCCTTTTGGTTGGTATAGTTATATAAGTGGCAGTAATTAGCTCTGCTTAAAATACTCTCATTTTTGTAAATTTATATACTTTTAAAAATCCGGCACAGTGAACATGACACCTAAAGCTTTTGAAGTGAAGAAACTGGGACCCAGAGTGTTACATAATTTTATAAGGGTCACAATAGTAAGCAAGTAATAAATATAGGACAACAACACCTATTTTCTGATCCCAGTAAAATATGTTAACTATATCAAGGTGCTTGGCAAACAGCGAACAATAAATGCTTGTAAATCTATTAAGCCTCGGTTATCAGATAATTTTTTGAGGATGAAGAAAATGTTGCAATAAACCCTTGACATTCATAAGGGATATATATACAAAGATATTTTTGAATCACAAAATTTATAAATTTCAATACAACATAAAGTTCGTCACAAAATATGGTAGCACATAAATGAAAAAATGTAAGTGGTCACTTCAGATTGTAGAAAATTTACTATACACAAGACTAAAGTCAGTTTTTGTTCTGAACTGAACATTTCACCAACTTTTTTCATTATTCTGTAGAGAGTGTATGATGGACATGATGTGACCCATCTGAGTGGCCAAAAAATTTTGACATTTTACTCCTTAATTAAAAAAACTTCTCTATTCAGGTTAAGAGCCACAATTTTTTGAGATCTTTTTGCCTAACCTCTCCTTTCATCTCTAGCACTGACATTTGACTTTCTCTTCAGAAATCTTTGATCCTTCCCCCACATAAATGTAAGGGAGAAAAAGTCACTATTTAAAATCACAACTGCCTTCTAGAAGGAAAGAATAGATCTTGTCAAAGTAATGTCTCTAAACTAAGGATGGCCCCTTTGTTCAGCTAGAAATGTTGATAGTTTTTATATATAAAAGTAGGTCAAGAACTGAGTTTGGTTTTAGAATTAAGAGAGAACAATTGCCCAGCCTCACAAAGAAGAGAGCTAAGAGATGAGAGATAGTGAAACCAATAAATTGGTGAGAGGTCAGGGTATCGCATGGACTAGTGTGATCTGTGAGAAATACTCAGTGACTGGATGTCCAAAATATTAACTTCTAATATGAAATATCAAGTGATTTGCCATTTGATCAATGCGATGTTTTATTCATTACATGCCAATGGTCCTTAATTGTTCTAGGCACAGCAGTCCTGTATTAGTGGTTGCTTTGAAAGGGCTGAACAAAGAGAATAAATAGTTTAGAGTTTGTGTTTTAGGGGATTCCAGTTTGGAGATAAAGGCTGAAAGATTCAGAACAGAGAACAAGAAATAGGAAGGAGCTCCTGGGTAGCTCAGATGGTTAAGTGTCTGACTCTTGGTTTTGGCTCAGGTCATGATCTCAGGGTGGTGAGATGGAGCCCAGCATAGGGCTCTATGCTCAGTGGGGAGTCTGCTTCTGTCCTTCTCCTTCTCCCTCTGCTCCTTCCCCTCCTTGGGCTCTCTCTCTCTCTCTCAAATGAATAACTAATCTTAAAAAAAAAAAAAAAACAACAAATTGGTAGAAGTTGGGAATCACAGTAAAATTACAGGTTTCTCCCACTATCCGAAAGTAGAGCATTCCTGTGAAAACTTTCATAAGCCAAAATGGCATAAAGTGAGGAAGTAATTACCATTAATTTATATGGAAAAAGTTTTTAGCATTCCCAGACCCCAAAAATCACCTGTCTTAGGATTTTCTGGTACCTTAGTATACATCTTGCTACGCGATGCCCAAAATAAACCGAGCTAAAGCACAGATGCTCACAGACATAGTTCAAAGCCTTGACAGCTTGATGCTGAGATGCTGAGTGTGGTTTCTAAGGAAGGAGCTGGGCGGCTCCAGTCTGGCTGCTGGGGGGTGTGAGCTGCCTCTGTAACGCGGGCTGCAAAACAAATGCTCAATGCTATTTTCGCTATTCACCTTTTTAAAATAAAAGTAAAAATCCTCTACATATTTCTTTCAGGTAACAAAAACAGATACTAATGGAGGCCATTCATAAAAGCAAAGTGGTAGAAGTCAAACTTTTGAACGTGGGGGATATCTGTATTCTGAAGTTACAACCAGCTATAGAACTTGCTGAAAAACTATTGAGGCATTGATCTCACCAAAGGAGTGGTAGCCCTCTGACTTACACAAATAAAAATGGTATGTTTTCCTTTAGACTACCTGATGAAGGTGGGCAATGAGAAAAGAACAGCAACACTATTTGGGAATATATATATATTAATTGTCCACTAGGTTTGCTCACTAAGAAATTGGCTGTTGCATTAGAAACGACAAGTACCCACCATTTGCTTTGACGTGGATGGAACTGGAGGGTATTATGCTGAGTGAAATAAGGCAATCAGAGAAGGACAAACATTATATGGTCTCATTCATTTGGAGAATATAGAAATTAGTGAAAGGGAATACAAGGAAAGGAGAGAAAATGAGTGAAAACATCAGTAGGGGTGACAAAACACGAGAGACACCTAACTCTGGGAAAGGAACAAGGGGTAATGGAAAAGGAGGTGCGGGGGGGGGGGGTTGGGGTGACTGGGTGATGGGCACTGAGGGGGGCACTTGGCAGGATGAGTACTGGGTGTTATGCTAGATGTCGGCAAATTGAACTCCAATAAAAAACTAAAAAAAAAAGAAATTGGCTGTTGGCCACAATCTCCATAGTAAATATGAATCAGACAGTGTCTCAAAAGATTAACAAAGTACTAATACATAGTTAGAATCATGAATATGAAATCCATAGATACTAGGAATCTACCATATATTTTTTCCATTTTTCTTTATTAATTAAGTTTATTTTTAAGTGGTTTCAGATTCACAGCAATTGAGCATAAGGTACAGAGATTGTCAACACCCCCAGCAGCGTGGGACATCTGCTACAGTTGAACGTCTATTAACAAGTCATTATCACTCAATGTCCACAGTTTACATAAGGTTCACTTTGGGTGTTTTACATCCTATGGGCTTGAACAAATGTATAATGGCATGTATTCTATGTTACAGTGTCATAAAGAGCAGTTTCTTTCTTTTTTCTTTTTTTTTTTTTAAGTGGAGCCCAATGCAGGGCTTGAACTCAGGACCCTGAGAGTAAGACCTGAATTAAGATCAAGAGTTGGATGCTTAACTGACTGAGCCACCCAGGCACCCCCAAAGTAATTTCTTAAGAATCAGCAAAATTTCTTCCTTAAATGTTTCGTAGAGTTCACCCGTAATCCTATCTAGGCCTAATGCTTTCTCTTTTGGAATGTTATCAATTACTGATTCAATTTATTTACTAGATATCGGCCTATTCAGATTATCTATTTCTTCTGCTGTTTTAGCAGAAGATGTCTTTTAAGAATTTTGTCCATTACATTTAGGCTATCAAATTTATTGGCAAAGTGCTGTTCACAGTATTCTTGTACTCTTTTTACATGGTATGATCATTAGTGTTTTCTTTTCTTCTATTAGTGATTTCTGTACTCCTTTTAAAGATTTTATTTATTCATGAGAGACAAAGAGAGAGAGAGAGACGCAGAGACACAGGCAGAGGGAGAAGCAGGCTCCATGCAGGGAGCCGGATGCGGGACTCGATCCCTGGACTCCAGGATCAGGCCCTGGACTGAAGGCGGCGCTAAACCGCTGAGCCACCGGGGCTGCCCCTGTCCTGTTTTTTTTTTGTTTTTTGTTTTTTTTTTTAAGAGAATTCTGTTAATGTTTTTAAGGAATCATCTTTTGGTCTTAAATGATTTCCTGTTTTCAATATCTTTAATTTCTGCTCTAATTTTTATTATTTCTTTTCTTCTGATTACTTTGGGTTTAATTTGCTTTTTTTTTCTCCACCTTATTACTTTTAATCTATATGCATTTTATGTTTAAAGTGGGTTTCCTCAAAACAGATGAACATATGGAAAGGGGAAAAAAAGAGATAGAAGCAAGCCATAAGAGTCTTTTAATAGTAGAGAATAAACTGAGGGTTGATGGAGGGAGGTGCTAAATGGTTGGTGGGGGGTGGGCTAAATGGGTGATGAGGATTAAGGAGGGCACTTGTGATGAGAGCTGGGTGTTGTATGTAATCACTAAATTCTACTACTGCAACCAATATTAAACTATTTTGTTAACTAACCAGAATTTAAATAAAAATTTGAGGAAAAAAAAGAAATCTATAGAAAAATTCAGTTTTGATTTAAGGAAAAAGATGAAGTGGGTTTCTTGTAGAAAACTTATAGTTGGGTCTTGTTTTATGATTCATCCTGAAAATCTTTAAATTGCATTTATATCATTGACATTCTAAGTGAGTATTGATTTTGTTGGACTCATATCTGCCATATTTGTTACTGTTACCTATTTGTTCTTTCACTCTTTTTCTGTGTTTCATGGTTTTAATCGAATATTTTATATACTTGTACTTTCTCCCCTTTCTTATCATATCTATTTGTCTATTGTACTTTTTTTTAGTGGTAGCCCTAGAGTTTGCAACACACATTTACAATTAATCCAAATCCACTTTCATTTTTTTAAAGATTTCATTTATTTATTCATGAGAGACAGAGAGAGGGGCAGAGACATAGGTAGAGGGAGAAGCAGGCTCCCTGTGGGAAGCCTGATACCGGACTTGATCCAAGGACTCCAGGATCATGCCCTGAGCCAAAGGCAGACAGTCAATCGCTGAGCTACCCAGGTGTCCAAATCCAAGTCCACTTTCAAATAATACTATATATACCTCTTCACAGATAGTGCTGGTATTTTTTTTAAGATTTTATTTATTCATGAGAGACATAGAGAGAGAGGCAGAGACATAGGCAGAGGGAGAAGCAGGCTCCATGCAGGGAGCCTGATGTGGGACTCGATCCTGGGTCTCCAGGATCATGCCCTGGGCTGAAGGTGGCACTAAACCACTGAGCCACCGGGGCTGCCCCCTAAAGAACTTCTTTTAACATTTCTTACAAGGCAGGTCTACTGGTGACAAATTCCCTTAATTTTTCTTTGTCTGAGACAGTCTTCATTTCTCCTTCACTTTATAGTATAATTTTGCAGAGTACAGAATTCTAGATTAAAGGCTTCTCCTAATACTTTAAAATTTCACCACATTCACTTCTTGCTTGCATGATTTCTGAGGATATAGGACGTAATTCTTCTCTTCGCTTCTCTGTAAGTAAGGTGGGTTTTTCCCCCAACTTCATTCAGAAATTTTTAATTTAATTTTCTGGAATTTGAAACTTAGATGCTTAGGTGTAGGTGTAGTTTTTTTGGGCACTTACTTATCCTGCATGGTGTTCTATGAGCTAACTGGATCTGTGGTTTGGTGTCTGACATTAATTTGAGAAAATTCTTAGTCATTGTTTCAAATATTTCTTCTGTTCCATTCTCTCTCTCTTCTCCTTCTGGTACTCCCAATTACATGTGTGTTACATGCTTTGTAGTTTTCCTACAGTTCTTGGATATTTTGTTCTGTTCGTTCAGTCTTTGTTCTCATTGCTTTTCAGTTTTGCAAGTTTCTATTGAGGTATCTTCAAGTTCAATGATTTTTTTTTCTCAGTCTTGCCCAATCTACCGATAATTCAATCAAAGGCATCCTTAATTTCTGTTACACTGGTTTTTATTTCTAAGAGAATTTTCATCTCTCTGCTTCATTGTTCATTTTTGGATTCTATCTACTTTGTCCATTAAGGCTCTTAGCATATTCTCCATAGTTTTAAAAATTTTTTTAAATTATTTTTTTATTTATGATAGTCACAGAGAGAGAGAGAGAGAGAGAGACACACACACACACACACAGACACAGGCAGAGGGAGAAGCAGGCTCCATGCACCGGGAGCCTGACGTGGGACTCAATCCCGGGTCTCCAGGATCGCGCCCTGGGCCAAAGGCAGGCGCCAAACCGCTACGCCACCCAGGGATCCCTCTCCATAGTTTTAAATTCATGATCTGATCATTCTAACGTCTACATATCTGAGTGGGGTTCTAATGCTTTCTGCCTATTCACACTGTGTGTTTGGGTTTTTTAGTATTTATTGTGGTTTTTTTTTTTTTTTCCTCAATAGGAGGGCAGGATATACTTAGCATTTGTCCCAGAGTTTTCTGCTTGTTGGTTTCTGCTCTGATAAATTGTGATTCTCTATTTTCATTTGTTGGTCTCTCCAACTGGACATATGCAGGGAGTGGATCTATGCCCTCATTTTTCTTATGGATCTAAGAAGAATTGTTGATATTTTAGTCTGTTCAGCTTTTTTACTTGTTGTTAGGACAGAATCATAAATTCTAAACATCTTGCATGCTTGTCTGAGACCTGAATGCTCCATATAATGTTCATTTTAATGTATCACCACCAATAATATCAGGTCAGTTTTATAAATCATTAATTCATTCAATATTTATTGTAAACCTATATATTTATAACTATGCTTAATATCATGAGTTCTTTAAAACAAAGTTAGTCACCTTTTTTGCTAGAAACTAGTGACATGAGACACACTATATACAGAAGACATTGATTTACATTCTCCATAGGTTAGGTAATCTGTTGTATAGTTCCGGGGAACCTCACAGTACTTTGAGAATATTAATTCAATATTGCCTATTTACACTCAACTGTAAGGGTTTGTGTCTCTCTGTATTCGCAGTACCATTGAGTACATTATTTTAGTGCATACTAACAGTTTCAGTAAAGTCTTGTTGAATATGAGTGAATGAATGAGAAAGTTTTATAAACAATAGTGCTACGTACTCATATAAACAAATATTAAATTATCTGTAGCAGGCAGACAAATAGGACAAAATACATTATATTAATTTGAAGTTTAGCTAGTAAATATTGAAGGAATTTGAGAAGGAAATACTTTTTAAAGATTTTATTTACTTATTTGAGAGAGAGAGTGCACAAGTAGGCAAAGGGGCAGAAGGAGAGAGAGAAGCAGAACTCCGCTGAGCCAGGAGCCTTATGCCAGGCTCAATCCCAGGACGCCAAGTCATGACCTGAACCAAAGGCAGACGCTTAACCAACTGAAGCATCCAGGCAACCTGAAAAGGAAATAATTAATAATGACGATCATATAAAGGCTTTTCTTTCTTATTTCTTTTTATTTTTTAAAGATAAGAAGCACCAAATAAGTCTGAGGCCAAAAGAGAAGAGGCTAAGGTGTGTGGGAAATTAATTTTGCATAAGAAGATATATTACTCTATTTTTATTTCCAAACAGATGATAGCTGGTTATCATTATCAAACAATAATTAACAATCTATGCTGGAAATAAAAATATAGGTGTTGCCTAAGTTTAATCATAGATGATATAAAAGTATCCAGAGAATATGGAAATTGAGTAATCGCCATCCTCATGATAAAATATTTTTTCATGTATTTGAAGAACATTAATTGCATCTTTCCTTGATAATGTCATCTCAAAACTCATACATCTATTCCATTAGAATTTTTTTATATATTTTTTAATCAGGCTAATCATTCTTCTCTGGATCCTCTCTAGAATTCCTACCTCCTGTGCAAAGGGTAGTGGCTCAAATTAATCTAATATTCTCATACTCTTCGGACTGAGGCAGGACATTCCTTCTGTCATTGTATTTGCTTCTTGCTATAATAAGTGTCACAATGACTTTGAGCTCAGGGTAGAAATGTTGCTTATAGGCATTCAGTTCCACCATGAAATATCTTTCTCTCCTAGCTGTAGGCCATTATGTACATATGCTAGCCAAATTTCATTTTTCCAGTTTATCATGATTGCTTAAAATTGGATTGATACTTTCCAGAATGTTGGAAGCTGCAAATGACTTAATTCTATCTGAAATTTTGCTGGATATTACCACAAGTTCTTTATAGTAAAGGTTAATAAGGGTGTCGAATGCTATCAAGGGCCTTCTTCATGAGTTACTATACTGTATAATCAGTATAATCACCAAATTTGACTCCAAGTCCCCCAATAACTTATTCCTTGTTTTTACTCAAAGTAATGTGGTCATTACCGTAATTTAATTTTTTATTAGTGAGAAAGATATGTGAAAGAAAATTGAGAGCCCTACTGAAATTAATATGGACCACATATTTCTAGGTGATAGTATGAACTTACTTGATCAGTCTGCTATTACCTGGGTATAATCTTTTCCTTTGACATATGTAGGCTCTAGATTTTCCCCTTCCTAATACTCTGGGAATCCGTGGTCTCCTAAATATAATAGTTTGTGGTGTTACCAGAATATCTGCCAGTTCCTTAAGTAGCCAAGAGTGATGGTCACCAATGCTCTGATACAAATCATCAAACTTCCTACCTAAGTTTCTTGGTGCAGACACAGCAAGATGCATAGCTACCCTTATATTTATTTGAGTAATATTTGATCTTTGCTGACCTAATTAATATCAGCTGTTCTAATTTTATGTAATGTATTAAGGGCTACAAGAGAAATTCAAATAAATGGCGTCTTCATGCTCTGTTTTTGGGTTAAATAATTAGCCTTAACCTGAAACCTCTCTAGGTCAATGTTAGTGCACAAATTTAATTAGCTGATTTTGGTCACAACAGCTCCAAATTGTCTTTAGAATGACCAAGCTTATGGACTTCAAGTTGTAGATATAAAGAAGTGAAGATCTCATTTTCAAAAACTGTTGTTAGAGATGCCCGATGGGACAGAAGAATAAAAAACAAATGTGTCCATCTCACGTCAATATAGAGGACTGCTTTCTTTATTAATTTTTTTTAATTTAAATTCATTTTAGGTAACATATAGTGCATTATTAGTTTCAGGGGTAGAATTTAGTGATTCATCAGTAGCATATAACACACCCAGTGCTCATTACATTGTCAAAAGGATAACTCCTCAACAATTTTTCTACTTCTGAATATACTCATCTACCATCACAATGAGTAAGAGCCCCACCAGGTCTCATAAAAGTTCTTTTCACTGTTATGTTCTTACTTCAAAGGGCAAAAAAGATGTCATTTCACAATAGCCTTCTAGTCATGAAACACTTCCAGTGAGGGCATTCTAAAGGGATAATCCATAATCAAAAGAACCCAAGCGGATTTTGCGTCCAATTCATGAAGTTGGAATAAAGCACAATAAAGTACCATATATTTATCTGTAGGTTGAGTCTATGACATTCTTTCTAGGGAAATAAAGGACGAGAATTGGACTGCAATGTCAGCAATGACTTTTAGAAAGTTTTGTTTCATCATCTATTCTATGTTTGTCAGATAATAAATCTTCTCTGATATGGATAAGTAGGAATGTGACCTGATACATCCCTTTAAATTGTAGCTTAAATTATGTGTGTGACATTCTGGAGCATTTTTATAACAGAAGAGATTTGTGATTATGTATACTATCACTTGGTCCTATAATCATAATAATTTATGTGGTATGAAAAGAATGCATACTTTTCCTTTCCTCAGCAAAGGAAATGTCAATGCATAAAAAAACAGAGATGTCAGGCTCTGTTGCATTGCTGACCTCTGAAATCCCCACAAATGAGGCAGACCACATTGTCATGCTGGTTCTCACTGGTTGCAAGGTCAGGTCACTGCATCCTCAAACCTCCTCAAATCTGCTCAACTATCTAAGCTCCCAACTAGAATTAGCCTTTTCTTCTGGTCCTTGAGGATAAGCATCAGCTGGACTTCTGAGACCAAGGGCCCCGAGGGCTCCTCAAGACCAGACATGGCTCTGAAACCAGAGCCCAGCAGAAGCAGCTGGCCCCAGTCATTGGAGGTATAATAAAGCCACTCAGTTCCGAAGGACTAAACCTGGCATTTCAGTACTTTGAACAACCTAAGGAGTGACTGCTTAAAACATTTGTTCTCAATTCTGAGTACTGGTTGGAATCTTCTGGAGAGATTTTAAAATCCTCATGCATGAGACCTACCCCATTTTAACTAAGTTGGAATCTCTGGAGGGTGTTCCCAAGGCAGCTGTGCATTTAAAATGGTTTCAGGAGTTTTGAATGTGCACCTACAGCTGAGAACCACTGAACTCGAAGGGCAGACACTGCCTGGCCCTTTTTCGTAGTTCAGATTCCCAAGGATACAAATGCATTTGCTAAATATTTATTAAGACTCTACTGTGTGCTCTCTTATTTATATATATATATTTAATAAATATGTATTTATGCCTGATATATATATTTATATTTTTTATTTATTTGAGAGAGAGATAGTGAGAGAGAGCATGAGCATGGAGGAGAGGGAGAAGAAGGCTCCCCATTGAGCAAAGAACCCGACTCGATCCCAGGACCCTGGGATCATGATCAGAGCCAAAGGCAGATGCTTAGCAGACTGAGCCACCCAGGTGCCCTGGTACTCTTTGAGATAAAGGGATACATCTATGGACAAAATAACAAACTTTACTGCCCTTACAGAGCTTGAATTCTAACAGGAATTGTTGTTCTGTTTTCGGTTTGATGGAGGGCAACAGAACCAGAGTCAGTTACCCCAGAGCTCCCTGAAATATCCAGGAGAAGATTAGAATTCTCTCCAGACCCCTTCTCTGCTTAGCAGCCATGTCTTCTGAACCCCAACATGAGCTAGGGCCCCTAAGTATGAAACCCCTCCCTTATTCACCCTTCTCCAAGAGCTCCACAGTTGGAGAACTGATGTTCAGAGTCAGGGTCTACTGGCATAATGATTGATCCTACCTTGATGATGCCTGTCTTAGCTCAAACGAGGGCCAGTGATGAAATAACCTGTCTATGGGAATATTTGCCAAGAACTATCATCTAGGGCTTGAAAGTTGTTCCTATGAACCATACACTTGACCCGAGGTCACATTCACAGTTTTAACACTCTGAATACCTCTAACCTTGTCAACAAAAAGGTTATATTCCTCAGCCCTTAATCTGGGCTAAGGAATTAGTGAGGATACTTTAGAAGATCTCTGACCCTCAGGGCGTCTGGGTGGGGCAATCAGTTGAGCATCCTACTCTTGATTTCAGCTCAGGTTGTGATGTCACAGTGGTGAAATCTAGCCCTGCGTCATGCTCCCCACTCAGCGGGGAGTCTGCTTGAAATTCTCTCTCCTTCTCCCTCCCTGCCCCCTGCTCTCTCTCTCTCAAAGAAATAAATAAATCTTAAAAAATATCTCTGACCCTCAAATAACTTATCATAAAAATGATAATCTCTGCCTTGAGCGAGTGCTGTGTTAAATGAGATCTTTCCTAAACTCCTCAGCCTAACATTCAAGATGGTCTGTAACTTTCTCAGGACTACATCACACCACATAGCCTGCAGTCTAATCACCCCAAATGATTCCCCATTTTTTTCCCTTTCAGTAGTAGTATGCAATAAACATTTATCCATGTTCATTAAACATGTCGTTATCAGAATTTTTAATGACTGCATTGTATTCCATTAAGCAGATCCACCAGAATTTATTGTTGTCGGACATTGTGATTGTTTCTAATTTTTCACAACTATAAATAACAAAGCAATAAACGATAATACAATTAAATCTATCTCTCAGTATTACCCTGATTAGAGCAAACACTCCTGTAAATGTTCTATGACGCCTCCTCATTCTCCTTAGCTGTTCCTCTTTATTTGTTAATTTGTTGACAATGAGGCACAGACTTCAATACTTTTTCTTATCTCCCTTGATGAAATCATTGGATCATATGGATTTAAATATCATTCCTACCCTAATAATGCCAAAATCTATATACTCAGTTCAGGCTTTTTTATTTATTTTTATTTTTTTATAAATTTATTTTTTATTGGTGTTCAATTTGCCAACATACAGAATAACACCCAGTGCTCATCCTGACAAGTGCCCCCCTCAGTGCCGGTCACCCAGTCACCCCCACCCCCCGCCCTCCTCCCCTTCCACCACCCCTAAGTTCAGGCTCTTTAAAAATATTTATTTGAGAGAGAGAGAGAGAAAGGGCATGACCAGAGGGAGGGACAGAGGGACAAGCAGACTCCCCACTGAGCGGGAAACCTGATGAGGGGCTCCATCCCAGGACTCTAGGATCATGACCTGAGCCAAAAGCAGACACTTAACAAACGGAGCTTCCCAGCGCCCCCAGTTCAGGCCTTTTACTGTCTTCCAGAATTATATAATTTACTGTCTCCCGCTACACCTCAACCTTAGGAGTCAAATAAGCAATTGGAAATTAACATGTCCAAAACCACTCTTGCTTTTTCAGCAAAACACACCATTACAGACTTTTCTCTATATCAGTAAATACCAGCTTCCTTCTTCTGATTGTTCCAGCCCAAGCTGAGACTAATTCCTGCCTCTTCTTCATCACAACCTAGCATATGCTGTTGGTTCCATCTTCAAACTATATCCTTACTCCATTTGAACTGATACCACCGTAACACGAAGCACCACCATCTCCTTCCTGGACCATTCCCGTAGTCTCCTAAAGCCTTCCTGCTTTTCCCTTGCATTCCCCCTGACACAGTCTATTCTCAACGCAGCAACCAGAACGATCTGAAACAGTTCATTTTCCTCTGCTGAAAACAATCCAATGATCCAATGATCCAATGGCTTCCCATCTCATTCAGAGTAAAATTAGTTATTACTGCTCCCTCTGAAAGTTTAGTTTCATGACCTCAAACTTCTGTTACAGCCTTCCCTTAGGCTCCCTGCTCCAGCTACATTGATCTTGAGATTTTCCTAATTGGTCAGGGATACTCCCTTCTCAGGGCCTTTGCACTAGCCCTGTCTTCTATTTGGAATACTGCTGCTAGATATCTTCATGGTCAGCTGCCTCACCTTCTTCAGATCTTTGCTCCTCAGAGAAGCCTTCTCGAAGCATCCTGTTTTAAACAAAGGCCCATATTACTTGCCTCATTTTATTTTTCACAGTAGAAATGGAAGCATCATGTATACTATATATTTTACTAATTTAATTTTTGCATTCTTGTATTTCCCCACTAGGTTGGAATTCCACGATGACAGGGATTTGTGCCTATTTAGATCACTGTTGTCTCCCCAGCACCTGTTCTCAATGATCATGCTCTAATAGCATCACGTTTATCTTCTTTATAACTCCTATCACAGTTACAATTTTGAGTCTTTTAACGTATCTGCTAGTGTCTGGCTCCCTGGCTAAAATGGAGGCTTCGTGTAGGCCTTCAGATATATTTGTTGATTGAATGAGTGAGTGAATAGATGCTTAAGTATTTTCATATTATAAAATACATCAAAACATATGCAAGTTTGAAGCTTCATTCAAACTGACACCCTTAGTTTAGTAGCCTTTTTTCCCCTTCCTGCCTTTGGATAGGTCTTAAAAATTTCTTCCTATTATTATTACTTTTTAAAGATTTTATTGATTTATTTGAGAAAGAGAGAGAGCACAGGTGGGGGGAGGGGCAAAGGAAGAGGGAGAAGCAGACTTCCTGCTGAACAGGGTGCCCCATGGGACTCAATCCCAGGACCCCCGGGTCAGGACCTGAGCTGAAGGCAGACATTTAACCAACTGAGCCTCCCAGGTGCTCCTGTGTTATTTATTTTTTATAACAACTTTAATTACATATAATTATCATACAAGTTTACCATTTAAATAGTACAGTTTAATAGTTTTTAGTATACTTATTGCACAAACATCACGACAATCAATTTTAGAAAACTGTCATTACCCCCCAAAGAAGCCACATACTCTTTCATAGTTGCCATCACCATAGCCCAATTCCTCTCTATCTTGCCCACCTGCCCAGTCCTGGGCAACTGCTCTTTTGTATCTCTACAGGTTTGCTTACTCCGGATTTTTCATAGAAACAGGATCATACAACATGTGGTCTTTTGTGACTGGCTTCTTTCTTAGCATGATGTTTTCAAGAATCGTCCTTGTTGTGTGTGGGTTAGTGCTTCATTTGCTTTTATTGCTACATTATAAAGTCTTTGAGAAACTAAAATAGCATCAATCTTTCAAAGAAAGGTTAGTAATTGTACAAATGTCTAAAAAGTATAAAAATTGCCTGCCTTGGTCATTTCTTTGGGTCTCAATTTCATTATTGGGCCTCCGTGTGCAAACTTAGCTTCTCTTTTCCTGTTAATCTGTCTCATGTCAATTTAATTCTTAGACCAGCTGGAAGACCCTGAAAGGTAGAAAGAGGCAAGTTTTTGTCTCCTATTTGCACATTTCACGTTGCCATCAGCAATGTATGAGGTTTCCCGATTTTTCATAACAAGAGAGTTGTATGGCTATGGGACTCCCACCATAGCATGTGAGAGTTCTTGTACCCTTGGACACCAATGAATATGGCATGATATGATTTATCTTAATTTGACAATTTTATGAAAAAATATTACTCTATTGTTTTACTTTGCATTCATTTGATTACTGGTGAGTTACACATGGTTTCATGTTTTAAGCCATTTATTTAAGCACTTCCTGAAATTGTTCCCATGTTATTTGTCACTTTTCCTTTTTGTGTTATAGTGAATTAATGGGGATCCCTGGGTGGTGCAGCAGTTTAGCGCCTGCCTTTGGCCCAGGGCCTGATCCTGGAGACCTGGGATCGAATCCCACTTCGGGCTCCCAGTGCATGGAGCCTGCTTCTCCCTCTGCCTATGTCTCTGCCTCTCTGTGTGTGTGTGTGTGACTATCATAAATAAATTAAAAATTAAAAAAATATAGTGAATTAATGTTTTAAAGAATTTTTCTATGATAAGAAAATGATCTCTTTGCCAATTGTACATGTTGGATGTATTTTTCTCCTTTTGATGGAAAACAAATTCTTACTTTTTCAATGATTAGAAATTTATCATATTATTATCTTCTGGGTAAATTCAAATATCATACTTAGGAAGTCATCTTTAGTGTATATAGTCTTCTAATTATTCTTTTCTTAACTTTAACTTTTTATTTTACATGGAATCAATGTTGATTTACAGTTTGAAGTAGGGACCTGAATTTTTTCTATCACCTAACATTTTCAAAAAGTTGTAAAAGAGCTGAGACAAAAGTAATTTTCAGTTTAACTCTTAGTAAATAAAAAAATTTGATGAGCCAGGGCATGTGGTGCTCAATACAGTAATCTCAATTAAACCAAATATGCACACAGTGCTTTAGGAAGATTGATTTCAACTTCACCAAAGCAAACTGGAAGTGCCAAGTATTAGTAATAGTGGCTTTTGGCCAGTTTGAGTAATGTTGCTAGGATCAGATGTATGTTAAAATATCAGAGCTACATTTTAGCAGTATCAAAAAAAGAGTTTGTCCTAAACGAACAAATATATTTTAAATCTCCACAGACTTCAAAGAAAGAAAATTATCATTTTTTTTTAAGATCTTATTTATTTGAGAGAGAGAGAGAGAGAGCGCGAGAGCACAAATAAGGGGAGGGGAAGAGGCAGAGGGAGAAGCAGACTCCCCACTGAGCAGGGAGCCCGACATGGGGCTCAATCCCAGGACCTCAGGGTCAGGACTTGAGCTGAAGGCAGTTGCTTAACCGACTGAGCCACCCGGGTACCCCCAAAATGATCATTTCTAGTTGAAAAGTAATTCTGAGAGCAGGCAGTGGAATCAGCATTTCTGTATAATATTGGTGATGATGTTTAGTCGCATACTCTTGTGAAATCAAACTGGTGACAGTGTATCGAGAACTTCAGACATATCCATACATTTTGGTCTCATAATTCCATTTAAATTGAATCATTGATTCCCTTGACAGGTACGGAATGAGTACCTACCATGTGCTGGACTCTCCGATGACTCCTGCTTTTACGGGGCTTGTTATATTCTAACTAGGAAAAAAGTGGAGAGCACAGACCTGAAATGTTCACACAAATGATTTTATAATTACAGTAGTAATGTGTCACCATAGAAAATTACTGAGTGTTAGCATAACCTGTTAGAGAAGTGCCTGACCTACACTTGGCGGCTGGGGAAGGCTTCTCAGAAGAAATGACATAGAATTCAGGACCTGAGCAAAGATGAGGTAAGCAAGAGTGCAGATGAAGGGTGGCCTTAATACAGCCCAGACAACTGAGGCAAGTTCCCGGACAGGAAGGAACAGGTGCTGGGCAATGTCCCTACATGTGATAAGCAGAGGAAATCAGGCCTATGTGTGGATGAATATCACATCTGAAATAAATGACCAAGGGGCATGTTCTTTTTTGTCACATTGAAATAAGTCTTATCATAAAAAAGAGTCTTATCATAAATTAATATGATAATGTCTCCGGGTTGTAACTATCAGTAATTTGGCTCTGCTGACACACATGCCATCTGGAATGTTTAAAATATCATGGAATCTCTTTTAGAAACAACCTGGTAAAAATGCCTTGTCATAGTTGAAGGAGGACTTTACCTCCATTTTGACTGGGCTCTGGACTTTCTAATTAAGTTCTTCTTTCCAGCTTATCTCTTAAGTCAGGCAAGACCTGGGTGGGGGGAGCAAAGCATCCCATGATGGGAACTGAAACTGCCCTCTCAAGCCATAGTGACTGCCCTAAGACGGCACACCCTGGTCACGACTGACCACATGACAATCATTGATCTACCTGACTTTACCACCCACTTGCATGTACCCACTGACCTTTGTCTCACATTTTCTTTATATACACTTAGAAGTATTTTCAGCATTTCAGACACAGGTCTAGAGACCCTCGTCCACTGAGTTCTTGGTGTTGGCCTCACTGAAATAAATTCCTTTCTGTTTTCACCGCCACAGTTGTCTCTGCCTTTGGAGTTTGTTGGCTGTGAGCGGCCGGACCTGGTCTGTTTGGGATGCCTGGAGCCAGGTGCTCTTGCATCCTTGTGCCCAGTTACATAGGGGGGGGGGGGGGGTAATGTGTTTCCTGATGATTCCTGGACCTGCCAGCTTCTCACCTGTTCTCTCTCCTCTTTCCTATCATACTCCTCATGCTGCATGCTTTTCTCCTCTCTTTTTGTCATTCTTTCATTAGCCAACAGCGTTACTGTCTTCTTTTTTTTTTTTTTTTTTTGCGTTACTGTCTTCTTAAAGAATCCATTGTCTTACACATTTACCTCCTTTACCCTGAGCTCTCCAAAGCTGGCCAGGTTGGAATTCCTAATTATCTTTCTTTTCTCTCCTCCTTCCAATCTAGTTGGGGTTTAATGGGACATAGGCTAAGTGGTGCATACTTGGTCTGAAGCCATTACGTTCTATCCATTCTCAACTACTGGTAGAGAGTCTCCTATTCTCTTAGGGCCTTAATGCCAGGCTTATAGAAACAGAGTCAGAAGGAAACCTTCAGAATCATTTGGCCTAATGCCCTCAGGAAATGCCATCACGACCCCTATTTCCTCCTCCTCCAACCTCCCTGACTTTGCCTTTAGGAACTTGGCTTGCTCTCTGAGCTTCCATAGCTTACCATTCACTGCTCTCTGCTGTGAATAAGACTGTTTGCATACTTATCATCTCTGCTACCCATAAAGCATATTGAAGGCGGGGACCACGTCTTGCTCATCAATGTGTTCCCCAGTGCCCAGCCAAGCGCCTGAAATGTAATGGGGTCCTACTAAACACTTTTTGAATGGTTAAAAGCTATTAATATGAAGTGACAGGCACTGAAAACAAAACTTTGCAAAAATCACAGCATGCAGTAGACAGCGTTCACAGCGATGCACCAGGTCCACCAGCCCACGTGTGGTGTATCAGCAAGATTACCAGATGAGAGTCAAAGGCAGAGCACTAGTTCTCTTCAGATAATGCCAGGGGTTATTCTCTTGGATGACAAATCCCTCTGATCACAATGTGGACATCTATGGCTCTCATATGGATAAGATATCCTTTGCGTCTAGTGTCTCTTGGTGTACCTAATTGTGGTTGGTTGGCAAGTGATTTTCTTTTCTTTTTGTTATTTTTTTTTTTAGTTTTAATTTACCAAGAATTGAGGGTGGTGGAAATCTGAATATATTTGGGGGGGTTCCAAGGAGGCAGATGACTCAGCGTGAAGAAGCTTGTTTGAGGAGTTGCAAACCCGTAAGTGGTGACACACGTCATCATCCCTGGAGGCCCACACATGGTTGGGGGGTTTGATATTATAGACAAAACAGAATTACAGTCCTCATAGGCTGCATGCACGGGGCCGGGAGTGTCAGTGCACAGTTTGGTACTGACTTCACAGTAACTGATAGCCAATATCTTGCTTACAAAAGCAAGTGTTGGGGATTTACATTTGAAACCTGCTGAACCCTAACAGTATTGCTTTGTAGAGATAGCATTTAAAAAACAAAGAATAGTAGTTGTACAAACGTCTGAAAACGAGTGGCTTACAATAGTAGACAAGGAAAACAGCATGGTCACTCCATATGGCACGGTGGTGCTACAACGTTTCAGCTTCTGATTTCTGGGAAAATATATATGTATACATACATTTATTTCGCATGGGATCAAGTGCATGGTGAGATGTTTGGATGCTCCCAAATACAAGGTGCTGACACCAGGGCATGAATGTCAGACATCAAGACAAAGTCTGAGAGTTTCATGAAGCATATGTTGGGTACAGTACTTCTTAATACTTAAAGTCCAATATCTTTGAGTGCAGCATTGTGTAGAAGGAAAAATAATTTAAAGGTCTTTTTAAAAAAGATTTTATTATTACTCAGCCATTAGAAATGACAAATACCCACCATTTGCTTCAACGTGGATGGAACTGGAGGGTATTATGCTGAGTGAAATAAGTCAATCGGAGAAGGACAAACATTATATGGTCTCATTCATTTGGGGAATATAAATAATAGTGAAAGGGAATATAAGGGAAGGGAGAAGAAATGGGTAGGAAATATCAGAAAGGGAGACGGAACATGAAGACTCCTAACTCTGGGAAACGAACTAGGGGTGGTGGAAGGGGAGGAGGGCGGGGGGTGGGGGTGAATGGGTGACGGGCACTGAGGGGGACACTTGACGGGATGAGCACTGGGTGTTATTCTGTATGTTGGCAAATTGAACACCAATAAAAATAAATTTATTATTAAAAAAGAACAATTAAAAATAAATTTATTATTAAAAAATAAAAAATAAAAAATTGAAGTGAAAAATTAAAAAAATAAAAAGATTTTATTTATTTATTCATGAGAGATACAGAAAGACAGAGATATACAAATAGATAGAGAGAGAAGCAAGAATCCTGTGCGGAGCCCGATGCGGGACTCCATTTCAGAACCTCGGGATCACGCCCTGAGCCAAAGGCAGATGCTCAACCACTGAGACACCCAGGTGCCCTAGAGGTCTGGTTTTTATAGAAAACCCACTACATTGAAAATTGCCTACCTGAGGTATCCTGCTTTTTGTTTTATTACACACAAGACATGGAAAGAGAAGGGAATAAACAGGGGAGAAAATAGAGTTACATTGACATACATAAATTATATGCATATTTTATTATTTTTATTTTATTAGATTTTATTTTTAAGTAATTTCTACACCCAGTGTGTGCCTCAAACTCACAACCCCGAGATCAAGAGTCACATGCTCTACCAATTGAGCCAGCCAGGCATCCCTATGTATATTCTAAATATGTTTAAATGGCATTTCTACATATACAGCAGTATAAACTAACACTTTATAGAATGTTATCTAACAAATTAAATGAAAAAATAAGACTAATAGTTAGCACATCAGATGTGCATTTACAAAGAGATGCTGCTAAAATGCTTCAGAAAAATGTAATCCATTCAGAAATGTTAACAACCACGGCAAAGTTCTTTTTTTTTTTTTTTCTTGGCAAAGTTCTTTATATTAACAATTTACTTAGCATATATCTTTCATGGATAATCCAAAAGGAAGCTTTCATTCAACTCATATGGAATTATAAATTTGCATTGATGGAAGCTTAATCCACAACGCGCTGAATGATTTTCCTGCAGCAAGTATTTTTGGAGACATTCTTACAGCTTACATCAACATTTAGCTCAGGTTATCCATAATAAGGAATCATTTAAAAATTTTTTTCCTTAACAAACAATTATTTATTTAAGACTCACTATGTCTCAGGCGTTGTTCTATATGCTCTACAAATATGGATGCAATTAATCAATCTAACGACTCTCTGAAGTAAATACTGTTATTATTCATGTTTTACAGGTGAGGGCCTTAAAGCCAAGAGTGGTTTTAGGATAACTTGCTCAGAGTCACAGAACTGGAAAGCACTGGGATCCCTGGGTGGCCCAGCGGTTTGGCGCATGCCTTTGGCCCAGGGCGCGATCCTGGAGACCTGGGATCGAATCCCACATCGGGCTCCCGGTGCATGGAGCCTGCTTCTCCCTCTGCCTGTGTCTCTGCCTGTCTCTCTCTCTCTCTCTCTCTCTCTCTCTCTCTCTGTGACTCTCGTAAATAAATTAAAAAAAAAATTAAAAAAAAAAAAAAGAACTGGAAAGCACTAGAGCCAGCCAATGTGGATCCAGGGTGGTTACCATTAATGCCTCCTATCATATTCAACCATCATTCTCGGTTCAAATCAGAATGAAAACCTGAGTCTTCAGATCTCCACACTAGAGCACTGTCTGCCTATGAGAGCTGGTGTGAAGTGATTAGCAACAACCCCTGAATGTTTGACTAGATAAAATATTAGTTCCGAACACCCAATCTCAGTTTTTGTTTGGGGTGACTGGTTGCCATGCGGGGAAAATGTCAAAGCTTTATGCCTGTTTATCTGCGGATACCAGTAGTTTTTTTTGTTTTGTTTTGTTTTTAAGACTAAGTGAACACACACTGGAGAATGCCCAAGGTCTAGGCTAATGAGTATGCTTTTCCTCTCTTCTGTCTCTTTAGAGGGCTTGCTTCCTGCTCATCAGCTCACCAGTGACTTCCTCAGAGACACCTTTCCTAAGTCCCTATCTGTAAATCTACCCACATGCACACGCTTGTGCGCGCGCGCGCACACACACACACACACACAGAATCACTGGCTATCACAACACCCCATTTTTCTTCATGGTACTACTTACTATATGAGATCACGTCAATTCCCTTTTCTGTTCCCCTCCCCTGCCAATATAAGCCCCATGGTGCCAGTCTTGTCCATTATTACCTCGATACCCTCTCTGTCTATGGAGGCACAGAGGTGGCACTCACTAGATAGGTTTTTGAATAATGGAATGAGAAGACTGAAGAGCAGAATTTCACAAGACAATGCTGGCGCTCACTGGAAGCAATGAAGGAGACAGCGCAGGGAGAGATGGGAGTACTGTGGGACACAATTGCCTCTGTTGAGTCAAGAGTGCCCGAGCATTCATTCTCTTCATGATTTCACATTCAATCCCAGGAACGTGGGAAACTGTTCGAGTTACTTTCCAGGGAAAGAGGAACCCCATGGTTGCTAAATCAGAAACCCAGAGGATTTACTAATTTCTAAAAGACAGGACATGCCTCTTGCTAACTTTTTTGTTTTTTCCTTCAGCCTAAATCTGCTTCTGTTCAGTGGAGGACAGGCGGTCGCCATCTTTCTTTTAATAGTCCATGGAACAGTTTCCTATCCATCACAGAAATGTGACCATTCTTCTTTCCAGCCTGAATGATTTCAGCTAGCTCTTCTTTCTTACATTTCATTTTGAGTAATTCTGTAATCATTGTGATGCCTTCTCTATTGATTCTCATGTTGGGGCTCTGGAAGAGAGGAAGCGAGGACACAGTGTAGTTACTATCAGTTTGTGTGGGCCTGGTAGTCTTTGAGCTTTCTTGGATTTGTAGCATTTGCACCTCCAAGGCTCCTTCCAAATGAACAGTTCACAGCCAGCATCCATTTTCACTGTTTGCTCTGAATGTTATTTCAGTAGGTTCTTAACAATATGGTCCTCCTGACTTTCTCACTCTGTGGGATTGGTATCTCTGGGATTAACAGACTGTGACTCCCCTCGTGTGCTCTCTTGGGGCTAGGAACCCTGAATGAACATTTGTTTTTTAGATTTACTCCGCTCCTCAGAGACAGTCGGAATTGATTTTTTTTTCCTTTTCCCTCCAGCAATCATTTACTACCTTTCTTCAAATATAATCAGTCTTCTCTACAAGATAGTGAAAACAAAGTGGAGTTTGCATGCCATTAACTCCACAGTTGCAAGTTCCTCCTCTGATTTAAGTCAACCATCTTGAATGGTAGCAAGGTGCTATAAGAAAGGACTGCCTTGAGCAGGAAGGGAGAAGCATATTTATAGGACAAAAGAGCCATCAAATGAGAAAGAGTCATGACTAAGTATATCTGACTAGTGGAAGGGGAGAAAACATTTTTCATTTTTTGTTTATAAGGATATTGGAGACTTTATTAGTACCTAAGTTTTAACCTTTCCTATCATCAGGAAAGACATCTAAAGTAGGAAATACATAATATTTGTGACAACTGGTAATGGAAGAAAGATTTGCAATACACGAGGAAGTGTTTCCACCTTCAGGATAAACAAAAGGCCCGGCAAGGCTTAGTCTGACCACATCCAATTATTTTTTTTCATACCAAAAAGAACAACTGTGAAATTGGCTGTTAATTTGAAATAGATCATGCTCGGGCTGAATGTATGTATTCAAAATAGTTCTATACCATGGAAAAGTGTTTAATTATATTGTCTGTCATTTTATTATCTATTAAAAAATCATTTTGACTTAACAGAGACTTAATTAACTTACCACATAATTATTGATTACTTACTATGCACTGAGCATGATTTCAGGTACCAAGGTACAGCTATAAACAAAATTATCAAAATTCCACTCTCATTCTAGTGGAAAAAGACAATGAATATAATTTTAAAAATTATATGGGACATCTACATATGAGAACTGCTGCACGATCACACGTTGAACCAGTAAGAAGGATTAGGAGTGGAGGGTGGGAGTGGAGAGATGCAGGTTGCAATTTGAATTAGAGTGTTCGGGGTAGTCCTAACCAAGAAAGAAATATTTTGACAAAAATATGATGGAGACAAAGGAATAGTCAGGTGGAGCTCTGGGGAAGAAACATTCCAGGCATAGGGCACCACTAAAAAAAAAAAGGTCCTAAGGCTGGAGCAGGCCTGGCATATTCAGGGAAGCAGAACGAAGTGAATGAGTGGGAGAAAATTTGAAAATGAGGTCAGAGTGGTAACAGGAAGCTGTGGGAAAGTACGAGGGCAAGACTAGCCCAACACAGGCTTCTGGTAAACCAGAAAATTCAAATGCAGACAGCCTACGGGCAAGCCTGCCCTTTGCACACTCTGGCCTGATCCAGAAGGAGGTTTTCTGCCTAGATACAAGTTCATAGAATTGCTTTGACTTGAACACTGTCATGTTTTGGAATGGGTCTTCATCAGCAGTCTTCCAGTACTGTGTGGTGCACTGAAAATGATCAGACCAGCTAAAAATCTACCACGCTACTATTCATTAACATAAAACCTCTCCTTTTCCTATCCCTGGGGAAAAAAACAAACAAACAAAACAACAACAACCAAGCAGCAAATGGAATAATAACTAAAATCGCCATAAAATTGTGGTCTTTTAGAAGGCTCACATGTTAAGCCCTGCAATCATTTTTTATACATGTAAGTGACTGACTTTATCAGCACATTTCCTGAAGAGCTCTTTGGGGGGCACTGAGTCACTGAGGGCTAGTTTTGATAGACTAGATGTAAGAGCAAGAGGCAAAGGGGCTCATGTGGGATTGCTGAAAGAATATAAAGATGATACCTGAAAGGTCAAAGGCACTAAACAACTTTGTTAGTTTTGAATCCTGGTGGCAGGCTGAACATCTGACTCCCACATGGTCTCAGTTAATAAGTTGGTCTTTTTTTTAAAAAATATATACATATGTATATTTGTTTATTCATAAGAGACACAGAGAGAGGCAGAAGCATAGGCAGAGTGAGAAGCAGGCTCCATGCAGGAAGCCTGATGCAGGACTCAATCCTGGGACTCCAGGATCATGCCCTGAACCAAAGGCAGACGCTCAATTCCTGAGCCACCCAGGCGTCCCAGTGAGTTGGTCTTGACAGCATGAAAATCTCAAGCTTTGCTGATCACTTCATCATTTTGCCAAATGGTTTCTCAATCTTCCCTTCATATCAGGCCTCTAAGGTGAAATGTATAGGAAAGCTACTCATCCAACTTGAGTGGGATCAAAGGATCGATCCTGATTATGATGGTGATGGAGAGATAAAGTGGGAGGATAAGCACATCCTCTTGCTTTTGATGAAACAGGAAGTCCCAAAACAGTGACCCAGCTGAAAAGGTGATTTTTTTGCAGTCAAATGAGTTGGCACAAGGGGGAAATTGTGAGAATGGTACTAGGATCAGTAGGCTTGATATGGAACGTGTGTTCATAATGTACAAGAGGTATCACACTGGCTCATTACTTGCTTCATCATCTTGAGCCCAGTGCACCTGAAAAGCCTCCAGATTAAGAAATCCCTTGACCTTTTTGTGTTCTGGGAAAGGCATTACTCAAGAGAATCACATGTCCCCACGTGACTTAGATAAGACTCAGAGATGATCCCCTTCTTCTACCTAGGACCAGGCCAGACACAGATCGACCAAATTCCCATTTGTTTTGTAATTGATTAGCTGAATTGTTTGTAGCCACTGACCCATCTAGACAACATACCTTCTAACCTGACTTGATCAAACTTTTTCTCTTCTTCCCCAGGCCCAAGAACTGAATCTACCCTCAGCCAGTATTGCAATGCAGAACAATCCTTCCTTAAGGGCCCCTCCTAAGAATAGGTTAAGTGATGCACAGGCAGAGCAGTATCCCATCTAGCAAGTAGAGAGATGGTCCCAGTTGCACAAAATAGGAGGTTTTTTTTATAGGCAGGGTAAGGAAATTATTAGCAAAACAAAACAAAACAAAACAAAAGGATTTTAATCTTCTTTTGGGGGGGAGAGGGAGCAACTGGGTTTTTATCATGCAGACGACCTCACTAATGCTGATTCAGAAATTTCAGACCTGATGATTAGTTAAAAAGCCATTCCTGGGAGAGGTTGGAACTTAAGTCTTGGTTTGCTATCGTGAGGGACAAATGACTCTATTTGGGGCTCATTGTTCTTTTTTCCAGAGCTAGGAGCTCCCCATGCTGCATTCCTGATGCCAAGAAGGGAAGGATACTGGATTCAGACCTCCTTTGGGGGTGCTCTCAGGGTCTCCGGGGGAGGCAGGTGTCTCCCACGACACCCTCCTCAAGGAACTTCCCATCGTGCCCTGGATGGCAAGGCTAAGAAGTCCCCATGACATCTGGCCTCAGGGGAACAAGAAAATCTGCTATGGAATGTGATGGAATTTGACATCCCCCTCTGAGTCCCTCAGAAGTCCCCACCAGTGGTCTGGTTCATCTTGAGTCTCAGACCGAGAGACCCAGACCAGGCTCAAAGCCCTGAGATGCTGAGTCACAGTGGCTCACCTTGTTCCTTTTCTGACAGTTGTTAATGGCCCTCCTTCTGTCATATCTCGGACCTGGAGAAACTCAGTTCCTGAGAGAACAGAATTTAGACTTTCTTCATTTTTATAGTAATTTGATGCAGAATTATTTTGTTTAGACTTTAACATATACTTAATTTGTTTGGTAATTAAGCACTTACATAACATAGCATTTATTCAATGGAATTTTGAGCCATTTTCTGGCTAATTGTGGTTTTTTTTAAAAAAAAAAACACAATGTCTCTAATTTACCCAATTAAGGATTACACTGAAAAATATTTTAGAGAGTTGTTCAAATGATTTGTTGCAAATTACTTCTCAGGAAAATTTACGGCAATCCTATGATTTCAAAAAGAAGCCAGGCATTGTGTACATTGTGAGTGCTATTTCTTTCATGAGCTTTTCTACCAACTTCAATTCGCTTCAAGGGGTAAAGAAAAATCAGTTGTATCTCAGAGCCTTGCAATTCAAGTACCATGTCATTTTCTCCTGTTGTGGTTATGGTATCAAACTCTCTAAATCCACAAATCCGCTTTCTTTTTTTATGACGTTTGTTACATTCTTTAATCTTCCACTTAGCAGTTGTAATGTTCTTCTCCAGAATCCTGACATTAATGCAGCTGAATTTAAGAGCTCACTTCAGCTTCTGTCAAAGAGATTTCAAATCTACTCTTACATGAGGGAGTGGTGGTCAACGAAATTTGCTTTAATTTGGGGGATTATTATTTAATTTTGTAAATGATATCCCAGAAGTTAATATATGAAAAAACATAAATCAATACCCACAAATGTCACAACCCAGAATTAGGTTCTAATTAGGAAGAAATGTGATTTCAAAAAGCCACTTAAGCAACCTAATTATTGGCCACCCAATGGGAATGTATCAGAATAAGTTAAAATAGATAAAATAAATAAAAGGATTGACAAGGGCAAAAGCAAAGCAAAAAAAATAATGAAACCACACCAAAATAGTATGTGAAGACTGACAAGGAAGGAACTTCCAAATCAATCAATTCTCTTCTATGAGACTGGAACTCTTATTATTATTATTTTTTTTTATTTTTAGAGATTGTGGAGAGGGACAGAGAGAGTGGGAGAGAGAGAATCCCAAGCAGGCTCCATGCCCTGCCTGGACCTGGACATGGGGCTTGATCCCAAAACCCTGAGACTACAATGTGAGCCAAAATCAAGAGTTGGGTGCCCAACCGACTGAGCCATCCAGGTGCCCCAGATTGGAACTCTATGCTAATGCATATCTGTGACACAGAAAACAAATAACTCCAGCAAAAGAAACAGTTTGGCATTAAAGCTTTTTTCCTCATTGTTATTATTCTTATTTGATGACTATTTCTCAGTAGTATTGGTAGTAGAGAGTAGTAGTCCAGAGCATAGGCTCCAGAGCCAGACTATGTGGATTCAAATCCTACTGCCATATCTTTACTAACGTGTAAGTTTGAGCAAGTCACTCAGCATGATTGCACTTTATTTTTATCATCTGTAAGTGTACATAAGAATAGCCACTTCCCACGACTGCTGTGTAGACTGACAGAGTGAAGACAATGCCTGACTTGTGTGTAGTAAGCCCTCATTACTAACTTGGCTAACCTCATTAACATAGCCTCATCCCTCTTATCAGAGACTGAAACGCACAATAAAAGATTATCAGTAGATACGTGGAATTCTAAGCCATTTCAGATCACAGATGTCTATACTGGTTTTCAATGTACAGAGACAAATGCTTAAAAGTAATAAAAGTGATATCTGACAGAGGAAGGAAGTCTAAAATGCCAACCCTTCACAAGACCAATGGAAAAGCTGACAAAAACTGTCAGATTCAACTTTTCTGGAACTCTGGAATCTAATCTAAACTTACAACAACCAAGGAAATGCTTAACAAAGAAAAAAACGGCTGCATTTTGGTGAAAGAGCTCTGTGGTATTTCCATGTACCCTGTTATCATCTCCTACACCTCAGTGTGGCAGTAGCTTTGAATGGCGGGGTGCACTCCAAGTGAAGGTTGCTGGTACAAGAGAAAGCAATATGGATTTTCCTCTGAATTATGTATGTTTTGACCTTGCATATGGTGCCCTGAGGGATTCGAATAAGTATTTGCCTTTGTTTTGCCTATCTCCAAGCTTCCCCAGGACCAAAGTGGCTCCCTGGGTAGCATTTGTCAAAAATATAGGCAAATATATTAGATGTTGCTGCATGGGACAAAAGGTAACAGTTGGAGTAAGAAATACACAAAAACTTAGGAGGGAAGAATCTTTGGGAAGAAAATACTTGGAGAATAAAGGCTTTGAAAAACTCCCATGAATTTTAAGGACTCTAGAAGTCTACATGAATGCCTAGGTCAGAACACATTCTCGGAAATGACCTGAGAAGTCCTTAAGTTCTCATTACTGGCCAACCTTTGGGCTCTGTACAACCAAGAAGCGAAGGCTAAGGTAGAGTTTTAAACTGCCTGGCTATGCAATGAAGCAATGCCCCAACACATATCTGATCTACAAAGACTGGAATAATCTTTAGTTTGGTTTGGTTTGGTTCCAGGTATTTAAAGAAAAGGCTCTCAAATCCCTAGCTACCACTCAGCTAATGGAACAGAGATTTCAGTTGGCCATACACAAGAAAGAATATACAGATACTACGAAATTAATTTTTAAAAGCCAGTAAACAAACAGCGACAACCACACAAGCAGCATCAGGAAACTTTAAAGAAGGGGTATAATCTGCCTGTGTCTCTGCCTCTCTCTGTGTGTCTCTCATGAATAAATAAATAAATAATCTTTAAAAAATTACAAACAAGCCAGTTTCTCGTTTTCTCTCTTTGAGTTTATGATGCATGCATAAAGACATCCTCAAATCATCTTAAGCCATTGTGATACACATGATTTTTCAAAGGAGAACCTTTTCATTTGAAAGTTGTTGAATTTTGTTTCATTCTTCAGATTATCATCTTTAGATGTCTTGATATAAAATTCATCAGCAATTTGAGGGAGATGGTTTTGCAACAGCAGTTTCCACTGACATTTTTTGGGGATCAATACAAATTAACTCAAAAAGCAGATAACACATTCTGTCACTATGTGCCTGTCAATGAATGGTTCTCCTGAGAGTTAAATTATTTCAGTATTCAGGGGAAGAATTAACAATGGAATGGCCTTGTTACTGTTTTGAAATAAGCTAGTTTCCCTGTCTTACTCTAACACATCTATGTACATGTTTTCTTTTCTCTTTTTATATGTATATATTTTCCATGGGCATTCTTACAAGCTCCAAAGAGAAGGACATTAAAGTGATGGAAAATGTTCTGGAACCACCAGTAGTAATGACACATAGATATATCATAGTTGCTCAGTCTAGGTGATATATGCTATATCTGAAAGTATTTACACAATCAGAAAAGACATAGGACCTTCTGAGATCAATGATTTCTGCTATCCAAGATGATTTCTAGAGGTAGCTTTTGTTTGGAAAAAGATGATATTCACTGTGTAATGATACATAAGGCACAAGAATCAGATCTGTCACTGATCACTTATAACTGAAAATCTTAAATCTAGTTTACAACCTTGTGGCATTCAAAGACTCATACAATCTGTTTCAAATTTACTTTTCCAGTCTTATTTTTATTTTTATTTTTTTGGCTGGGTACAGTATACTTTATTGATGGTACATGACAAGGTAGGGGTCCCCAAGCCCTCCCCTTCCTCGGGGTCTGGGATGTAAATTGGAGGCCAGGAGATTCTCATTGTGTTGGGGGATTAAGTTGGGGCAGGGACTTCCCAGCAGCTGAGGGCCTCTCTCTTCCTCTTGTTCTTGTTGGGGCTGAGAGGGGTCCAGGAGGCTCTTACCCCTTAGAGGCCATGTTGACTATGAGGTCCACCACCTGGTTACTGTAGCCAAATTCATTGTCATACCAGGAAATGAGCTTGGCAAAGTGGTCATTAAGGGCAATGCCAGCTCCGGCGTCGAAGGTGGAAGAGTGGGTGTCACTATTGAAGTCGCAGGAGACAACCTGGTCCTCAGTGTAGCCTAGGATGCCCTTGAGGGGGCCCTTCGATGCCTGCTTCACCACCTTCTTGATGTCATCATATTTGGCAGCTTTCTCCAGGCAGCAGGTTAGATCCACAACTGACATGTTGGGGGTGGGGACATGGAAGGCCATGCCAGTGAGCTTCCCATTCAGCTCAGGGATGACCTCGCCCACAGCCTTGGTGGTGCCAGTGGAAGCAGGGATGATATTCTGGGCTGCTCCTTGGCCATCATGCCACAGCTTCCCAGAGGGGCCGTCCACGGTCTTCTGGGTGGCAGTGATGGCATGGATGGTGGTCATGAGGCCCTCCACAATGCCAAAGTGGTCATGGATGACTTTGGCCAGAGAAGTCAAACTGTTGGTGGTGCAGGAGGCATTGCTGACAATCTTGAAGGAGTTGTCATACTTCTCGTGGTTCACACCCATCACAAACATGGGGGCATCAGCAGAAGGAGCACAGAGATGATGACTCTCTTGGCCCCACCCAAGATCACCCCAGTCTTCTCCAAGGTGGTGAAGACCCCAGTGGACTCCACAAGATACTCAGCACCAGCATCATCCCATTTGATGTTGGCGGGATCTCGCTCCTGGAAGATGGAGATGGACTTCCCATTGATGACAAGTTTCCCGTTCTCAGCCTTAACCATGCTGTGGAAATTGCCATGGGTAGAATCTTACTGGAGCATGTACACCATGTAGTTGAGATCAATGAAGGGTTCATTGATGGAGACAAGATCCACTTTGCCAGAGTTAAAAGCAACCCTGGTGACCAGGTGCCCAATACGGCCAAATTCGTTTGCTCCGACCTTCACCATCATGTCATGGGGATGCAGCTGGCCCTGCACCAGAAGATGCAGCAGTCGGTCCAACAGGGAGGAGCAGAGAGCCTCCAGTCTCATTTTTAAACGTTGCCCTGTTTGAACTTTCCCTCTAGGCAAACTGATCAAATGACTATCCCCTGACACGATTTATATCTTTTCAACCCTACACCTCTTCTCAGAGCACTCCTTTCTGGCACATCCTTACCACCTTCACTCCCCAAATGTTGCCTCGTCCCCCCACACAGACTCCCCTACTTCAGTCTGATAAAAGCCTAAGGCTTCCAGAAGGAGGTGTCACCACCATATCCTCCCTGGAAAAGAGGTGTGCATCCTTTATTTGGCACAAGAAAAGCCCATGTAGTGTCGGCTTTATTTTGATCTAAATTGGAGGAAAATTCTGGATATCTCCCTAAACATCATAGCTCTGGAGTCATTTGCTCTTGGAGAAGGCAAGCCTTCTATAGCCTTCTATCCTGCACTTCCATAAGCAGTAAAAGAAGCCGTTCCCTGATAACCTACCTTCTTTTTGCTTACAAAGATTTTTTTTAACCATTTTCTTGGTTAATACGTGGGCCATCTCTAATCTTGTAATCATTCTGTACGTAGAGAAGAAACGTGTCAGGATGTCTGGAAAGGTGCAGAAAAGTACAGAGCTGGTTCATAGAGGACAGCCAGGGGTCAGGCGCTCCCGAGCCTGACCATTTCTTAGCTCAAGGTTTTTAAAGTTGCAGCAGAACACAACTTCACCCCATCTTTCCAGAAAATGGGAGGGAGGGATTAGGGTGGTATGTTAAGTGGAAGCTGAAAGTGGCAAAAGATGGTGAAATGTAGGAAAAATGATTTCTTGGAACTTCATAAATCTTGGTCAAAAATTTACGTCGTCGAGCAGTCCTGAGTTGTTGGCTGCTCTATCTTCCTTGTGACAGCTTCATGAATGACAGCTTCATTTCACATATAGCTTCATGAGAATAATGAAATCTCCAAGCTAAAGAAAACCACATTGGTATTTGAGTGTCTTGAAGTTTCTCGAGGGCCCCAAAGCACTGGAGCGGCTCAGAAGGGTAACTCGACAAGGGCAACAGTTGGTTTTTTTAGTTCTTTGGTTACATGTCTCATTGCTCTCCCTAAACTGTCAACTCTCGGTGAGGTTTGATAGAGAATGAAATTTCTGATTTTTCCTACCTGATTCCCGAGACTCATTTCCAAAATGATGGGCTTACACTATACAGAGGCTAGATAGAAAGCATAAATTATGGGTTTTGCTGACACATCTTTAGTAATAGACTTCTCTCACAGAGAAGGAATACGTGAAGATTCTCCATCAATCCTATTCAGTTATTTTCACTGTCAGCAAGGACTCTTTGGAGCATAGACGTAGCTTGCCCCAGTCTCTGCTCCCCAAGACAATTTCTTGATTCTGTGATTCAGCTTTTGTCTCAATTAAAAACCACTTTGAATCTGAAGACCTCCTTTTTTTTTTTTTTGAGGGAGAGGAGTGGTGAGGGGCAGAGGGAGAGAGGGAATCTTTTTTTTTTTTAAGATTTTATTTATTTATTCATGATAGGCAGAGAGAGAAGGGGGTGGGCAGAGACACAGGCAGAGGGAGAAGCAGGCTCCATGCAGGGAACCCCATGTGGGACTCGATCCCAGGTCTCCAGGATCACACCCTGGGCCGAAGGCGGCGCTAAACCACTGAGCCACCTGGAGAGAGAGAATCTTAAGCAGGCTCATGGCCTAGCACAGAACCCAACATGTGGCTCGATCTCACCATCCTGATATCATGACCTCAGCTGAAATCCAGAGTCAGACACTTAACTGACTGAGCCACCCAGGTGCCCCAAATCGGAAGACCTCTTATTAGAAGTTTGTAAATTTGGAATTGAATAGTATCACACCCAATGGTAAAGTGTTAGCAGTGTGTTTTCTTCCAATATCCTATCTTCCAGACTTTTTGAACTTGACCGAGGGTGAGGAGTCCCTGACCTCAGTGGGATCTGGATCAGAACATTCCACTCAAGGTTTCTTCTGCCTCCAAACCAGAAGTCCAGAAGATGCCTTTAATCTGGCTACAACTGCTCAGTCTCAGACCTCCATGCACCTACTAGCGGGAGTGAAAGGCTGCCCAAGAGTTCTGTGCGCTTCTAATAAGAATCTCTCCCTTTCTGGTCAACATTCAATACCTCCCACCTACTGTTCACCTTGAGATCGTCAAGACAAATCGTATTGTGCCTGTTTTCTTGATTTCCAATTATTATCCCAAGAGGGCTAATACTTCTCAGGATTCTAACCTACATATGGCTCTGGAGCAGTGAGGCAACCCCCACCCTGCACTCTTCCTTTGCTCCTCTTCCATTTTATTTTTCCCCATGTGTCACCAAGTAATACACTATGTATTTTACTCATTTATTTGCTTAACGCCCTTCACCAGATGAGGGCAAGATTTCTTTAGATCATTCATGAAGTTCTCCAGTTGAACTAACAGTCCTGTGTGGATGAACACATAGTGCCAACAACAGTAAAAGAGGGTGGGGCACCCTTAACAGTAAAAGAGGTGGGGCATCTGGGTGGCTCAGTTGGTTAAGCATCTGGCTCTTGGTTTTGGCTCAGGTCATGATCACAGGGTCCTGAAACTGAGCCCCACATCGGGCTCCACACTCAGTGGCATCTGCTTGTCCCTGTCTGTCTGCTTCTCCCCCTTCCTGGCAGCCCCCGCCCCTTCCTGTTCACACACACTCTCTCTCTGTCTCTAAAATAAATAAACAAAATGTTTAAATAAAAAAACCAGTAACAGTAGTACATGATAAAATTTCAAGGTCTCACCTTTTAAACTTGACAATTTATTTTAGTTTTAGAAATATAGATGCCATAGAGGTAGGGACCTTATCTTTTGGGGGCTCCTTGCACAATCCACCAGTGGCTTTATTCACCGGTATTTGGGGACAAAATACCTGTTTCTTTTCTCTTCACGAGGAGTTAGTTTCTGATTTAGATAGCCAAACTCATCACACTGAGGCATTTAAGGGAGTGATTTGGGTTTCCCTGTTATACGTATGGGGTCTTTAATGGAGAGAACAGCAATTTTGGGTCTCCTGCCATAATTGCATCAGAAATTCTTTCACTATGTGAAGAAATAAGCCTCGAGCTGTACTCCAATTGCCAGATGATCATTTCCTGTTACTACCTTAGTAATATGAAGCAATTATTTTCACTATTTTCCCAAACCATTATCCCTTCAATTTTATCTGTTCTTTTCTCTTGACATGTGAAGATTCATGTACAAAAAGAAAAATAGGCCTATTATGGTCTATTTTCTCTGGTTATCATACTACATTTTCAAATTTTTCTCAAAGATCCGAATTTTGCCTCAGGATACTCTAATATGACCTTTATATCTTTTCCGTTAGAATTTTGCTTACATGGATAGATCCAGAATTGTCTTCTCCTTTCCCTGTATAGACATCCTTTTATGCCAAAACTTTAGATTCAATCAATATCTGCTTAAAGTATTCATTAACTCATTCAATAAAAATCTACTGAGTACCAACTATATCGTAGATATAATGCTGGGAACACCTTTTTAAAGACACCTAAGACAGAAGGATTCCCTTTATGGGGCTTTTAGTTGAATAGAGAGTGTAAACATTTTATAAATAAATGTAAGCAGAGGGTGAAATTCCAAAGGAGTAAAAGATTACTTTTATTTTGGATAAAGCATCAATTAACTGTCAAACTAAGTAATAAAAGATAAGTAAGTGGTTCCAGGAGGATCGAGTCAGGTGGAGCCTGTGGTGCAAGAAAATAGATGGTAAGAATTATGGCTGGAGAGGTTGGCACAAAGACACTGTGTGCCAGAAAAAAGAGTTGGGACTTCATTGCCCAGGAAAATGGATTAGAGTCTGGAAATTTTATGAGCCTGACAAGCAAATTTGAAAATAAGAAAGCTCATTCCTTCTTATTTATAATATCACTCCCTCTGCTAGAGCAAGACTAGAGGGGGTAATATTGTTGCATTTCCGATAGTCAAGCAAAGGGTGTTGATGACATAAATGATTTTTTACTTTATTATCTGTGTCTAACCCATCATCATGGCCAGTGATGTTTCAGTGTTTAGAAGCAAGAGATGAGGTCTGCAAGAAGGCATAGATCATTAGTAATGGGGACTGCTGAGTTTTGATTTGCTGAGAGGATTGCCAGTTGCAATAACTCAAGCCCTCAATACCATTGATTGTCAGGCCCTAGAATTTCTGCCAGTGTCAGGGCTAAAGTTTTTCCCAAGGAGTTTCTTGGAGAAAATTTGTGAATCTTTAAGCTCTAGCTTAAAACTGGGTGTTCCACTGCACTACTGGGTATTTACCCAAAGAATTACAAGAAGACTAATTCAAAGGGATACATGCATCCCAATATTTATAGCAGCAGCATCCACAATAGCCAAATTATGTAAACAGCCCAAGCGTCCATGGTTGATGAATGGTTAAAGAAGAGGTGGTGTATATACACAATGGAATATTATTCAGCCATAAAAAGAATGAGGTCTTGCCATTAGCAATGACGTGGATGGAGCTAGAGAGTGAGTATTATGCTAATCAAAATAAAGTCAGAGAAAGACAAATATCATATGACTTCACCCATATGTGGAATTTAAGAAACAAAGGAAATGAGCAAAGGGGGATAAAAGAGAAACAGAAACTAAGAAGCAAACTCTTAACTATAGGGAACAAACTGAGGGTTGCCACTAGGGGGAAGAGGCAGTGGGTGAAACAGGTGGTGGGGATGAAGGAGGGCACCTGTTGTGATGAGCACCGGGTGTTGTAAGGAATTGTTGAATCACTATATTGTACACTTGAAACAAATGTTACACTGTATGTTAACGAACTGAAATTAAAATAAAATCTTAAAAATACAAATAAATAAAAGTGTGGGTGTTCGACCACCTGGGCAAAGCACTCATCCGACTAATTTCTGACTTGGATCTTCTGCTTTCTACTTTCTGACTCCGAGGGAAAACATGCTTCATTAATTTCAAGGTAGAGGAAACATATTGGACTATATGGTTGTGGTCATGTGATACCTCTAGTGGCAGCTCTGGCCTATGAAAAGGAGATTGCAGTTATAATGCATGGAAAAGGTTTTGCAATACAACAGGCAATAATATCCAATGTACAGGTTCACTGAAACATTTCCAAGAGGAGTTTCTTCACTTCATCACGTTTTGCGTGTCAGAAGTGAAATAATTTTTTCAGCTCCTCTCATGTCACTTCAATTAGTTAAGGCTCCATTACACCTTTTGCAAAAATTAGTTTTGCTGATCATTTTGTGATTACCCTGCTAGACTGTGAGCCACTTGGGACCAAGTACTATGTTTTACCGGTTGTTGTATCCACAGTATCCAGGACAATTCCTGGCACCCAGTAACTAACTGAATAAAAGACTCAATGCCATTTATTTTGATCACTTTTCAATTTCCCATAATATATTTTTTACTACATAAAAATATACTTTGCATGGAAAAACCTGTTTGCATCAAAGGACAGTGTGCCTTACAGGGACAAGGACCATGTCTTTATTTCCCCGTTATCTGGCACAGAGCATAAACAAGAATTGAATTAAATTTATAAATCAAATGTTATGATGATGTCTTCGGCAGCTGAGTTATCAAAAGAGTGACAGTGATTTCACTATTATCATTATTGTAAAATTATTTCATCCAGATTATGGTAAACAAAGGACACATTTAAGTTGAGTGCAGAGATGACTATGTAAAGCCATGACCCAATTAACTATACTCACTCCTGACAGGTTTTTCTAAGACATGGGATGGAGTTGTTCTGTGTAAGAAGTGAATTATTTCAATTATTTTTTTTAATCATTTCAATTATTGAAATAAACTTAGTGGAACGTATTAGCCACTAAATGGAAAAGTCAGCTAACTAGTTTCCATTACAATACTCACAGTATACTCTCTTTTTCTCTCTGTCTTTCATTCTCTCTCTCTCTCTCTCTCTCTCTCTCTCTCTCTCTCTCTCACACACACACACACACACACACACACACACACTTCTCTGTTGTCCTATAATGATCTTCAATTTAACTGAGTTCTTAAGCATGAGTCTAGCAGTTTAGCAGTTAAGTCAAACAAATCAATTCATTTGAACCTAGAACTTCCAAAATCACATGAACCAATATAGTTATTAAAGAAAACATATGCGAAAAGGTAGGGCATTCAAGTCTTCGACAACAACAGCACTTGGTTATATATCTTTATCTATAATTATAATACAAATGGGATCATATCTATGCGCAATTTGGCATCTGTTCTTTTCACTTCATTCCAAGCCACCAAACACTACAATACAGCATAATGTTAAGAGCCTGAACCTTGGTATTTGATAGATCTAGTTTTGAATTTTTGGACTTGACATTTATTCTGATCATCAATTTTTTCATTTGTAGTATGGAGCACTAAGTAGTCCTTAGTGTCGTGGTGAGGAGTCGATGAAATAATGCAAATAAGATAAGTAGTATATAATAAAAAAATCAATAAATGATGTAGTATTTCTTGGCATATAGCACATCTCCATGTATTTAATTAACCCAAAGCCAATCAAACCAACATCTAAATCACTTTCTTTTTTCTCAATATTAGAAGCAACTTATATGATAAATATCCTTGCATGTTTATAGGTGCCTACTTGCCCAGTTTTTTTTTATAGAGTATATTCCTAGAAGTAAACTTGCTGAGTCAAAGGGTATAAACATTTTCAAGACATTCTGTTTTGCTAAATGGCTCTGCAGACTGGATGTACAAATTCACACTACCACCAGCAGGGTGTGAGAGTGTTCATTTCTCACAATTTTGTCAGCTGAATATTTATCATTAAAACTCTACCAGGGCAGCCCGGGTGGCTCAGTGGTTTAGCGCCGCCTTCAGCCCAGGGCCTGATCCTGGGGACCCGGGATCGAGTCCCATGTCGGGCTCCCTGCATGGAGCCTGCTTCTCCCTCTGCCTGTGTCTCTGCCTCTCTCTCTCTCTCTCTCTCTCTCTCTCTCTCTGTCACTCATGAATAAATAAATAAAATCTTAAAAAAAAAAAACCTCTACCAATTCCAGGGGGTGGGGTGTATATCTTATTTTAATTTGCATTTATTACCTGTAAGATTTATTGAGACCATTTGTGTTTCTTATTTTGTATCTGCCTGTTATAGCTTTTGCCCATTTTTCTCTTTATATGTGCTTTCCTTCCCTACACATACCTTTTATGTATTAAGGGTGCATGCTTTTGACTTTAAACACATTGCAAGATTTCTCTAAGCTTATTTTACTTGTACATGTGATGTTTTTTATTGACAGAAATGTTAATACATTTGAGTGAATTTTTAAAATCTCTTCAGATAATTGTATTGATATCAGAAACAGTCTAACAATATCTATTTACTATAATTTTCGATATCTCCTACAAAATTTTCCTCTATACAATGGGAACATTGTAAGTCAAAACAGAACCTACGTAATGTGCTTGCATTGCCTTTCATCTATTACCTTTTTTCTAATGATAAAATGAATAGTTTAATTCTAACATGGCTGCTAGCTCATCATTCTTGATATTATCACATAATCAGATTAAGTTAAATACCAAGGAATAGTCTTACAAAGAACATGGTATTTATCACAAAACTCATCAGGCTCGAATAGGCCCTGCCAATATTGACACTTTGCTATAGTGAAAATAATTCCACTCCCCATCTACAATGGGACTGCCCTTTAGCACATCTAAAATCATAATTTTTCAACCTTGATCCATTCAGTCATTCTTTTAGGAAATATACTGTGCTCCTACTGTCCTAAACACCATGCTAGATACTGAATTGAAGTAGCAAATAAGACAAAGTCTAACTTTATAGAGCTTACGGTGCTGTACAAGTATATACATTATGTAGAGTGGACTTGGTAGATTAAAAACAAAAACAAAAGGAAACGTGAAACAGCTCTTGTTTAATGAAAGGCCGGATTTAAATTGCACTCACTATATGCCAAGTGAGTTTCTACTGGTTTTATATGCATATGTATTAATTCATTTCATCTTCCCAACAACCCAAAGAGGTGGGTAGTGTTTTTGAAAGTTGTTTTTTTTTTTTTTTTTAATTTGAGCATAGTTGACACACAGTGCTTCATTAGTTTCAGATGTGCAAAATAGTGATTCAACAAGTTCTGGAATTATGCTGTGCTCAGCACAAGTAGGCCAACCATGTGCTGCCACCGAACACTATTGCAGTACCAGTGACTGTTCCCTTATGTTATGCCTTTCATCCTCGTGACTTATCCCACAACTGGAAGCCTGTCTCTTCCACACCCCTTCATCCATTTTTCCCAAACCCCCAATCCTACCCCTCTGGCAACCATCAGTTTGGCCTCTGTATTTACAATCTGATTCTACTTTTTGCTTGTTTGTTTTTAGATTCCTCTCAGGAGTGAAATCCTAAGGTATTTATTTGCCTGTCTCAGTCTGGCTTATTTCCCCTAGCACAATACAGAGGCAGGTAGCACTTAATCACCTCCATTTTACAGATGTGGAAATGAAAACATAGAGGTAGAAAAGGGATTCTCCAGTTTCATCCTGCTAGAAAGCAGAGAAACTGAGTTTCAAACCCAGTGAATCTGGCTCCTGAGCTCATACTCCTAAACACTGTGCTAGACAACCTCCGGAATATGGTGAAATGTTTTCCTATTTTCATACGATGTATTTTACATATTTATTTTATGGCTTTTAAACATTCTAAGATTTAAAATTTTAAGACATAACTTTCTCATACTTCACAGTTGGTTTAATATGGAACACACATAAATAAAATATTAATTCTCTTCATTTCCTGTGCTTTGATTGAAAGGATTCACTGCTAGAGCTCTTCTTAAAAGTACTTTTAAGGATTCTACTTTTGAATACTTATTGCCATCCCTCCTTATCCAGCTCTCATGTCCACAGCTTCCTTAAGTATTCAGAACACATAGGAAAACCAGGATACAAACAAACAAACAAACGTCTTCAGCAGCCAAAATAGATGTCATAAGTTTATTCATGAGGGAACATTCCAGGCTCTCACTCAGAGGTAGTTTAACTTTAGACAGAATTATAATAAGCTTTAATAAGCTGCAGCAGATCGAAAGTAGAAGGGGGTTATAAAGAGAGGATTTTGACAGCCTGACTAGAATGAATAATACAGGAAAACCATAAATATGTCATGCAAAAGAAGTAAAAAATATTTTCTGAGGCTACTTAGTACAGGGGTAAACCATCATTGTATGATAACCAAGAAAAGTGATCAAAGTTTATAATGATAACCCACATCATTAAAAAATGTTTGGGTGCAGTCGGTTTTGTTCAAAAAGTCAGTGGACTTCCACCAAGAATGACAGGTGACTAAAACCCAGTGGTAAGGATGATGTGACAAAAGGAGTACTGTCAAATAAAGTACAACATTTATATAAGGCAATTTGGCAACATTTGTCAGAAGCGTTAGCATTCTCTTAGCCACATTTCTGTATTATGAAAATTATTACGAAGTAAAATTCAATTTTTTTTCTAAATAATTTTAGTGCTCTCTAAGTTTCTCTGATTTTACCTGATACTATTTTTTTTTTTGTTAACTTCACTTCATGGCTCAAAGAGTTATCTTATATGAAAAAGATACAGCCGTAAGCCTCATCTACTGTCTTGAAGTTATTTGATGTGACAAGATCTGAAACGGTAGACTCATATATGAGACTGTGGTTGACAAGGGCTAGTTAAATATAGTTTGCCACTAATCTCAAGCTCATGATTGAAAATACCTTGTTGCTAACTAATTTCCTGGAAGTGTCACCAGATTCATATGATGCATCATATCCTGATGGCGCCTTTTTTCCTGTGGTGCTCTCAATCTGGGTTGCTCTCTCTGAACTTCCATCTCCATACATATCCATCTATCAAAATCCTACTCATTATTGTTCAAAAATCAGCTCAAATGCGATTTTTCTCGATGCAGCCTTTCCAAGCCCATCCAGTGAGAGAGGCAAAATTGGGTCATGAGTGTGGGCTCTGCACTCACACACACTTGGTTTCAAATTCTGGCTCTGCCACCTGCCAGTTGTGTGACATTGAGCAAATCATTGCTCAGATCCTCAACTTCTTTCTTGGTAAAATGTCACTAATTGAAAGCCCTGCCAGATAAGATTGTCGTGGGAATTAAAAGGGATTGCTTCAGATCTTTGAGCTAGCTGAGTAGACATCATGAGAAAGGCTCACCCTCCCTAGTTAAAAAAATTTATGGACAAGAAATCATCATTGAAATTAAATGGTGGCAGACATGTCCAAGGAATACTGTGGGGGTTTGATCTGTTTATGAATCTTGTGATAGATGAATGTGTGGAGAAGGCAACTGGTGGGCAACAGAACAATACTGGAATGTTGGTAATATGAGGAAATAGTATTATCACATAGAAGCCTTGGAATGCCACTCTGGAAAACAGTGTGGAGGTTCCTCAAAGAGTTAAAAATAGAGCTACCCTATGACACAGCAATTGCATTGCTGAGGATTTACCCCAAAGATACGGATGCAGTGAAAGACCGAGACACCTGCACCCCAATGTTTCTAGCAGCAATGTCCACAATAGCCAAACTGTGGAAGGAGCCTCGGTGTCCATCGAAAGATGAATGGATAAAGAAGATGTGGTCTATGTATACAATGGAATATTCCTCAGCCTTTAGAAACGACAAATACCCACCATTTGCTTTGTCGTGGATGGACCTGGAGGGTATTATGCTGAGTGAAGTAAATCAGTTGGAGAAGGACAATCATCATATGGTTTCAGTCATACGGAGAATATAAGAAATAGTGAGGGGGATTATAAGGGAAAGGAGGGGAACTGAGTGGGAAAAATTCTTAACTCTGGGAAACGAACAAAGGGTAGTGGAAGGGGAGGTGGGTGGGGGTATGGGGTAACTGGGTGATGGGCATGGAGGAGGGCACTTGATGGGATAAGCACTTGGTGTTACACTATATGTTGACAAATTGAACTTCAATAAAAAAAATTTAAAAACAACTAAAAAAAGAAGCCTTGGAATGAGTATAAACAATGGGTGTGTTCATCAGAAGAGATTAACTGCTTCCACATGTCCCCTATCCATCGTACCTGTTTTACTACAATTTAAAAATCAGGTCATGTGCATTTTCATATTGAATTTTTTTGCTAAATAAACTTTTATAATAGTCAGAAAAAAGAGACTGCTTCAGAAATGTATAAATAACTGATAAACGTACTCTAAATTTACACCACATTCAGTATTCAAATTGACTAAAGGAAACAATTTTGAGATCCAGCTTCTGACACTCATGTCAAAGAAATACAGACAAGAATGTTGGGACCTGGGCGACACCATTACACACTTTTGGTGAATGTCCCTGGATGAGTTTCCATCAGAAAATTCTCTAATTACACAAGGTAGGAGGCCTTTTCACTGCACTTTGGTCAACATATCTACGAAGGATGATAGTCTGCAAATAATGGAGGAGAAAGAGAACAGAAAAGAGGAAAAATCTTGAATCTGCAGTCCTTTCACACTCAACCGCATTACTGGTCACCATTTGTGTTGACTCTATGAAGTGACATTTGACTCAGCTGACTGAAGAATCCAATCATGTGCAACCAAAGTTAGCTCGCTTATTTTTTGGGGGGTGGAAAAAGTTGTTCTTGTAAAAGATGCCTTAAGAACGCTGAAAACTGTCTTTGGCCAAATATCCTGCCGCCCTTTTTACTTCTTCTTCTCCTCCTCCTCCTCCTCCTCCTCCTCCTCCTCCTCCTCCTCCTCCTCCTCCTTCTTCTTCTTCTTCTTCTTCTTCTTCTAAGATTTATTTATTTTAGACAGGGAGAGCACACTTGGGGAGGGGCAGAGGGAGAGAGAGTACCTCAAGCAGATTCCCTGCTGAGCACAGAGCCCTATGTGGGGCTCAGTCCTATGACCCTAAGGTCATGACCTGAGCTGAAACCAAGAGTTGGACACTTAACCAACTGGGCCATCCAGGTGCCCTGGGCTTTTTACTTCTATTGTCACTTTATTCTCTTCCCTCCACCCCCACCTCACACACCCTTCCCCAGGCTTGCTTACAGCAGGCCGAGGATGAGTCAAAAGTAGAACTAAATTGCTCTGCCTAAGATAGGAACAGAGGAGACTTTGGGAGTGAGAAACTGTGTAGGTGAGGGAAGGGAGACACCGAGGACAAGACAGAGGGGAGGCTGGTAATATGATCAGAACCTGTATTCCAAAAATAAACAAATAAGCAGAGTCTTTGGAAACTCACAATTGGAGAAAATAATCAGAGGACTTTAATGAGAAGAGGACACTTGGGGAGTGTCCTCCCCAAATTGAATAAATTCAATTTATTTTATTTTATTTTTATAAATTTATTTTTTTTATTGGTGTTCAATTTGCCAACATATAGAATAACACCCAGTGCTCATCCCGTCAAGTGTCCCCCTCAGTGCCCGTCACCCAGTCACCCCCACCTCCTCCCCTCCTCCCCTTCCACCACCCCTAGTTCGTTTCCCAGAGTTAGGAGTCTTTCATGTTCTGTCTCCCTTTCTGATATTTCCCACTCATTTTTTTCTCCTTTCGAGGGCATTCAATTTAAATAGTACGTATTTTATTGTTTTCCTCCGGCACATAACTTCTTTCTATAGTCCCAGATTTTGACAAAATTGGCCATGCAGGTTACATTTGTTTAGTGATACTTAAGGAAGCAAAAGGATCTGAATAGTGTCCATCAGAATATTATGATCGGAGGATGAACCCGAAAGACCAACCACCCCGGGCACCTGGGTGCAGGGAAAAGGGGTTGTGCCCTCAGATTTGTGAAGCAGGAGAGCCCTAACTCAATCCCAGATATCTAGGACCCAAGATTCCAGTCTCTTTACTGCTAACACCTTAGCTAATTAGGGAAGTGTCCTTACTGTGACCTTTTGCAGTGCCTGTCACCTGACCTTCCCATTGTTCCCTTGGCATCTAGAGCCATACTAATAGTTACCTTTGCATAGATAGGAAGATTGTTCCAGTTAGATTATAATCCTCACGAAGCCATCCTTTATCTCACAATGCACCCTCCTGTAGTAAAGTTAAATTAAATATTAGTTGAATGAAAACAACTTTTTATGCCTTTATCTACTTTTGTGCCTGACGGTCACCATTATATTGAAAATGTGTATATAGTTAGAAGATGCATTCGGGTGTTAGAAAATCCCACTTTGAATTCAAAGGCATTTTAACGAGTATTGTCAGCTTTACAAGGAAACAATTTTCTTGTGTGTGCAAACTAGAAAAGCTCTGGGTTTTCCATATCATTGACAGCATGGTTCTTGGTTCATCACAACATAAAAAGTACATGATACACTGGGGTGTCACTATAAAAATAATGTTATTCTTCCAGTTTTATCCTGGCAACACTCGGGAATCCTATCAATGAATACAGATGCACACAGCTAAAGTAAGATAATGCCCATAAACCAATTTCTGAACAGATTTTTCAACAAAACCTTCAGATCTGTTTGGTTACATTATTTAGGGCAAAACGGGATGGCTTTGAAATGTAAAGTTTCTTATGAGCTCAGTCCTACATTTTAATCCAAGCTTAGTAATTATTGCCATGCCCCATCCATTCAGCAGGTATTGCCGGCTAGAAAGAAAAAAAATAGATAAAATTGAAAGGCCAAATTCACAATGGAGATGTCAAAATAAACCAGCTACTAAAGAATCAAATGGTTTATTTTCAGCTCCTGCCTCTTTGCTTCGCTTACAACATACTCTCGAATCATGAAGCTCCCATAAACACGAGGTCTTCTCTCTACCAAAATAATTGCTCTTGACTTCACAGAAAAGACCATTCCCCCGGTTAAACCCATGTCACTATAGAACATGCTATATTTTACCCTGAGGGTGTCACACCTGAACTGACATAGGACTCATGATGTGCAGAAGGGTCAAAGTCCCGTCCTTATCTTACCTTCTACAGCAGTGCTGTCATATAGAATTATCACGCAAGGGGCAAATGTGAGCCACGTGTGCAATTTTGAATTTGCTAGTAGCCACATTATAAAAGGAAAATGCAACAAGTGGAAGTAATTTCATAAGATGTTATTTCTTATATAAAAAATGTGATCATTTCAGTATATTACCAACAGAAAAACATAAATGAGCGATTTAAAATGTTCATTCCTGGGATCCCTGGGTGACTCAGCTGTTTGGTGCCTGCCTTTGGCCCAGGGCCTGATCCTGAAGACCCGGGATCGAGTCCCACATCGGGCTCCCTGCATGGAGCCTGCTTCTCCCTCTGCCTGTGTCTCTGCCTCTCTCTCCGTGTCTTTCATGAATAAATAAATAAAAATAAAATAAAATAAAATAAAATAAAATGCTCATTCCTATACTAATCTGTCAACATCTGATGAACACTTAGAGCTCATCTTTATTTTGACCAGACCACGTTTCAAGTGCTCGATAGCTGCACGCTCTAGTGGCCACCATACCTGACAGCACAGTTCTACACAGGAGCATTTAGGAACTGTGATCAGAAGGGAGAGAATCCCAAGCATCACCTCCCAATGGAAAGAAATCCCTACCAGACGTGAGAGCCTGCAGACCCTTGACCAAGATGTGGGAGAGGTAGTTGAGAACCAGCTAAGAGGGACTATCCAACAAGGAAAAAAACTTAACCGAGGACGCTGCCTCCATATAACCACCAATTCCTTATTCTGTACAATGCACCAATTTAAAAAAGAATATTTCTACAAATATAAATGGAAACGCGTTTTTGTTTTGTTTTTGTTTTTGTTTTTTGTCTCTCTCTTCTCTCAGTCTCTGGATCATTTTCACTTTGTCCAATGCTTTATTTCAGTTTTCCTCTTCACAATGTATAAATTTGTTCATTTGTTCTTTTTTTTTCTTAGTTGAGTTTCTCCGTCAGCTCTGACTGTATGTTATAAAATATTTACATAGTTCCAAAAGCCTTTTGCCTCTCCTGCCAAATCTGACATTCTTCTCCTCCCTCAATTCTTTCTTTAGGCTTATCTTTTTGTATCCTTCCCCCTGGCAAACTTCATCTAGCACAGGATGGTTGCTTTGCCACCTTCTCAGGCTCTTCCCTGCTTCTGGTCTTCCTTTCTGCCCTCACCAGGCCAATGAAAGAGCAGTACCTTTTGAAATTTCCACGAATGTTCCAAATTCCACAAAAGGATGTGATGAGCTTGGCCTTACTGGCAGTATGTGTTCTTGCTCAGTGACTGAATTTTGGGTGCAACAAGGATAATTTAAAAACAATAACATTATTTTCCCCAAAGCAGTCGCAATCCAACTTCCTGGGGATCTAGATGCTTCTTCCGTCACACATTTGGTCTTGTGATTCTGTGTGGCTTCTCACAGATGGGAAGAACCGCCCTTACAGCCTACCTCCCAAGCTGTGGCTGGCAAGAGCCATCCTGAGTCTATGCTTTCTGTTTAAAGACAGAAAATAAAGATGGAGTTGGCTGGTGACATTACAGCTGGTGTTCGTGAAGAATTTTGTGAAAGTCTATTTAAATTCTAAACTTGACAGCACAGTTGTTGGTTTGTCAAAGCATTGCAAAATGAAAAGAGTGAAGAGAATCTAAAGACCAGAATCATAGCAGTTTTTTGTTTTGTTTTGTTTTAATGTAGCTATGGATCTAAAAGTCTATATTTGATTTAGTCACTTTGCCCAGGGGAAGAAACACATTAACGAAAGGATAATACCAAAATGACCTTGGGATAAATATATTTTTGAGCCTTCTAAGCAACAGGAAATTACAGCTTGCCTTTGCCCAAAAAGTGGTATTATAATTTCAGCAATCTCCATTTGTGAAAAGTCATTTCTCCCATTACTAATTCAATAGCTGAATTAGGTAGGATGATATTTTCATATTTGCTATACATGCTGTTGCTTTTGTGTGACTTCCAGTTGCTAGGAAGCCTGATCAGAGTCTCCTGGCTGGTCTAGGTTTGCAGTTTTCTCTGGAGTGGACATCTATATACACATAACCTTCTTCATCCTATTAATCAAGAAAAGCATCATGTCTTCTTGACAAGATGTTAGATGCATTTCATAGTGGCTGAATTCTCTTAGGGTTTGTCAGAGAAGAGGAGCAATTTGTTTCCAAGGTAGTGAAGCTCTGCCACAGTTGGAGGAGGTCACCCAAAAGAAATGGACAAGGTGTTTTGCTGCCATGTTGACTTTGGGTCCATGAATATTTCATGAGTAGAATAAAAATTCATAAAACATTACATCTGCTTCATTTAGTCATTCTTCGTTTTTTCGGAGCACAACTCTTCAGGAAAATACTCCAGCTGACCAGCTGTTCTATTGTAGCTGCTAAATCAAAAGGACACTCTACTTGCATGTAGTTTTAGAATAAAGATGCATTTAAGTATAAATGCATTTTTAAAAAGATTTTATTTATTTATTCATGAGAGACACAGACAGAAGGAGAAGCAGACTCCCTGCAGGGAGCCCGATGTGGGACTTGATCCCTGGACCCAGGATCACACCCTGAGCTGAAGGCAGATGCTCAAACTGCTGAGCCACTCAGGTGTCCCCCTATAATGCATTTAAACATAAATATAAAATGTATTTGAATGTAGACCTTTTTGTTTAGTTTTTAATAACAGTCCAACGTTGATTGGATTATAGACATTCATTTGATATACTTTATAACATATTAATTTACTCTTATTTTCATCTGTGGCATTTCTGAAAGTCAAAGATTTTGAGAAAAAAAATTGACAACTGGAATCGAACTTATTTTCCACTCTCAGTGAATTTGTATTGAGGGTTGCTGTATGCCATATCTAATCTCTCTTTCTTGTTCATGGAATGGTGCCTGGGACTTAGCTCACAGGATCTGAGAGAAGTCTAAGCTAGAGAAAAGGCATCACAGTTTCTTCCGATTGTTGTGGAGCATGGAGCTCAGGAAGAGTTTCATCCTGGCTTCCAGGTCAACCCGAAGTAAAGGGTACGGCACAGGACAACCGAATCTCTATATGGCAAAATAAGGCAGGAGGCTCAAAATGAAAAACCAAGCTGGTCAAGAGTCTAAGGGTGGAAAGAGAGGAATAAAAGAGGCTAAATCTAGGGTGTGTAGGGAAGGGGTAGGAAAGAGAAACTTGAAGGATGGAGGAGGTACCTACCCCTGGTCATAGGCATGTGTGGAGATATTTATGATGGCTAACCAGCTGATACCTTAGTAAAAATAGCTTTAGAAATGAAATGCTCAGAGATCACAGAGAAAACAAGGAATAACTGCATGGTAAGATGTGGAAATCTTTGGAGAACAGGCAAGCATTTGAGTGGGGCTCTGAAGGATGAAAGTGTTCTGCAACTGCAAAGAAACTGAGAGAAGGGACTTCATATAGACCGAGCTATATGATAATAGAAATCTGTAGGGGAACAAAAATGTGCCACGCTAAAATGTGTCTCTTTGGTATGTGGGTTATTTCAGGCTGATTCTTTTTATGAACAGTAGACCCAAGAGGTTTTCCTTTTTTGCCTCTGTACTAACAGCCTAAAACTATTTAGATGGAGAACCTGCTCCAGGAAGGGAGCTATCACCATAGATAACCAGAGTATAACATGAACTAGGTGGGATAGACAGGGAGAAACCTAGCAAAATCTGTTTGTTAAAATTCCTTTCGATGTCCCACTGTTCCTAAAGTCTATTATTTTTATTTTTATTAATTTTTGAAAGGGGAGAAGGGGGAGAGAGAGAATATCAAGCGGACTCCATGCCCAGCACAGAGTCCTACATGGGGCTTGATCTCACAACCCTGAGATCATGACTTGAACTGAAATCAAGAGATGGACACCTAGTCAACTGAGCCACCCAGGTGCCCTATCCCTTTGTTTCTATATGTCCCAGCAAGTATTTGTTTACCAAACGTTTTCTCTTTTTCATTTTCCTATGAATTGTCACCTTCCCTTTGAAGTCCCAGACCCTTACCCCCTTTCTCCTTAGCTCTGGATGGCATATAAACCTCAATTGCCTGACTGCCTATGGGCCTCATATTCTTATGGACTCCCTTATGTATAATTAAATTTGATTTTCTCCTGTTAATCTAATTTCATGTCAATTTAATTCTTAGATCAGCCAAAAGAATCTTGAGGGGTAGAGGTAAGCTTTTTCTCCCCCACAGATCAAAATGTACAATATTCTAGAGAAATTTAGCATAATCTGGTGAGGTCGGAGTTACAGGGAGTGAGGTTTCATCTCTGGTTCTCAGCATGTGTTCAAGATCTAGTTGATCTACCTTATACCTCACATCTTACCACTTCCTGTCTCAAGGCCTTAAATCCTAACTGCATTAGTCTTCTCCTTTTCAGCACTCACCACCTACTTTGATGCGTATTCTGTTTGCCTTCTCTTACCTCAGGAAAAGCCCTTGCTCTGAAAGCCTTCCTTTTAGGGATCCAAAGTCGTGAGCAGTGTTCTCATTCAGCCTAACTCCAACCGGGTTGATTATTACCCACTCAGCTGACAGCAGAAGAGATGATTTTGAGAGGATAATTTAAGGAAAGGCCATGAATTGTTTAGAATACCATGTCCTGGACACTAAACTGATGCCAAGTCTCTTTTAGCTTAAATTGCTTTTATCTGAAGTCAATGTAAGTGGAGGAAGTAGGTCTGAGTGGTGGTCTTCAAGGTTTCAATTGACATCCACCAACTGTTCTAGAAAATCCAGAGTTATAGATAAATCCTAAAGTGAAACTTTCAAGATGGAGTATGTAACATTGTTGAGGGTTGGGGACACCTATCCAAAATGATCTGTTTGACCTGGAGAAATCTAAGAAACACATACTGGTTGTTTTATGAGTTGAAAAATAGCTCACCGGATCACTGATGTAATACAGATACCTGTGGCCATAGGTGTGGCTGGGTGGGAATAAAAATAAAACAAAGTAGGGGCGCCTGGGTGGCTCAGTTGGTTAAGCATCTGCCTTTGGCTCAGGTCATGATCTCAGGTCCTGGGATCAAGTCCTACATCAGGCTCCCTGCTCGATGGGGGGTCTGCTTTTCCCTCTCCCTCTGCCCCTACCCCTTCATTCATGCTCTCTCTCTCTCTCAAATGAATAAAATCCTTAAATAAAGTAAAATAAGCAAGAAGACAGTGTTTGAGTGATGCCAATTGCAAAGTAATAAGTTCATGGTGTCCTCATGCTTTCCACACATTTTACTTTAGGATCCTAATAAAGCAAATGCCATTTTTGGACAATTAACAATAGACATAATCAATCATGACAACAGTGGTTGCAGTGCAAGCCTTGACAGTGGTTATAGGGTTATTTCTCTCTCTCTTTTTTTTTTTTTTTTTTTGGAATGCAAATGCCTGACTTGCGCTTGGATTGCAGAGGCATCCATGTCAAAGAGGCACCACTGCATGAAGACCCAGGCAGCTTCCCCTTGCCCAGGTTCTTTTGTTTCAGAGATCTTGGCTGATTTTGATAACTGACCATTTGAGCCACTTGTTTTTTCTTCTTCCATGCTTTAAATCCCCACTACGTTTTAAATTCATCAATAAAGGGTGGGCCCATGCAGGAAACCCAAGGGCCCACCTTCAACCTCAATAAAAGCAGAACTGCTGGCCTGTGTACTCACACTCTCTCTCTACTTTCAATCTTACTGTGTGGCCCCAGCTGTACCATGTAATTTCTAGATTCTGTAATAAACCTTTATTTTTCCAAAGTTTCCTGATGGTTACTGCTGAAGGGTGTCTTGCAATCATAATAAGAACCACAAGGCCTGGCCCAAACACAATATTGCTTAATAAGACTGACATTGGCACAGAGCAGCAGTAAATCTGGTTGTTGCCTCTGAAGGTTTTCTATCTATCTATCTATCATTTATCTACCTATCATCTATCTATCTATCAGGGAGAGAGAGCATATGAACGAGGAAGAGCTACAGGAAGAGAGAGGGAGAGAGTCCTCCAGCAGACTCCCCCCTGAGCACGGAGTCCAGCAAGGGGCTCAATCCCATGATCTATGAGATCATGACCTGAGCCAAAACCAAGAGCTGGATACTTAAATGACTCAGCTACCCAAGCACCCCTCTGTAGGTTTTCTACTTACCTTGGAATATCCCATTCTTTGTGTATTCTTTGTGCATCATACAATCTGCAACATTTGAGATCTATTAGATTGAGGCCCCTGATCAAAAGCCCATTTGAGTGCAGCACACATATACATATAAACATAGGTGTGCACAGATATGCACACACACTGATGCACACACACACACACACACACACACACTCTGTCCCCATTCAATCCCAAGTGACCATTTTTCACTTTAATTAAATATATATAATAATTTATATATATAAATTATATATATATAAATATATATATTATATATATACTCTGTCCCCATTCAATCCCAAGTGACCATTTTTCACTTTAATTAAATATATATATATATATATATATATATATATATATATATATATATGCTCCAATCCTCCTGCAATCAGAAAATGCCTAGCCTCTTATGAAAACTGCCTTACAGGACTGCCAAGAAGGTTAACTGTATCTGTAAAGTGCCTGTAGCAGAGTTAAGTATTTTATTTTACATTTTTTAAGTTTTCTTTTTTTAAAGACTTTATTTATTTATTCATGAGAGACACACAGAGAGAGGCAGAGACATAGGCAGAGGGAGAAGCAGGCTCCCTGTGGGGAGCCTGATCTGGGACTCGATCCCTGACCCTGGGATCACGACCTGAGCCAAAGGCAGACACTCAACCACTGAGCCACCCAGGCGTCCTGCAGAGTAGATATTTTAGTAGTGTTGGTTCTTTTTTTTTAATTTTATTTTTCTAAATTTATTTTTTATTGGTGTTCAATTTGCCAACATATAAAATAACACCCAGTAGTGTTGGTTCTTTCCTTGCTCTTAGTCCTCACATACTGAAAGTAAATTGCCAATAACAAACTAAGGGTTTACAAAACTAGTCATTTATTAAGCACATGCTATAGTGAGGGGAAAAAAGGATGGCAAGAGAGATGAACATAAGTAAAAGACAAAACTTAATAAGATCTGCTTTCCCAAAGATTACAGTCTCATGGAAGACATGTGATAGAGGGTGTACTGACAATTGCCAAGCATCTGAATTTGATCTGATATATATCTGTGGGTTTAGGCATTTGATATTCAGAATAAACTCTCTTTTTCAAAAATTATTCAGATCTTTACCTTATTTCAATTGAAATGTAGATATACACATTTTAAGGAAACCTATACTATTTATAAATAATTGCTAACCAATTGAGGTGATCCTAATCAGTCTTGGTGTTTCTCTGATAGCTTTTCCCCGTATGTCAGTATCCTTGCGTATCAGAAAATGTGCAAGTTTCCCTTCACAAGCATTTGGCACTATTTGTTAAACACTTACTGCATGTGCTACCCGTATGCTAGGGGCTGGGGATCTAGTGTTGAACAAAATGCCCTGCTGTCTAGTATCCCATCCAGTTGTGACATGTATTTGTCATGGACGTATTTGACAAGTACTCAACTGTCTTGGAGAAGTCATGGATGGTTCTCTTGTGCCGGTCATGCTCTTCCCCTTAAATTGCTGCAGTGTGACCAGAATCTTCCTTTGTGGGAATTCTGTGATCATCACAGCTACTCGTTGGCCTCCCTAATGTGTGCGTGTCATTGCACTATACATACATACTTCATCTTCCAAACAGTCTTTTGAATTGAGTGTAGCATTATAATCCCCATTTTAAAGGTAAGAAAGTGAGGTTTCAAGACACATTATATATCAGGTACTCAAATAAAATAAAATAAAAAAAGATATAGGCACAAGGCCACAAGGCTTGTAACTGATACCTTTTGTATTTAAACTCTAGTCTTTTAAATTAACTCTTTAAACTATGGCTTCTTTTCTAAGGGGGAACCCAGGTTTTGTGGGGCCCGAATCTTACAAATTGGTGGCTCTCTTTACATAACAAACATGAATGCAAATAGAAAATTAGGTATGAACACGGTTACTTATTTTATTTCTTTAACATATAGTGTATTATTATTAGTTTCGGGGGTAGAATTTGGTGATTCAGCAGTTGCATATAATACCCGGTGCTCATCACATCATGTGCCCTCCTTCATGCCCTGTTACCTTACCCCTGTACCCGTCTCCCCTCCAATGACCCTGTTTGTTTCCTAGAGTTAAGAGTCTCTTATGGTTTGCCTCCCTCTGTTTCTATCTTATTTTACTTTTCCTACCCTTCTCCTAAGTTCGTCAGTTTTATTTTTAAATTCCACATATAAGTGAAATCATATGGTGTTTATCCTTCTTTGACTTATTTCACTTAGCATCATTGCAAATGGCAAGATCTCATTCTTTTTGATCACCAAGTAATATTCCGTTGTGTGTCTATGTATATGTAGATGGATAGATAGATCTCACATCTTCTTTACTCATTCATCAGTTGATGGACTCTTTGCATATTTTGGCTAGTGTGGACATTGCTGCTGTAAACATTGGGGTGTAGGTGCCCCTTTGAATCAGTACTTATAAATTTTTCTTTATTTTTTATTCTTTTATTGGAGTTCAATTTGCCAACATATAGTATAACACCCAGTGCTCATCCCGCCAAGTGCCCCCCTCAGGCCCATCACCCAGTCACCCCAAGCCCCCACCCACCTCCCTTTCCACTACCCCTTGTTCATTTCCTAGAGTTAGGTGTCTCTCATGGTCTGTCTCCCTTTCTGATATTTCCCAATCATTTTTTCTCCTTTCCCCTTTATTCCCTTTCACTATTGTTTTTTATTTTTATAATAAATTTATTTTTTATTGGTGTTCAATTTGCCAACATACAGAATAACAGTGCACATCACCTCAAGTGCCCCCCTCAGTGCCCATTACCCATTCACCCCCCCCCCCCGCCCTCCTCCCCTTCCACCACCCCTAGTTCGTTTCCCAGAGTTAGGAGTCTTTATGTTCTGTCTCCCTTTCTGATATTTCCCACACATTTCTTCTCCCTTCCCTTATATTCCCTTTCACTATTTTTTATATTCCCCAAGTGAATGAGACCATATACTGTGTGTCCCTCTCCTATTGACTTATTTCACTCAGCATAATACCCTCCAGTTCTATCCACGGCGAAGCAAATGGTGGGTATTTGTTGTTTCTCATGGTTGTGTAATATTCCATTGTATACATAGACCACATCTTCTGTATCCATTCATCCTTCGATGAACACCAAGGATCTTTCCACAGTTTGAATATTGTGGACATTGCTGCTAGAAACATCAGGGTGCAGGTGTCCCGGCGTTTCATTGCATCTGAATCTTTGGGGTAAATCCCCAGCAGGGCAATTGCTGGGTCGTGGGGCAGTTCTATTTTTAACTCTGAAGAACCTCCACACAGTTTTCCAGAGTGGCTGCACCAGTTCACATTCCCACCAACAGTGTAAGAGGGTTCCCTTTACTCCGCATCCTCTCCAACATTTTTGGTTTCCTGCCTTGTTAATTTTCCCCATTCTCACTGGTGTGAGGTGGTATCTTATTGTGGTTTTGATTTGTATTTCCCTGATGGCAAGTGATGCAGAGCATTTTCTCATGTGCTTGTTGGCCATGTCTATGTCTTCCTCTGTGAGATTTCTCTTCATGTCTTTTGCCCATTTCAGGATTGGATTGTTTGTTTCTTTGCTGTTGAGTTTAATAAGTTCTTTATAGATCTTGGATACTAGCCCTTTATCTGATACATCATTTGCAAATATCTTCTCCCATTCTGTAGGTTGTCTTTTAGCTTTGTTGACTATTTCTTTTGCTGTGCAGAAGCCTTTTATCTTGATGAAGTCCCAATAATTCATTTTTGCTTTTGTTTCTCTTGCCTTCATGGATGTATCTTGCAAGAAGTTGCTGTGGCCAAGTTCAAAAAGGGTGTTGCCTGTGTTCTCCTCTAGGACTTTGTTGGAATCTTGTCTCACATTTACATCTTTCATCCATTTTGAGCTTATCTTTGTGTCTGGTGTAAGAGAATGGTCTAGTTTCATTCTTCTGCATGTGGCTGTCCAATTTTCCCAGCACCATTTATTGAAGAGACTGTCTTTTTTCCAGTGGATAGTCTTTCCTCCTTTGTCGTATATTAGTTGACCATGAAGTTGAGTGTCCACTTCTGGATTCTCTGTTCTGTTCCATTGATCTATGTGTCTGTTTTTGTGCCAGTACCACACTGTCTTGATGACCACAGCTTTGTAGAACAACCTGAAATCTGGCATTGTGATGCCCCCAGCTATGGTTTTCTTTTTTAATATTCCCATGGATATTCAGGGTCTTTTCTGATTCCACACAAATCATAAGCTGATGTGTTCCAACTCTCTGAAGAAAGTCCATGGTATTTTGATAGAGATTGCATTAAATGTGTAAATTGCCCTGGGTAGCATGGACGTTTTCACAATATGAATTCTTCCAATCCATGAGCATGGAATATTTTTTCATCTCTTTGTGTCTTCCTCAGTTTCTTTCAGAGTGTTCTGTAGTTTTTAGCATATAGATCCTTTACCTCTTTGGTTAGGTTTATTCCTAGGTATCTTATGCTTTTGGGTGAAATTGTAGATGGGATTGACTCCTCAATTTCTCTTCAGTCTCATTGTTAGTGTATAAAAATGCCACTGATTTCTGGGCATTGATTTTGTATCCTGCCACACTGCCGAATTGCTGTATGAGTTCTAGCAATCTTGGGGTGGAGTCTTTGGGGTTTTCTATGTACAGTATCATGCAATCTGCAAAGAGAGTTTGACTTATTCTTTGCCAATTTGAATGCCTTTTATTTCTTTCTGTTGCCTGATTGCTGAGGCTAGGACTTCTAGTACTATGTTGAACAGCAGTGGTGAGAGTGGACATCCCTGTCTTATTCCTGATCTTAGGGGAAAGGCTGCCAGTGTTTCCCCATTGAGAATGATATTGGCTGTGGGCTTTTTGTAGATTGCTTTTAAGATGCTGAGGAATGTTCCCTCTATACCTACACTCTGAAGAGTTTTGATCAGGAATGGATGCTGTATTTTGTCAAATGCTTTCTTTGCATCTATGGAGAGGATCATAAGGTTCTTGTTTTTACTTTTGTTGATATGATTTATCACATTGATTGCTTTACGAGTGTTGAACCAGCCTTGCATCCTGGGGATAAATCCTACTTGGTCATGGTGAATAATCTTCTTAATGTACTGTTGGATCCTACTGGCTAGTATCTTGTTGAGAATTTTTGCATCTGTGTCCATCAGGGATTTTGGTCTATAATTCTCCTTTTTGGTGAGGTCTTTGTCTGGTTTTGGAATTAAGGTGATGCTGGCCTCATAGAACGAATTTGGAAGTACTCCATCTCTTTCTATCTTTCCAAACAGCTTTAGTAGAATAGGTATGCTTTCTTCTTTAAACGTTTGATAGAAATCCCCTGGGAAGCCATCTGGCCCTGGACTTTTGTGTCTTGGGAGGTTTTTGATGACTGCTTCAATTTCCTCCCTGGTTATTGGCCTCAGGTTTTCTATTTCTTCCTGTTCCAGTTTTGGTAGTTTGTGGTTTTCCAAAAACGCGTCCATTTCTTCTAGATTGCCTAATTTATTGGTGTATAGCTGCTCATAATAAGTTTTTAAAATCGTTTGTATTTCCTTGGTATTGGTGGTGATCTCTCCTTTCTCATTCATGATTTTATTAAGTCTTTTCTCTCTTCTTTTTAATAAGGCTGGCTAATTGTTTATCTGTCTTATTAATTCTTTCAAAGAACCAACTCCTGGTTTTGTTGATCTGTTCCACAGTTCTGGTCTCGATTTCATTGAGTTCTGCTTGAATCTCTATTAACTGTCTTCTTCTGCTGGGTGTAGGATCTATCTGCTGTTTTTTCTCCAACTCCTTTAGGTGCAAGTTTAGCTTTTGTATTTGAGTTCTTTCCAGTTTTTGGATGGATGCTTTTATTGGGATATATTTCCCCCTCAGGACTGCTTTTGCTGTATCCCAAAGATTTTGGAGAGTTGTATCATCCTTCTCATTAGTTTCCATGAATCTTTTTAATTCTTCTCTAATTTCCTGGTTGACCCTTTCATCTTTTAAGCAGGATGGTCTTTAATCTCCACACAATATGAATTCTTTCAAATTTCTTCTTGTGGTTTAGTTCTAGTTTCAAAGCATTAGGGTCTGAAAATATGCAGGGGACGATCCCAATCTTTTGGTATCGGTTAAGAGCTGATTTGTGACCCAGTATGTGGTCTATTCTGGAGAAAGTTCCATGTGCACTTGAGAAGAATGTGTATTCAGTTGTGTTTGGATGTAAAGTTCTGTAAATATCTGTGAAATCCATCTGGTCCAGTGTATCATTTAAAGCTATTGTTTCTTGGGAGATGTTGTGCTTAGAAGATCTATCAATTGTAGAAAGCGCCGTGTTCAACTCTCCAAGTATAAGTGTATTATTATCTAAGTATGTCTTAACTTTGGTTACTAATTGATTGATATAATTGTCAGCTCCCACATTCGGGGCCTAAATAGTCATGATTGTTAGGTCCTCTTGTTGGATAGATCCTTTAAGTATGATATAATGTCCCCTCTTCATCTCTTACCACAGTCTTTGGGATAAACTTTAGTTTATCTGATATGAGGATGGCTACCCCTGCTTTCTTTTGAGGACCATTTGAATGGTAAATGGTTTCCAACCTTTTATTTTTAGGCTGTAGGTGTCCTTACGTCTAAAATGAGTCTCTTGTAGACAGAAAATAGATGGGTCCTGCTTTTTTATCCAGTCTGAAACCCTGTGCCTTTTGATGGGGTCATTAAGCCTGTTCACGTTCAGAGTTATGAATTGAAAGATATGAATGTAGTGTCATCATGATACCTATTCAGTCCCTGTTTTTGTGGATTGTTCCCTTGGACTTCCTCTTTCTTTTACAGAGTCCCCCTTAATATTTCTTGCAGAGCTGGTTGGTGGTGACATATTCTTTCAGTTTCTGCCCATCTTGGAAGCTCTTTATCTCTCCTCCTATTCTGAATGAGAGCCTTGCTGGATAACGTATTCTTGGCTACAGGTTCTTCTCATTTAGGACCCTGAATATATCCTGCCAGGCCTTTGTGGCCTGCCAGGTATCTGTGGAGAGGTCTGCTGTTAACCTAATACTTCTCCCCAACAAGTTTAGGGATCTCTTGTCTGTTGCTGCTTTAAGGATCTTCTCTTTATCTTTGGAATTTGCAAGTTTCACTATTAAATCGGAGTGTTGAACAGTTTTTATGGATTTTAGGGGGAGATCTCTCTATCTCCTGGATCTGAATGCCTGTTTCTTTTCCCAAGTTAGGGAAGTTCTCAGCTATGATTTGTTCAAATACACTTTCTGGTCCTCTGTCCCTTTCTGCATCCTCTGGAACCCCAATTAAATGTAGATTTTTCCTTCTGAGGCTGTCATTTATTTCCCTTAACCTTTCCTCATGATCTTTCTATTTTTTTTCTCTTTTTTCCTCAGCTTCCTTCCTTGCCATCAACTTGTCTTCCACGTCACTCATTCTTCTACCTCATTAACCCTTGTCATTAGGACCTCCAATTTGGATTGCATCTCATTTAATTGATTTTTAATTTCTGCCTGATTGGATCTAAATTCTGCAGTCATGAAGTCTCTTGAATCCTTTATGCTTTTTTCCAGAGCCCACCAGTAGCTTTATAATTGTGCTTCTGAATTGGTTTTCTGACATTGAATTGTAATCCAAAATCTGTAACTCTGTGGGAGAGAGTACTGTTTCTTATTCTTTTTGTGGTGAGCTCTTCCTTCTAGTCATTTTGCTCAGTGCAGAGTGGCTAAAAACAAGTTTTACTGGAAAAAGGAGAAAAAGAGAAAAAAAAGAGTTGGGAAAACAAAAAACAAAAAACAAGGAGGTGTATCCTCTGATTCTATATACTGTAAGTCCCTAGACTTCACCTGGAACTTTCCTGTGCTGCTCCGCCAAGAACTGGCTCTTACCCTGTCCTTCCAGCTGGTCTCTGGGGGAGGGGCCTGCTGTGCTGACTCTCAGGTGTGTGCACCTGGCAGAGCTGCCCCGCCCCCTGCCAGGTGCACGGCTCAGGGGGAGCTTTTTGTCCTGTGAGGCCCCTGTCCCCTGGCGGCCCTGCTGCATCCCAGGCACAAGTGACACCAGGAGGAACAACCCCACTGGTGGCGGCCAGCTCCCCAGCCCTGGAGTCAACTCCCCCAGTCACTCCCACAGCTCCCAGTCCTCAGGGGCCTGGATGCTCCGGGGGCGGTGGCCGCTGACCTGCACAGCTTGGGGGCGCCCGGCGGCAGGAGCGTCCTTGCTGTCCTGTGTGCTCCCGGCCTCCACCTGTCCCGGGGGAGCACTGGATCTTGGGCTGTGTCCCCTGGCGCCCTGGGCTCCAGGGCCTGTGCCACTGGAATCGCGCTCTCGGGGCATGCAGGCCCCTCCTCGCGGCTTTTGCATCCTTTGGATAAACACCCAATAGTGCAATTGCTGGGTCATAGGGTAGCTTTATTTTTAATTTCTTGAGGATCCTCCATACTGTTTTCCAAAGTGGCTGCACCAGTTTGCATTCTCACCAGCAGTGTAAGAGGGCTCCCCTTTCTCTGCATCCTCACCAACATCTGTTCCTTCCTGAGTTGTTCATTTTTTTTTTCTGAGTTGTTCATTTTAGCCATTCTGGGAGGCGTGAGGCGGCATCTCATCATGGTCTTGATTTGTTTTCCTTAATAATGAGTGATGTTGAGCATTTTTTTCATGTGTCTGTTGGCCATTTTCATGTCTTCTTTGTAGAAATGTTGTTCATGTCTTCTGCCCATTTCTTGGCTGGATTTCTTGTTTTTCAGGTGTTGAGTTTGATAACTTCTTTATTGTGAACATGGCTATTTATTAAGAATGAGAAACTTACTGAAGCTCAAAAATTTGGAAATCTCTTTGGGCTATTTACCAGAAATGCTTACATGAAAATGCTTCTTGATTGCAACTTGAATTCCTCTTGCAAGGCTGAACACTGTACAGTAAACACACCCAGGGCTTGCAGGGTCCAGTGCAAGTGAGATGCTCTGAGGCTTAAGCCGCGTAAGCTTCAGAGTAAACCCACCTCTGTTCTCTTAGGATGCTGATGATTCAGAGAGGATATTGATTCTGTATCTAATCAATCCTCAGCATGCAAATACCCTAGATAAAGCATTTAGAATCCTATGAACAGTAGCAGCCACTTCCTAATCCACAGCTCACTGGAACATTCATAATACACATGGAGCATCTGGAAATCCCTAATTCACTATCCAGAGAAAAATCGTACCACCTTTTCCCACCATACACATGCAAGCACTCATGCACACATGTACTACACACGCCAAATCACATGGTGCCTGCAAGTGTTAGCCCAACCCTGTTATTAGCCTGTGATTCTATTTTGATTATGGAAGCAATAATATTAACAGTATATGTGGAGACTGAAAATCAAGTGAAAGCTGGATTCATTATACACAAAACAGGAAGGCTCTGACAAAGTTTTTGTTGCATTCTGACCTCTCTGATTTCAGAGGTCATTTGCATATGTTCCATTGTACCTGCTTACACTCTTTTGGTCTGGGTTCACAAGAATTCTTGTGAGATTGTTTAACACTGGAAGATCTGTAAAAGGATCCTCGAATAGTATCATAAGAAAACTTTTCAAAAATCCCTAAAGCTATAGGGAATTCAGTTATATAAGCAGAGCCAGTTGTGTACTTTGGAGGGTATGGGCAGGGAAAGAATCAAAGCTGGCTCACTCTTTCTCATGGGAATAATTCATTCCATACGGAAGTTCATGTTTCTCTCAAAGTTGCACAGGTCTCCCTCTGGGAAAAAAAAAGGCTCCATAAAGTGTCCCTGAAAATAATATTTTTGTTGCAAGACTAATCTGATTTAAATGTGGTTCTCTCATTTGGATGTGGTTTTTCTTTTTTTTTATAAATTTATTTTTTATTGGTGTTCAATTTGCCAACATATAGAATAACACCCAGGGCTCATCCCATCAAGTGCCCTCCTCAGTGCCCGTCACCCAGTTACCCCCAGCCCCCACCCACCTCCCCTTCCACCACCCCTAGTTCGTTTCCCAGAGTTAGAAGTCTCTCATGTTCTGTCTCCCTTTCTGATATTTTCCACTTATTTTTCTCCTTTCCCCTTTATTCTCTCTCACTATTTTTTATATTCCTCAAACGAATGAGACCATATAATGTTTGTCTTTCTCCGATTGACTTATTTCACTCAGCATAATACCCTCCAGTTCCATCCATGTCGAAGCAAATGGTGGGTATTTGTTGTTTGTAATGGCTGAGGAATATTCCATTGTATACATAGACCACATCTTCTTTATCCATTCATCTTTCGATGGACACCGAGGCTCCTTCCACAGTTGGGCTATTGTGGACATTGCTGCTAGAAACATTGGGGTGCAGGTGTCCTGGCGTTTCACTGCATCTGTATCTTTGGGGTAAATCCCCAGCAGTGCAATCTCAGGGTCGTAGGGCAGATCTATTTTTAACTCTTTGAGGAGCCTCCACACAGTTTTCCAGAGTGGCTGCACCAGTTCACATTCCCTGGATGTGGTTTTTCAAACTTAAACATACCTCAGAATGATCCAGGGAGCTAGTCTGGAGAAGGACCCAGGAGTCCGCATTTTAAGTAACTCTCCTCAGGCCACTATATTGCAGGTAGTCAGGGATCACACTTCTAGAAGCACTGCTTGACTAGAGGATCTAGTTAAAAGTTCTACAGTGGATAATTTTTTGGTATAGTCTTATATGCCCCACTCCTGTCCACAAAACACGTCTTCTTTGGTATCCTTGTTCTGTGTAGTTTGGTTTCCATATACATTATTCTTTTTTTAATGGCATCTTTTTTTTAAGATTTTATTTATTTATTGAGACACACATTGAGAGAGAGGCAGAGATACAGGCAAAGGGAGAAGCAGACTCCATGCAGTGAACCTGACGTGGGACTGATCCCGGATCTCCAGGATCAGGCCCCGGGCGCTATACCGCTGCACCACCGGGGCTGCCCTCCATAGACATTATTCTTGAGCCAATTCTTTGCAGACCAGTTCAGCTACTGACAGAATAATCTGGAAGTTTGAAGTAGATCATCAGTCTAACTACATCTAGATATGAGACTCTGAGAATTGGGCTCCAGAAATCTGAAGTGATTTATTGTTGATGTTTCTTATAAAATCTAGCAAAAAAAAAAATCAGAATGACTGGATTTCTACAGAACATACAGTGTATGGTCCAAATGCTTTTGGTTAGCACCACTGCCAAGGAAAGAAATCTACTGAATAGTATTTGTTATGTTTATATGCATCTGCCAATGGCATTTGATCAATATTGTAGATTCTATCAGATTCACCTACAACACAATAAACTGCTTTGTCTTTACCAAAATAAATAAGTCACAGTCCTTGAAAGTAGTGTTCTTGAGAGGCTCTGCACCTATTCCACTCTGCCAAACTGCACACAAAAGTTTTGTAATTCTGTTTTTCAATGACAAATGGCATGCTCTGAGGAAAGTGGTTTTGCCCCAGGAAGATGAAGATGAAACAGTGAATTTTTAAAAAGTGGGCACAGAGTTTTCCAGTGCCTGGGCAGGACACCATCTTGCTGAGATTTTACAAATAGAGTAATATATATGTCCACTAACTTCAAAGGCTATAAAATGTAGCATCTAAGCATTTCTACCACTGACTACAGGTGACTAGAGTTGACTCAAAGAATCTGTAAAATAGGAGAAGAGTACCTGACAGGATTATTGTGAGAGTTGAAGGTGATGTTGTATGTGAGGCTCTTATCAAAGGGCCTGGCGCCGAGTAAATGCCTCCTTGATATCACCTATTATTATCAACATGATGTGAGTGAGGTTTGCTTTGAAACTGTACTGTAACATGCTATTTTATCTATTACAAAAATTCTTCTATTTTAAGTTCTCAATGAAAGGCCTTGGCAATATCCTGTGAGTTTTAGGGATGAATCACAGTGCATTCCTTGAGAAACTGATGTCACTCATAATATAAAGGCCATTGAAGACATTTCTGAGATGGGGAGGAACATAGATGGGAGACTTCTCACGCCATGCATACCGACTTATATAACCACAGTTAAGACTGTGAAACCAATAAAAAGATAGATAGAATAGGTAAATAAAACAGAATAGAAAGCACAGAATCAGATCCAGACATATTTGTGAACTTGATCGAAAAACAACTGATTCTCCACATTGGAATTTTTTGTTCCATTTCTCATGCAAAAGATAAATTCTACGAAGATTAAAGACCACACAGGAAAACAGTAAGACTTTTGAACAAATAAATGAGACTATATAACATATATTTATGTCCTTGGATTAATAAAGAAGTTCTTAAAACAAGACCATCCCCCCAAAATATACCATATATAAAATTAAAGATGACCACAGAGTGGGGGGTATTTGCAATATGTAACCAAATTATTAGTATTTAAAATATATAAAGAATACATATGAATCAAGAAAAGGACAAACAACATCAATCGACAACAGCTGAAAATAGAAGAAATAAAAATCACTAAGTATATAAAAGATCAATCTTCTAATAGTTAAGTAAATGTGAAGTGAAAAATAAAGATGAGAAGCTTTTATACTCATTACATTAGCTAACATTAATATTGGATTCCAATAGAAAACATGAATGGGAAATATCAGAAAGGGAGACAGAACATGAGAGACTCCTAACTCTGGGAAACGAACAAGGGGTGGTGGAAGGGGAGGTGGGCGGGGGGGTGGGAGTGACTGGGTGACGGACACTGAGTGGGGCACTTGATGGGATGAGCTCTGGGTGTTATGCTATATGTTGGCAAATTGAACTCCAATAAAAAATAAATAAAAATTCTTTTCACTTTCAAAAAAAATATTGGACTCCAATAATTTTTGAAAGGTGTTAGAAAATGGTTGCTGTCAAATGATGATGATAGGAATGTAAATTGGTGAAGACCATTTGGAAAATAATTTCCAGGAGCTAGTAACATGTTAAGTGCATATGCTCTGTGATTCAAAAACCCCACATCTAATTATATACCCCAAAGAAAACAAACTCTTATACAACTCATATACACGACAGGAGATGAAGGAGATGGTACAAAGATAGTTATTGTAGTCTGGTTCATGTTAGCAAAAAGCTGGAAACCATTGCTAGGGGAATGGATAACTCAATCGTCATGTATTTGTACAATTACAATGAATAAAGTCTGTATGTATTAATAAAAATCAATGGTAAAAACGATGATGGACAAAAAGGCAAATTTCAGAAAGATAAATTGTTTGATATCATTTCTGTAAATGGAAAAACTGAAGAAAACCACACATGATAGAAGAATACTACTCTACATGGATCAATCATGATTTTAGTTATCTTTGGGAAGGAAAGGAGGGAAAGGAGACCGGGGTAGAAAATAAATAAACCTCCTTTTTTTCTTTCTTTCTTGTCAAATGAATTCCTCTCCTTCCTTTATCTATCTCTTAAATGCTGGAGTTGTTTTAGGTCTCATTCTGGAACCCTCTTCTGTTTATTCTCATTCGACATACTGCCTGAATGTCATCACACCGTCCAGTAGCTTTGGTTACCAAATACATTATGATTCCTCTCAAATGTTTGTGTGCAGTCCAGCTCCTTGCCTTAACTTCAAGACTCCTGAACACTTATGGAGTTAACTTATTTCCATTTGAATGTCTCATGCGCCTTAAACTCAAAGTGGCTAAAACCAAGCTCATCACCTCTATTATAAAACTGGTCTTGCTTCTGTGTTCTCAAAGCTAGTGAATGGCAAGACTATGATGTGAAGAACCAGGACTTCATTATAGATACCCTCTTCTTCTCACTTCCAACATTGCAACACACACACACACACACACACACACACACACACGTTGAACTTAATACATCTTGAATATACCCCTTATTCTCTACTCCTATGCTTTTATCTATTCAGCCCATGTCATTTCTCTTCAGCCCTTAGAAAACTTTATGTCATTTATATCCCGCTACAACCCATCTACCAAAGAGCTACCGACATGATCTATCTACAATTTAGTTCTCAAAAAGTCACTTCCCTTTTGAAAATCACGCTATGTCCCTCATGGTCTACATAAGAAACGCAAACCCCTTCATTGGCATGAAGAGTCATCCATGATTTAGATCTGAACACTTTTCAACTTCATGCCCCATCATTTTTCAATCACAATATGCATGCTCTTTTACAGACTAACATTTGCATTTCCCTAAGCATGTTTGATGTTATACCCTTTCAGGACATTGGACATGCTATGCCTGAAACATTTTTACTTCCTGTCTCTAATATTCTTTGACTTCCAACACCTTCCCATCTTTCAGATCTCAGATCAGCTGACATATTCTGTAGGAAATCTCTGACTTCCTAAATTTGCAGTGATTTTTCTCTCTTCTTCACTGGTCTCCAGTGCTTTCCATATTCAGTCACTTATCAGGTTGACTTGTCTTTTATTATTTATCCATCTGACTTTCCCTACTAGATCCTGTGCTAAATCCTGTGAAAACAGGGATTGATTATGATTTATGTACTAAGATGTCCCCAGTGGTTAGCACAGTACCTGCCACATAGTAAGGATTCAGTTAAAATATGTCAAATGAAAGAATAACATGGATTGTTTTCAACTAAGTACACGGTTGGCTTTTAAGAAAAATCTTAAAGGAGGGCACTTGTGATGAGTGCCGGATGATGTATGGAGGAGATGAATGACTATACTGTACACCTGAAACTAATATTACACTACATGTTAACTGGGGTTAAAATAAAAACCTTAAAAAGAAAGAAGAATCTTAAATAAAAAAGACCTTGCCTTTACAATTAGGACATACTTTGAGGGAGTTGAAAAATAAAGTTCAACTGAGTAGATTTTAAAGATCTAATTGGCTTTATTCCACAATTTATGACTAAGGCAGCATCCCATCTAGCAAGTAGAACTAGATGGAGCTTCAAGGAGCTGAACAGGATGGAAGGATTTTATAGGAAGAAATGGGGAAGGCCATGGAAGTTATTAAGAAAAGAAAAGAAAGGATTGTTTCAGGGATGGTGGCCTTCCCTTCAGGGGAAGAGCAGGGTGTCTCATCATGCAGATTACCTTACTAGTGCTGACCAGAAAAATTCCAGACTGATTGGTTTAAAATTCCACCTCTGGGAGAGGTTGAAATTACAATTAAGTCTTGGTTTGCTGTCTTGGGGGCAAGCGACTCCACCTTGGGTCTGTTATTTCTTTTTTTAAAAACAAGTGGAAACATTCTTTTCTATGCATAATTTCTGGTTGACTTATAGAATAACCAGTCTCATTTCTTCCCAGACAAGTTTTGTATTTCTGATGAGACCAAAATTGCTGTGAGGATGCTGTAAAAAGTGTGAGTGTCTGCAGCTGCCAGAAACTGTCTTTTGAAAAAGTAATCACCACAGCAAATGCGTGTTTTCTCATAATATGGATTTTTGATGTGTGTGTGCCTGATATGTTTCAAATTCCATAAAAGATAAGAAAAATGCAGTCTGGCAAAAGTCACTATTGCATTTTAATTAGGTTTTTCATGTTATAACCTCCAGAAGGTTGTACTCAAAATGAAGCAAAGAGTAGCAAAAATCGAGGCAAAAGTTTAGACTGGCAATTGACATGTAGTCAGGTGTTGGTCAAAACAGAAAAGTTTTGACTGATTCAACATAATTCTTTTAAAAATCATAACATTTGTATAAATCTATCCAAGGAGTTTCAAAAAGAAGTACTATTTACTTATTTCAAGCTAAACATGTTGGTGATATGGCTATATGAATTGTATATTGAAAATGTGTCCACTAGAAAAGCAAAGAGTCAAAATACCTCATGTTTTCTAAGCTATCATTAAATTTTCTGATGCATTTCAAATATTTACAAGTATAATTTTATCTGTATGTATATTGTGTGTGCCTATACACACATGCAAATATATGCAAATATATGTGTATGTGTGTATATATATCTCTCTTTCAGATATTGTGTCATGACTCAGTATCATTGAGATGTCAATTATTCCCAGATTGACCTATGGACTTAAAGCAATCTCGATAAAAAATCTAGTACGTCTTTTGTAGAAACTAGCTATTTCTGCAATTCACATGGGAATGTGAACAAAACCTACTACAAAACCAACTTTGAAGAAACAAATACACACTATATGATATACTTCTCTCTTACGTATTTTATAGAGTTTGTCTCACCCCCAGTCCAAGAATTTAAGCTCTAAGAAGACAAAGGTCTTTGCCTATTTTGTTCAGTGCTATATCCCAAGCAACAGTTGCGCTGCCATATACTAGTTTCCTAATATTCGGTGAAAGAAATGAATGAATGAACGAACAAATGAAAGGGTAACATAGAGAGGCCTAAGAACATGTCTGTTAACACTCGCTTCATGAGAAGGGGAACACTAAACATCAGCAGGGAAAGGATGGGCACCAGTAAACGAGGCTGGGAAAATTGGTTATTCAAATGAGAAAACTATAAAATTGGATTCACACCATGCATAAGAATCAGTTCCACATGAGTTAAGGAAGGAAAGGGGAAAACAAAACTTTGAAATTCTTAAGAGAGAATGTATTAGAATATCTTAGGACCTCAAGACAGAGCATGATTTCTTAGGCATAAGCAAAAATACAAACCGTAAAGGAAAAGAACGATCATTTTGACAAAATTCAAGTGAAGATCGTCAGCACATCAACGAGAGAGTAAAGTCAGAGCAGTATGTACTAAGGGCTACTATGTCCACAGCAGTTTCTGTCCCAAAGATAGGTGGTTGGTGTCAGAGACAGGGTTCTAATGCCTACATGTAAACAGGAGATTGGTATTAAAAAAAAAAGATTATCCTAATTTTGTTGAGGATGGATAAAAAATAACTTCCTTAGAATGTCAGTGTCACTGTAAATTGGTGAGATCAGCCCAGAAAATAACTAGCAGTATCTAGCTTAGAGTATGACTCAGCAATTTTATTTATAGAAAAATTCTTACACACATGACCAAGGAGGCATGGAGTTGGCTCTCTGTTGCAATATTGTTTCAAATGGGAAAAATCCAAAACAACATTTCTACTAGTAGGAGAGTTGATGAGACACATTAATGCATGGAAAGAACTTAACAAGTTTCTGACACAGATAATTATATAAATGTGGCCTGTTATTCCTGTTTGTAATATGTCTGAAATATTTCATAACACATAAAGGGTGAAAGCATGAAAAGCAGCTTTGTAATCAAGTTGATGGCCTGTTAGTTACAATTTCAAAGAATTAAGCAAAGACTAAGCTACAATAACGAAGTGCTAATTGTCATGATAGAGGCTGGGCTCAGTGGGGACAGAGAAGCATGAAAGCATAAAGAAGGCATTTGGGGGGGATCCCTGGGTGGCTCAGCGGTTTAGTACCTGCCTTTGGCCCAGGGCCTGATCCTGAAGACCTGGGGTCAAGTTCGGCATCGGGATCCCTGCATAGGGCCTGCTCTCTCTGTCTCTGTCTCTCTGTCTCTGTCTCTCTCTCTCTGTTTCTCATGAATAAATAAATAAAATATTTAAAAATAAAGAAAGAAGGCATTCAAGGGGTTAAAAGTTCAGGGAAGCCCTTTTTTTTTTTTTTTTTTTTTTTTTTTAAGATTTTACTTATTTATTTGACAGAGAGAGTGGGAAAGAATGAACAGCGGGGAGGGGCATAGGCAGAAGCAGGCTCCCAGCTAGGCAGGTTGCCTGACGCGGGGCTCGATCCCAGGACCCCTGAAATGGTGACCTGAGCAGAAGGCAGACACTTAACCGACTGAGCCACCCAGCAGCCCCAGAGAAGTCCTTCTAAAGGAATTAATTACATTGTTGAGGCTTGAGAGCCACAAATGCAAACATTACCCCACTAAAGCTTCCCCCCAGGACTGAGTGGAGAAATTTCTCTCATACTTTTCATTTACTTTCAGCTCATTGATACAACACCCAAATGCATTTACGATTTTCAAAACAACTTTATTTGTCCACCTTGAAGTCTAAAGTGATGTCTGGCACACCCCTGTCTCAAAATGCTCCAGAAGAGGAAATTAAAGTGTGCCAATGGGAAAGGAAAGATGTAAAATAGAGATGTCAACATGAGAACTGACATCCTGTCAGGGCAGAGGCAAAATACTGGGAGGACATTCAGGAAGGCCTCCACCCCTTCAGTGAAAGGGTCTCAGCTGGAAACTTACTAAAAAACCTTTAAGAATGATCAAAGCAATCAAGTGAACAGGATGACATTCATTTAAAAGGGGATTACAAACACATAATCTTGAGCCATTTGCAACAGATGAGGGTCTTGATCAAAATGCTTGAAGGGATGAGCATTCCACTGACTTCGCTGGCACGGAGAACAGGGGTCGGTTTTGCAGAAAGGACGGAGAGCCCAGCTGCTAACCTTATTCTTGATTCCTCTTGATTCCACGATTTGTACTCCTCAAATTTAATTTATGCTTTGAAAATAAATTGAATTAAGGAAAAAAAAAAACAGTCTATTTTTCGAAAGCAGTGACTCCCGACTACAAAGCTAGAGGATCAAAGCCTTTGGATATGTATGACAAGTGGCCATAAATATGTATGTGTGAGAAAGCTGCTTCCTCATCATACAGGCAGCATTCCATTGTTTTCCCAGAGTTGGTTTATGAAGGGGTTTTTCATGATGCAAAATGTAAGTTGCCATAGATAGAATGTTCCAGATGAAGGATGGGTTCCCAAGCCGGCCAACAGAAACCAAATAACCTCTTTAATGAATGAAAGAAACTATAATTTGAAAACTCCTTGAAGGTGGGCTATCGTAATAGAAAGGACATTGCACTTGGATTCAGGAGACCAGCACTTGACAGCCATCAATTCCTTTCTTTGAAAAAGAATCCAGGAACTTGAGCATTCCCAGCTTTCTCCTCCCATTGTCAAGACCCCCCCAAAATTAGCATAGCATTAATCATGACTGTGACTGGCTGAGAGCAAGAGGTGAGAAGGGAAAGAAAAAAAAAATAGAGGGAGGTTGGCAGCTATGAATGAGCAATACCAAGGCCATAGCAGAGTTTAAATCATGGCCTCACCACTAACCAGCCCAGTGACCTTGGACTAGTCACTGAATGTTCCAAAACTTCAATTTCCTCATGTAAAATGGGCATTATAATAGTGTCCATCTCAAAGAGTTGGATTAGATGAGAAAAGACATGTAAACTGCTTTAGCATCGTGCCTGAAAAATAGTAATTATCAGTACATGTTATCTGTTATTATCAAACCATCCACATTACACTCTATTAATATTAATGGGAATGTTTTAATAAAAATTTTTATTGTATTCAAAAGGAAATAATTATACCAAATCCTCTCAATTTGGACAGGTTGTCTGCAGAAATTTTTATCTCCTTTCAACTAGTCCTTAGGGAAATCAATCATTTAGAAACTCCCGGACAAACAGATACAGCAAGATTATCTAAACAACATATCTCCCCAAATTTGATAAGCATTTTACCCTTACATGTCCCTGGACCTTGGAAGTCTCCAGCGCTCCCAGAATTCATAGCCCTAGAATGAAAAGGTCAAAAGGACATAGGTCTCACTATAAAATGTCAGGGTCAGCAAGACATTTTAGATCAATGTCATTAGCTGATTGGTCAGTTTCTCTAGTGTAATGCTGCCCTTGGAGGGAGGTTGATATTTTCATGATTTGAAAAGAAGTGCCAAGGGCTTCAGATTTAAAATGGTGACTGTTGAACAGCCCATGATGCAGCTTTTCTAACATCTCACAAAAAGGCAGGAAAAGATAAGATCACAATTATCATTAAATTCCAGGAATTACGCTTAACGTAGGCTGAAGATCCAGGAAACGATTCCAGTAATGCCTAAACGAAACTGAAGAGAGTCACTGTGAAGCTCAACAGATAACCCCTACAATCTCCTGATAACTGGCCCTCCTGTTAGCTCCTCTTTAACAGTAAAGAATCCGAGGTTCAGAGAGGTGAAATAACTTGCCCAAAGTCACACAGCCACTAGATGGCAGACCCCACCTTTTCCGGTCCTGAGACATTTATGGAATTCTAAACTATCCTAATGCACTTTCAACTTGCATATCTAATGGTATCTTAAAACTTAATATGACCAAATCAGAAGTCCTGATCCTGCCACCCTACTCGCTGGGGCTGAAGCCTACTCCAGACCCAGTCTTACGTACCTCTGTAAATGATGTGGCACCCGGTGGATGGAGCCGAAGAAACAAACAAAATGCACAAGAAAAGCTAGAACTCAGTCTTTTTAAAATATATATATTTATTTATTATTGGTGTTCAATTTGCCAACATATAGCATAACACCCAGTGCTCATCCCGTCAAATGCCCCCCTCAGGGCCCGTCACCCAGTCACACCCCCGCCCACCTCCCCTTCCACTACCCCTTGCTCGTTTCCCAGAGTTAGGAGTCTCTCATGTTCTGTCTCCCTTTCTGATATTTCCCACACATTTCTTCTCCCTTCCCTTATATTCCCTTTCACTATTATTTATATTCCCCAAATGAATGAGACCATATAATGTTTGTCCTTCTCCGACTGACTTATTTCACTCAGCATAATACCCTCCAGGTCCATCCACGTCGAAGCAAATGGTGGGTATTTGTCATAAAACTCAGGCTTGACTCATGTTTCTTCCTTGGCCTGCACATCCAGTACGTCAGATGTTTGTGTGTGTTAGCTCTACCTTCAAAATATAACCCTACCGGTTTTCTCCATTTCTAATAGCTGCCACACTAGTCTGAGCCCCCGCCATCATCTCTCTCCTGAATGATTGTAAAAGCCTCCTGAATGGCCTCCCTCGACACACAGCTTGAATTATGTTTTACAAATACAAATTATATCAGATTTTTCTCATGCATGTAACCCTGGAGTGATGCCCTACAGTTCTTACGATATAACCCAAAGTCATTAAGGGGCCAATAGGCCAATCCTATGATCTGGCTCCCAAATACCTCTCTGACTTCATCTCTCTCTTTCTCTTTTAAAAATTGATTAATTAATTCTATTTAAATTCGATTAATTTACATAAACTGTATTATAAGTTTCAGAGGTAGAGTCCAGTGATTCATCAGTCTTATATAACACCCAATGCTCATTGGATCATATACCCTCCTTAATGCATCACCCAGTTACTACATTCCTCCCTTCTAGCGACCCTCGGTTTGTTTCCTATGATTAAGAATCTCTTATGGATTTCTGACTTCATCTCTACCTGCTTTCCTCATTCACCAGATTATGGCAACATTGACCCTCTTTTGGTTTCTTAAACATGCTAACTCATTCCTCCTTGGTGGCCTTTGAACATGCTATTACCTCTGCCAAGAAGTTTCTGAATCAGATCTTACAAAGTTCTTTCATTATTGTCATTATTTGTCAATATTTGACACTGTCAATATTTCATTATTGTCATTCAGATCAGCTCAAACCCTACTCAAGGAATCAGTGTTGACCACCAGTTTTAAGTTATCCCCTATCCTTATGGTGTCACCTTTATGACATCATCCAAAAGTGTTTTCTTCAAAGCACTTGTCATTATTGAATCGTTCCTAATCATCCATCTGTTTTGAGGAAATAAATGAAGACCAACCAAATGAGAAAAGGCAAGCTTATTTATTTAGAGTTTTCTATAGCAAAGATGTCAGCCTCCGTCACTTGTGTTTGGCAGAGATTCAAAGGCAGAGAGGGAAATGGGAAAGCTTTATAATGGAAAACACCAAAGGTTTTAAGGTATGACCAGATTGCAGGCGGTTGGCATGGGGAAGCTTCTGGATAGTAACCTAAAGCCAGGCATCCTATGTGATTGGTGATGGGTGCATATTTGTTTTTTTCTGGTCCATCCTTAGTTTGAAGTGGAGACAAAATTTGGGAAGTTGCCAGTTATTGGTCAAGTCCTGGCCATTTGGGGCCCAATGACTAGAGACAGTAGCCTGACTTCCTATGAGTCTGACTTATAGCAGGCTGGCTTTCTGAGCTGTTTATTGGAGATAAGAAGCTGGTTTTCTGGGCAAGTAGCTGCATGTCAGGGGTCAAAATTCTATTTTTATATATGATTGCCTGTTTGTATATTTAGTCCTTCAATTTGCTGGTCTTATATGTCTCCCAAATGGAATCTAAACTCCAGTAAGTCAAGTAACTTGTCTGTCTTCTTCAATGTGGGCTCGCTAGTGACTAAAACACTGCCTGGCACATAGTAGCTGTTTGATACATATTTGATCAACAAATGATTGAAAGGTCAACTGAGAGCTCAAATCCTTTACTGCTATATATTTGTGTCCGAAAGCCAAAAGCACAGTGAAAAGACAGAAGCACAAAGATTTCTCTTTGGCCAGCGTGATTGACTGATTTTATTGATGTATTGATCTGATATAACTCAAGCTCGCTAATTTGGTCCCAGTGGAATAATCTCCCGACCTTTAAAATGGACACTAAATTCTATCATACATTATTCATGGAGGCAGAAGATGTGTCGTATTAATGGCAACTCTTAACAGTAAATGGGTACTTTGGCACAGATGAGGGTGGGGCACTTTTGTCAATGGCTCTGAAGGAAGTCAAACTAGTCTTGATGGGTTCATTCATGATTTGATAGATTTGAAAGAGGAAAAGAAGCCAGGCTTTATAAAAAAGTTGCAGATAAAGAACCTGTTATAGTAAAATTAAATTTTTTTTTCACATAAAGGGAATTTAAGTACAAAAGAACAATGTGGCACTGAATGTTAGAAATGAGTCTCCTCAACTATTAGTTCAAAACATCCTTGGGAGCCTCCTGTGGGAAATCTGAAGCTGACCCCCTTACACGGAGGGCAGCGGGACACTAAAGAATGAGGTAGGCCACTCCAGATTGGTAGGTGGAAGTTTTAGTAACAGGAAAACCTACATGCAAGGCTGGACTTGGGTGAACACATCTTAGAAGTTGATAGAAACACGTGTATCATCCAGATGGTCTCAACACATCACTATCTCAAGGCTATGTCCTCAGGGAAGCTTCCAGGAGTGGGCAAGGTAAGCATAAATGCAGATGCCAAGGACAGAGGAGTGGATGAGAAGCCTCTGATTGCTGGGGTCTGGCTCGCAAGGTCATCGGTGGTCACATCCTCTCAGTGACCTCCCCCAACATCAATTCCACCCCTGGAATCCCCAGAGCACTGAAGTGTAGGTTCTCTTAGCTACTGGCTATGACCAATCTACATGGTTGTCTTCTTTACTGGAACATGAGTTCTTTAAGGGGATCCATGTATTAGAACTGTGACCCATGGTTATATCCCCAACCCTTTTACAAAGTAAGTATTCAGTCTATGTTTCTAAGAGCAAGAAACTAATACTGCTCACACTTTGTGTGGTATGGCAGTTCCCAGCACAGGTCTATCAGGTTCCCTGCTCAGGCCCATCAGGAAAGGCTGGTAAAATAAGGCAGGGATCCCCAAGCACATCTTCCTTTCCTATCAGCTAATCTCATCCGACAGCATTTGCTGTGATTTTTCAGACGTGCTAAAGGTGGTGTCACAGCTTCAGTAGCAGGATTGGGCCTGGAAGCCAGGGCTAAGATGATTTCACTGATGTCTCTTTGGAAAGTTTTTGGAATACATGAAATTGGGTAATACTTTGGCCTCGCGAAGGAGACTGCTTTTATTCTACAACTCCTCGCTTTTTAAAACATTATCTTGGTTGATGGCACTAAAGAAGGTGCACAATTTCAAGGCCTTTTGGTTTAGATATGATTTAGTGAAGTGTTTCTGAGGGACAACTTGTCAAAGTATCCTGAAAGCTCTGAGAACCTGACATACCGCTGTTAGGAGTTGGTCGCAAGAAAATAAAAACATAACATATGGAATCCACATGATGGGATACTAGATAACTGTTCAAATTCTTGCTTTGAGGGAATATTTATGAATATGAACATATGTTCATGCTGTGCTAAGTTTTAAAAGCTAAAGGATGGCATGTAAACGATAATCCCATTTTCCGATGTATTAAGAATATTGATAGTTGCGAGTCTCCAAGGCAGCCACAGGGAGAGGAGAGAAAAGAACGTGAAAGGAATGAACGATGGAAGGGAGGCATTGCCATGTTGGAGGTGCAGGGCGCAGAGGCAGCTGCAGAGCCTGCCATGCTTTTCTCTCCTGAACTGAGGACTCCAGCCTGCACCCTCTGGAAGTCTGTGTTAACATGCGCAACACCAAGAAGAGTAGCCCTATCTCAGCCTGCTGTGTTCCTTGGCCAGAGACTAAGGGGGGCGCTGTAGATTTGGAATCCAAATATCTATTGAGTTGTTCTAGAGTGCTCATTTAGTTTATGCAGTAATTCATAAAATGTCCCATCACACAATAGCGATCCATTCATTTCCAAAATACTCATGCATTAATAGGCATTAATGAATTTTAGGATGCTAAGCAGTGTGGAATATGGTTACATGTGGTAGTCTTACAGTCTTACATCCATCTAGCCACAAAATACACTCTAATTTCATTGCTGAAACCAAGCTGATAGGATATGGTAATAAGCTGACATAATTAATGGACATACTAGCTTAAAAATGGTATCAAATAGATTCTTTATGATGAAATGGCCTAATTATTGCATCAAGGGCCAACAATCTCGCACTAAAACAAATTAATTTGGGGGGCATAATTCATTGATGATTACATAACAATCAATGTGGAAATATGTAACAGTGTCTATAAAAGACATTTTACTGGCGATGTGTACGTTGCAAAGTTTATTGGCTCAGGGCAGATGCTGTGTAATAATTGGAATTTTTCGTCTTCTACAGTGAATATTTTCTAGGTTCTCTATGAAATTAGATCTGAATTTTATTTTATTACTATTTTTTAAATTTTTATTTATTTATGATAGTCAGAGAGAGAGAGAGAGAGAGAGAGAGGCAGAGACTAAGGCAGAGGGAGAAGCAGGCTCCATGCACCGGGAGCCCGATGTGGGATTCGATCCCGGGTCTCCAGGATCGCACCCTGGGGCAAAGGCAGGCACCAAACCGCTGCGCCACCCAGGGATCCCTAGATCTGAATTTTAAATACCCATAATGAATTTATAGTTGATTCAGCTTGACTATCGAAAAGAAGTTCCTGATCTTTAAAAAAGGATGTGTTCTTACTACCCATTACCCCTTCTACCACAAAACACAGCATAGGCATTTGCAAGTAGAAGATAAGAGAGAGTTTTCAGATCATGATGATAAAAAGCCACACTTCTGTTGAAAAGATTAAGTATTGGAGGACAGGGGTGAAGGGGAGAGTCCCCAAAACAGCTATTTACAAACCTTGCAAGGAAATGAGTTTTTCTGGTGGAATGGCCTTCAAGGTTGGAGAGCAAAGGTGTTCTTCTATAGGACTCTATAAATGATATACTTTGAGAAACTAATGGATGCCAGAGAAGAATCTCATGAGTTCAGAAATAATATGGGGGGTAGGAGAAGGTGTCTGGGTGGCTCAGTCAGTTAGGCGTCCGACTCTTGATTTTGGCTCAGGTCATGATCTCAGGGTAGCGGAGCTTGCTTAAGACTCTCTCTCCTTCTCCCTCTGCCCCTCCTTCCCTCTCTCTCTAATAAAAAGGAGCGAAAGAATATGGAGGGGGTCATCCTGAAAATTGAATGATGGTTGTATATTTCTGGGAACAGGATAATAATTTTTCTTCAAGACTGAGTGGAAAGAGTGGGGACTGGAGAGACAACAAAGGAAGAGACTTTCCTATTTACTGAGACACTCCAATGTCCTAGGCACACTGTGAGGTCTCTTCACACAAGCTCACTATTCCAAGTAAAAAGTATGATACAATAATTTCCTGGTAAGCAGAAAAATAGCATGCTTTCTCAAAGCAAATCAATTTAGACCAGCCAAACCAACTGTACATGAAAAAAGATTTTGAATAGGCGAATACTCTGAGCGCTCCTACCTGAAAGTCAAAAATTTAAGACATTTTGTTAATTTTTCTTAATCCAATTAGTTTACAATTCTTTATAGATAACCTGTGATTTGTCTTGTCCCAGCAATACAACTAAATCTTAATTTTTTTATTATTTTATTTTAAATCCAGTATAGTTGGCGTACAGTGTAATATTAGTTTCAGGTGTACAATATAGTGACTCGACACCTCCACACATCACCCGGTGCTCATCACAGCAAGTGCACACCTTAATCTCCATCACCTGTTTCCTCCATCTTCCCATCGACCATCCCTCTGGTAACCATCAGTTTGTTGTCTATAGCTAAGAGTCTGTTTCTTGGTTTGTCTCTCTCTCTCTTTTTCTCTTTTCTCATTTGTTTTGTTTCTTCAATTCCACATATGAGTGAAATTGCGTAGTATTTGTCTTTTTCTGACTGGCTTATTTTGCTTAGCATTATACCCTCTAGCTCCATCCACGTCATTGCAAATGGCAAGATTTCATTTTTTTTTTTTGATGGCTGAGTGATATTCCATTGCATAAATATACCACCTCTTCTTTATCCATTCATCTGTTAAAGGACACTTGGGGGACGCCTGGGTGGCTCAACGGTTGATCGTCTGCCTTCAGCCCAGGGTGTGATCTTCGAGTCCCACATCAGGCCCCCTGCATGGAGCCTGCTTCTCCCTCTGCCTGTGTCTCTGCCTCTCTCTCTCTTATGAATAAATAAATAAAATATTAAAAAAGATAAAGGACACTTGGGCTACTTCCATAACTTGGTTATTGTAAATAACGCTGCTACAAATTTAGGGGTGCATATGTCCCTTCAAATTAGTGTTTCTGTATTTTTGGGGGTAAATACCCAGTTGTGAGATTACTAAATCATACTCCGTGCTGTTTTCCACAGTGGCTGCATCAGTTCACATTTCCACCAACACTGTAAGAGGGATCCTTTTTTCTCCACATCCTTGCCAACACCTGTTGTTTCTTGTGTTGTTGATTTTAGCCATGCTGACAGGTGCGAGGCGATACCTCATTGTAGTTTTGATTTGCATCAAAACTATAATTTTGTCTTTGTCTCATCACTACAAAACAACATTTTGATTTTGATTTGCAGTTTTGATCAGGGAAGATGGTCAGTGATGTTGAACATCTTCATGTTTGGGTGACCATCCGGACGTCTTCTTTGGAGAAATGTCTGTTCATGTCCTCTGCCATTTTTTATTTGGATTACTCATCTTCTGGGTGTTAAGTTTTACAACTTCTTTACGTGTTTAAGATATCCAAATTTTAAAGCAAGACAATGATAATGATGAAGATGAGGAATAAGAGGATGATAATATCACCTCTTATTTTATGATATAGATTATAAAACACATCCCTATTGGTTATTTTGCTTAATCCCCAAGATATATCTTTGTGTCTTATGTCACTTTTTCACCTAGCTTTCCAAGGCTAAGGCAGTCACCTTGTACAGGTATATGTAATCTGACCGCATCTCACCTCAGCAACACCTCAACCTGTATCATGTGCCTCTTGCTTCCTGCAGTGGAGCTTCTCTGGTGCTATAGTACAAGGCATCTGCACCCACTCATACACAATACGAAGTCTGAAAGGTTAACATCTCATGGATAAAGTCCCTACATTTCACAAATAAAGATACATGAGACCCAGTTAAATTTGAATTTCTAATAAACCAGGAATAACTATCTAGGATAAGTATACTCCATGTAATATTTGGGACATACTTATATTAAAAAATAGTTGTGGGTGGGGGGACGGGGCAACTGGGTCACGGGCACTGAGGAGGGCACTGATGGGATGAGCACTGGGTGTTATACTATATGTTGGCAAATTGAATTTAAATTTAAAAAATGCTAAAAAAAAAAGACAAAAAATAGCTGTTTATCTGAAACTGAAATTTAAGTGGGGGTCCTGTATTTTATATGACAATCTTCTCTGTGGGTTAACGCTTGGCTACTGCAGGGATAGAACCCCGTCCCTGATGGGATGAAGCTACACTTGCCCACAAGCATAACCAGCTCAATGTCATGCACATATTATTTTTCCCTCTTTTCCCATTTAACCCTCACTGAATGCACATTCTTTCCCTGGGGTCACATTCCCCAAATAGACTGTATGAAAGACTTCCTCTCATACTCTTTTTTTTTTTTTCTGGAAGAACTCAAGCTAAAAAAGTGCCTGCAAATTATATGGAGTTATTGTAATGTTAGAGCTAGAAGGAACCACTTTAAAAATGTGAAAACTCATTTCTATAGCGTTCAGTGGCATTGCCTAAGGTCACACTGCTCAGTAGAAGAAGATCTGAAACTCAAACTGGAGCTCCTGACTTCCATTCAATGCCCTTCAACTAGAAGACTATACTTACATTTATTGCACACTACTGTTTTTTTAAACAGATTTTTTTAAAAAGGTTTATTTATTTGAGTGGGGGAGGAGCAGAGGAAGACCTTCTCCAGGCAGACTCCCCGCTGAGCCCGACTTGGGGCTCCATCCCAGGACCCAGGAGATGAAAACAAGTGGCTCAACCAACTGAGCCACCCAGGCACCCCTGCACACTACTGTTTTTAAGAAAAATCAGTTTAATATTTCTGTAAATGTAATATAGTAACGTCCTTAAAAATGAAAAGCCCAGATTCTTTTCATTTCTAGCAAAACAAAAAAACAAAAAAACAAAAAAACCCCCAAAAAACAACTATCCAAATCCCATCACACAAAAGAACTGACATTAGCAAGTAGAAATATATTATTCCAAACATCCAGATACCAATAGATGGACTGAGAAAAGTTTACAGTATATATAATGTAATTGCATTGCATTTTATTTTATGAGTATAATTTTACTTGAATTTAAGAAAAGGAAAAGAAAAAAAGAACAGAGAAAGAAACTGAAGAAAATGTTTTACTTCAGATACATGCTTCTTTACTACCAGAGATAGTATTTCAGAAAATATTCCTCTAAGAGTGATAAAATAGATCATAACAATATGAAGAAATTGGAGTCATTATTAGTTTTAATTAAATGTTTCCTCTTTGTACAGTATTCATTGATTACCCGCTGCAAAAGATGAGGACATTATCTCTCTTACATTTTTTTCCATCTCCTTAGCTTCCCACCTCCCAATTTTTGTGAATTATGTCATTAATTTTACATTGCCAAGTTTTCTAATATGTGCATCTGATTTCCTGAGCATAATTTCCACATTTCTTTTCTTATTAGTTCTGTTTCAGTGGATTCAAATCTAACTGACCACGCCCCCTGCCCCCTCCACTTCGCTTTTCCATTTCTTTTTTTTTTAAATAAATTTATTTTTTATTGGTGTTCAATTTGCCAACATTTAGAATAACACCCAGTGCTCATCCCGTCAAGTGCCCCCCTCAGTGCCCGTCACCCAGTCACCCTCCACCCCCCGCCCACCTTCCCTTCACCACCCCTAGTTCGTTTCCCAGGGTTAGGAGTCTTTCATGTTTTCTCTCCCTTTCGCACTTCTCCATTTCTAAGGTCCTTATTTTGAACCATCTCTTAATTTTTTCATGAAACACATTTTGTTTGCTTGTTTGTTTTTTTAAAAGATTTTATTTATTTATGAGAGAGACAGAGAGATAGAGACAAAGGCAGAGGGAGAAGCAGGTTCCCTGTGGAGAGCCCAATGCGGGACTTGATCCCAGGACCCCGGGATCACAACCTGAGCCAAAGGCAGATGCTCAACAGCTGAGCTACACAGGTGCCCTGCTTGCTTGTTTTAAAGAGAGCTTTTTGGTTCTTTCTTTCTTTCTTTCTTTCTTTCTTTCTTTCTTTCTTTCTTTCTCTTTCTTTCTTTCTTTCTTTTCTTTCTTTCTTTCTTTCTTTCTTTCTTTCCTTCTTTCCTTTCTTTCAACTTTTGAGAATGCCTGTTGCTCCTATATTTATTTGAATGATATCTTTTTTTGATATAATATTCTTGAGTCTCATCATCTTTCCCTTGGAAACTTAGAGGTATGGTTTTATGATCTTTGGACTTTAAAATTGTGTTGGAAAACAGAGTAGGCAATCAGATGTATTCATTTCATAGGCTATTTGCTTTTCTGGCCGGGATACCTACAAAATTATTATTTTTTAATTGTAGAAATTCAGTTAAGTGACCTAGGATACCTCTTCATGCATCTCGTATAAAAATTTTATACAACAGTCTCTGTATTTCAGCCTACAGATAAGAAATTATATTTTTTATATGTTTACTTGTCTGTTGTCTGTTTCCTTTAGGAGAAGGTAAGCTTTATGAGTCCAGGAGCCTTTGACCTGCTAGCTATCACTATGGTTCCCCAGCCTCTAGAAAAGGGCTTGGCATATTGTAGGTACTTGATAGTTATTGAATGAATATTGTTGAATGAATGATTTTTCTTATTTCAGATAACTTCTCTTGAAATATATTTTCCTGGTAATTTTCAGTCCCAGTTTGCTGTTCACTTATAGGAACACAGGCTATGGCTTAAGTATCTGTAGGCTATTGTTTTCTGGTTTCATTTTCTAAAGGTTTTTTTCATCTAGAGTATATTTGGAATAAGGAATGGTGTAGAGACCCACATTTGCATTTTTACAAACAGCTAACCAATCGATCCAGAGCAATCTATTTCATAATCATTCTTTCCCCACTAAGGTTCAAAACCATCCTTAAATACAAGCAAACTTTACATGGATTTGGGTCAGTTTCTGAGCTTTCCATTTTATTCTGTGAAATTGAAGATTTTCTTCCATACAGAACTCTTTGAAATATATTTCTGTGTAATTTGTACATATCGTCTCTGTGCTCCGTATCTATTGGTTCCTTTCTTACCATGCTGATCACTTTTTTTTTGTCATTTGCATTCATTGACATTACCTCAAGTCTTTGATCTATGATAGTGGTGTCATTTCAACTATGCCTATTCTGATCTTCCAATATTGGAGCTGTTCTCTTACTGGATTCAGGTTCTTACGAAATTGATCTAAGTTAATTTTTTTAAGATTTTTATTTTTATTTTATTTATTTATTCATGAGAGACACAGAACGAAATTGATCTAAAATGCAAAATACTTGGGAGAAATTTTCTTCCCTTCCTAGACTGTTTTTGTGTAGACTGAAAGCTTTGGTTTCCACATGCTAGCTCCACCTTTTTATTTAACTGTAGTTTCTTTATTTGGCAAACAGTTTTTAAATGTATGGCTTAAGGTTGTAGACATTCTTTATTTATTGGTAGTGTTTTTCCTTAAGTATTTGTAATTATTACTTTCTTTTCAATTTTATTTATTTATTGGAGAGAGAGAGTGTGAGCAAGAGAAAGCCCTTGCATGTTGGGGGTGGGGGCAGAGTAGGAGGGAGAAAGGGACTCCAGGTTGAGTAAGGAGCCCAAGGTGGGGCTCAGTCCCAGGACCCTGGGATCATGGCCTAAGCCAAAGGCAGATGCTTTAACCAACTGAGCCATGCAGGCACTCCTAATCATCACTTTTTATTAGTTTGTTTCAAAGACTATCTATTCCTGAGAGACAAAGAGAGAGAGGCAAAGATGCAGGAAGAGGGAGGAGTAGGCTCCCTGCAGGGAGCCCGATGTGGGACTCGATCCAAGGACCCTGGGACCACGGCCTGAGCCAAAGGCAGACATACACTCAACCACTGAGCCACCCAGTTGCCCCTATTAGTTTGTTTCTTAATGGAGGATGAAAGTTTCATGATGCAGTATCATTTAACCAGTGTTACCTGGAAGTCCTCTACTACCTTTCCCAGAAACATTTCAAAATGCCATAGATAACTGCACCTTTTGAAAGTAAAACAAAATGCTTGTTTATTTTCTATTTGAATTATTTAATTGAAATGTATTAGTGGACATCATTGGGCTCCGCAATGATTGACAAAAATCTTTCTAAAAATCTTAGCAACTGTGTTGGGAGGCAGGTGGGGGGATGGATGAAATAGGGGGATGATGAGCACTGAGTAATATATAGAAGCGTTAAATCACTATATTGTACACTCAAAACTACTGTAGCCTGTATGTTATCTACACTGGAATTAAAATAAAAAACTGAATAAAAAAATCCTAGCAACTATGTTAAAATTTAATACAGGGAATTTTTGACCTGAGTAGAAATACACTGGCATCATTATTCACAGAGACTTAAAACAATTGATTCAATAGAGAAGAAATGGTTAATTACTATTGGACTGTCATGACTAGTTAAAATATTTTGCGGGAGAGGGGTTAATATTTTATTCTAACCTCCAGCTTTCTCCTAGGCCATATTTACCAAACTGATAAAATAAAATGGTTGGGAAATGAAAAGGAATACACAATTCAGAACAGCCAAAATAGATAAATTTACTTAAAATAGCTCAATAAATAAAAGTATGTTTTATTGCTCTAGTACATTTGTTTAATTTTGTTCCTTTTTATTAATTTCTGATGTGAGACATCACGAGTGACCATTATACTTCTCAATTGTTCGAAACATCAAATAAAAATCCAGAGTCATGTCCAACTTTCACTGCTTTTTGGAAAATGATATTGAACCACTTACACATATATGAAGGGAGTATAGAGGGATGCAAATTCTAACTTAAGTGTGGTCAACGTTAAGACATTTTAACACTCTCTAAATGTTTCTTCCTGAAATACAGGAGCATTGTGTGTGTGTGTGTGTTTATTCTAGCACTGGCTTCTTGACTACTTTCTCTCTTAGGTTGTAGCTACACCAGGAACAATGCACAATCGTGTCTGAGAAATGGCCAATATAAATTCAGGACATTTGAGAGCTAGCGAGGTCTTTAGAAACCAACTAAGCCTATTCACCCTGTTATAAATGATAAAATTGAGGCCAAAGGTGGGAAAAGTGGTAGGTAGCTCAACTACGGCACTGTGCAAGATCCAGAATCAGAATCAAGACCTTCTGATTTCCCAGATTTTGCATTCTTTCCCCTGTGCTTCACCACCTCCTGACTTTGATTAGTATTCTTCTTGTTTGTTTGTGTCTTTATTTGAACTAAATTATAAAATGTTTTCTGAAGTTGAATTAGCCAGACAAGGATTTTGACATCATGAGGACGGAGCCATTATTTAGCAAATACTTAGCATCAATGAGGTTTGTTTATAGCATTTCCTCTCCATCCCCCTTGGTCCTTTTGCTCTGTGTGGTCCTTCCCTACTGATTTTTATTCTTTTGGAGACAACAAAGACTTGCTTTCAGCAAGCTTTTTAATAGCACCAATAAAGTTTTACTGGTGACAGTTCCCAGGGCATTTGCTTTTTAACAGATGCCAGGCGTTTGCTTCACTCTCACAGAGAAGGTTTCTCGGTGGCATCTTAACACTCATTCTCACATCCACCAACCCCTACAACATCCAGGGCAGTATCTGTACTTCCCATCAAAGGCAACAACCGAGTACTCATTAGTCCCTCCACCTGTCGGCGAACATCAATTGTGTGCTTGCCCTGTACCATGCGCAGAGCCAGTTACTAGTGACAGGAGGAGAACTAAGGTCTAATGTCTGTCCTCAACCCATTCACTGTCTAGGTCTCCAACAACAAAAATATTGTTCACAGTAAAAATAAATAAATGGAAACAGCGCTTCATCTGGAAAAGTGTTTCATCTCCTGATTTTGAAACAAACGTAACACTGGGCCCTTTATTTAGTTCTCCAGGATCAAAAGTGTTACTTGACAATATAATTGCTCTGTAGATTGAAGAGCAATATTTTACACCATGACCTCATTAAAACTACAGTGGTTTCTATAAATAAAAGACCTTGGATGATCAGTATGAGAACTGACATTGGCATCATTCATTTTTTAACAAAAAGCAATTGTTGCTACAGTTGTGTCTGCTGAACAGAAATATTGATGTGCTCATTTCCCTTTTGGGGGGAGGTGTGCAGAAAGGGATACACCAACTACACCATCCTAGCTGTTTTTCATAATGGATACCTGTGGTTAGGGAAATAATTTAAGAGGAACTGAAGTGTCAACTAGATGTTCTTCTCTCATCAAGATATTATCCAGTACATTATTTCTCAGTGCCAGGAGGGTAAACATAAAGGATCACATTTTCAAATAGCTTAGCTAATGTTAAGACACATCAATTTTCATGTGTGAAATGAGCACAGTAATTGTTTGGGTGTCTGACAAAAGATGCATGAAAATATAGATACGCGTTTGTGGTATGGATTTAAGATGGATGTTAGAAAACTTAGCACCATCTTCCACATTTCCATTAACCATCTGAAAAATGTGTGGACTTATATCCCCGTTTTATAAGACACCAGCACTAAGACAGAGTTAAGATTTTTATATATTAGCTTGTAAATGTATATAGGATTTTCACGTTGTTACAGAATTCCTTCCCAAATTGATGAAGAACATTAAAGCATAGCCATATTGATGGATATGTAGGTACAAGTAGGTGACTATATGCAGATAGTGAAAAGTTCAGAAATGACGAGCTACGAGCAGCAGTAGGGGGCATGGGGATGGGCACACTAGAGGGGAAAAGTCTTGGAATTGACACACAGTTTGGCTTCTAATATCTGAAGGGGTGATTAAGACAACAAGCAGTATACTGATTCTACATAGATCCTGAGGGCAGAACAGGTCAAAAAGGTAGTTGTTATAGAGATCAGAGCACAGTTTGATAAAAGGAAGGGTCAAAGAAGTTTCTACCAATTAGAGGTGTCTGAAAATGGAATAGGCTGCCTTATAAAGCAATCTCTCTCCCATATCAGAAGTGATCAAGCCAAAAGACAGATTAGCTAATCATCAGGCATGTGGTATAATGCGTTGATTTTTTTTGAAATTTTTAAAATTATTAATCAGTGTTATATGTCCATTACGCTTCATTAAAAGTAAAATAAACTTGGTGAACTAAAAAATATATTAATATATTGTGTGGTTGCTTACTATACCGGCTGTAATTTTTTGTTATGGAAATAAATGTCTTTGCAAGAGTCACTGAGTGAGTATTACAAATTTTCGTTGCAAATAAACAAATTTTAAGCAATTAAATAAGGAAAGGGAAACGTGAGGGGAGCAGTGTAATATTAAGGTGCCTTAGTCATTTACTTTTCTGGATCAGGACCCTCTGGTGTAGCACAGTTCAAATCCTTCACCCTCAGCAGCAAGTCTAGGTATGGTTTATAATCACCTTTCTGATTCTTCAAAAGAGAAAGGCAAATAGGAACAGCTCTAATCTGCTACAGAAGGATCCAGAACAATTTCATGGAAACCAATAGCAAAATGCAAGGGGGGAGGACTTAGAAAGGACTTAGTCTACATGATAGAGACAGCCATTGCATGAGTCACAGCTTGTTTATGTCCTCACTTAATAGACCACACCAAATTCAAATTTCCTCTATACAAATTTGAGTAGCAGTGGATAATCTGATTGGCCCAGCTTGGTGCAATGGCTCTTCCTGGCCTGAACAGCAATGGCTGGAGGTTGGGCTCTTATGATACAGATCCAGTGGAAGAGGGCTGATCCCACTGGATCAAGTGCCTTTCGGAAAGGAGATGATGGGGACACCTGGGTGGCTCAGCAGTTGAGCCTCTGCCTTTGACTCAGGGCTTGATCCCGGGATCCGGGGATCAAGTCCCGTGTTGGGCTCTCTGCATGGAGCCTGCTTCTCCTCCCTCTTCCTGTGTCTCTGCCTCTCTCTGTCTCTCATGAATAAATAAATAAAATCTTAAAAAAAATAAAAGGAGATGATGGTTTGTTGGTTAGGAAGACACGTTGAACCTTGCATACCACGTGTGTTCTCAAGTGAATTCCATATATTAGCAACACACAACACATGGATATTTTTCTTCTTAAGTATCTTAAAATGTGATAAAAATGGCATTTATTTCATATCTATTTTCAAACACTGAAAGTTATTTGAAAATGATCAACAATACTTAAGCGTGGTAATTGATTACCTTAGAAATGTTTTATTTTATTTATTTTATATATATATAAAAGTTCGATATATATATATATATTTTATCAGAGTTTGCCAACATATAGTATAACACTCAGTGCTCATCTCATCAAGTGCCCCCCTCAGTGCCTGTCACCCAGTCACCCCATCCCCCCGCCCACCACCCTTCCACTACCTCTTGTTCGTTTCCCAGAGTTAGGAGTCGCTCATGTTTTGTCATCCTCTCTGATTTTTCCCACTCATTTTCTGTCCTTTCCCTTATAATCCCTTTCACTATTTTTTTTATATTCCCCGTATGAATGAGACCATGTACTGTTTGTCCTTCTCCGATTAACTTACTTCACTCAGCATAATACCCTCCAGTTCCATCCACGTTGAAGCAAATGGTGGGTATTTGTCATTTCTTTCTTTCTTTTTTTATTGGAGTTCAATTTGCCAACATATAGCATAACACCCAGTGCTCATCCCATCAAGTGCCCACCTCAGTGCCCGTCACCCAGTCATCCCCACCCCCCGCCCACATCCCCTTCCACCACCCCTTGTTTGTTTCCCAGAGTTAGGAGTCTCTCATGTTCTGTCTCCCTCTCTGATATTTCCCACTCATTTTTTCTCCTTTCCCCTTCATTCCCTTTCACTATTTTTTATATTCCCCCAATGAATGAGACCATACACGGTTTGTCCTTCTCCGATTGACTTAACTGCACTCAGCATAATACCCTCCAGTTCCATCCACGTTGAAGCAAATGGTGGGTATTTGTCATTTCTAATGGCTGAGGAATATTCCACTGTATACATAGACCACAGCTTCTTTATCCATTCATCTTTCCATGGACACCGAGGCTCCTTCCACAGTGTTGACTATTGTGGACATTGTTGGAAGAATTTGGAAGTGTGTAAAGCAAAGTGACAAGCTTGATTCCTATCAACGGGGACAGGACTGGGCTATTATTGATCTTTCTACATACTGTATTTCCCCCTAATATGGAAGGAAACAAGACTGTACTGTCCTTTATGCTAAGGCCATTTTATAACCATTTTAAAAATACCTTTGGAATTGGTACATTAAGAGCCATGAAGCAATGGATATGAAATCTTAGAGAGTAACAAGATTTGGTTTTCAACATGTATTAGAATTCTGGCATATGTATAGTAATGGAAGCTACGCTTCCCAGTTTAAAATCCATTCCAGAAATCATACCTAATATTTCATAGCCACCATACTTTTCTACTAATGCTAAAGGGACAACAACACTGGATTTTCTTATACATCTTCTTCCCCATATTTGGCACTAAATGGTTGAGTATTTTCCAAAGTAGAACTAATACGCAAAGCACAACAACCTAGAAATTTGGTAGAGATTGCAAAGACCACTTGCAAATGTCAGAAACGTTTGCAATAAAAGCTGTGTCTGGGTCACTGCTGCATGAGAATAAGAAATCACAATGGCTTGCCATTTACCAGACTGAGCTTCGGTTGCAATGTGCCCCATCTTCCGGGGCCCTGGACACTGCTGCAACCTGTCATCCCAGGTTCTGTGCTGCTGTGCTGGGTCTCACCTGTCTTGGGGCATGAGTCCCAAGGGCAATCCCTAGAGACTCAGACTCTGGCTCTGCGGGTGATCTGCACATGCCCATACTTTAGAATTGGGGCCAAAACCACAACAGTGCACCAGTGCCCCAGACCCCAGGCCCCAGGTGCTGAAGTAGTTCCATGTTCTCCTGAGCTCAAGACCTTGGCCCTCCTGTCACTTGGAGTACCTGTGCCCTGAACAGTGGCACCACTGCAACACAGGCACATCAGTGCCAAGGATCCTGGCACCACGGTGGCTGCGTGCATACCAGTGCGCCAATGCAACAAAATGGAAAGGCAGCCAATGGAGTGGGAGGATATTTTTGCAAGTCATCTATCTGATATGGGGTTTATAACCAAGATATACAAGGAACTCATACAACTCAATAGCAAAAAACAAAATTATAAAGTGGACAAGGGAAGAGTATAGACATTTTCTCAAGGAAGATCTACGAACGGCCAATAAGTACATGAAAAGGTGCTCAACATCACTTAGCATCAGGGAAATGTAAACCAATACCATAAGAGGCAACACCTCACATTTGTTAAGATGGCTATCTTTAAGAAGACAAGAGATAATAAATGTTGGCAAGGGTGCACAGAAAAGGAAACCCTTGCATGCTAGTGCTGAGCATGGAAGTTGGTACGGCCGCTATGGAAACCGGTATGGAAGTTCCTCACAGGAAGGGAAACATCTGTCCTGGCTCTGGCATCTTACTGGGGCTACAACAAAGCAGCAAATAGAATTTGTTCCTAGGGAATACCCATGCATCTCAATGAATGTGATTTGTTGTCCCATTAAATCATTAAAGATTCATATATTACTGAAAAAAAAGTTCCTCACAAAATTAAAAGTAGAACTACCATATGATCCAGCAATCCCACTTCTGGGTATATATACCAAGGAAATGAAATCAGGATCTCAAGGACATATCCATATCCTCAAGTTCATTGCAGCATTATTCACAATTGCCAAGATACAGAAACAACCTTAAGTGTCCACGCATGGATAAATGGGTAAAGAAATTGTAAAATATATACATTCATAGTGTGTGTGTGTATATTTATATATAAAACTATATACTGTATACAATGTATATATATTATATATAATGCATATGTGTATATATGTCATTTATAATGCATATATAATATGTATTGTAATACATACACTATATATAATGTATAATGCATATCTAATATATATTTTATATATACAGTAAAATATAATATTTAATAAAATATGTATTATTTATATATGTATATATATGCAAATATATTATTTATATATGTACATATATATGTGTGTGTGTGTGTATATATATATATATATATATATACCAGACACAGAAAGAGAAATATTACATAATATCTCTTATATGTAGAATCTAAGGAAGTCAAACTTAGTGGAATGATGGCTGCCAGTGTCTGTGGAGTGGAGAAAATGGGGAGATGCTAATCATAGGGTACACACTTTTAGTTAGAAGGGGAATAAGTTCTGGATATCTAATATACAACATGGTAACTATAGCTAACAATAATGCATTGTATACTTGAAATTTGCTAAGAGAGTAGATCTTAAGTGTTCTCATCACACACACACAATATGGTAATTATGTAACGTGATGGATATGTTAATTACCTTACTTGTGGTAATCATTACACAGGCATATTTATATTAAAACATCACATTGTAAAAAAATAAATAAAACATCACATTGTCTACTTTAAATGCACATAAGGTTTTTTTAAGATATTGCAGTAAATTTTTTTTTAATATGGAGAATCCAGATGCCCATTGACAGATGAATGGATAAAAAAGATGTGATATATATATAGATATATAGATAGATAGATAGATATAGAAAGATATACATATATATACTAAATTTATATATCACATCTTCTTTATCCATGATATATATGGATATATTATATATATATACATGATATATATAATTATATGTTAACATATATATCATTATATATATATAATGGAATATTACTCAGCCTTCAAAAAGTTGAAATCTTGCCATTTGCAACGATGTGGATGGAACCAGAAGGTATTATGCTAAGTGAAATATATCAGTCAGAGAAGGACAAATACCATATGATCTCACCCATATGTGGAATTTAAGAAACAAAACAGATGAACATAGGGGAAGGGAAAAAAAAGATGAAAATAGACAGGGAGACAAACCATAAGAGATGCTGAACTCCAGGAAACATACTGAGGGTTGCTGGAGGTGAGGAGGTGAGGGGATGGGGTACCTGGGTGATGGGCATTAAGGAGGGCACATGATGTAATGAACAGTGGGTATTATATGCAACTGATGAGTCACTAAATTCTACCCCTGAAACTAATGATAAACTGTGTTAACTAAATTTAATTTAATTAAAAAATTAAAATTTAAAAACAAATTTTAAAGCTGCCTTTGTGGTCAAGTTCCCAAGAAGCAGTCTGAGGTGAGTATTCTTATCTAAGTGATTTATTGAAGGGTGAAATGCTTTCAGAAGAAGGGACGTGAAGGAAGCAAAATAATGGAACTGAGGAACCTTTAGCCAGAACATAGTCTCGGCTGGAGACCGGCCCCATCTGACACCTTGGAGAAGCTCTCCCACAAGGCAGAGATGTTAGATATATCAGAAACAGAAAACTACCCAATTTCAATTTTTAAAAGTATTTTAAATGAATTGAAAAATCTTTTATCAAGATGACACGGTTTCTCCTGACTCCATCACACTCACACCACCCAGTCAACCTATAAACAGCTCGAGGAGAATGTGGACGATGTAAAACATGCTTTGCTATTACTCAGACAACATCTGGAAGAGCCCTCTGGAGGTATTTTTTAAGTTAACCTCTTACCAACTAGAGCTATTTACATATATCTGCAATCTACTCTCAGACATTAAGTGTGAGCAGACACTGCTGGATGAAAACTCGAATACAATTACTTTCACTATACCCTCGAATCAATTAACTGCCTGTAAAGACAAATCCACCTAGTATAGTTTCAGTAGATAAAAGAAGAGAATAAAAAGAGAAAATCATTACGAAAAAGAAAGGAAAATACACTAATATTCACTGAGCACCAACTCCACCTGTCCCAGGTGTTAACTTAAGTCCTTTGCATATCTCATTCCATTCAAACCTTGCAGGAATCCTTTGAGGGAGATACTGCCATCATCTTAATTTTGCAGGTGTATAAACTGACTCTCAGCGAGAATAGATAATTGTAGAAGCTTACAAGCAGCAGAGCCCACAATTGTATCCAGATGTGTCTCATTCCAAAGATTTTGCCCTTTCCACTAAACCCCCAGCTCTTAAAGACAGCTCCCAAACCAACAGCAACAGCATCATTGGAACCTGAAGAATCAGAAACGTGGGATATGGGGACCAGGAATCATTATTAATTATTCATTAAGTAATGACTGAGCGCCTACTCCCTGCCGAACACTCCTTCTCCTCCCCACTCTTGCTCTCTCTTGCTGTCTCTGTCGCTATCTCAAATTAATAGGTAAAATATTTTATTTTTTTCTCCCTTTTAAAAAATTATAAGTAAAATCTTTTAAAGAGAGATTCTACTTATTAATTTGAGGGAGAGAGAGAGAGAGAGAACTAACAGGGGGAGCAGGAGAAGAAGGCTCCCCGCTAAGCTGGGAGTCAGAAGCAGGACTCGATCCCAGGACCCTAGGATCATGACCTGAACTGAAGGCAGATGCATAACCCACTGAGCACCCAGGTACCCCAAATAAATAAAATCTTTATAAAAAAGGGAAAATGGCAAGGTCTCTGTCCTCATGAAGCTTACATTTTGCAGCTGCAATATTTGCAAGGTGTGCATATATACTTATGTGTGTGTAAACCTCTATGCACAAATATGTGTAATTCATCTCCTAAGGAGAGCACTGCACCATTCTCAAGATTCCGAAAGCGTATTCACATCAATCAACTCATTAACTATTCACAATAACTCTGCAAATTAGATTGGATATTGTTATCATCACCTTAATGGCGAGAAAAGGCGCTTAGATCATAATAGTACCTTCTTTTGTGCACTTCCTGTATGCATCAGGCACTGTGCTTAGCACTTGGTAAGTGTTAACTAATTTGTTCCTCACAACAACTTCATGAAATAGCTGCAGTTGTCATCTTCATTTTAAAGTGCCGAATTTCTCCCTGAGATGGAGAGAGGTTAAGTAACTAACCCAAGATCACACAGCTGGGGAGTAGATGGGCCAGGCTCAGGGCCCAGGCCTTTCTAATTGATGAGGCTATGCCACCATGATAAACTCTCCCTGGAGGAGTTAATTGCTTGTTCAGGATTAAAATCTGTGTATGTATTTACCTATACCTAATCTTAAATGAGAAAGAATTTAATCCAGTTTGGAAGGAAACACAAAATACAACAAGAAAGCATATATTAGAAGCATGAAGGAAAGAATCTAGATATCTAGAATAAGAGTATAAAGTGGGTTAAGGATCATAATAAGTGCATGTCATCATGGATTTTATTTTTGCCTTATGTGGGTCATCACTTTTACTCTAAGAACTCTATAAGTCTTTGTAAAAAAAAAAAAAAAAAAAAAAAAAAGAGAAAATCTGGCCAGTGTTAAAATTCACAGTACCCAGATCAATTGTTCAGAGCTACAACTGTAGTTGGCACTGAGATCAGAAAAGAATTTCTCTCAAGAGTCTTCTCATAGATGATACTTTGCAAGGTAATGAACATCCTCACAACAGAGGAAACCAGAGTTTCAAAGAGCTGTTTCTCTGGTGTCCCTCTTAGAAAATGAAATCCCCAAAAGGGAATTTCAGTGAAAACAGTTCTGTGGAGGGCTCTGACAAAATGAGCAGGTCATTAGCTCTTTGGTGGTTTAATTTAATTATGGTAACTGCTTTAGTATATCTTGAACAATATCTAACCCTCAAAAGGATTGTCAAGTAATGCTCTTCTCAGCTCATTTTCTGGTGTGTATTGGGCAGCAATGATTTTAAGATTATATTCCTTGACATGTGTTCTGAATGCAGCGCTTAAAAATTGCTAGTTAATTACCTCATTTGCGGAAACCAATAGCTGAGCACACAATTGATATCCTGGGAGGCTTATCAGTTTCCTAATAAATACTCAATCCTAAATGGATATTTCCCCTGACTCGGGAAAAATAGATATTTATGACAGTGTTTCTTTATACAACTCTTTTGAAAGGTGTTTCCTATATGAGAACACTCTTCCTTAGCACCTCCGGGTAAGGTGTCATCAGATGCTACCACCAAAGGTGGGGTTCAAGTTTCCCCAAACATTTAGCTCCTCCATGAAGTATATGGAATAGGGAACCATTTTGAAAGAATTCAGAACATGTCACCCCCAATGATGCGACTTTGACAATATCAATATGCGATATTGATTATCTTGAGTTAAAGGCACTTGAAAAATAGCAGATGCAAATAGGACACTCTGGCCATTCCTTCTTTTTCTTAAAAGTGGGAGATGAGGGATCCCTGGGTGGCGCAGCGGTTTGGCGCCTGCCTTTGGCCCAGGGCGCGATCCTGGAGACCCGGGATCGAATCCCACGTCGGGCTGCTGGTGCATGGAGCCCGCTTCTCCCTCTGCCTGTGTCTCTGCCTCTCTCTCTCTCTGTGACTATTATAAATAAATAAATAAATAAAAATTGAAAAAAAAAGTGGGAGATGAAACTCCCATGTGAAAGATATCCTCCTGGGACGCCTGGGTGGCTCAGCAGTTGAGCGTCTGCCTTCCGCCCAGGGCGTGATCCCGGAGTGCTGAGATCGAGTCCCGCATCGGGCTCCCTGCATGGAGCCTGCTTCTCCCTCTGCCTGTGTCTCTGTCTCTGTCTCTCTCTCTCTCTCTCTCTCTCTCTGTGTGTGTGTGTGTGTGTGTCTCATGAATGAATAAATAAAATCTTAAAAAAAAGAAAGATGTCCTCCTGATACCAGAAGGAAGGTAACATTTTTATCACCAAGCATCAGAAGTTGAGGTAGAGAGAAATTTGTAAATACACCTTGTTAAACTAATCCCTTTCTTCCTGGTCACTGTTCTACCAAATTAATTACCCTAGCCCGAGCCCCTCTGCCTCATGATGTTTTCACAATTTACTCTCTCTGTCCAACTCAGCACGTAAACATTCAATCCCAACTGGTTCTTTAGGCCTTCATTGTTTTCTGGTGAAGACTCCCATGTACATGTAAAAAAAAAATACTTAAAACTTGTGTGTTTTTTCTCCTGTTTGTCTTTAATTCTTAGGGCCAGCTGGAGATCCTAAGAGAATAATAGAAGTTTTTCCTCTCTACAATTTAAAGACCTTAAAAACGAACCCTTATGTCCAAACATGTCATTTGTACCTTAGCAAGGAACATTTATAAATGTTAAGACAAGCTTGCAATGGTTCAAGATCACAGACTTATTTTTTAAAAAGATTTTTATCTATTTATTCATGAGAGACACACAGAGAGAGAGGCAGAGACACAGACAGAGGGAAAAGCAGGCTCCCCACAGGGAGCCCGATGTGGGACTCCATCCCAGGATTCTGGGATCATGACCTGAGCCAAAGGCAGACACTCAACTGCTGAGCCACCCAGGCATACCAAGATTACAGAGTTATTAACATACAGAGCCAAGACTTGAATCCTGTTCTTCTGGTTCAAGAGTTAATGCACTTTCTATTACATTACTACTGATTTGCTTGTATAACCAAGTCCAAGAGAATGAATGTGAATGCATAGCATATGAAAATTCCAGCCTTCCTGGGGAATTCAATGAGAAAAAGTTGCTGGTACTATTTATTGAATTCTCACTACATAACAAAATATATTTCAAGCAATTTGCATTATTTGCTTCATTTTAATCTTACAACTTTGAAAAGTAGGTGTTATTGTTTTCCCCATTCTACAGATAAGAAACCTGGGCAGCAGGCTGGTGAAGTGACTCGCCCAGGTCAAGTAGTAAGAAACAAAATTCAGAAGCTGATCTCAGGGGCACCTGGGTGGCTCAGTGGTTGAGCGTCTGCCTTCAGCTCAGGGCATGATCCCAGAGTCCTGGGATCGAGTTCTGCCTCGGGCTTCCTGTGGGGTGCCTACTTCTCTCTCTCTGCCTCTCTCTCTCTGTGTCTCTCAGGAATAAATAAATTCTTTAGGAAAAAAAAAAAGCTGATCTCCAAACCTATGTCTTCAAACACAACGCTACAGAATTTTCTTGAGTAAAGATTCCACATAAAGCATTTAGCTAAACAATTCACAGATCAAGCATAATGACTGAAAGTCTAAGATGTGGGAAACTCTAACACCATAAGACATACAGGCATTTAACTGAGGAGCCTTTGCTACACTTTCCTCCTCTGAACTAATTATTCATGCAATGTGTTCATTTTAGCTGGTCGCTAAAAACACAATTCAAACTGCTCTCATAGGCAATGTGTACACAGAACATTCTGAAGGAATTTGAATTTCTTGAGGAAGATATTTTATCCTCTTGAGAGGCAGCCAATTTAACTTGAAAAGAGATTATGGAGCTTTCCCTGCACCTGTCCCCAAGGTTACTCACCCTTCGTAGTTAACAGAAATTCCATAGTTTGCAGAATACATATTCACATGTAAGCATTTTAGGCTAAGACCAGAATGCTTTCTTTATGAATTACCCCTTTAATTTTACATTTTTATTGACACAAAATCAATCAATCAATCAATCTCCAAGTAGAACATAGACGTTAGGGGTATGAGGTGTGGAGTTCTGCTGCTTGAGTTTGAATTCCATTCCCATCACTTCTAAGATCTGAGGTCTTGGACAAGTCATCCTTAACATCTCTGAGCTCCAGTTTCCTTATCTGTGAAATGAGGACACAAATAGCACTTCATGAAGTTCTTAGGCAGATTAAAAGAGAAAGTGTTTGTAAGACAGCACAGGTTCTAGTATGTAGTAAATGCCCATTTATTCATTCAAAAATATTTGCTGATTCCTTACTATGTCCTGGACATTGTTCTGGGCATTTGGAGTACACACCTAAAGCACGCAGTTGAAAAATCCTTGCTCCTACAGAGCTTACATTCTAGTGAGCAGTAAATGTTCATTATCAGCATCGTCCTTGTGGTTGTCATCATCATGATCACCATCATGAAAATCATCAACGGGTATCCAAAAATTGTTTAGGGGTTTTATAGTGTGTAAAGATACAGATGCCCTTGAAGGCAGCATTACTAGGTGGCTCATTAGGCTCAGTGGAACAATTCAGGTCATGACTAATCAACTCTCAATTTCACATCAGGGTCTTACTGTATTAAAGGCTGTTATACTAATTTTTCAAGCTCCAAGGATTATATAGTGGGTAGATCTGTGTGCAATCATAATGCTGGGGAAGAAAAGAGTTAAAAGGTAGCTGCTTCCCAGGATCCTGAGCCACAGCTGCAATTGCTAGGGCAGAGTAACCCTTTGACCCTCCTTTTCTCTGGAGAAAGAAAACCAGGAAATAAAATATGAAAATCTTTGTTTTGAATTTCCAAATGGACCCCTCGGAAGCACAATTTCCATAGAAGACAGAGGTCCCTCCAGAAGGCAGATAAACCACCTCTTCTCTTTCCATTTAGAGGAGAGAGGGCCATTTCTATTTATCAGTAAGAGTCCTGCTGGTGATATACAGACTGTGCAGATGTAAAGACAAGTAACGAGATCAAAGAAACCAGAAAGTAATGCCATTAATGGGATCCGTTATCAGTCATTTGTGTGTTTGGGAAAGGTCCTCCTGTTCTCACATCTGGATGATTCTTTTTTTTTTTTCAAGATTTATTTATTTATTTAAGAGAGAGAGAAAGGGTGGGGGCAGAGGGAGAGGCGGAGAGAAACTCAAGCAGACTCTTTGCTGAGTACGGAGCCCAATGTGGGGCTGAGATCTTGACCTGAGCCAAAACCAAGAGTCGGTTGTTTAACTGACTGCATTTTTTTTTTAAAGCATCTGGATGATTCTAACACACCACGAAAAGAGGAGACCATATAGGATTCTATAAGCTAACCCAGGGCCGAAGCAAAGAGAATGATACCCTTGACAACTTGAGTGGCTATAGGCACAGTAATGACAAAGTGACCCTACCCTAGGCAGGAGAGCCCAAACCAGGTCCTACTGAGAAAGACTGGATATTTGAGCGAGCTCTGTATCTGCATGATACAGATGCAAGGAATCTTTGTCTGTGTAACCCGAGTCTCCCCAAAACATTACATCTAAGCTGGAAACTGAACGATGACTAAAAAGTAGTCACTTCGAGGAGGCGTGGTGACAGGGAAGTCAGAGTATTCCCTGAATAGAGACTGGATATAGGAAAGACACAGGGAGGTGTCCTGGAGGAGCTCATTGTTTGGAGTGTCCAAAAGCGAGGCAGAAGCCAGACAGCAGCGTATTTTATTACTCTGAGATCGAAGGCATCTATATGAGACTGAAATTCATAGCTATCCCATAAGTTCTCACCCCATTTATAACTAAATATCAATCAATTATACTTAATTATTATAACTATAACGCATAACATGATCGACTTTATAATGATATAATCTGTTACTTAATTAGATAATACATAAAATAATATGATAGTTCTACCCTATATTATAGCATAGAACATATATTTATAACATATAATAATTAATTATTATTAATTAATATAATTAATTATATAATTAATTGTAAGTAATTATTTATTAAGCATGTATTCAGTGCCTGTTCCTTGTCAAGCACTGTTCTAAGTGCTGAGTGTACTCTCTTGAACAGGTCAGGCAAGATCCCTGCTCACATTTAGGGAGAAGGAAGCAGACAATAGGCAGGTAAAAAAAAAAAAAGGAATTTTAAATTCCACGTAATAAAACACATTGTAAAATAAAACCTGAACATACTCTAGAGGTGAACTGTGGAGCGAGGGAATGAGAAGGGAGGCACGTCGGATAGGGTGTTTAGGCCTTTCTCTAGCGGTGACATTTGAGATGAGAAGTGAATGACAAGGGCACACACAGAGGAGCGTTTCAAGCGAATAAACTGAGACTTGAAGGCCATGGGGTACCAACGAAGTGAACGTGTTCAAGGAACATTAAGGAGGGCGATGTGAATGGAATGTGATGAGGGAAGAGAAAGGTTGTAGGAGACGACGTCCGAGAGGTAAGTACAGGTTAGATCATGCAGATACTGGGAAGTAAGGAGAAGGCGTGTAATTTTCATTTTAAAATAAATAGAAAGCCAAGGTCACCTTTGCTCTTTCTCAAATTCCTAGTAGAGGGTTCAAGGAAATGTCAAGGGATACGTTTGGCGTGTGCCTGTCAATGAGCTCTCTTGGCTACCATACATCAGCTGCCATTTGCTCTTGTCCTTTCCTGCTCCAGCTGCTATGGTGTCCCCGACACTGACATGGCCACAGTAATACCACCGTGTCACAAACACAAGGCTACCCTGAGGCTACAAAATTGAAGAGAGAGCACTAAAGGCTGATGTCCTATTTGCACTGCAAATGGAGGTTGACCTGGTTCTGACTCCCTCAGCTGTATTTGTTCTGTGCTCCGAAGTCACCCCAAATGAGGAAGGTGCCCTAACTTGTCCTTACAGGTGCTGCACTCTTGGCTTTAGGTATTATTGTCTAGCACATGTGCAGGCTAGGAAACAGCCCAGGTTTATGTTCTTCACACCCTACATAGACCTGAGGAATACATTTTTCATATTACTATTTTTATCTTTATCACATTGTGATGATTTTCACATGGCAGGACTCAGGTTTGAGAGCTAGGCTTGAGGACAATCTGAGTGATAGACATTATGGTGTTCTTAGAATCTTCCCTTCATTTCCTCCTTTCCCCTCCCACACTGACATAGGCGAGCGTTCAGAAAGTCTAGCTCAGCCCAGAAGAGTTCTCTTCTGAGAGGCTACACAGTCTTAAGTAAATAGACTCTTGGTGGACGTGGTCCTATTGGTCCTCTAGACGGGCTAAAGCTGCCAAGGGTGGAACTCTGTGGTCATGGGTGATCCTGATGAGATACATCTCACTAGAATGGTGGATACGGAAGCCTGTTGGAGTGTGCTGAGAGACAATGGGAGGTAAGGAAGTAAAGACAAACTTGAGGCAACTCTTTCTAGAAATTTTGCTGCGAAGAGGAGCAGAGAAATGGTGATGATGCTAGAGTAGGACAAGTAGTAATACTATCCCATATTATATATGTAGAAGTGAGGCGTGGAGGTACCTTACCGATGTCAGAGAGTTAGTAAGCCATAGCCATGGGACTCAAATCTGAGTCCTTCTGGATCTCAAGTCTCCTGTTCTTTCCACAACACCAGGATGCAATATGTGCCTAAAAATTTCAGTCCAAAATACTGGTCTTAAAACATATAAAGCTGTTTTAATTCTGCAAGAACATTACCTTTTCTTTTTTTTTTCTTTTTTTAAAATAAATTTATTTTTACTGGTGTTCAACTTGCCAACATATAGAATAACACCCAGTGCTCATCCCATCAAGTGCCCCCCTCAGTGCCCATCACCCAGTCACCCCCACCCCCCACCCACCTCCCTTTCCACCACCCCTAGTTCATTTCCCAGAGTTAGGAGTCTCTCAGAACATTTCCTTTTCCATAGTTCTCCAGGAAGGTAACTCAGATTGTCAGCTGGTTTCATCATTAATCAAGGCTTGGTTTCTCTAATAAACAGAACTGAGAAAACAGCCCAGATACACAGGAAATAACTCCTCGGGTGTGCTGAATTTGAAAGAGCTGCACTGCATTTGGTTTATCAACAAAATCTCAACGAAATCTTTCTGTTGACTTAAAAACAGTAGGGGAGTGGAACTTACATTTTTATCTCTTGTTTGATTTAATTCATCTATCATACTAGGACTTTTAGATCCATTTGTATAGTCTTGGTGGAAAACCATGCATGATAAATGACCCTTAACAGATTCATTTTCTGAGCGTCAGCCACAACAGCAAACAAAACTTGCCACTTCTCAAACCCTCAGATTATTTTTGTAGTTTCTTGATCTTGTGGTAAGTGCAGTCCACAACAGAAAATCAATACTGTTGGGTAAGCACAGCATAGTCACTGTCCTCGAAGAGGTTAATGTTCCTGGGATAAGTGCCATACAGAAATGTACCGGAAGCATGGATGAGACACAGAGGCATAATGAATGCGCTAACTCTCCATTTCAAGAATTGTTTAGAATGGAGAAAATCTGGGAAAACAACAATGTTGACGCCTATTTCCACTGATCTCCTTTTTGCCTGTAAAATATCTGTAATTTGGCTTCTAATTAAAAGATCATGCCACACATGACCTGGATGCATCTCCAGAGAACCATGATGATGGGAAGAAAGCCAATGCCACGAGGTTACATGCCAAACGATTGCATTTACGCAGCAGTCTTGAAATGCCAAAATTCTAGAAATAGAGAACAGATCAGAGGTTGCCAGAGATTAAGGATGGGGATTGAAAGGAGGTGAATGTGGCTATAAACGGGCACCTGCATGGGATCCTTGCAATGGAATTGTTCTGTATCTCGACTGTATCGGTGTCTGTATCCTGGTTGTGATATTGTGCCACAGTGTTGCAAACCACTGGGGGGAACTGTGTGAAGGGTAGACTGGGTCTCTCTGTATTCTTTCTCATGATTGCACATGAATCTCTAGTTATCTCAAAATAAAAACTTAAATTTAAGAAAAAGGGAAGACTTCCTCTATGTACATAGCACAGATGGGCACAGACTACTGGCCATGCCTAAAATGGGTGATAATTGTCTCTTTCCCCAAGTCCGTACATAAACGGTAGAAAACCATTTAAAATGATAACCCCAGGTTTTGTTTTCCATTTTTTCCTGGAATTAAATGTAACTACAACTGAATTTCCCTTCTTAGTATCATAAAACAAAACAGAAAGTGCCAGGTTTGAAATAGTGCCCCAAAGAGCAGATGGTCTAAGAGTTAAGTGCACTGTGTTTCTGTTGTCATATCGGTAAAGGCATAATTAGATTTCTAATAAAAATAGAGACATCATTAAGAAAGCTTCGTGAGACACGCTGCATGTAGGCAATATAAAATTAATGTGCATTTCGACAGAAGCATGAAAAAGTAGGAATTATCTATTTGGAGTTTCTTTAGTTTGAACCAGAGAAGTCAGTCATTAAAGATTAAATGTCATGCATTTGATTACTTTGGAAGTAGTGTCAAAAGGCACCTCCTACGCTGTGAATCAAAAAAAAAAAAAAATCAACACTCTAACACCTCTACTAATGAATCAGCCTGACTTCAAAGCAAGGAGGCGCTTCTCGAATCTTCTTGGCAGCCTATAGAAGCCTGCCCCTCAGAACCAGTCTCTATCCAAGCAACAGCTCAGCTGAGAAAAGCAGGTAGAGAAAACTGTTCATTTTGCCTCCAGGACCTGGGTCCTCTAGTCCTGGTGGCCACGCTGCTAACAGTCTTCTCGCACACAGTGGAGCTGGCCAGCTTCACTCCGATCACCTAGTCTCTGCACGGATCCTGAGAGTGTGGTAATGAGGAAATCAACTGTAGGCGCCAATTTGAAGTGACTTGGACCCCGAGAGGCTCTGGCAAGCCTGTGCTCCTCACCACCTTCCATCCTGCTCAGCTACCACTAAGCTGCAATCTCTCAGACTGACACTTGGTAAAAGTTGCAAAAAGGTTTTTTTTGAAGGTAAATCAAATCATAAGTAACCAGGTTAAGGAGAAAATGAGTTGCCTGGTCGGTGTCCTCTCTATCACCACTCCTTTTATTATTTTTTTAGAGTTATTTATTTTATTCATGAGAGGCACACACACACACAGAGAGAGAGAGAGAGAGAGAGAGAGAGAGAGAGAGAGAAAGAGAGAGAGAGAGAGGCAGAGACACAGGGAGAGGGAGAAGCAGGCTCCATGTGGGGAGCCTGATGCGGGACTCGATCCCAGTGCCCTGGGATCATGACCTGAGCTGAAGGCAGATGCTCAACTACTGAGGCACCCAGGCGTCCATATCATCATTCCTTTATTCATTCATCAAACCTATGGCAGGTACACAACGCAAGACAGAACAACGTGGTAGGTAAGGGAATGGACTCTGGATTTCAGGAGAATCGAAATAAGATCCAGGTTTCTTAGACACAAAAGCTCAGATCTTGTTTTTTTTTTTTTAAATTGGGGTTCAATTTTTAACATATAGCATATCACCCAGTGCTCATTCCGCCAAGTGCCCCCCTCAGTGCCTATCACCCCGTCCCCCATCCCCCCCGCCCACCTCCCTTCCACTACCCATTCGTTGTTCGTTTAAAGCTCAGATCTTGTATGATCCCATTTATAAGAAACTCCCAGAATAGGGGTATGCATTGAGTCAGAAAGCAGATTAGTGGTCGCCCAGGGTGTAGGGGCGGGGAGGGAATGAGGAGTGGCTGCCGGGTGGGTACAGTTTCCTTTTGCAGTGATGAAAATATTTTGAAACTACCCACAGGTGGTGGTTGCACAGTGCTGCAAATGAACTAAATGTCACTGAGATGTTTGCTTTACACTGGTTAATTTTATGTCAGCGAATTTCCTTTCTTTTTTCTTTTTTTTTTAAGGTGAATTTTATTTCAAAACAATTTTTTATTTTTATTTTTTTTTGGAGTTTGAAAATTCTTTTATTTAGAATTACTCCTGCATTAGGAGTAATTAGTTGGCTCTATTACTTTTATTTTTTTATAATAAATTTATTTTTTATTGGTGTTCAATTTAACAACATACAGAATAACACCCAGTGCTCATCCCGTCAAGTGCCCCCCTCAGTGCCCGTCACCCATTCACCCCCACCCCCCGCCCTCCTCCCCTTCCGTTACCTCTAGTTCGTTTCCCAGAGTTAGGAGTCTTTATGTCAAAATAATTTTTTAAATGTAAAACCCAGACTCACAGGCATTAAGGAGGGCACATGCCGAGATGAACACTGGGTGGTATACTATATGCTGGCAAATTGATTTTAAATTTAAAAAAATTATTAATTAAAAAAATAAAATAAAGAAAGAAAAGAAATGAAAAGAAAAGAAAAAAGAAAGAAAGAAAAGAAAAGAAAAGAAAAAGAAGAAAAGAAAAGAAAAGAGAAAAAAAAGAAAAGAAAAGAAAAAGAAGAAAAGAAAAGAGGAAAAAAAAGAAAAAAGAAAAGAAAAGAAAAGAAAAGAAAAGAAGAGAAAAGGATCCAGACTTCTCCACTACGTAGGTACATGATCTCCGGCAAGTTTTCCGAGCCGCCCTGTACGCTGGGTTTTCTCAGAGTGTAAGTCAGAATAACATGCTTTGCCTCCCAGATCCACCTCTCTCAGGTCTCGAACACCACATCTGGCACTCAGTAAGGTGATGGGAAGGAGAGATGTCCTCGGCACTGTGGGAAGCAGAAAGAAGCCAGAAATGGGTCCTGACCTCAAGTTGCTCATGGTCAAGATGGAGAAAGAGAGAAGTAAACACTGAGTTTTATGGAATCTGGCAGTGTAGACTAAAGGAATGAATACAATGTTATGGAAACACGGAAGAGGAAGAGGATAATTCTTTATTTTGAATTTAAATTTATTTTTTATTGGTGTTCAATTTGCCAACATATAGAATAACACCCAGTGCTCATCCTATCAAGTGTCTACCTCAGTGCCATCACCCAGTCATCCCCACCCCCTGCCCACTTCCCCTTCCACCACCCCTGGTTCGTTTCCCAGAGTTATGAATCTCCCTTTCTGATATTTCCTACCCATTTCTTCTCCCTTCCCCTCTATTCTCTTTCACTATTATTTATATTCCCCAAATGAGTGAGACCATATAATGTTTGTCCTTCTCCGATTGACTTACTTCACTCAGCATAATACCCTCCAGTTCCATCCACGTCGAAGCAAATGGTGGCTATTTGTCATTTCTAATGGCTGAGGAATATTCCATGGTATACATAGACCACATCTTCTTTATCCATTCATCTTTTGATGGACGCCGAGGCTCCTTCCACAGTTGGGCTATTGTGGACATTGCTGCTAGAAACATCGGGGTGCAGGTGTCCCGGCGTTTCATTGCATCTGAATCTTTGGGGTAAATCCCCAGCAGTGCAATTGCTGGGTCTTAGGGCAGGTCTATTTTTAACTCTTTGAGGAACCTCCACACAGTTTTCCAGAGGGGCTGCACCAGTTCACATTCCCACCAACAGGGCAAGAGGGTTCCCCTTTTGAGGAAGAGGATAATTCTGTTGGCAGGACTCAGGGAGCTTCACTGAGGAAGAGAATTCTAGAACAGGTCATGAGGATGATTTAGACATTACTAGATGAAAGGGAAGGACATTCCTGGCAGAAAGAAGAGCAAGTACAAGAAGGATAGGATCATGGAAAGCTTGTTTTGCCTTCATCCGTGAGCTTTAGGAAACTAACATACCTCAGAGGGGGCCATCAGCATTGGGATTTTTTAGGCTCAAAAAAAAAAAAAAACTGTCTTCTGACAGGGGACCCTAAACCATCCACAACGAGGGATTTACTAGGAAACTTCTCTTTCACAAGCCTATACAAATGAGAACTAGCAAAAAAATAAATAAATAAATAAGTAAATACGTAATAAATAATAAAAAGGTAATAGAGTTGGACTATTGGAAAGTTTTTGTTTCTCCACAGTTAAAGGGAATCCATAAGGTACTGTCTTCTAGAATCTTAGAGAAACCCTTCCAATCTAAAAGCCAGTAGGAAACATGACTAATTAAAGTAGAATTCCTCGTTGCCTTCTACCGGGTGACCCGGTGGTTTCAGTTCTCCTTCAAAGGCCAAATAAACATACCCCTTCCTTGCTGGAACCAAAGACTGTTGAATGATGATGCTTGACTGCGGTTATTTTCAAATAACAAAGAAGGGTGCTCCATTAGGTTGTCAAATCTAATTTTGTCTGTGCTTTATCTTCACTGTGTTGTTTTAAAGTGGGAGAGTTATACAGCTGTGGGCGAAAGGTGATTTTCAGGAGAAGAGAATTTTCCTTTCGAGCCTGGTGCGTAATAGGCAGAGATACGTGGATTAGAGTGGTAGCCTCGTTTGGCGGAAAGGTCATGGAGTCTCCGAATGACCTTGGGCCAGTCACTGACATATCTCACTGTGCCCTTAGAAGAACTGACTGAGATAAAGCAGGTGAAAGTGTTTGCTCCACTTCACGTGTGAAGTCGTTTAGTGTGAGTCTGCATTTTTGGTGGTGACTGAGGACTATCTGCTTCTGAATTAATGAGATTTCAGCAAGCAGCCATCTTCACCATCTAGCACATATCACGTCCGTGAACAATCCTTGGAGATGAAAGTGACCCACACCACTCCCAGTGGCAGAGCTGAAAATCCAAGTGTTTCTTGTCCAACTGAAACTGTTGTTTGACTCCCAGGATGTAGAAGCCCTTAGGTCATAATGGATACAGAGAAAATTGACAATGACAACTGCTGACTCATTCTTTCTAGAAGGCATGGATGTTGTGTGCCACACCCCAGGGTTTTGCCAACTGTGTTACTCCTGTGGATTTATGGGGCATCAATGTGCTTAGAACTACTGGTAAGTGGGGGGATCCCTGGGTGGCTCAATGGTTTGGCGCCTGCTTTCAGGCCAGGTTGTGATCCTGTGGTCCCGGGATCAAGTCCCGCATGCCACGTCGGGCTCCCTGCATGGAGCCTGCTTTTCCCTCTGCCTGTGTCTCTGCCTCTCTCTCTTTCTCTGTGTCTCTCATGAATAAATAAATAAAATGTTTTTTTTTAGAAAAAGAACTACTGGTAAGTGCTATGGCGGTTACAAATTCAGAATCACATGGTTTTCACTTCACAAATAGGGAGACTATCGTTGAGAAACCGAGACCATTCTTTGCACATGTTCAACAGTGATTTTTAAGTGCCTGCTCTGTTCATGTCACTGTAGTTGGAGCACATACGCCCAGAAGAGCCATTCATTCTCTTTGTATAAAATAGTGCTAAAGTGAACATAGCCAAGTGACAAGATGGCTGCTGGAGCCCAAAACAGTACTCTCTACTATCCGGAAGAGAAGAGAAGAGTTCTGCATTGAGCTACTGAAGAAGACTTCGTAGAGGAAGAGAGATTGGAGCTGGCCTTGCTGGAAGGCATGATTTAGATAGAAGGGTTGAGGAAGAAAGAACTACATAGGCATTTGTTCTGGGGATATTCATTTAGAGTCACAGATCTGCATCTACTTTGGCCAACGAGTTTTCTGGCTGCTGTGGTTATTAATTATCTATATAGACTAAAACCTAAATGACAGTCAAATGAAGAGTGATTAAGTGAGCATATGGGATCAACAAACAACTAACTCAGATGAGGATGCAGATGGTGAAAAAGATCTGGGTTGTCATCTGGGGATGGTTTCTCTGTCCTAATATTCCTCTACTCCCCTCCATGAAGAGAATAGGGAAGAAGGCCCCTCATGACATATGGTGAAGATAGGTGGGATGCAAGGACAGAAGTTAAATCAGAGGCCTTGGGTTATAAAGATTTTGTTTTTCTCCCTGTGTCCCAGTATGAAGATGGATAAAAGCAATAGAACTTGTAAGCTAGAAAAAAAAATGCAAACTGGTGCCCAGACATTCTTGCATCCAGTTATACAGGAATCAGGATCCCTTAAGGCTCTGGTATGTAGCCCCTAGGGGTCCACAGACCCTACTTACAAATATCTTAAAACGAGCCAAAATGAATCCTGGCTAAAATCATGAAGTTGCTTTGTGTATTAGTCATCGGGTTCCCCATGTTTGGAGTTAGTTCCACTTCTGCCAAATGAATTGGCAGTAATTCCAGCATATAGAGTGTCTTTTCCCACTTACAAAGATGGTTAATTATTTTCTCAGGCCTCAAGCACCATTGTAATTAATAATAGTTCGGATGAAAAATAAATTAGGAAAAACATCCCAGATGTTCTCTTACAGCATAGAATTATATTAAAAACAATATTTAGCATTTCAGGAGTTACTTCTATGTTCCCAAAGTTGTTAGAAGTGTGTTGATCGTTAACAGAAGCTGGTTGATGGAATTACCTCTGGAGCACGTGTACAATTATTTTTAGTCTCTCTCAATCCCACCACTTCTGAAATCATAGCTCATCCTGGCCCCTCCTGGAAGTGGACTTTTCTTGTGATCTGGGGTCACAGAGCCACCTTGAGGACAGGCACTGGGTCTTCCACACCTTAGGATCACCCGCAGCACCATGTACTGCGTATTAGGTACTCAGAAACTCTCCTCTGAACGAAAGGAAAATGCTTGCAAGGAAAGGCTAGTTCCATGTACTGTCATGTTCTTTGTACCTTGCAGGAAGTACAGATTATACAGTGCCCTCTTGGATCCTGTTTGGTTTTAAGAGGAAGAGGAAAAAAGAAGCCATGATAACTCTAGCTCAGTTTCTCCCCAGATATGGTGTCTGGACCAGAGGCATCAGCATTACCTAGGAATTTGTTACAAATGTAGAAATGTAAAATCCTAAGACCCACCTAGACCTACTACATCAGAAACTCTAGGGAGTGGGGCATTATATTCTGGGCTTTGCCAAACCTACAATTTCCAATCCGTTGAAGTCACCATGTCAAGAAAAAAAGACCACTGGGTAATGCAAATGGTACTGGCATGGGGATCAGCCATACCTGAGTCTAATTGCTTATTAGCAATTATCCGCCACTTATTAGCTATGTAATATTGAGCAACATCTGCAACATCTCCAAGCCCCCGATATTTTCCTATCGTAAAATAAAGTTATTGTACAAGTTGATTTTAAAATTCCCTAAAAGCCCTATAATTTTGTGTGTTTCGTGGTAGGCAAGTACTCAGTAGATATTTATTGCGTGTCTATCACAATTGCAACAAATCTGGAGGACATGAAAGAAGCGAAGATAGCTCCTCTTTCAAGAGGCTCAAAATCCAACCAGAAAATCATGTCACTCACACATAAAGAGAAAAGAGCAACATAAAAATATGAGCCTAATCATGGCAGGATCAACTGAGAATTAAGGAAGCCTGCTGCTCTTTCTATAGAGCTGATTTGAAGGACATCCAGAGGATAAGTCTGAGGAGAACCTTCTTCCCACCAGGCTATGTCACTGTGTCCAGAGAAATCTCTCCGGCCGTATCTGGGTAATAGGTTGGGCAGAAGTTTAACAGTTCTTGAGCACTTTCTAGATACCAGATATTGTATGTGATGCTTTACGTACAGATTTTATTTTAGAGGGACATGAGAACCCAAGAGTTGGATCCTAATATCATGCCTATTTTACAAATGAGGAAGCCAAGATTGAGGATTTAAATAACTTACCTAAATGTGCACATACCAGAGATGGATTTGGGATTTAGCCCCAGGTCTATGGACTTTCCAAATTCCTTCTTTTCTACTACAGAAGTGTTTCACTAGAGACATGAGGTTAGGTAGGTGTGGTGAGGCTAGTTATTAAATGAGTGGATGCTTCATAGAGACAAAAAAGCTATTAATATGTGCGAAAACAATAGAATAGGAATAAAACAGTGTCAGTAAAGCCCTCCGAATTCTAACAGAACTCAAATTGAGAATAGATCTTATTCACACCTTTTTCACATGAAAACTGAGTAGGCTAGCTACACAGTTAGTTATGGGAATTATTTCATGTGAATTTAAGGAAAGGGGAGAAAAATACTTTCATTTTGTATTTATGATGTTTTCACAAAAAGATTCTATTTGATAGAAGTTAAATTGATGGGATTAAGCATTCACGCTCTGAGATCTTTCAGACCTTCTGTAAAACAAACAATTATCAAATATGGCCCACTAGGGTCCAAGATCCTGTAAAGAGGGAGGATAAGTTTAGATCAATTTAAGATGCCTTGGGGACTGTTAGTAGTTCTCATAGGAATTAAAAATGTTATGTTCTAAAAGGAATATAGACCTTGTTTGCTTCCCAAAGACTTAAGACTTTGGTTATTTGGTTGCTGAGTAATCTCACCAGCAACCAGTTCTTCAAGTAAGTTAATTACTAATGAAGGAAACTCTGGGAACCCTGAAAAACAGCTTAGCTTTTACTCAAATAAGGTCCTTGGACCAAAACCCATGGGCCATTTTTTTTTTTAATAAAAGGAGGGTGGATCTTATTAAAATCATTATTTAATCAGCCCTTATCACTCAGGATTTTCCTGACACGTTGGGTCATCTTGGACCTTCTATAATGATTTTAAAGCATTTATCTTTTTACCCTGCTTTGATAAATTTAGGTACTTCCTCAAATGCCCGTTCTGCTTCATGACTAGATAATTGTCATGGCATCAATGGCTGTCTTTTATTTAATTTGGCTAGTGGCATCTATTGTTAGGGAAGCAAATTCCTCTCCGCACAAGTGTTTCCTGGCACTTTAGAAGACATTCAGTTCTGTTCCAGTTGCAGACCTGAAGCAGGGAGTTCTCAGCCCAGCTGCACAGGGCGGTTGTCTGGTAACTTCTAAAATATACTCCAATTCAACTGGTCGCGGTGTGTTCTAGGCAATGGTACTTTTAGAAAGCTGCTCTGGTGATTGAAACACGCATGGTCATAGTTGAGAGTGACTGTCTGAGACTGTGTTGTCGTCTAAGAAGAAAACTCAGCTCATTATTAATTCTACAAGGTTTCCCTTAACTGGGAAGATGCTGGGCACAGACTTGACCTATGGGCCTTCGTGTAATCTTGACGTCTCTTTGTGAAAGGACATTGCCTATAAGAGCAAAGTGTTGGAACCAGCTGAGTGAAACGCCGGCCCAAAAGTGAGCAATTCAAGAACTCTGTATATGTATAAATGAATAATGTAAAGGGAACAAAATGTTTTATGATATAAAACAAGAGTTATGTTATGCCCCAACAAAATTAATACATATTCTTTTTAAAGACATTTTTGGGGGCAACATGCAAAAGCACACAGAAGAAAATGAAAGTCACACATAACACGAACCTAGCAACAGCAGGGGTCAATCTGGGGACCATCCATCTTAATGTCCCCATGTCTTCCCCTCTTCTTTATTGTGTTGAGGATGGTGATGATGGGTACACACGTATAGACGTGCCGCACCACCTTACCTTTGTGATCCCAGTTCCCATCACTCACCTAAGCTGTACCAACACCACCTCTGCTTTGTGTCCCTGCCACCCTGGGGCTGGTAGCAGCTTCCTGCTGTTGCCAATCCACACCTGTCTCACTTTCACAGCTATCCGACACCTCTGGAACGAATCCCCTGGCTCAGTTTTCTGAAATGTAACTTGACCGACACAAATACATTATGAGAAGGGTATTTCCGGGGCCAAAAGGGATGCATGTTTTCAAATAAAGTTTCTGTTACACAATGAGGAAGTGTTTTGCAGCCCGAATGTAAAAATTCAGGAGGGATCGTGTTTTCCTGGACCCTCCCTTCCTGGGATTTATCATTCTCTGTAATCTCTGTCACTTTTGAAGTGTTTCTGTCTTTAATTTGCATTTTTTCCCTGTGTTAATCTTTTCTCGATTTGTGAGGCTGAACACACCAGGAGGGTAGGGCCCCTGCCCTTTCTGTTCCCAGTGGCATTCTCAGCACTTGTCTCTGTGGCTTTCAAATGATAAACATTCATTATTATTAATTGAACAAAGGAAGAAAGGCATATGAATTTTCTATTCGGTTCTATTGTCAATTAGAACAAGGCTGCTCTATAATGTATTCTATTATTTAATAGGGAAATTCCCTCTTCATTTGTGTTTATTTTTTTCCCTCGTAATATTTTCTCCAATAGTCACATTCCATAGTAATAGACTTTAGAAACATTTTTGTTAAGTTCTTGCCTTCACCCTCCCCGCACCAACATTATTTCCATTGGTACTTCGATTAGGTTAGTGTTAAAATTCTAAATTAAATTGGCAGAGATTGATATCTTTATTTTTTTTAAGATTTTATTTATTTATCTGACAGAGAGAGCATGAGCAGGGGTGAGGGTGGTGGTAAGAAGGCCAGAGGGAGAGGGAGAAGCAGAAGCAGACTCCCCTCTGAGCAGGGAGCCCGATGAGGGGCTCGATTCCAGGACCCACCCAGCCATCATGACCTGAGCCAAAGGCAGACGCTTAACTGACCGAGCCACCCGGGCACTCTGAGAATTGACATCTTTAAAATAATTGATCTGTAAACCTCTCCTGCTTAGTCCTTGTTTGTGCTACCCTCCTGCCCCATACTCTACCCATTTCTACACCACTTTCTGTGAGGTGACTGTATGATTCAGGCAGCCTTATCCTCTGGCTTCTGGTTGGGTTTGGCCAAGGGGAAGAACTGACAAAAAAAAATGCAGGACAGTGCAGTATTTTCCCTTCCAACTCTCACTTGATTCAGTGTCAAGGCTTTAGTGGTTGGGTGTGGCCAGGGAAGTAGAAGTTTCAATTTAACCATTTTCCATATATAGGTCACTGTCTGCCCTGCATATTTTCCAACAATTTGAGTTACATCTGTCTTTAATGGTCAGTTTTAAAATAGTGGATATTTCTATTTTAAAATTACCCAGGATCTAACTTTTAAAAGCTACTTTTTAAAATGCTGATGGTTTGGGGATCCAGGGGTGGCGCAGTGGTTTGGCGCCTGCCTTTGGCCCAGGGCGCGATCCTGGAGACCCGGGATCGAATCCCACATTGGGCTCCCGGTGCATGGAGCCTGCTTCTCCCTCTGCCTATGTCTCTGCCTCTATCTCTTTCCCTCTCTGTGACTATCATAAATAAATAAAAAAATAAAATAAGATAAAATAAAATAAAATAAAATAAAATAAAATAAAATGCTGGTGGTTTTTTCCCCTTGGGATTGTATTTTATGTTGCTTATGTTTACATAGTTTGATTCTCTTTTTATTCTGGCCTTGTATTATACTGTGGACATTCTCAGTGTCATCACATCAATTCAAGACGATATACCAAATATAATCAGTTAGAAAATACAATAGAAGAATATTCGATTAATTAAAACAAAATTATAAAACACATAGAATTTAATCTAAGATAAAGGATGCAATCTTTTATTTTAAAAACAGACCTTTACCAAAAAAAAACAAAAAACAAAAAACAAAAAACAAAAAAACAAAACAAAAAAACCAGACCTTTACCATGGGATGTAAAAGAAGCTTAAATAAGTGGACTAGAATCCCGTTAGTCCGGGTACCAGTAAGAAACATAAAGCAGAGCCCAAGATAATCTAATCAAAGGACTAGTCAGAGTTGTGCACAGGGTTAAGGGAAGCAACAACAGACATTGAAGGACCCAGAGACTAGTGAAACTGAGAAGCCATTACCCTTTCTAGACCCAAAAGGCAAAGAGACAAGAATTGCTTTATCAGAGCCTGGTAAGAGATGGAGCTAAGGAAGACAGAGGTGGTCATGGAGGAGGGGAATTTCAGCCACTTCCAGAAACATGAATTGAACGGAGTTGGTAAAATTATCCAGGATGGCAGTTGACTTTTTGGAGGCTGAGATCACAACTCACAGCTGGGTATTGTCCCCATTGCCAATGGTCAGAATCCTGACTACTCACTATGGCTATCCGTGAGGTAGGATGACATGTTTCATTAATCAATGCCGTGGGATGGGTCAATAAGAGTGTAGCTCAAATGTTAGGCAACTTCGATTGCTTTCCATGTCAATGCATGTATAATCGGGCAAAATTTTAGGATCCTGAATATTTGTGATCTTGCGTTTTCAATCACAACCTATGACACAGATTGCAGGACTCGGACTTCATGTGCCCCTTTCACAGTGGGTATGATAATATCCACCATTCATCGCTCAGAGAGGGATTGGGAGAGGACAATAGGCAGCATGTGTGCCACTGCTTTCTACAGTGCTATGCAAATGTTTTCTAAAGTGCTGTGCAAATGTGGGCAGTAATGACCACAGATGAATATTCAAACTACGATCCACTTGTATGTTGTCAATTGCTTTATGAATTGCTGGTGTGAATGCATTCCAGGAGATGATGTTTAGTATATCCATGCTTGAGTCACAAATTCTTTTGATGCCATAAAGGAATGCCATGCCTGACCATACCACCGGTAGAAGTATATGCGGTGGCATAATCAAAATTTTTTACTTTGCAACATGTTGCTAATAATTAGTTTTTCAAACTAAATTGATATGTAAAAAATGCAGCTAGATAGCCTCATATCTGATGACGGTGTTAATAACTCACCTCCAAAGTATCTAGGGACGCCTGGGTGGCTAAGCCAGTTAAGCATTCGACTCTTGATTTTGGCTCAGGTCATGATTTCAGGGTCGTGAGATTGAGCCCCAGATCGGGCTCTGAGCTGGGTGTAGAGCCTGCTCAAGATTCTCTCTCTTTCTCTCTCCCTCTGCCCCTCCCCCTGCGCTCTCTCTCAAAAAAATATAAAATAAAATAAAATAAAATAAAATAAAACAAAACAAAGCAATTACTTTATAAAATAAATAAATGTGCCTAGATAGTAAGACTAATAACAAATGTCATGTCTTCCTTGTCTGCATTAGCAAAATAAAGACCGCATTCAAGCACAATGGGCATAGATGCTGCAGAGACCCTGGATAAACACAGATAAACACAGATATAAACTACATCTTAAATTGCCTAAATCAGCCACCATTCAACATAATGGCGATTGGCAAGGGGAACTGATGACAGAGTGTTTTCCCTTTCCAGTGCCACATTTTTTAAACTCACCTACAGTTAAAAAAGAAAAAAGTCCTAGGACTCAGGCTGGCGTCAACTACCTTTTCTTCATTTCACATTGAGGATTTCCACTTTAGATTACACAGGGCTTGACAAATTGGACTAATTGCGCTCCTCTCAAATGGACAATCAATAGTTGTCAACCATTCACCAAGCCTACACTAGCACCATCTATTTTGGCGAGGCTCAGATCAAAATGCCCAGCTTAAGAGCCTTCAATTCCACCTCAAGACTATTTGCTGTACTTAAGCTTTTCAAAATGTACAACATCCATCATGTGACAGGTTGACTGAGGTGGGTAATAAAAACATCCCAGAGGATGGGGAAGCTTTTCTCTGTTTTGAGCACAGTCACGAGCTCAGGAAAAGCTTTTAAGTCTCACCATGTCATTTTCATGACTTACAATTTGGGGTTTTCAACAGTCAAACACAGGCAAACATATGTCTGGGGATGGAGCACATATAAGTCTGGCCAAAAGCATCTTTTGATTTGTCATAGCATCGCAATCATTCTTTTGTGCAGCTGACAAACTCTTCTCAAATAGAAACGCTGCATCTTTTAATTGAGTTGGCAGTGGAGACACTCAAATTCCTTTTGTCATCTAAATCACTCTGTTTAGCTAGAACCTTTATTGCTACTTCAGAACATCTGGTCCAATTAAAGGATAGCTGTGTCTCCCCTCATTTGAATGGCAGAGGAAGGTTAATTTTAACAGGCCCCATAGGCAAAAATCTGTTCTTTGCTGGATTTGAGATAGCTTCATGTTCTAAAGACAGCCTTAAGAACGGATGGAAAACTATAGGGGTTTGGATGATCCTTGCAGCTTATATACGCATGCAACTGCAAGGAGACTTACACCAAGACACGTGGTCAACATCCAGCAAAACCATCGTGAGCTGTTAGACAAGTTGGGCTGTGAGTCAACCGAGGTTATGTGGGGTTGGAATACTCATTGGGAACATACATCCCCAAAGAAGGCCAGAGCATCCATCAGACCATAGAATGAAGAGGAGAAAAATGAAGGGGAGGAGGAGATTGCAGGGACGGTGAGATGTGACCAGCGCAGCTCATGGTAAGCCAGAGCACCAAGCACACAGTTGAAGATAGACCCTCAGAAACAGGGGCAGACCCGGTGGCGTAGCGGTTTAGTGCCACCTGCAGCTCGGGGTGTGATCCTGGAGACCCAGGATCGAGTCCCACATTGGGCTCCCTGCATAGAGCCTGCTTCTCTCTCTGCCTGTGTCTCTCCCTCTGTCTCTATCGCTCATGAATTAAAAAAAAAAAAAAAAAGACCCTCAGAAACAGACTCTTCCCTGTGAATCCTGCCGGATTTGGAGGAAGTCTGGCAACTGGGGGACTTGGAGAAATGCCCTCAGGCACAGACCCGTGTAGCTGCAGTATTAACTGCACATTGACCGCCGTTGACTGGAATTTGGGGGTCCTGGGGCAGGTATGTCACATTTCATGTGAATGCTGAGATTTGTCACACGCTATTTCCTGTCAAATAAGCATCAGTTCTGATAAGCCTGTGCAAAGGAAGTCAACAAAAAAGCTGGCAACAATTCCTGAGCCACATTTTGGGTACTGGGAAGGCATATGTGATAGAGAAGACAATGTTCCATGAAAACCAGTTGCAGGGGTACATACGAAACAGTACAATGACCTCGATGCTGTGTGTGTATATGTTGACAACTCCTAACCAGGTCACGGTAACCATACCCCCAAGATAAGTGTCCTCAGGGATCCCTGGGTGGCACAGTGGTTTGGCGCTTGCCTTTGGCCCAGGGCGCGATCCTAGAGACCTGGGATCGAATCCCACATCAGGCTCCCGGTGCATGGAGCCTGCTTCTCCCTCTGCCTATGTCTCTGCCTCTCTTTCTCTCTCTCTCTGTGACTACCATAAATAAATAAAAATTAAAAAAAAAAAAAAAAAAAAAAGATAAGTGTCCTCAGTACCAACACTGTTCTTTTTTTTTTTTTTAAAGTTTTTTTTTTTTTTTAAGATTTTATTTATTTATTCATGATAGTCACACAGAGAGAGACAGAGAGGCAGAGACACAGGCAGAAGCAGGCTCCATGCAGGGAGCCCGACGTGGGATTCAATCCCGGGTCTCCAGGATCGTGCCCCAGGCCAAAGGCAGGTGCCAAACCGCTGCGCCACCCAGGGATCCCACCAACACTGTTCTAATTGCTCTGTGGTCAAGAGCTGAGAGCGTCGCGTAAGAAACGCCTCTTAAACCACGTAGCAACTTAAAGCTTTGAAAGTACCTCCCAGTTATGATCTCATGCAGGCCTCTCAAAAACTGCTGATATGTGCTCTGGAGAAATCATTATTCCCATTTCACAGCGAAAGCAACTGAGCCTCAGAGAATTTAAACATGTTACCAAAGTTTACCCAGATAGTTAATGGGGGAGTGAGGCATTGACACCACCGTAATTGCAGAGAACACAGCATTGCAAGCCAACACTTGAGCACCACTGGGGCCTCAGGAAATGCCACCATGGGTGCCAGCACCCCTAATTTCACATTCTTCAAGTCCTACCTCTTGCCCACCCGTTGCCATTCTCAGAGCACATCAGCTATGTTGTTTTCTCCTAAATTGCTTTGATTCAGCATCGTGGTTCAGGATTAGATTTACGTCTCTCAAAAAGGTGACCTGGATTTGAACTAGTTACCCTGGCTCTGACAATGGCCTTGGCATTTGCTTGTCAGCCACACATAAAACTATCATGGGTAAGAGGCAACTGCTCCCGTTCCACAAAACTTCTCCCATTAATTGGCAGGGCAAGATGATTGGGCAGGAAGCTTCGTGTTTATTATAAACCATTCCGCATTCAATTCTTTTTCTTTTGGGTTATATTGATTTGATAAAACATCTCTTTTGGAAAAAAAAGTGTGGGGTGTTATTTTTGGCTGTTCACTCATAAATGGAGGCAAACAATGGCAGGATGACTTTGGAATATGATTTCTTATGGGTAGCACACGATCTTTACTGCCAAAAACCCAAAACGAGCCCTTTCAATTTTGTATGTGCTGCCAGCCTCCAAAATTCCTCTGATATTAGAAATACTAATCTCAGTTATATGTTTCTATCGATGACTTTGGGACTCCTTTCATACATCTGAAATATAAAGCTCTTGACTTCAACTGCAAAATTTGTCTTTAGTTTCACTCTTTGGATCCCATGAGATAGGGTTCTGAGCAAGGTTATTTAAAAACAAAATAAACTTTAGACGGAACCAGCTGACTCCTAGGTAGGTATGTTTTGGAGGAGAGATTGTAGGGAATATTGGAATTTTTTTTTAAGATTTTATTTATTTATTCATGAGAGACACAGAGAGAGGCAGAAGGAGAAGCAGGCTCCATGCAGGGAACCCAATGTGGGACTTGATCCCGGGTCTCCAGGATCACACCCTGGGCTGAAGGCGGCGCTAACCCACTGAGCCACCCGGGCTGCCCGGGAATATTGGAATTATGGAGAAGAGTCCGTCATCCACTTCGCTGTAAGAGGGGAGTTATCTTTCAGCTCGACGGTGAAGTTAAAAGTAACTCATCAAAAGTGTCTTGAGGACATTGTATGAACAAAGGACTAGCAGACCCAACATGGATCTCATCCTCACACAACTGAGAGCCTCAGAGCTCATATGATCACATAGGAAAGGTCTACGTTTTCAAAATAATAAATAATTATTTCAAAATAATAAATAAGGGATCCCTGGGTGGCGCAGCGGTTTGGCGCCTGCCTTTGGCCCAGGGCGCGATCCTGGAGACTCGGGATCGAATCCCACATCGGGCTCCCGGTGCATGGAGCCTGCTTCTCCCTCTGCCTGTGTCTCTGCCTCTCTCTCTCTCTCTCTGTGTGACTATCATAAATAAATAAAAATTAAAAAAAAAAAAAAAAAAAAACAAAATAATAAATAATATTTATTTCATTAAATAATCGATTTATTGTTATTTTAAGCAGCGGGTCAGTAACTCCTTCAAACCTGAGGGATGTAGGCGCTGCCTAAGATGGCGCCTGGTAGCCAGTGTGAGGCCTAAAAGTAACATTGGAAAACCAAAAGAAGAGACAGAGAAGGGGAGAGGAAACCAGCGGGGATGAGGGAAGAAGAGGAAAAGGAGAGAAAAGGACACTCAAGGGTGCAGATTAGAAGCAAAAGGGAGCATTCTGGAACATGTTCTCAAATGCCTGCAGGAGTCACTTCCTCAAAGTCCTTCAAGCCTTTGCAGGAATGTCGCCTTGTCATTGAAGCCTGCCAGCCTGCCAGCTCCCCCCCTCCCCCACCACTGTTCAAGCCAGGATACCTGGGCTCTCTCCAACCTTGGCATCCCTGTCACTCTCACCCCCTTGTTCCTTGTTTGTTGTCCACAACGCTTATGGCTTTCTCACAGACGGCATGTTCTCCTCATTCTTTACATCCCCCCCCTTTCTTTCTTTTTAAAGATTTTATTTGTTTATTCATGAGAGACACACAGAGAGAGGCAGAGCCAGAGCCAGAGGGAGAAGCAGGCCCCATGCAGGGAGACCAAATGAGGGACTCGATCCCAGGACCCCAGGGTAATGACCTGAGCTGAAGGCAGACACTCAACCACTGAGCCACCCAGGCGCCCCTTTACGTTTACTTTCTGTGACACGGGTCTCCCCACTAGAATGAGGGTGAGGATTTCTGTTTTTTTTTTTACTGTATATATTCCAGGTGCGTAGAACAAGGTCAGGCCGGAAGTGGCTACTCCATGAATTACCTGTTGCACATGTGAATGATTTCAAGAACATCAATATAAGGCTCTAAGTGTAAATTGAAGAAAAAGAAAGCATTTGCCAACACACACGTGGGCTTTCCCCTGTACATGCTCACACAGAACCACCGGAGAGGAAATAAGGTAGTGACAAGCTTGCTCTGACATCTGGAATCACTGACAAAGGGATACCTTAAGATGCAGACTCCCCGGCTTGCATCGCACCCTGGAATTCAATACCAGGAACACTCATTTTCTTAGAGTAGCACACAAAACTCTTAGCAAAGTAAGACCTTGCCTTGATTTACACAGCAGTTGCGTTCCTGGAAGTTGCAGCATTTATTACATCCACGCAAAAGTGCTCAGTGTCCACGTGCAAAATGGAATTAGCTTGTAGATTCAGACGAGGAGATAATACAGGTGCAGTGGGATATTTGAAGTCAATAGTTTCTGGGGCATCTGGGTGGCTCAGTGGTTGAGCATCTGCCTTTGGCTCAGGGCGTGATCCCAGGGTCCTGGGATCGAGTTCCGCATGGGGCTCCCCATGAGGGGCCTGCTTCTCCTGCCTGTGTCTCTCTGTCTCTCATGAATAAATAAATAAAATCCTTAAAAAGAAAAAAAGAAAAGTCAATATTTTCTTGTGGCTCCTGTCCACTAAAAGGCGAGTAGCACACCCTACCAGCAGTGAGGAAACCAGAAAGACAACAACCGAGTTGTCAAATTTTTTTAAAAAATATTTTATTTATTTATTGACGAGAGACACACAGAGAGAGAGGCAGAGACACAGGCTGAGGGAGAAGCAGGCTCCATGCAGAAGCCTGATGTGGGACTCGATCCTGGGACTCCAGGATCACACCCTGGGCTGAAGGCAGGTGCTAAACTGCTGAGCCACCCAGGGATCCCCACCAAGTTGTCAAATGTGCCAAAGCCCACCCTATGGGACATTACTCTTCCTTCATTGAGAGCCACTGACCTAAACCCTCCCCAGCAGAGTTCACTCCCAGAAACACAGTAAACAGTCCTTGACACTTCAGCAGAAGATACACAGAGTTGAGCACTTTGCCAGTCTGACCTGCCTTCAAAACAGCATAATGACAGCTGTGATTGCAAAACCAGTGCCTGCTTAAAAACATGTAATAAGCAACATTTTCATGAATTTAATCAATGTAGATAAGCAATCATAGGAATTTTGTTCCCAGTTTTACTTTTTTTTTTTGCTTCCAAACACTATTTCTCCTGATCTGAATTAACCAGAAGAGTATCCTAAGCGACAACCTCACTTTATAAATAATTTGATTATTTAAAATTAGAGCCATCATTATAAATGCCCAGAAAAGGGTGATTTTTCTGAAGTAACGATTATATAGCAAGCCTGATATATTACACTCCCTATCTAAGAAAACAAAGAAAGAAAAATGTATACATATACACATCTCATCATGGGTAGAAATTCACTAAATGCCTTTTTTTTTTTTGCATACAGTGAAAAAATTATGAGCTCTGAGCATTAGCATTGCAAATACATGTACATTGTTTCCAATTTAGTTCTGAGGAGAACTACTTTGTCTGATGGACGCACTCCTCCCCACCCTCTCCTCCTGCCCCTGAAGAAAATTTCAAATTTGTTCTGCATTATCATTACCTAATGATGATCCGCTTCCCTCCTATTCTTGAGTTTTAAACTGCAGATTTCAGTGACACACAACATTGAGACATGAGCAATAAATCTGCAGTTATGAACAGCTTGCTTTTATGGAAATATGTCAAACTGAATATATTACAATGATAACTTTCACATCAGCTTGTCACAGCTTACTTTTTTTCATTTTCAGTGCTGACAAATACGCATTTAAATAAAATATCCCATGTGATTTTTAATGTATTTTTATAAATATCGTAACTTCTACCGACAAGTTAAACTAAGCATTGCAGTGACCTCACAGACAAGAGTTATGCATTTTCCCTGTCTCTCTCTATTTTTTTCTAATAGTGTTGAGCCCTGGGCACTGAACGAAGGATCAGATGACTGGTCCCAGTGTCTCCAAGGGACTCAGTTCCCTCATCTATAAAACAGGTATCACTGGATGATCTCCAACATGTTCTACCTATTAGACTTCGAAACATCTATTAGTGAACTGTTCCAGAAGTCAGGGCATTTCAGAAAGTCAGTCTTTAGCTTAGAGTCCTCTTATTTGCAAGGACAAAAAAAAAAAAAAAAAAAAAAAGCCCAATTCTAAATATTAGTGGAATATTCCTTAGGGCTGAAAAATGTGTGGAATTACAATGCGTTTGATTGTTAGGTCAGAATAGATTTGGATTCTGTATGTCCATCTCCTTTATTCACCACCTCCTTGCCAGTTTCTCTGCCTCACTCTTCAGCAGCTGTTCTGCTTCAATACTGAGCTCTGCCCCTCGCAGGTCACAACGGATTGACCTTGCTTCGATTTCAGCATTTTTTTTTTTTCTTGGCAATTTCCAACATCCTTTTTTTTTTTTTTTTTTTTTTTTTTTTTAACCCAGCTGTAGGACAGAAGACTTGCAGAGTCATGGTGTTTGCAGATTTCTAATCCTCTGCTTTTGTACTTAGCCAGGGCCTAAGTCACACTTTAGGGATGACTTCTTTAGGGATTAGTTGATAGCGACGTTTAATGTTTTCTCAAAATGGATAGGTAATGATCACAGGTTGCAAAGACGACTTAAAAGACAAAGGGCAGTGAACTGGGGTATACAAATGCCTTTATTCTCCTCCCCCCATTAATCCATCCTCCTAATTGAGCAGGGGATAAGGTTCTATCTCCACCCTTATTTCTCCAAGTATGGTCTTTGGGCGAACCATGCTGGTATGGCCTGGAAGATTATGAAAAATGCAGGATTGCAGGTTCCATCTCAGTTCTACTGAATCAAAATCTGCATTTTAGCCAGCTCTCAGGTGATTGGTATGTACATTAAAGTTTAAGAACCTGAGGCCTATGGGGCGCCTGGGTTGCTCAGTTGGTTAAGCATCTGCCTTTGGCTTAGGTCATAATCTCAGGGTCCTGAGATGGAGCCCCACGTCAGGCTCCCTGCTCACCGGGGGGCCTGCTTCCCCCTTTCCCTCTGTGGCTCCCTCCTGCTTGTGCTCTCTCTTTCAAATAAATTAATAAAATATTTTTAAAAAGAAGCTGAGGTCTAAAACAGGAATCTGACTAAAGCCCTTTAAAGACCAGTTGCTTTGAATGACATCCCAAACCTCTCCAATCCCCCTCTTTCTACCACAAGGCCACCCATGACCCCAGAGCAGGAACTTTCTCCTCCGATTTTCATTTCTTCACCCCATCCCTTCATTTATCATAGGCTAAGCACATGCCTGGGCACATGAAGAATGCTCAGCAGCATCTTGTTTGACTGAACTGAGAACCCAATATGGAAGCTGTAAGGTAAATGCATCTCCAAGTCTATTTGGATGGCATCTCTGACATGATAAACTTCCTACTGCTTCTTCAATTGGCACCCAGTAGGATAGGCACATGTTTCTTTTCACTTCTTTCCTTCCTGTGAAAATCAATAAATGGTGTGTGATATCTTTCCTAGAGAATAAATTAATGGAATATTGTTGCAGACTTTATTATGAAGTTAATACTTCAGTATTCCTCCCCCAAAGTAACATTAGAATGAACTAGGGTATCTATGGGAGACATCAAATTTTACTCAAAGAAAAGAGAAATCTAGGCTATTCTTGCTTGATCAAATAAGACAATATATACTCAATATATTCTCAGCTTTGTGGATTGAGCAATTGATTTTTTTAAAGATTTTATTTATTTACTTGAGAGAGAGGGAGAGAATGACCAAGGGGAGGGGCAGAGGGAGAGGGAGAAGCAGACTCCCCACTGAGCAGAGCACCTGACTTGGGGCTCGATCTCAGGACCCCAGGATCATAACCTGAGCCGAAGGTAGACTCTAAACCTACTGAGCCACCCAGGTGCCCCTCAAGCAATTGATTTTATATTTTGCAATATTTTTTTGCCTAATACTTCATTGTATTATTGGCAAGTTATGATTCCAATCTTAGTCATTCAGTGATAAACCTCATTAAATGGTGGTAGATAGTATTTAATGTTTCCAATGATGCATCCTTACCTTTTGCCACATGACTTGCGGTGTCCACATGCGGTAGGAGTATGCTTTCCTGTCCCACTGTCACCAGACTTGGTCATAAGACTTGCTCGCTTTGACCAGTGAAATGTGAGCCAAGGTGCTACATGCTACTTCAGAGCAGAAGCTCTAACAGGCATCTGGAACTTTTGCCAGGTCTCTTGTTTTTTCCTTAGACAAGAGAATCGCATGTCTCAGATGGAGCTTGCTCCTTGCAGCCTGATCCTGGAATGGAGAAACATGTGAAACAGTTAGCTTGATCCATACCCAACAGGCAAAGAGAGGGAGAAAGAACTCCCTTTTTTTTTTTTAAGTCTGTAAGATTTGAAGTTATTGATTCTCTAAGCAGGAAAGTAGAGAAATCTAACACAACTTATTTTATAATCGCCATCCAATTTTATTCAATATGATGAATTTCTGATTGTGGCAGATAGTATGAAACGGCCACCTAGAATCACTTGGTCTTTACACCTTGGCGTAATTCCTTCCCCGCGAGTGTGCCCAGGACTTTTTATTTGCATCTAAGCAACCGAATATGGAAAACGTGATGAAGCGTCCCTCCCACGATTATGTTATACTGTATAAGATTTGCCATAGAGATTCCCTTTGCTGGTTGGCTGTAGTAGGTGACCAATCTGAGGAAACCCATGTATCCAAGAATGGTGGGTGACTTCTAGAAATGGCAAGCAGCCTCTAGTAGCTGAAGGTGGTCTCTAACTGTTAAGGAGCCTCCAGCCAACAGTCCATAACAAGCCAGGGCACTCAGTACTACAAATGGAAGGAAATCAGTTCTTCACCCAATGTAGGCATAGAATCTGCCTACAGATTCTTGCCCGTTTGAACCTTCCGATAAGAATGCTGCTGATCAGGGACACCTGGTGGCTCAGCGGTTGAGCATCTGCCTTTGGTTCAGGGCGTGATTTCCTCTAAAGAGACCCTCATGAGGGATCCCTGGGTGGCTCAGCAGTTTGGTGCCTGCCTTTGGCCCAGAGGGTGATCCTGGAGTCCTGGGATCAAGTCCCACATTGGGCTCCCTGCATGGAGCCTGCTTCTCCCTCTGCCTGTGTCTCTGCCTCTCTCTCTCTCTCTCTCTCTCATGAATAAATAAATAATCTTAAAAAAAAAAAAGAATGCTGCTGATCTGACACCTTGATTGCAACCTTGTGAGATGCCCAAGCAGAAGAGCTCGGTAGCTAAAGCGTACCTGGACTCCTTGACCCTTAAAAATGGTGATATCATTAATCATTTATTTAAGCCACTGATTTGGTGGCAATTTGTTATACAGCCATAGGAAATTAATGAACTAAATACAGAAGCAGTATTTGTTGAAAATTGGGAAAGGTTTAAGTAAGAAAATAACAATTCTGCTATTCTTTTTTTAAAATTTTTTTTCAATTCTGCTTTTCTAAAAATACTTATTATTTTTATCATTTTAGTACAACTTCTCTAAGTCTTTCTTACACATGCTCTATATCTATTCTAGTCTATCTTACAAAGCGCATTTGCAAGTTCGCATCCTATTTTTCTCACTGACTATCATAGAATAAGCTTTCTAACCCTAGGAGGTGAGTTCCTTGAGAGTGGGCACTGGAGTAGTGCCTGACACATCATAGCACCTAAATGCAAAGTTGTTGGGGCGCCTGGGTGGCTCAGTTGGTTAAGCACCTGCCTTCGGCTCATGTCATGATCCCCGGACCCTGGGATGGAAGTCCGGCTTCCTGCTCAGCCAGAAGCCTGCTTCTCCCTCTCTCTCTGCCTACCACTCCCCCTGCTTGTGCTCTCTCTCCCTCTCTCTCTGCGTCGAATAAATAAACACAATCTTTTTTAAAAAATGAATGCATATTTGTTGAATAAATGGATAAATGAATTGATGTTTGACATCTGTAATAGTTCTTCATAAACTTTCTTCCAGAGGTCGCATAAAATCCCATAAATAGAGTGATTATAATCTACCCAAATGTTCCTCTGTTTTAGATTTGTAGTTGACACTGACATACATGTATTTTAAAATTAGTCCATTACGCATACCTTCTTCTAAGCCAAACATGCCTTTGTCCTTTCTCCCTGCATTCCACCCAAAACAGGAGCATGCCACGCATAACCGGAAAGAGGAAAATGCAATGCTGAGACAGCATCCCCCACTGCTAATATATAAAAATAATAGACTGTCCCAGCTGGGGACACCTGAAAGTGAAGGTCACACAGCCAGTGAGCAGAGGAGTTCAGGTCCTTATTATTTTCCATCTAGACTATTTCAAAAGGTTCATAATGTGAGTCTTGTTTCTTTTATACAATCTTGGCCTTATTGTTAGATTAATCTTCCTATTATACGGATGGAATCATGCCTATCTCTTTCCTGTAAAATCCGATGATGGATTCCCAGGGCCTATAACATAATGGCCAAACTCCTAAGAAGTCATATAGGGCCCTCCCCAGTATCACCTCATCTATACTTTCAGCATTGTTTTCCTAAGTTTGTTTTCCATTGTTTTTCCTTCCATATTTATTTACAATTTGCCAGTCTACCACTCTTGAATGTACAATATGTTAATGAATTCTTGTACTCTATATCCCTGTTATTGTTTCTTTGACCTGAGCTGTCTTTGCCATCATTCTCTATCAAAATGATCAATAGCCTTCAAAACCAAGAATATAATGCTACCTCATGACATTTTCCCTGAAAATTCTAAGTCAGAATGAAGAATTCCCACTTCTGTAATTCCACCCTGCCTCTGTTTACAAGACAGATGATGAGGTCTTCCATTAGATGGATTTCTCTGTGAAAGCAAACACTCGATTAAACAAAGCAGAAAAAAACCCTATTTTCATGAAGCTTCCACTCCAGGAAGGGAAGAAAGACACAAACAACTAAACAAATAGTTCTGTGAAACATTCTGAGAAGATAAACAAAAGCTAGGTAAAGGGATAACGAGTACCTGGCGTATGTGTGTGCATGTGTACATCTGTATCCATGTGCTATTTTATAGAGTGATCAAGGCAGGCATTTCTAATAATATGAGTCTTGAGCAGAAACAAAAAGAAGTAAGGGGGTGAGCCATGTGAATATCTAGAAGAATTTTCTTGATTTTTGAGTCTAGAGGTGAAATGATCTGACTGGTGTTATTACAGGATTATTTGGGCTATTTTGTTGAGAATAGATGATGGTAGAAGGTCAAGGGCAGAAGCAGGGGGACCATTTAGAGACCCATTACAGAAATCTGGGTAAGAGGTCGTGGTTATTCACAGTAGGGAGGTAGTGGCATAAGTGTTAGGAAGTGGTTTCTGAATACCTTTTGAAGGTAGACACACTCAACTATAGGCTACCTGCTGGGATGTTAACTCCGTGAGAGCTGAGAAATTCATCCTTTTTCATAGGACCCTATCTCCAGTCAGTAAAACAATGCCCGGCACTTAGGCACTTAGTAAATACTCAATAAATATATGTTCATTGGATGAAGAGTCTAAATGATATCCTCATAGATTAAATATGAATTGTGTGTGAATGTGAAGAGTAGAATAGAACTCCTGTTATTAACGAGAGCAAGTGGAATAAAGCTGCCATTTACCGAGATGGGAAACTGAAGTTATTGTACGCCTTGGTGGGAAGGTGTTGGAAATTAGGATTTCTGCCTTATACATGCTCAGTCTGAAGTGCCTGTTAGAAATTAAAATGGAGTATCAAGTAGACAGATATGTTTTAGGGGATAGGTCTGTACTGAAGGTGCGTATCAAAGACTTGTCCACAGCATACAGATGACATTTAAGTCAGGGAATTGGATTAGTTCATGTAGGGATTGAATACAAATTAAAAAAAAAAAGGAAAGAAATTTGAGGACTGAGCCCTGGCTTCCCAGTATTAAGAGGTTGTGGAGAAGAGAATCCAGAAATGGTGACAGAAGGTGCAGGCAGTGAGGTAGAAGGTGCAGGCATGAGAGGGGTCCTGAGAACCAAAGAAAGAAATTATAAGAATGAAGAGAAAGTGGGATGAAGCAGAGAAATGGGGATAAACATACTAAGATTTATTTTTTATTTAATTTTTATTATTATTATTTTATTTGAGAGAGAGTAAGGGGCAGAAGGAAAGGGAGAGAGAGAGAGAGAGAGAGAGAGAGACTCTTAAGCAAACTCTGCTTAGCGCAGAGCCCAATGTGGGATAATAGCCCTGAGATCATGACCTTAGCCAAGAGTTGGATGCTTAATCAACTGAGCCACTCAGACACCCCTAAGATTTATTTTATAGGTTTACTGTAAGGCTCCAATTTGAAAATGCTTGGTTAAATCTCAAGTATTAATTAGTAATATCTTCTTTTATTTGTAATTATATGGAGCAATTCTCAAAATCAATCTACGTGGATATCAAACGTTTTACTGATAATTAGACATCATGCTGTTATTTCCAAATTAGCTCAGAATAAAGTTTGCTTGGTCCTTTACTTTTCAAACTAGTGTGGTTTTCTGTGTAAATATTTGCCTCCTCAACCAGACTGTGTCTCCTTCCAAGGAGGAACTATTTGATTCATGTACATTCCTACAGCCTTGTACAAGACTAGGGAGAGAATAAATCTGCAAAAATGACGTATTGGATAAATAACTGAATGATGAAATGAATATTAATATGAATATAAAAGAACTGTAAGAGAATAAAGGTTTGGTAGGCACTTTAATATTTTTTTCTGAGTTATAAAGTAAGCTGCTTTCCTGTGTTGGTTGGACATGCCAGTTGGCATCTTAGACAGCCTGCCAATACAACCAAGTTAGGCTTGCGAGGTTTCTATTTGTAATAATCTCAGATGCACATGCAATCAATAGTGCCACCCCAAATCAATGAATCCTGCCACAACAAAAATTACTCTGCCCTTTCCTTGTATAACACAAGGCAAGTTCAAATAACCTTTGAGGAAATATGCTATTACATCAAGAAATAATGTCAAACTTCTCCCTGAAACAAACATAATACAGTTGCCACCGCCATCACCACCTGCCTCTCTTCAAGGGCGTAAACACTAGGAAACATGGAGCAGAATATTGCCTGTGATTAGGATCCTATTGCTACAGTGACTTCTGCTGTTCCCCACATCTCTTACATATGGAATCTATTCACTGGCGCTAAAAGAAATAGAACCCAATAAGCCACCGAAGCATACATTTCACGAGAAAGAGAGAACTCGGTGGACAGTGATTATCAGGAATAATTTGAGACACTTTTATTGCTTTTATATTAAATGACGGATACCAACTGAAGCATCCTTAACCTCTCTCTTGGCTCACCGCTCAATGGTAAATAGCTGCTTCATCTGCCGTAAATGCCTATAAATTAATTTAGCCCTTATCCTACTGGGCAAATTCCATATTCTTTGTCTGCGAGTGCAAGGAAAGCAGCTAGTTCCTTTCCATCTGAGAGAGAAAAACTGATCATTGTACTGTATGTGTCATTTTCAGAAAGACTCGAAACCCTAACCACTTGTCCCTCGTTGGCGGATCGAGCCTCAGTGATCTACCCTAGGGGGGAGAAACAGCAGCAGAAAATCCATATTTTCTCTTAAGCTTTGGAAATGCTCTCTGTGATCGTGGCAGCAGATATCACTTCACAATTCTGTTTTGTTTATGCTCCTTTTCAAATGTCTTTGTGTCTCCTGAGTGTGCCAGCTGGGAAGGCCAATGGACTCAGTTGCAGAAAGGATTGAAAAGGAGCCCAATTTGCCTCCAGAAAGAGGGGACGGAGGGGGAGAGTTTAGGAGGAAACACGAAGAAAAATGGCCTGGGAGTCTATAATTGGTGAACTGGGGGGATGGCAACGCCGATGTGCCAGGGCAGATTATTATATTATCTCATTGAACACACTCTGACTCTGTTACCCAATAACAGAGGCTCGGAAAAGTTCACTGACTTGAATGATGCCACATGACTTGAAAGTGACTGAGCATAGATTCCAGCCTAGGTCTGATCAATTCCCAAACACCAGGATATATGCTGAATCCACAATTACTGCATCACTAGAAGAAATATTTGTCAAGGAAGCGGGTCTTTGTGTAACAAAAGGGCCCTCCTGGTTCTTCTGGTCCAAAGTCACAAAAAGTAACATTGGTGACCAACCGAGAAAGCATCCTAATTCTCTAATAGCCTTGCAGACATTATAGAAGCCAATGATCTCTAACTCAGCAAACAATTTATCTGTGTCCTGTGCCTCAAGCAAGTAAATCAGGCTTGTGCATCTGAAATAAAAAAAAAAGATGAAATTCATTAATAATACCATTATCAATCATAATATTTTTCTGATGCTTTTATTTTTATTAAGACTGAAACATCCTGGCCCGTTTCAAGCTATAGTTATTTTCTGAAAGTATCTCATTGATGGACAGCAGTTCTCCTTGTTTCAAAGTCTGTTTGATTTTGAACTTGAAGAGAACAGTAAGAGACAATTCACTTCCAGAGAATGTTCTGTTCCAACTAATTCCAAGCATAATTTTAGCAAAGCAATAAAATCATATGAGTTTTTTCCAGCCTCAAGTACAATTAGAGGCACTATTTTAAAAAGGCTTTAATTCTTCTTTGGAAAATACTGGCTCCAATTTTTTTTTTTTTCTAAATCAACAAACAAAGCTTTGCAATTGTTACTTGTTCAAAGTGTAGTAATATAAATAGCAACACTGCTTTGGTTAAATGTTTCCTAATCATCTTGCTTTGTGCAATTAAAAAAAAAGAACACACATACTTACACCCTCACCCATTACAATAATTTAATCTGTTGCCAAAAAGGTGTATCAGTTTAGAGACAAAACACCTATTTCTTTAAAAAAAAATAAATGAGAATAAAGATAACTGAAGGAGGACGAAGAAAGGGCTTTAGCGAAGGCCCTGATCAACCTGGAAGAGTTAGAAAATCTGGTAGGTATGCAGCTATGGATATAGAGGAGAAAGAGGTAATTTAAAACTAGTCTCAGACTTCTTTTACTTGAAGAAAGCACAATCCTGGTTTGAAAACAAACGTGATATTTGGCCCAAAAGAAACTATGTAAGAACCGAAAGGCAGAGATATCATTTGTCCATCGGAGGTGGAAAGAATTGAGGACATTGAAACTTCGGAGTCGGTAAACAGTCACAATCCATTCAATATTCGAAATTCAATTATTAGAATCGAGCAATTCAGTAAACAGCTTACAACTTTATGCGATCCAGTGGAGTGCCGAAAAACACAAATCTCTCACAAAAAAAGCCTCAATATGTAGCATTTACTGATTTCCATGGTGAGAATACTCCCACCCACGGCCTACTTCAAGCTACTGACATGATACCATTGAAAACAGAGTTGGAGAAAGATGCACACACAGTTGTCTCCCCTTATTCACGGGGAGATTGGTTCCAAGACTCCCCTCACCCCCATGGATGCCTGAGACGGCGCATAGGGCTGAGCCCTATATAGACTATGGTTTTTCCTATACATATACACCTATGATAAAGTTTACTTTATAAGTTAGGCACAGGGAGAGATGAACAACAATAACTAATAATAAAATAGAATGATTAAAACAGTTTACTGTAATAAAAGTTACAAATATCTTATTGTTCTGTACTCATACCTTCTCGTGATGATGTGAGATGATGAAATGCCAATGGGATGAGATACAGTGATGTGAACGATGTAGGCGTTGGGACGCAGCGTCAGGCCACTGTTGGCCTTCTGATGGATCAGAAGGATCATCTGCTTCCCTAGCGTCACTGACCGTGAGGAAACAGAGAAGGAGGAAAGCAAAACTGTGGATAAAGGGGAAACACTGTAGTCAACTTTCCATAACTCCTAAGAGCCAACACCAGCACACCCTTATATACACCCGTGTAACACTCACTTTCTCCCTATCTGGAATAAATAAATAAAATCTTTTTTTTTAAAAGAGAGATTTACCCAGCCATTGTACGAACCAGTAGTCAACACTTTCTATATTGTTGAGTTTTCTATATTGTGGGGTATCATTTCATTATTTGAATACACAACAATTTGTTCATCCCTTTTCCTGTTGATAGACATTTGTGGGTTTTTTCTAAACTTTTTTTTTCAATTTTGGAATATTATGAATAAAGCTTTGATAAATCATACTTATAAAAGTCTCCTTGTGGACAGATATCTTCATGAGGAATCCCAGGATCATGTATAAAAGCGCACGTTTAACTTTATAAGAAAATACCAGTTTCCCAAGTGACATTCTGCATTCCCACCAGCAATGTATGAAACATGTGGATGCTTCACATCCTTGCCAACATTCAGAGTTGTCAGTCTTTTTTAATTTTAGCCATTCTAGTGGGTGTGAAGTGGTATCTCATTACATTTTGAATTTGCATTCCCTGATGACTAATGATGTTGAGCAACTTTTCATGAACTTATTGCCAATTTATATATCATTTTTAGTGAAGTGTGTCTTCAAATATTCTTTTTTCAATATGGAGTTGTGTGGCTTTTCTTATTTACTTGAAGAATACTTTATATATTATAGTTGTGCATACTTTATTAGTTATATATGTTAAAAACATCTCCTCCCACTCTGCAGGTTAACTTTTCTTTTTCTTAATTATGACTTTTGATAAACAGAAGTCTCTTAATTTAATGGAGTTCATTTTATTATTACTTTTTTTTTTATGGAAAGTGTTCATGTATTCTAGAAATCTTTGCCTAACTCAGGAAGATGTTTCCCTACATACTTTGCCACAAACCGTAGTTTTAGTTTTTATAATTAAGTCCATGATTAACCTCTAATTAATTTTTGTCTAAGGTGAAATGTAAAGTTTCAAGGTCCCCCCACCCACACACATGAATATCTAGTTTCTCTGGCACCATCTGCTGAAAAACTTTACTTTTCTAACCAAGGTGCCTACGAAATTTTGACAAAATGAACTCACCCTATGTATAAGACTATCTTTTTATGCCCTATTCTGTCCTTTAGTCTTGTTTTATATCCTTAGGACAATGCCATCCTGTCTTAATTACTGTGGCTTTATGGTAAGTATGGAAATCAGGACTGTGAATTTTTTCTTTTTTTTTTTTTTTTTTTTTTTTTTTTTTTTTTTTAGGACTGTGAATTTTCAAACTTTCTTCTGAAAATTGTTCTCATTACTCTAGGTCCACTGCATTTCTACATATTTAAAAATCATTTTTCTAATTTGAACCAAAATCTTGCCGGGCTTCTGATTAAGATGGTGAGAGATATACAGATCAATGTGAAAATACCTGGAATCTTAACAATATTGAAACTTCTAAATCTTGAACAGTGTTTGAATCTCCCTTTATTTGATTCTTCTCTTTCTCAACAATGGTTCGTAGTTTTCAAGCTAGGGTCTTTGATGCATTCTACTAGGTGAGTCCTAAATACATTATCTTTTCTCATGTGGTACTATTGTAGTTGCTAGTTGTTTTTCAACTGTTTTCTGCAAAAATAAAAAATATGAACGTTTCTGCATTGAACTCATATCCTGCAAATGTAATATATTCCACTATCAGTTTTAATTTTTTGTAGATTTCATAAGATTTTAATGCAATCAATAATTTAATCTATGAACAGAGGCGATTTTATTTCTTTCTTTTCAATCTGAACTCCTGAACATTCTGTTTCTTGGTATATTGCACTGAATGGAATATCCAGGAAAATGTTGAATAATGGTGAGTGTAGACATGTTTGTCGTGTCCTTGATATCAAGAGGAAAGCATTAAACATTAGCCATTAAGTATGAAGTTAGCACTAGAATTTCTGTAAGTGCCTTTTATCAGGAAAAAGAAGTCCCCTTATGTTCATAATTTGTTGAGTTTTTATTGCAGATTGTTGTTGAATTTTTTCAAATATTTTTTTCTCTATCTTTTGAGATAATATTATTTTTCTCCTTTGTTCTGTTAATGTGGGCAATTACAATGATTGCTCTTCCAATATTGAACCAAAATTGCATTCATGAGACAAATCCCACTTAGACATGAAAAATTATCATTTTAAGTTTGTTAGTATTTTATTAAGGATTTTTGCATCCATGTTCATGAAAGATAGTGGTCTGTAATATTTTTTTCCTGACATGTCTATCAGTTTTGGGTACTAGGATAATATTGTCTTCATAAAACAAGTTGAGACATATTAACTATTCTGTCTTCAGAAATATTTTATGTAAAACTTAAAATATTTCTATTTTCTGTGTCTCATAATGTTCACCATTAAAACCGTCTTGACCTGGAGTTATTTTTTTCTGAGAAGAGTTTTAATCATGAATTCAATCTCTCTATTAGATACAGAATTATCGGAATTTCTCTTTCATCTTGAGCCAGTTCTGGCAAATTATGTTTTCCAAGGACTTTTGTTCATTTCACATAATTGCTAAATTTATTGCTGTAAGGTTGTGCATAAAATCCCCTTACCATCATTTTGAAGTATATAGAATTGATAGTGATGCTCCCTCCTTCATTCTTGATATTTGTAATTAGTGTTTTCTCTCTACCATCGTTGGCCAATATTGCTAGGGGGTTAAATATTTTGTTGATTTTTTCAAAAAGCCAAGTGTGCATTTACTTTATCTACTTTTGGTTTTCTATTTCATTGATTTATGCTTAATAATTTACTTCTTTCTATATACTTTGGTTAGGACTTGCTGTTCTTTCTCTACTTTCTTAACATGAAAGTTTAAATCAATGATTTTGGTCTTTCCCTATTCTAGTATAAGCATTTATAGCAGTGGTTTTCAACTGGATGATGACTTTGCCCCTGAGGGACATTTGGCAATGTCGAGAGACATTGCTCTGTTGCTACACCTGGAGGCTTCTCTATCAAGTTAGCAGAGAGAAGCTCTTGCTCCAGGCTGCTAAGATGGACTCTTCTGTAATATAATCATGAGATTGGTATTCTTTCACCTTTACCAGATTATATTGATTAGAATATCAATAGAATTCGTTAGTCCTACCCACAAGCAAGTGGAGGACATTATAAATGGCATGGCCACCAGTAGGTGAGAATCATGAGGAGCTACCCTATGGTCTATCTGGTACAGTTGGCATTCAATCTACCAATTTACTATTTGTTTTCCATTTCCCGTGTGTGTGTGTGTGTGTGTGTGTGTGTGTGTGTGTCTGTATTCCTGTGTCCCTATGTTTATATGCATCTATATGTTTAACCAGGCCCAACGTTATTCCCATCTGATGCCATATGCCTTCTTTCTGAAGAAGATTCTTCAATATTTCTTGTTGTACAGGTCTTCTGGTGATGAATTTGTTCAACTTTTAGTATTCGTGACCCTCATTTTCCAAAGCTATTTTCACTGGATATAGAATTGTGGGTTGGATTTTGTTTTCTCTCAGCTCTTTAAACACTTGCAATTTTCTTAAGGTCCCTATTATTTCTGATAAGAATGCAGCTGATATTCACACCATTGTTCCCCTGTACGTAATTTGCCACTTTTTTCTGGCTGCTTTGAAAATCTACTTATCATTCATGTTACACAGTTTAACAAAGATGTGCCTAAGTGTAGCTTTCTTTGTATTTATCCAGCTTGTGTTCACTGAATTTCTTATATATGTAGTTTGATGTTTACCAACCAATATAGGAAAGTTTCATCCATTAATTTTTTTCACACATTTTCCCCCCAACCTAGTCTCTCTCCTCTCTCTTTCCCTATGCATATGTTAGATGATTATCTCACAAATCACTGAAGTTCTCTTTGTTTTTCATTTCTTCTCTGTTATTCAGATTCTTATATTTTTATTGATTTCTCTCCTTTCCACAGACCCTTTCTTCTGCTGTCTTCATTCCACTGTTAAGCCTATGCAGTGCTTCATTTTTATTTCAAGTGTTCAACTTTTTAGTTCTTGAATTTCCCTTTATTCTTTTTTTATAGTTCTCATTTCCCTGCTGAGATTCTCCATGCATTTTCTCATTACACCCATCTTTTCCTTTAAGCACTTGAGCATATTTATAATAGGTGTTTTATTTTCCTTGAAGTTTTTTTTTTTTTTTTTTACATTCCAGTTAGGTAACATACTGTGTTATATTAGTTTCAGGCGTACACTATAGTGATTCAACACTTCCATACAACACCCAGTGTTCATCACAAGTGTACTCTTTCATCCTTATCACCTATTTTAACCCATCCCTGCACCCACCTTCCCTCCGATAACCATTAGCTTGTTCTCTATAGTTAAGAGTCTGTTTCTTGCTATGCCTCTCTCTCTTTTTTTCCCTGTGCTCATTTGTTTTGTTTCTTCAATTCCACGTGAGTGAAATCATATGGTATTTCTCTTTCTCTGACTGACTTATTTCACTTAGCATAATACTCTCTAGCTTCATCCACATTGTTGCAAATGGTAAGATTTCATTCTTTTTTATGGCTGAGTAATATTCCCCCCCCCTCTACACACACACACACACACACACACACACACATACCACATCTTCTTTATCCATTCATCAGTTAATGGTCAAAGGACACTTGGGCTGTTTCCATAATTTGGTTATTGTAGATAATGCTGTCATAAATATTCAGGTGCATGTATTCCTTTGAATTAGTCTTCGGTTTGTCTCTTTTTTCCCCTTTACTCATTTGTTTTGATTCTTAAATTTTACATGAGTGAAGTCATATGGTATTTGCCTTTCTCTGGCTTATTTCACTTAGCGTTATACTCTAGCTCTATCCATGTCATTGCAAATGGCAAGGTTTCATTCTTTTTGATGGTTGAGTAATATATATATATATATATATATATATCATGTCTTCTTTATTCATTCATCTATTGATGGGACACCTGGGCTGCTTCCACATCTTGGCTATTGTAAATGACGCTGCCATAAACATAAGGGTGCATGTATTCCTTTGAATTGATGTTTTTGTATTCTTTTGGTAAAAACCCAAAAGTATGATTACTGGATCAGAGTAGTAGTTCTATTTTTAACTTTTGAGGACCCTCCATATGTTTTCCACAGTGGCTGCACCAGTTTGCATTCCTACCAACAGTGCAAGAGGGTTCCTTTTTCTGCACATCCTCACCAACACCTGTTTTTTTTTTGTGTTATTGATTATAGCCATTCTGACAGGTAGGAGGTGATAGGTCATTGTGGTTTTGATTTGCATTTCCCTGATGATCAGTGATGTTGACCATACTTTCATGTGTCTGTTGGCCATCTGAATGTCATGTCTTCTTTGAAAAATGTCTAGTTATGTCCTCTGCCCATTCCTTAATTGGATTATTTGTTTTTTGAGTGTTGGGTTTTATAGGTTCTCTATATATTTTGGACACTAACCCTTTATCAGATATGTCATTTGCAAATATCTTCTCCAATTCTGTAGGTTGCCTTTTAGTTTTATTGGTTGTTTCCTTTGCTGTGCAGAAGCTTTTTATTTTGATGTAGTCCCAATAGTTTATTTTTACTGTTTCCCTTGCTTCAGGAGACCTATCTACTAAGAAGTTGCTATAGCTGATGCCAGAGAGGTTATTGCCTATGTTCTCCTCTAGGATTGTTATGGTTTCAGGTCTCACATTTAGGTCTTTCATCCATTTTGAATTTATTTTTGTGTTTGGTGTAAGAAAGAGCACCAGTTTCATTCTTTTGCATGTGGCTGTCCAATTTTCCCACCATTTTTGAAGAGATTGTCTTTCCCCATTGGATATTCTTTCTTGTATTGTAGATTAATTGACCATCTAGTTATAGTTTTTTTTTCTGGGCTTTCTATTCTGTTCCATTGATCTATGTGTCTGCTTTTGTGCAATACAACACTGTTTTGATCACCACAGATTTATAGTATAACTTGAAGTCCAGAATTGTGATGCCTCTAGCTTCGCTTTTCTTTTTCAAGGTTACTTTGGCTATTTGGGGTCTTTTGTTGTTCCATACAGGTTTGAGGATTGTTTGTTCTAGTTCTGTGAAAAATGTTCTTAATCTTTTTCTATCTGGTCTGGCTGACTCTAAAGCACATGCCTGAAATTAGTGTCTTGTTTCCCAACATTTAGGTGCTGATATGTCAGGATCCAATTCTAGGTAATTGTATGGTAGCCTTTTATAGAGGATGAAATGTGCAAATATCACCAAAGTTAAGATTTATTAAGCAAAAAATTACTATGAAAATCTAAGCAACTCAATGCTGCATTTTGCCAATTTTTAAGTGTACTTGGTTGTATTAACTTGAATAACATTTCAATTGATTTAGCATAGTAATAAAGCCTTAGGATTAATATAATTTTTCATCAAAAGTAGTTTCTTAATGCAACTATAGTAGAAAGTAGACAAAGAGGGGATGAGAGTTTTTGGGAGGAGGGCAGAGAGAATTCTCACCTTGTGGTTCTGAGCAGTAAGAATAACCTAGGGCGCGAATGCTCAGCACAACTGACCACTTTCTGTTGAAGTCTACATGTAGGTGAATGCGATGATGACTTAAATCAGGATGTATAGAGTTTAAATTTATATTTGCAAAATAAAAAATAAAAAAAATAAATTTATATTTGCAAATGATTTCATTTTTCAAAATGTGGGTTAATTAGCATATAAAGCAAGCTGTTTTTATAATCAGCCTGCTCAATTTATATTTATAGTAACCAAGAATACTAAAAGAAAATAGAGGAAGCCTAAATGACTTATCCAGGGGATAAAATCAAATCGCCCATGAAGATTACAACTGAGCAATTCTAAAAGGAACAGTTCCTTTAAGAAAAAGCAGGCATTATTTGGAAAAATATCAGGAGCAGAAAAAAATGAATGTACCCGGACTTCCAGTTTCAGTTCTGACATGTAAAGTGTTTGAAAGTTGTCACTCCTGTTATTAGAGTGAGAAAAAGCTGGATAAACATAAAATCAATGACTTTCAGAGAAAAACCAGAGAATTGTGGTCTCAAGACAAGATGTCACTGTGAAGTTTAGAAAGACAGGGATATCCAGAGAGAGACAGGACCCAAGATTTCCTTGCCTGGAGAAAAAGCCACTGAAATCCATAAGCTGTAAACACCATTAGAATGGTAATTTTGAAAAATTGCTGGAAGCTGAGTGTGGACTGGAATGAGTGAGAAATTTCCAGGGGCCACCATGTTAGTTAGGGGGTACTCTTATGCTTCATGGGCTTTTGCTACAGGAGCTCCACCAATTTCTCATAATAAGGATCTGAGAAAGAGTCCCCCTTTTGGCTCTGGCTTGAAGAGAAGAAGAGTAATTACTGTGGCATATGTCCATAGTCTTTTCCATAACAAAAGACACCTCTCCAGGTAAAATCACTTCGCCAGAGCTTCATCCTAGAAGATAATTCCTCTCACCCCAGCATCTTCCAATCTTCCTGCCCCACCTAAGGGAGCGAAGAAACACTGTAAGATGGGTCAAAATTTTAAGGAAATAACTGAGGAGAAAGAAGCTATTCATCCGGATAAATACTTGTAAATGTCACAGCCCAGAGACACAGGCCACTCATCACTGGGGGCTCCAGTGTAACAGCAAGAGATGGCAGCTGAAAGAGCTGCAAGATACAGACTCTCTCTGAGAAGGAGTAGTTAGGGAAGCCTGAAGTCAAGAGGAGATATCAAAACGAGTACACTGGAGGACACTAAAGTCTCTGCCAGTCATCACTCTAGCAGACATTAAACGTAGGCTAATTCCTAGCTTGACAAATCTAAAACTTCACACTGAAGGCCCATTTCAGTCCCTATTGCACAATGTATCACATTCAACATTTAACTGAAGCTTGCAATGCATGCCTAAAAGAAAATAATAATAATAAAAACACAGTCTGAAAGGAACAAAACAAGCATCAGAGCCAGATGTGGCACAAATTTTGTTATTATCAGATGGTGAATTTTCAATGACTATGATTAATATATGAAGGCCTCTAATGAAAAAGGAGGACAGCGTGCAAGAACAGATGGTTAATGCAAGCAGAGAAATGGAAACTCTAAGATAGAATCAAAAAGAAATACTAGAAACCAAAAACAAAACAAACAAACAAAAAACCTGTAATAAGAACAGGAAATGCCTCTGGTGGGCTCAGCAGTAGACCTGACATGGCAAAGGAAAGAAGTAGAGAGTGCAAAGCAGAAAAAAAGAACAACAAAACAGAACAGAACATCTAAGAACTGTGGATCATTCCAAAAGGCGTAAGATATATATAAATGGAATACCAGACAGGGAATAAAGAGAATAAGACAGAAAAAAATTTTTGAAGTAAAACTGGACGAAAATTTTATAAAATTAATTACAGGCACTAATCCACAGATCTAGGAAGCTCAGATCAGTCAGGAAAAATGCAAAACAAATAAGCAAATAATTTTTTAAAAACTACAGCTAGCCAAAAAGCAAATAGTGTTTAAAAAACTACAGCTAGCCATATCACATTTGAATTAGAAAAAACCAAAAGACAAAGAAAAAATACTGAGAGAAAATATTGGCAGAAATAATCCAGTACCATTTTGGAAGAGTAATACTATTACGAACCATGCATGTTACCTCCAAACATCCATCTATATGGGAAGCTTCAATGTTAGGAAATTTATATACACAATTTACTATACTAATTTGGAAAATTTATATACATAATTTACTATACTAATAAGTCAAAGAAGGGAAAACAAATAGCAACATCAGGCACTTAATAAAATTTGGAAAACATTTTTATACAAGCTCATAATAAAATTGGAATCAATGGATACTTTGCTAGAGGAATGATAGTTTTTTAAAAAACTATATAATGCAAATCAGAACACTACTCCCATTTGTGGTGGAAGAGAAATACCAGAATAATGGCTCTTAAAACTTAATGTTTATAAGAGTCAGCTGAAAAGCTTAATGAAAGAAAGATTTTAGGTCACATTCCTGGTATTTGAGGGTGTATGTATGGAGGAGACATCCAGGAATCTCCATTTTTTTGAACTCCAGATATACTGATATAGATGGTCTATGGATTGCACTTGGAGGCTTTATGTTAGACGCATTGATTTAATCACTAAGAGAAGGAATATTGTTTGTGATAAAAAGGATGATCTCTGAAATCAAATTGTCTTATTAAAATTCTTAGAAGATTGTTCTGAGGACTGACTAAACTAACCCAGTAAAGCACTTAGAATAATTTCTTGGAGGGGCACCTGGGTGGTGCAGTTGGTTAAGCATCTGACTTTTGGTTTCAGCTCAGGTTGTGATCTCAGGGTCACGATCTCAGGATGGTAAGATGAAGCCCCACGTCAGGCTCCATGCTCAGCATGGATTCTGCTTAAGTTTCTCTATTTCCCTCTGCTCCTCCCCCTCCACTTCTCTCTCCCTTAAATAACTAAATAAATCTTTTTTTTTTTTTTTTTTTTAAAGAGGGGCACCTGGGTGGCTCAGTCGGTTACGTGTCTGCCTTCAGCTGAGGTTATGATCTCAGGTCCTGGGATGGAGCCCTTGAGATGGTCTCCTGTTTAACGGGAGTTTGCTTTTCCCTCTCCCTCTGGCCCTCTGCTCCTCTGGTCATGCACATGCACACGCAGTTTCTCTCTCAAATAAAATAAATAAAATCTTTTTTTAAAAAAACAATAGTGCCTTGCAAAAAAAAGTTGTTGTCTGTGATGTCTCTAGCACCACTGTCATTTAACATTGCCCTGAAAGAACCAGAAAATGTAGTTATGTAAGTCAATGAAATAAAAAGAATAAATGTTGGAAAGGATGACACAGTGTCAGCATAAGCATTATTTGAATATCATACGATGTTGCAGCTGAAAAACTCAAAATAATCAACAGGAAAGTCATTAGAAGTAATTTTAGTGTGTGACTAATTATAAAGCTAATATACATAAATAGATGCTTTACCTACAAACAATAGTCAGAAAGTAAAAGGACACAATACACCATTTACAATAGCAGTAAGAGGACAAAACAACTAGACATCAACTTTACAAGAAATGTGCAAGATTATTTCAGAGAAAACTTTAAAACTCTAATGAGAGACATAAGCCATACTTAAAGAAATGGAAAGATAAATCTTGTCCATGGTTAGGAAGACTCCATACATTATATGGTCCCATTCATTTGGGGAATATAAATAATAGTGAAAGGGAATAGAAGGGAAGGGAGAAGAAATGGGTAGGAAATATCAGAAAGGGAGACAGAAAATGAAGACTCCTAACTCTGGGAAACGAACTAGGGGTGGTGGAAGGGGAGGAGGGCGGGGTGTGGGGGTGAATGGGCGACGGGCACTGAGCGGGGCACTTGACGGGATGAGCACTGGGTGTTATTCTGTATGTTGGCAAATTGAACACCAATAAAAAATAAATTTATTATTAAAAGAAAAAGGAAGACTCCATATTGTAAGGCTGTCAATATTTTAATGCAATTTCATCCTAATCAAAATGACAATGTGACTTTTCTTTTTTTGATTTCGCAAACTGATTGTAAGACGTGGGCATACAGATGGGGTGGGGATGGGGAAAAAACTGAAATGGGTAGGGAAGCAAAAGAGTTAGTCATAGTAGAAGTTACATTTAATAAGTTAGAGTGGATGGAGCAATACCCTAATCATGTCCAGTAGATCAAGTTTAGGATAATAGAGAACCAAAAATAGAATCCCAAATGTGTATGAACTTATCATAAAAGTGGAGTGTGCACTGCACACACATACATCGTGCATTCAGAGTCTATTTGGACTCATCAAGATATAGATGTTGGTCAGAGCTATGCTTATCTCCTGATCCTTATAAGCTCTAATAACTAGCAAACTAGAATTGTGTTCTAGGTACCCAAAAACTAGAATCAGCTGCAGGCCAGCTGCAACATTATATGATGTTCCAAGCATGTCCGTTCGTGCTTGAAATTTCTGGTTGCCACCTTTTCCCAGTGCACTGTTACCCCAATAAATAGCTCTAAGCATTCTTTGGGGGAAGGCTCTCAGGAGAAAGCTCACAATACATTTGTGTGTTTCCTTAGAGATGCCAGGTTATTCCTTCATTCATGGGACTCTGGATCTACAAAATAACTCCGATTTGGGAACACAGTTCCCACCCCTCCCGTGTCTGCTCAAGTTTGGCCTCTGTTGACAAGATCCAGTTGTACAAATCAGTTAGCTTTTAAGTAAGGCATGTGTTGATTTTGTTCTCTGGAACCCCATGACTAATGAACCACAGCCAGAAAGCTCCGTAAGTCAGGCCACATCTGGTGATGGTTCCCACAGGGGTCCTGCTGCTTATTATCATATCCATCCTGCTCTGCCTCTGACAGTTTACTGATATCATCTGGGCCCGGCACCTTGGCTCCTTCCATCCCCGTTGCAATCACGGCACTCCTTTCAGACATACTCCCTCTTCCTAGCAGTCCTAGGGAGCTTGCCTAGTGCTAAAGAACAAAATCTCAGCTGAGTAAAATTTGAAGATCTAATTGGCTTGATGCAACACATCATGAATCGAGTGGCATCCCTTCTAGTAAATACACAGGTGCTCTGAGGAGTTGTACAAAATGGAAGATTTTTATAGGCAGAAGGAGAATGGAGCAAAAAAAGTGATTAGCAAAAGAAAGATTGTTTTAAGCCAGAACATGTTCTTTTAGTGGGGAAGGAAGGGGCAGGGGTCTTGTTATGCAGCTGACCTCACTAGTGCTGACCAGGAAAATTCAGACTGACTGTCTAAAGGTCACATTTCTGGGAGAGGGTGAAACTGCATTCAAGTCTTGGTTTGCTGTCCTGGGGGGCCAATGACTCCACTTGGGCCATTTTGTTTCTCTTCTACCAGTATGAAGCTTTATGGAAGATTTTTGGTGCCTCTCTCACCAATTTATTCCACATGAGAAGGGTAAAGGGAAATTCTGGGCTCTCCTCATGAAGATAATGACATAAATCAGGCAAGAGGTATAGGGCAGCATTCCAATCTCTAAGGTGATTGATTTCTTTTCTTTACAAAATCCTGAAAGGTTCTGGGCCTTTCCATGACATTTAGCATGAGTCGACATTTGACCCAGTTGTGTATTAGATGACTTAGGTAGACAAGGAGATGTACCACCCAATTCCCCCTTCAAGGAAGGACTTGCTGCCCAACTGGGAGGGGGGATATGGTTGGCCGATGGCCTCCACCAGTATTTTCAGTCTACCTCAGCTGTGGAGATCGACCTAGACCATGGAAACACACTTACTGGGTCGGCCCTCTTCTGTTGACTGAGGCAGAAGTATAAACGCTAGGCCATTTTAGTCCTTCACAGGTCACTCTGATGGATGCCATTTGTTTTAGAGCTGGCCAGGTAGAAGAAAACAGCTGAAAGTTTGGGAGCAAGGCGATCTCAGGTAGATGGAGAAATGGAGTGAGAAAGAAGTATAAAGATTTTCGTTGTATGGGTTAGTGCCCATCAGAGAGCATGAACCATGGGAGTGGTACTGTGATGGTCAATTTTACGTGTCAACTTCTCTGGGCCCAGAGTGAAACACTCTGCATGTGTCTGGGAGGGTATTTGCGGAAGGGATCAGCATTCGAATTTGTACTTAGAGTAAAGCAGAGGACCCACTGCAATGTGGGTGGACATCATCCAATCCCTTAAGTCTAACAAATCCATCCTCTTAATACAACAAAAAGAAGGTTGAATTGGCTCTCTGACTGACTGATTGAGCTCTGACATCAATCTTCTGCTCTCAGCACACCCTGATCCCAAGTCTTTATGCCTAGACTCTCAGGCCTTTGAACTTGGTCTTTAGGGTTTGGCTCAAGTGCAGAAACCTGACTCCCACAAGGTCACACATTTCCCAGGGAAGACTATATATAGTGACCAATCAAGGTGAAGCAATAAAGTTCCAGTCATCCTGACCCAATGGAATGTACCCCAGAGGGCCAACATTTAATCCAGAGCTTCCAGAAGGGTTGGCCAAGGCTTTTTCAATTCTGGATCAGTTTAACTTTTAACTCTGCCAAATCTTGCTACCCCTCCTACTTCATTACATAGGTGTTGATCCCCAAATAGATGTCTTATATCTCAAACTGTCTTGGCATCTGCTTCCAGAGAACTGAACCAGTGAATCCAGTAAACTTTTATTTTTTTTAAAGATTTTACTTATTTGATAGAGAGAGAGAGAGAGAGAGAGAGAGAGAGCAAGCAGAGGGAGTGGCAGAGGGAGAGGGAGAAGGAGGTTCCCTACGAAGCAAGGAGCCTGATGTGGGGCTCGATCCCAAGATCTTGAGATCATAATCTGAGCTGAAGGAAGATGCTTAATGGACTGGCCCCCCCAGGTGCCTCTCCAGTAAACTTTCAAAACCATAGTGGGATGCTCAAGCTAGCACACAGATACAGAAATCTCTGGTGGTGATGAAAGACATCAGAAGAGTTTCTTTTCAGAAGAGAAAAGTTTAATAAATTTGGCCCTCCCTAAGGAATCTCAAAGAGAGAGTTCTTGGTTCTTAGGCTTTTCCATAGGTAAGTATGTATGGCAACTGTGATATACAAAATGTCAATATTTGGTCTTTGTCTCCAGTTCCTGGCACACCCTTAGAATCTTCACAGCGATGACAGTGTCTTTGGCAAGCTAATAAAATAATTGGTGGCTGGGGTCCCCTAGATGGCTTCAGGATTGGGGCTGGTCACCTGAAAGATCAAGGCATGATTAGAGGGTTAGAACTTTCAGCCCCATCCCCAGCCTCAGGGGAGGGGGGAAAGGGAGAGGGGTTAGAGATTGAGTTAATTCACAATGGCCAACGGTTTAATCAATCACACCTATATAATAAGACTTTCATAAATACTACTAATAGAAAGGTTTGGAGAGCTTCCAAGTTGGTGACCACATTGAAGTGCTGGGAGGGTAGCGTGTCTGGAGAAGGGCAGGGAAGCTCCACACCCCTTCACCCATTCTTTGCCCTATGTTTCTCTTCCATATGGATGTATCATTTATAATAAACTGTGAATAGTGAGTACATGATCATGATCAGCTGAGTGGGATCATCTAACACCATAGGATCCCATCTTCAGCCAGAAAGCTGCTGCATCCCAGGTCCTCTCTTGGTTGGCTTCACACTTGGACACCTTCTGGTGTCCTGGACACCTTCTTCTTGAATACCACAAAACCTGGAAATATTTGACATCCTCTTAAACTTGTTATGATAGGCTGGGCTTTTCTTTTTATGCTGGATGTTCAGTAAAGAACTAAGAGGAAGAGGAGGTCATGAATATGAATTCAGATTGCAGTCTTCTGAAGCCTAGATAAAGGTTCCAATTATGGAATAAATACCAGAACCACTGAGGGTACCTAGGAGCTCAGAGATGAGCCCATGAAAACACATTTTATTCTATTTTTAAAGAAAAGTTAAAGTATCATCTCTAAATAGATCAAAGTCTCCCTAAAACTCTCATGGCCTCCAAAAGTACCTATTCATTAAGAGAATAACAACTGAATTTACAAGTAATATTTTCACAATAGTTAATGACCAAGTCATATCATGCTGAAAATCAAATAATAGGCTGGTAGTGAAATGTCTGGTTAGTACGAGCTCATCAGAACTATACATTTTGAAAGAGTAAGAACACAGAGAGCTGCGACCTTAAATTATACTTGAGGATGATGATGTTGGTGATGATGTCAAGGGTAAGAATAGTAACAACAGTAAGGATTACCATTTTTAAAGAAATTCCTCACTTTTTCTTGCTTTCAGGCCACATACCCAGTGAACTGGAAGTTTTTTGTTTTTCTGTTTTTTACCAAAGTAGATGATATGCTGGTAAGCCTGTAAAAAGTGATTTCATAGACCTGGTTTTGTCACTTAATAGTTGTATGACGCTTACTGACCTAGGATTATCCCAGGCTTAAGTCAGGTGCTTTCAGAAGGTACCTGGAATCGGCTTGTGAAAAGATTATTGTAAATATAGGCAGGCCATGGTATATGGTCCCCAACCACCTTTCCTCCTTCTGACATTATATGGGATCAATAGTTCCTCATCTGATTTGTACTTCCATTTACGTTTTATGGAAAGAGGAAAACTAAAAATTGCTTTATTCCAAGCTTTGAGGGTATTTATGATCTGCCGATAGGTTTTCCAGAGTGGAAATATTTCAAGGCGCATGCTCTGGGTTTAGAGACTTGGTAATGTTTAGACAAGTTAGAAGTTAAAAGACCAAATGGAAAGAAGAAGAGACTTCCTGATATTTTTTTCTTGAAAATTATAAGACCTAATCAACTTGTAAGAAAAAAAAAATCCTTTGTAAAATTTTAATGCATTCGCATAAATGAATAAACCCAAATGGTAAATAAACCTGCCACTGCATCTCATTAAGTCATAATAACGAAAATTATAGGAAATAAACAGGGCTGGAAGTAATTCAGAGGGTTACTAATATTCTTTCTGCAATGCAATTCTTCAAGATTTAGAGAGTCCCTTGACATTTACTAACATCAACACATGTAGAAAGATGAAAATACAAAGTGGATGAGGACACGGAGTAGAAAATATTCATTTAATTAATGGGGAATACAGCCAAATCAGTGGATTTTCCTAAAAATTTCATATTTTATGGAGTATGTCACACAAATGGTGACATAGAAGACATCAGCCTCCACTTCCTCATAAAGATCAAGAATTAGACAACTATCCATGAACAAAAACAGCTCTGGAAGAGCTCTGGATGTACTTAAGAACTTTTAGCAACACAGCAGAACAAAAAACCTGGGAATAACTGCACGAGAAGCATCTGGATAATCTAGGATTATTTCCCCATCTCAAAATCCTTAGTTTAACAATGTCTGCAAAATTCGTTTTAGCCATGTCAAGTAACATATTCACCAGTTTCAGGGATTAGAAGTGGTTATTTTAGTAAGGCGATGTGTGTGTGCTTTGGGAGCAGAGAGGAGGGGGAGAAGGAGACTTTTAAATGTGAATGTTTCAAATTTTGCATCCGGTGCATATATTACCCAATCAAAAATAAGCACAATTTCACCACGTGATCTAAGTCAACATCAACAGCGATAAGTCCGATCGACAGTATGTAACCTTGATATGATGAGCCTTTGAATGGCACTTGACCTCTGCTGTCTTCCTCCCCCAAACACGTTACTCCACGTCTAATCAAGAGGAAAACATCAGACACATCCTGATCAAGGAGCATACAGCAAAATTCCTGACCGGAGCTCCTCACAGCTACCTAATGACTGTCAAGGTCATCAAGAAAATGGCAAGTCTGAGGCTTGTCACACCCAAGCCTAAGGAAATATTACTTTGAACGTAATATGGTGTCCTGGATCAGAACATAAAAATATTAGGAAAAAATTGAAAAAAATCTCAACAAAGTATGGATTTTAATAATGACGTATCAATATTGGCTCCATAACCCTGATAAATGTACCACACTGATGTAAGATGTTAATAATAGAGCAATCTGGGTGTGGGGTGCACTGTCTTTGCAATAATTCCATAAATTCTATAAATCTAGAACTATTCCATATATATTTTAAATTTTATTTTATTTAAATTCAATTAATTAACATATGATGTATCATTAGTTTCAGAGGTAAAGTTCAGTTATTCATCTGTTGCATGTAACACCCAGTGCTCATTACATCACGTGCCCTCCTTAATGCCCATCACCCAGTTACCCCAGCACCCCCCGTCCCCTCCAGCAACCTTCAGTTGTTTCCTATATTTAAGAGTGTCTTATGGTGTGTTTCCCTCTCTGATTTCATCTTATTTTATTCCCTCCCTTCTCCTATGATCCTCAGTTTGGTTTCTTAATTTCCACATATGAGTGAGATAATATGATAATTGTCTTTGACTAATTTATTTCACTTAGCATAATACCCTCTAGTTCTATCCATGTCTTTGCAAATGGTAAGTAAGATTTCATCCTTTCTGATGGCTGAGGAATATTCCATTGCATACATGGACCACATCTTCTTTATCCATTCATCTATTGATGGACATCTGGGCTTTTTCCATAGTTTGGCCATTGTGGACATTGCTGCTATAAACATCGGGGTGCAGGTGCCCCTTTGGATCACTACTCTAAAATTTAACTTCATAGTTTATATATTAACAAAACACATACATTTAAAAATGAAAACTATCAGCAATCTCACAAAATGTTATTGAAATCACTATTATCCATGCAGTATGTTTCTCCAAACAATAGTATCAATATTATTTATAAAAATCAAGACAGAACCAACAACCCCAAACCAGAAATCAGTTACTTTTTCCTGATGACGAGACAACTAATTTATTTGAGAAACAAATCCACCATTAAAGAGAATTCAGGTGATATTGAGATTAGTGATCTTTAAATAAAGAGACTGTAGAGTGTGCTGAAGCCCAAGCTGCTACAGGAAATACTGTGCTGTTTCTCAACCTTTTGATTGCATAGCCTCGTCATGGATCTTCCTTCCTCTAACAAGTGCTATAAATAGTGGGTTTTCTTGCTTTTTAAAACAAGTTCCTGGGATGCCTGAGTGGCTCAGAGGTTGAGCTCCTGCCTTCGGCCCAGGGCGTGATCCTGGAGTCCCGGGATCGAGTCCCACACCGGGCCCCTTGCATGGAGCCTCCTGCTCCCTCTGCCTGCCTCTCTGCCTCTCTCTCTCTCCGTGTCTCTCATGAATAAGTAAATTAAATCTTTTAAAAAAATAAAACAAGTTCCTGTAAACTTTTTTTTTGCTTTGCTAAGAAGAGTCTATTTAGGAAGGTGATACCTTCTGCTGGAAGATGGAACAAGAAACACTTGACCAGTTGAGGGACTACTGATTGGGGGAATCTTGGTGTAGAAGCCTGGGCAGTGGTTAGGAGACCAAACAACTCACCATCCTTCTCCTAAACTCAATCCTCCCTCCAGTGTTTTCTATTTTGCTTCAGTTTTGACTGTCGCCATGTCCCAGAGTGACCTGGATTCCTGGGTTGTACCTGTTGTTGTTAAGTGTAATTATTATTTTTAAAAATATATAAAGATTTTTATTCCTGAGAGATCCACACAGAGAGGCAGAGACATAGGCAGAGGGAGAAGCAGGCTCCCTGTGGGGACCTGATGCGGGGCTCAATCCCAGGACCCCGGGATCAAGGCCCGAGCCAAAGGCATCCACGCTCAACTAATGAGCCACCCAGGCGACCCGGTTAAATGTAATTATTAATGGTTCCTCTGTTCACTCTGAAAACTGTCCAGCTTTGGGTAATGAATTACATGATCACCCTATATTTAACTGTATCATCGCCTCTTAGTTGCACAGAAACCTGAGCATCATACTGATCTAGGGCAATGTTTTGCTTTATCATCCCCATTGTCTATTCAGTCATGGTCCCATTGGTTCTACTTTATCAGTCCCTCATGTGTCTGCTTCCTCAACCTCCCTGTCCGCCATTGCACTAAATCAAGCACCATCTTTGTTTTTATATTACTGGATTTACTGCCCTAGCCTCCTAACTGGTTTCCTGCATCCAATTCCCATATCCTTCCCCCACTTTAATCCATTCACCTCACAGTAATCCACACTCTGATTTTAAAAAAAAATCTGACATTTGTACTTAAAAGCTTTCTAAGGTTCCGCATTGCTTTTGTAATATCAGGTAATACCAGGGCGTGGTATACAGAGCCTTTGTTGTTTGGTTTCCACTTGGCTCAGTAACCCCCAGTTTCTTCCTTTCCCACATTCATTGGCCTACATCCTCTCCACTCTATTCTCAAGTCTGCATTGTGTCCTCCAGCCATACCAGACTCCTCGCAGGTCACTCTTGGCACCATTTTTCTCTTGCTACTGAGCCTTCACACACGTTCCTCTGCCCAGTACGCGCGTTCTGACACCACCTCTCCACTCATTCCACTCACAGAGCAGTAGAGTCTTAACTTAGGTTTCATTTCCTTCAGGAAACCTCTGTTTGTCCCCCAAGTGTAGGTTAGATGACCTACTTCCGGACTCCCCTAGCACCCTTACCTCTCCCATTACAGTTTTTATACCATACTATCTGTATTTTCCTCATGAGGAATTAGAGATGTGAATATGTTTGAATAATTGTCCAAGCTCAGCAAACTGCTAAGGGAATTTAGACCAAAATTGGCTTTGCTCCAAAACACCATACCGAACTGCCTTTCTTTCACCCATCAAAATACACTCCATGGGTGTCCCAAAGCTTTTCAACATAATTTGAATAATTTTATAAATGTACTTTTAGTGCCAACAGACCAAGAAAATGATATATGGGGCTCAGGGCAATTCATTACTTTTTTTTCCCCAAATACTTGAGGATCATCAAGAACAGAGGTCTTTTATCAGTCCTTGGTAGCCCTGGCCTATAAGACTAGAGGAATAAAGGGTAGAAGACACTTAGAACAGGTCTCAGATGTATCAGACCTGAGGGTGCGGACACACTGCAAAGTGGAGGTAGCTAAATCCTCTTTTACTATGAATAGCCATTGTCATTTCTTATTTTGCTTTAAATGAGATTGTTAGCTGTTACATGAGGAAATATGTCTCTCACGGAACGATATTAGAAGTAGAATCTTCAGCCTCCTTTTTTCCTCTCTTGATTCCTGGTTCATCTCATCACAAACCAATAGATTCAAACCCCTCTTGGGGGCCATGTGAAAGGACCAGAACCCTGTACACAACTGGGCTGTGGCTAGACATATACAAGGGCCATGGACTAGGGGAGATCTGTGAAGAAGACAAGATTGCAGCATAGGACAATATGATCCCTGAGATTAGGCACATTTCAACATAATTTGGAAGGAGCCTGAAAAGTGGTCTACACTCAGCAGAAAGATATGGATGTGAGATGTTGACTCCTCTACCCTCTCCCTCTATACTAAGTATGCTTTGTGGCAACAGGGAGAGACAGGAAAAATAATTCCAGTAGCAGTCTGCCACAATTGCTTGCAACCTATGCCAACTCACAAGGAAACCAAAATAATGAGTTCTGTTAGCTCCCAGTCTAAATTTTCTTCCATTCAGTGATGGCAACAAGCAGGAAGGACAGGTAGGGCCACTTGAATTCACTTATACTCAATTTACAGTAGGAAAAAAAAACCCAGATGCCCCCAGTGCTCTAGTGTCATGTGTCATATGAATGATGCTGGGTTCTTTTTAACATGCAGCTTCTGAGTCAGTATACCTGGAGTGGGGCCCGAGACACATTTTTTTTTAAAGATTAAAAAAAGTTTTTTAGATTTTATTTAAATTCAATTTGCTAGGATATAGTAAAGAGACTCTTTTCTTCTTTGAGATTTTATTTATTTATTCATGAGAGACACAGAGAGAGAGGCAGAGACACAGGCAGACAGAGAAGTGGGATCCCTGCAAGGAGACTGATGCGGGACTCAAAACCAGGACCTTGGGATCACGACCTGAGCTGAAGACAAACTCTGAACCACTGAGTCACTCAGGTGCCCCAAGACTCTGTATTTCTAACAAACTCCCAGATGATGCTGGTCCAGGGACCACACTTTGACTGATGAGGACCTAGGGCACCCTGGCGCAGTGTGTCCTTTTATTTATCACCCAAGACTTTCCATATATGATTGCATGTTCTCTTTTGATACTCTCATGAGCCATCTTAATTTTCTCTAAAAGCTAGTGTTTACAAAAGCATGTGAACTTCTGCACAGGATTACAAATGACCTCATTTACATGTTTCTCACTTTCTGATAACAATATTGTTATCACAAGGACAGGTTCTCAAAATAGGGGAATGTGGGAGAAAGATTATCATCTATTTGGGTCCTCTGCTCCATTCAGGAAATTTTAGTTCTTAGCTTGCCTCATTGTTTGGATCACAAAAAAAAAAAAAAATCACAATTCTTTATCCTCCTCCATCCTTTATCTTACCTGTTTACATTTGTCTAACTGTTCAAGGAAAATTCTCACAAATCCATAATTTAAGACATTCTATTTGAGCTAGTGGAACACACAAAATGTTTCTGAGTGTGTATAATTATGTAATGATATCTTGCCATCACCTTTAATCAAATACATTCCAAGTACTTATTATGTAAACTAATACAGTCTACTCCTCCTATATAATGTTTTTTTTGCTTTCATAGGAAGGGGAAAATAGTCCCTGAAAGAGTATAAGATATACTTGAATCATTCCTAAAGCAGTACCTTAGGGGTAATTACATGTCCTGGAAAGAAGAGATGGCTTGCATTTGTCTATCGCTGCATACAAACTACCCTATAAATCAGTGGCATAAAACAAAATTAATCCTATCTCCTATAGTTCTGTGGTTTAATGGGCTCAGCTGAGTGGTTCTCACTGGGATGTCTTAGAAAGTTGCTTCTTCAGTCTTAAGTTTGGTGCCTGAGCTGGAAGATTTGGAATAGCTGGAGGCTGGCTGGAAATCTCTTTCCGCATGGTGCCAATCCACATGGCTAGCATGGGCTTCCTTGTAGCATGGTTATCTCAGGGAAATTGGGCTTCTCAGGGGCTGCTGGCTTCCCTCACAAAGGGAAGCTTTTCCCTTTTCCCTTCCAAAAAACCCAAGCAGAAGCTAAATGTTTGCTTATGACTTCGCCTCAGGAGTTACATAGCAACACTTCTGCATATTCTATTAGTCAAAGCAGTCACAGGCTAATCCAAATTCCAGATGAAGGTGATGCTGACATACTCGTGACCTCTGATGTTCCTAGGACTTCATCCCTCTCTATGAACCCCAAGAGCACTATGGCAGAAATGAATGAAGGATGTCATGATTGTTCCAGCAGACTTCTCTAGGGGCAACTTTGCAACATATTAAGGCTTAGGGGTGAGGAAAGAATTACTAGAAGGCTTTGCAAAGGAATGGGGCATGAGGAAAGAAATACCTTGCTCTAATAGCCAGAAAGAGGTGGACATGTGAGATCGTTCATAGACAGGGATGAAGTTCTAGGAACATCAGAGGTCACAAGCATATCAGCATCACCGTAATAAAGTAGCTGAAATAGGACCCATGATAGATGTTACCTCTTAGTGATTATAAGACTAGGTACTGAAGTAAAACGGATTGTCCACGTTTGCAGTAGGTGATAGAGAGATAAATTTGCCCTCAGACTCCCCCTATTTTTTTTTTTCCAACCTAGTGCTTTTTGAACTATGGAACTCTCTCGGTTCAGCTGAGATGTTGGTATGCTTAAGCAGCATAAAAGGAAGCTAGAAGGCACTCACAGAAGCTTGGCATTATTAATTATTTTCCTCTCCTTTGTTTCATATGTTTTTTTCAAGCTCCATGTTTCTGCTGATAATTATTTCTGGCATGCTAAGTTTATTATTCCTGGGTTTCCCACATAGAAACTTGTTTATTTAAGTGATATCATATACCATATCTTGCGCTTTGTCTTCGTTGTAAATACTGTCCTGGGAAAACTGACTTGTACAAAGGAAGACTTAGAGATGTTGAGATTACTCTTATCATAATTGTTTAATTCTAAGAATGCTCTAGGTATTTCGTAGAACATGGAAATGCTGCTTTTTAAAAAGTCGAACATGCATTAAAACCACAATAAATTCACACAAGGCGGTGGCACAACGACTTCAAGACTGCCTGATCTTGAAGAATATAAATGAACAAATAAATGCATAAATACATCTCATTATTACTGCCACTACTTGTAATCCCTATTTAAGGAGTTAATAATAATTTCCCAGAACCCTTCTTAAATGTCTTTGATTCTCAGAATCATTGTAGGAAATAGAATCTGTTCTGCTCCAGCCCATTAAATGGATATAATAGTTCTAGGAATTTAGGCATGAGGGACTTGTAAAATGTCCAGGCTCATGTAGCAGTGACTCCAGTACTCACTCAAGATTATCTGCTGGCTTTCGCTCTTATCTCTGCAGCTCTTCAATCTCCCTGTTCTCATGCTCCACACCATGACATCCATGAGGAACCATCAGGAACCCACGTCTCTGGCTTATTAATGTTGGCCTGTCTCTCTTGACCTCTGAATTTGCTTGGCCACTCTGCTTGGACTCCTGGACACTTCAGAGTGAAAAATTCTGCCACCAATATCACTAGCCTTGAGAAATCCATACTAGCTGAGTTATCTCATCAGTGGACTCAACAGAGGAGAATAATCCAGGCAGATACAGTTGCCATTTTACAAATCATGAAACAACGGTGCAGTAAGATTAAGCAAAAGTTTACAAGGTGCATCACTTCTCTGCGCTGCAGATGGAATTTGATTCCTAGTGTATCATTTTTTTCTGTTTCTCCAAGTGGCCTCGCTAAATGAAGTCTAAAAAAGGGAAATTACAGAGATCATAATTTGGCAGGATTTGTTGGAGAAAGAATGGGAAGGTAACAGTAGAAGGTGGTCTAGATCTGGAACCAAGGGAAAGAGAGGCTCAGCTAGAAACCTGGGCTGAGAGAGGTGGCCGGAGGTTGAGTCTTGAATGGGGACACCCAGCTGACATGTGCTGGCCTAAGGGTCCCAACACCATTGTGCCTGCCTCCAAAGTTGGTGTTTTTTCTGCTATGCCAGGCTGGTGAAATGCGACCAGACCTCAGTCCAATAGGCCTCATTACACAGCAGAGCGCCCAGTCCCAGTGGAAAAATGTAGTGCTAGTTCACAGGCAGACTGCTAAACCTAAATGATGCTTCCTACCGACCATTTGTGGAGGGTTATGCTAGACTGTTGTTTGGTGTCTCGATACTATTTTCACTCTTTTTCATGCTCTTTCCTGTACCTTAAGGGCTGGAAGCCCAGAAACCACAGTTCCTAGACTCTCTTTCCAGAGGATTCTAATTTAGAATCTACCAAGAGGAGGACTTTGTGTAAGATTTGGAAGCCTGGGGGGAAGCTCGGGTGGCTCAGCGGTTTAGCACCGCCTTTGGCCCAAGGCCTGATCCTGGAGTCCCAGGATCGAGTCCCACGTCGGGCTCCCTGCATGGAGCCTGCTTCTCCCTCTGCCTGTGTCTCTGCCTCTCTCTCTCTCTCTCTCTCTCTCTCCTCTCTCTCTCTCTCTCTCTCTCTGTCTCTCATGGATAAATATATAAAAATAAATAAAAAGATTTGGAAGCCTGAAGAGAAAAAAAAGCCATGAAGTACTCCTTTCCAACAGAGGTAGACATCCATGGAGGTATGGAAGATGAGAAGATTTTGGGGGTCTCAGCAACAGCTGTTGTAGATCACCCACTTTGGTCTTGCAGGTTACTGAGATCATCACCTCCAGACACCTTGAGAGCCAGCAGTGGTCCTCCCTGACCTTCACCCCAAGACCTCCTCCAAAATTATTGTGAGGATCTATTTCCTGGTGTTAAATCCCTAGGATGGGGGGGTGTGGAAATGGGGGAAGGGAGTCAAAAGGTACGAAGAAAAAAAAAATGAATCCCTTCCTGATAAAATGCTTAGCGTGTTCTTGGTTGGCCTGAATAAATTTTTGCTGATATAAAGACTCTGTGGGCATCTCCTTAGAGTTCTATACACCTTCTCTCTTTCAGCCATCCCATTAAGCCTATGATATTGGTGTTATTATTTCCATTTGAGAGATGAAGAAATTGAAGCCCGGAAAGCTTAATTGATTTGCCCAAGGTCACTCAACAGATAGATTTCTGAGCCTGGATTCAAATCTGGTGATTATACTGTTTACTACAGTACAAAACTGCCCATGCGACTAATAGCGTGGGTGTAAGCAGCGTAGGAGAGATGACGAAAGCTCTGCAGGAATCTTCCCACCACGCTGACTGTTCTCAAGCAGCAGAGGCGCAAAGTGGGTCTTAATCACCTGAGGAGCATTTAAAATTTTACTTTTTAAAACTTTATTTCCCTCTTCAACCAGAACACATCAGAGCCTCCCCCAGGGTGATGATGGCAGGGAGTGGTTAAAGATGAAATATTTTTGAATAAACTTCGATTTAAATGCTCTCTAGACACCAGGGCTCTCGATCTTCCAGGTAGTTAGTTTGTACTAGACACAATGAGTCACCACCAGTGCCACCTGGGCTCACATTCAGTAAGCTCTGTCCAAGTCTGGTTGCGACACTGGTCGAGGTTGGGTTTTGAGGTAGAGAGAATCAGTGACCTGGTCTGAAAGAGGCTGATGGTGAAGGATTCTGACACAGAGGCTTTTTAAAAAATGTTGTTGACACCTTATTTACTCTTGGAGAAGTGTCTGAGAAGATATGCCTCTGTCTTCTGTCCAGGAAGCACCAAAATCGTCTGTCTGTGCAGCAACTGTCATTACAGCATTAGGGAGCAGCAGAAGGAGTGTGGAAATTCAAGTTACATTTTATTGAATTGAAAATGAGGCCTAGAACTTTAATCAAATACTTCTCAAACGCTTTCCAGAGATGCGAGCTTAATGTGTCAAGTAACTCTCCAAATGGAGTCACTGCCTGCTGCATTACCGGAGTCTCTGCTAGACAGAAACATTTACCTTTGCAACCCATCTTCATTTTGCCTTCTGCCAGATTTCTGATTCCCTATTAGCAACCTGCTTTGTATCCACAAAGCTCTATCTCTTTTTCATATAGCAGTCTGTTAGGGAACGTTAGGGAATTAGAAGGGAATCACTCTTTGGATTACTAATCCTGCTTTTATATATTGCCTGGGACAATAGTATTGCCTCTCATCCTTAAAATGTTCTTGTTGATTCATTTATTCAGTGAATATCTTATCAGATATTTATTCAGCCTGTAGTATTGTCAGGTGCAGTGTTAAAATCTGAGGCTACAACAGTCAACCAAATAGCTCTGGCCTCCAAGAAGATTTATGTACTGTACGTGTATGGGGGTGGCGGCGGGGTGGGGGGAGGCATGGGGAAGATCTAGAAACCACATGATTTGGACGGGACCGGTATTAGTTCCAGTCTGATAAAGGAGTCTAGGCTTAACCTGCATAAACATTTAATTCATTTCAAGAGTGTAAATTTATTGGGGCGCCTGGGTGGCTCAGTTGCTGAAGCGTCCAACTCTTGATTTCGGCTCAGGTCATGATCTCAGGGTTGTGAGATCGAGCCCCACACTGGGCTCTGAGCCAGGCATGAAACCTGCTTAAGATTCTCTCCCTTTTCTCTGATTGACTTATTTCATTCATTTGGGGGAATATAAAAAATAGTGAAAAGGAATAAAGGGGAAAGGAAAAAAAATGAGTGGGAAATATCAGAAAGGGAGACAGAACATGAGAGACTCCTAACTCTGGGAAATGAACTAGGGGTGGTGGAAGGGGAGGTGTGCAGGGGGTGGGGGTGACTGGGTGACGGGCACTGAGGGGGGCACTTGGCGGGATGAGCACTGGGTGTTATTCTATATGTTGGCAAAATGAACACCAATAAAAAATAAATTAAAAAAAAAGATTCTCTCCCTCCCCCCCTCTCTGCCGCTCTCCCCTCTCCCTTTCTAAAGAAGTGTTAATTTATTGAAAATATTTATAGAATATTTACTATGTGCAGAGCATTGCACTAGATGCTGGCATGAAAAAAAAAAAAAAAAGATTGGTAAGAATCAGTCCCTGCCCTCAAAGAGTTCAGTCTGGGGTGAGAAACAATTGGATAAAATAAGACAAAAGGCAATACACACATTGATACAAAGCATACGGCACATCTCCAGGGGGGTCAGGGACAACCTGATCTGGGTCTTGAAGGTTGAGGAGTTTTGCCAGACTGAGGAAGAGAGGAGTGCAGTCCAGAAGACGGAAAAGCCTGTGCAAAGTCACTGAGGTAGGCTGTAGGATGGTGCTCGTTGTTGAGACTGGATCTCAATCTGTGGCGTAGTAGAAGCATCAGAATTTGGAGAGCTAACCTAGTAGAACTTGACTGAGTGATGATGACAAGCAACATGACCCTATCCTTAATAACAAAGAAGCTGTGCCTGCAGCAGTGTCCTCACCACCACATGACCTTGAGTGTGAGAGGTCTATACTATCATTAAGGTGACTTTCAAAAAATTCTTTAATTTGATCAAACTTTTTTCCCTACGTCAGCTTCTGAAATCAAGACTGTTCAGGACCTCCTCCCTTTACAGATTCCCTAATGAATTCATGATCAAAGTTCCTACCATGTTTTCCTATTGTTACATTTACAGATTTCACCCATCAACCAGATACTCACCATGATTCTTCTCTAAGAATAGCTCTGCTCTGAGGCACCTGGGTGGCTCACTCCATTAAGTGGCTGCCTTTGGCTCAGGTCATGATCTCCAGGTCCTGGGATCGAGCCCTGGGTTGGGCTCTGATCAGTGGGGTGTCTGCTTCTCCCTCTCCCTCAGTCCCTCCCCGTGCTTGTGGTCTCTCTCTACCTCTCTCTCAAATAAATAAATAAATAAATAAATAAAATATTTAAAAAGGGGGAAAAAAAAGAATAGCACTGCTCTTTGCTTCCTTACTGACGGGGAGTTTACAGTCTTTCTTATCCACTTTCTTTTGTTATATATTGAGAAAATGGGAGATCCTTCCAGCCAAAGAACTCAGGAAACTTGGCTAATATTCCTTCTGCTGCTAAGCTCCCATATTCTTAATTAGATTTTCAAATGTGGTGAAAGTGGTGCTGGACTTTATGTAAGACAGGTCTGGGTTCAGATATCAGCCCTGTTCACTGCCTAACTGCAACGTTGGGCAAATGAATACCCTAAGATCTTTGAGCTTTAGTTTCCAACTTTGTATAAAAGGGTTAATAACACCTACTAAATGCAGTTATTGTGAAGGTTGAAATGAAATAACATAGGTTAGAGTGCACTAAAATAATTGAATTCTATTACGAATCCATTTTTTTCCCATTTTGTTAACAGTAACTTTAAAAAAAAGATTTTATTGATTTATTCATGAGAGATAGAGAGGCAGAGATAGTGGAAGAGGGAGAAGCCGGCTCCCTGGAGGGAGCCCGATGCAGGAGTCGATCCCAGGACCCTGGGATCACTCCTTGAGCCAAAGGCAGGCCCTCAACCACTGACCCACCCAGGTTCCCCGGTAACTAATAATTACTTCAGCTCTCTTTCCAGAGAAATGTCATTCTTGGTAGCTAAACTTATCTATTTGCTCCTAGAACAGGGATTGGCAACTTTTTTTTTTCTTCTGTAGGGCCATACAGTTAATATTTTCATCTTTGCAGGCCATATGTCTACAACTTCTCTCCACACTGCTGGGATAGCAAGAAAGCAGCCTATAGACACTACATAAATGAATGGGCATGGCTATGTTCCAATAAAACTTTATCTACCAAAAAAATGTCTGCAGGGCCATATTGGCCTGTGGCCACAATTCTCTGATGCCTGTCTTAAAACACAGGAGATGGCATTGCATGGAGGAAAAAAAACCAAAACTTTTTATAGTCACAGATTTAACTCTTAAATTTGTCACCAGCCAGCTCCTCAATCTTTGGCCATTTATTTAACTCCCTCCTGTGCCTCAGTTTCCTTATCTGTAGAATATAGACAATAATAGTACCCACCTCATGGCAGTCTTAATAGAATTAAAAGACATAATGTTCAGTCAGAAATGTGATCCAGCAGGGTACTTGAGTGGTGCAGTCGATTAAGTGACTGACTCTTGGTTTCAGTTCAGGTGGTAACCTTGGGGTCGTGAGACTGAGGCTCCCTCCACCCCATTGGGTTCCAGACTCAGTGTGGAGTCTGCTTGAGATTCTTTCTACCTCTCCCTCTGCCCCTCATGCTTGTCCTCATGCTCTAACATAAATAAATAAATCTTTAAAAAAAAGTGATCCAAAGAGTCACCAGTATATGATTGTTTGCTTACTTATTTAGGAGAAGGATGTTTTTATTGCATTTGTTGGTTCCTCCTCTCCATTTATTCTTCTTGCTTCCCTTCCTCATTCACTTATCCTGCTGGCTACGATCCCACCCATGCAATTTCTCTACCTGGCACATGTGATGTTAATGGAGCCTACTTGGCTTCCCTTCCTACTCCCTACATATAAACTTAACCTTATTTTTCCTGGAAAATTTTAATACCAGAGAAAGACAATATGTAAATTGGTGTGACATATCTGCATGGGAGAGTAGTAGAACATACCGCTTATAGTCACAGTACAAGATGTTTTATTTGAAAATACTCAGTTGAATTTGGAACAACAATAATCTACTTGACTCAAGGAAAACAGAGACTAATAATGCTTTGAATAAGTCATTCTCAATAAGTATAATATCACCATGATCAACTATTAATCTAGGTTTCTTTGGATGAATTGGTCATGGAGATACTATTTTAAGAGCCAAATTATAAATTGGGTGTAGAGCTAATCAGCCCAGTGGCCAAAATTGAATCTACAATTTTTCAATCTGGTTCTGCTTATGTCTGGAGGTACCCAGTAGGCTGAAGGAAGGAGAATGGAAAGCCTGATTTTTATTATCTCTATGCACCAGGTACTCCACGAGGGTCTTTGTGTATGTTATCTCACTTAATTGCCACAGTTAAGAGTCTATCATTAATACTTTAAAGGTGAGGAAGCTGAGACTCAGAGTTTAAAGTCAATTACTCAATATCACATGGCAAGGAAGTGGTGGAACTCATAATAAATCCAGGTATGGCCCACTCTGTACCATACTGTTTACCTTCTCACTTTCATTGGCTTGATCATTTGGTAAAAAAGATCAAAATTAATGAATGCCCCATTAGTCAAAACAGCCAAATCACTCTAAGTATGATGGGTGCTCATCTCTGAAAGCTAACATTTGTTGCTTTTGCACAGCCTGGATGTTGAAACCTGTTGTGGATTGATCTATCACAGCTGCTAATGCAGGACATGAATGAGTGAGCCCGGGCATGATGCTGTGGCCAACTTCTCTGGCCCAGGGAATCCCAAGGGGGGTGGACAAATCAAAAGCATAGCTCATGGCTGGGTTTGCCAACACTGTTGCTGAAAAAACTCGGATAAACTCACCGCAGGAGAAGTCAATAACTCAGGAGAGGAGGATTTGGAAAAGAGAAAGGGAGAAATTTATCCTGGATGCTGGCAGTCACGGGAGGTGGCAGGCTCAAAGCTTCACAACCGGCCTCTCCACAGCAGGATGGACACCTAGACGTTTATAGAAGTTCAGGGGGGTACGTGCAAGAAAGTGGGCAGGGAGCATGTGACCTTGGGTGGGGGGCGTCTGTGTGTGTTCAGCACGAGGTCATAGACACGTGTTGGGTGTGGTCTTCTAGACATCCCATTGCCTTCAGGGCTTTTCTGGTCTGGTGGTTGGAACGTTCCAGTCATTGTCAATGCCTCAAGAAAGTGCAATAAGAAAGAAGTGCAACGGGTTTTAACTTTGAGCATGAGTTGGGTGGTCTTGTCTATTTCTGGTTTTAACCATTGGGATCTATAGTTGAGCAAGAGGGCTCACTGACAATTGCACTCTACGAAATATCTCCTAAAACGTTTTTCTTGTTCCTTAGACTCTTAGGGCACATTAGACTTGTAAGTTGTCCCCCCTGATCTCAGAACGTAGCTCCTTGAAGGACTTTTGTCACTTTCTCTGGAGAGTAAGTGTTGACACTTGAAAGAAAGGCACCTCCTCCCGTGGTTTCGTTGTTCACTGAAGGACCCACACCCACATTTTCCTCAGATCTCTTGGGACACTCCTGGAAGCTTCCTGACTACTCCACCTTCTTGCCCCAAATCTTTCCCAAGAGGAGACGAGTTACGGATAAGTGTTTGATTTGCACGAATAGCGTGTAGAGTGAAAAGGTGACAAGATGTTATCTTAAAGCCACTTCAATGTGGAAACCCCAGGGATGGGAACAAACTAAAAAAAAAAAAATCCAAAATTATCTTAATTTGGAATAATTTAAAAAGCCTTCCTCCTGCAAGTGTCAGAAAGACTATCATGCTCCCCTTTCCCATGGAGATCCCCCGTGGATTCCAAATGAAACTGTCTTTGCAGAAAGCAAAGAGACAGGTGTAGTCCCACCTAGGTACAGCAACCACAATTGCATATACTTAGACATACCTGCACTCATCATTGTGTGTTGAAAGCCCCCCCCCCTTTTTTGCTGCTTCATTAATTAATATCATTCTGGACTGTGTATTCAGAGGCTTTTTTTTTTCCTGTTTTTGTTTCCCCTTTGTAGCTAATCAAGTGGGTCTACTCTTTGTGCTTATGCCTGCTTATCTGCTATAACTAATTAGCAATCACCTAAGTGTGACTAAGTGATCGATTAGTGTTATTGAGCATTACAAGCCTCAATTTGCTAAGTGTTCTCATAGGATTGCAGATACATAATAATCGTTTCGGAAAAGATACCTGCCCTCTGTTTCTCCATTTTGCTCGCCAAACTAAACCGTACCTGCCTTACAGTTGTGGAGACCATCTAAATAATTTTCGTGAAAGTTTAGTGAAGGCATTGAATGATTGTTCAAGGAAAATCTAGTGTATTAAGAAGTGATGCATCACTTGGAATGGAAGTACAATTTTCTTCCTAAGCACATTTTTTTCACACTCACAGGAAAAATGTTTGTTTTGCCAGTCTGTGGCACCACCCATCCCAATTATAAATTATGTAATCATGTCAATGAGAGGAGATACTTGTGAACAAAATCCGTATGGTGCCACCATCAGAGAGAAACACGAAATGGAATAGAGGCAGTGTCCTTTGTTTCCCACCTTCACGATGGCCCGAAAGGATTATTATTCCAGGAATAGGCTTTAGAAGCCACAGGATGCTTGTTTAAGTGTGGCAACAGACAGGCAGAAGTGTCATAAAGAAAACCACTGCATTGGGCTTGAGTTATAAGATTCAGGGCTCAATCCTGCTTGGCTTCCTTATTTAGAGATTATCATTTGGGAAACAAATGTCACAAAAGAAACCGTTGAAAAATATGTTGCCTTTTTTTATGCTCTAGGCTCATAATTTAATGGAGACTTGTAATTTCATAGCTAAGGCACAGGAGTAAGATTATATCAACTGCTCAAACAGCTGGGGGGAGTCTACATGGAATATATGCAGAGTACATTTTTTTTAATAACATCCCCCCATCCCTTGTTTTTTCTCAGAGAGTTGTTTTAATGTAGTGAAATTTCCAGAATAAGTATGTGGTGGAATGAGGTGAGGAACGAAAGCAAATGTATACCTAGAAAATCTAAACCTAGTGCCTAGGAACTTAGATTCTATCGAAATGAGGCAGACGTAGCATAAAGTGCAGTGGCATAATGTGCTATATTTGAGACTTTGAAGGGCCACCATGGGGCACAAAAGATCACGTTCCTCTCTCTCCCTTACCAAACTCACCCCAATACACGTCTACCTTTAGAGAGCACAGCACATTCTCTGCGCCCAACACACTTTTCACTTTTTTTTAATAAAGATTTTATTTATTCATGGGAGACACAGAGAGAGAGGCAGAGGGAGAAGCAGGCTCCCTGCAGGGAGCCCGATGCGGGATTCCATCCCAGGACCCCAAGATCGTGACCTGAGCCAAAGACAGATGTTCAACCACTGAGCCACCCAGGCATCCCCAGACTTTTCTTTCTTTCTTTCTTTTTTTTTAATTATAGACCTAAGAACCAATTTGGGATGCACACATGTCTAGTAGCCTATGATGATGCCTCGTTCTGTTTTGTTGTGTTTGCCAAAAGTAGTTCTATCATCTACCTTATGCTTCAGAATTGATTTTTAAAGAGATTTTATTTATTTATTCATGAGAGACACATAGAGAGAGGCAGAGACATAGGTGGAGGGAAAAGCAGGCTCCCTGCCGGGAGCCCGACATGGGACTTGATCCCAGGACCCCGGGATCCTGACTTGAGCTGAAGGCAGACGCGCAACCACTGAGCCACCCAGGCATCCCCCAGAACTGATTTTTAAATAAAATTCTCCCTTAACAAAACAATATCATCATTAAGTATTATACAAAGTGTTGTTCAAAGTGATACACCGTGGGTGCCATTGGGCAGCATGTCACACTAGAAAGCAGAAGGACATTAGGATAAAACAAGCTTGGATTTGAATTCCAGGTCTGCCACACTCTTGCACTGTGCTCTCGTGCAATACTTTTGTGACAGTTTTCTCTTTTCGTAAAGACTTCATTTATTTGAGAGACAGGGAAAGAGACAGAGTGGGTAAGAGGGAGAGGGAGAGGGAGTGTGAAGTAGACTCTGCGTTGAGCACACAGCCCGATGTAGGGCTCGATTTCATGACCCTGAGATCACAACCTGAGCCAAAACCAAGAAGAGTTGGATGCTTAACCAACTGAGCCCCCCGGGTGCCCCTTGCAATAGTTTCCTGCACCTCAGTCCCTCCATCTGTAAAATCATTATAGTAATAGTACCTGGAGTTGTTGAGAACATCGAGTGAGCCAATGCATGTAAAATGTCTGGAAAAATAAAAAGAGAGATGTGTACTCCAGTATTTGCTGGACTTCCAGAAGATCTCTAGTAAGACTAGAGCCTCTGTTCTGCTTGTGCGTCTGAGGTCCTCCCACCTCACCGCCATAATCAAGCAGTCGGATCTACTTTTTTTCCCCAACACGTTCTCTCAAGTGTGTTCCATGCCACAGCTCTAGGCAATGCTGTACCCAAGCTCTACAGTGACTTCCTGTGTGCTAGAGCCTCTACTCAGAAGCCCTCACTGCTGCTCTCTCTCAACAGAATCTGGGAAATCCAAGCTCAAGGAAGCCATTTTACGTTAAGCTAAAATCTTTCCCCAAACCACCTGTTTCCCTCATATTATGTTGCTGCTCCTATTGATGTCATAGCCACACATTTCATATTTAGTTATCAACCATCTATTAGACGGTAAAACACATGGTGTCTAGGAGCGCTTTTTTTAAAAAAACATATTTTCACTGAGATGAATAAGTGGGTCATCTATATTGTGTATGGACAGACTGCTGGCAGTGTTGCCCACAGGGACAGTGAGTTGCACTTGAGTCAGAAAAAAATGTAAGCGTTTTGTAATGTTATGAGATACATGCAGATCCTACTATAGCTGGTGCAACTATATGGGACCCATTTACAATATATGAAGAGGTTAAAAAAATGGTGCTGTCATTTTGAGTTATGTTCAAATACAAAATCTGGCTCCAGATATTACCTTGGAGGAAAAAAAGAAATTCTCATTGCAACTTGGGACACATTATCCTTGAACCTAATTTTTCAGCCAAGTAATGATCCCTATGTTTCTTTTTTAGATCATATTACTCATCAAGTTATTTATGAGCTGGGTAAGATGCTAAAATGGTTTTGGCATACCAGAGGAACATCAGTCGTGAATTGCTGGTCCTAGTTAAAATGGCATGCTGCCTTTGACCTTCCTCATGTTTTGAGATGACTTTAGATGGTTAACTCAGTTATTGAAATCTTTGACAAGTTTATTTATAGAACTCAATGCACGTCTTGCTATGGTAACCCCAGGAGAGAAACCACCTCAAAACATTTATCTCCTGGACCAAGTTAAGCAGTCAGAACGACACACTATCGTTCCCAAAGAATAACAGTACAGACAACAGAAGTCGCAGCTATCTTCAAATATTATAGATTAATTACACTTATGAATATTGCTATATCGCAACAAGGCTAGATGATCAGCATCTGGATAATAGCAGTTAATGCATTTTTATCTCCCTTCTCCATTACTTCCTATAATGGAGTCTGGCAAAATAGCAGGTGTTCAAAAATTCCTCCTGCTTGGTCTTAGCGTCTTACATTTATAGTAAGAACGTCACACTCAGAAGTGCGGGCTTCCAGAGGGACAGCCTGATGTTCTTTCCCTTATGCTTTGAAATATAGTTTCCAGAAGAAAACAGTAAACTCAGAAAGGTTCAAACTTCAAACACCCTCATTTCCATGAGGGTATGGAAATGCCTCTCATTCACCTGTAAATGGTGAATGTGTGTGTGTGTGTGTGTGTGTGGGATAGGAGAGTGGGGTTGATAGTGGAAGGACACATAACCTCATGGATATCAAGTTTCTGTCTTCTTGTAGAATTACAGATCCATTTTGCTATAGCCTTGACGAAAGTTGGTTTATGTAGGATACTTATCTGGAAATGGAGTCTCGGCTAGATAATTACCAGTACTGCACTCTTTTAGCAACTTTATGGATGATACCCTTGTGCGTGCGTGTGCGTGGGAAGAACTGGACAATTTATCTTGCTCTATCCAAGTCAGCACCTCAATAGAAAGCAGTCACTTTCAGGAGAAAACAAAAAGTCTTTTAAAAGGAAAAAAAAAATTCTTCCTTTATTCTCATAGCCTCAGAGTAGTACAAATTATCTTACATTGAATGTAAGAAAACTTACCTTGCTAAGATAAAAAGATCAGTAATAGAGGGCACTGAGATTTAAAATAAATCATGCCAATTCAGCCAATTATTTTTGCTTTTATTTTGCATTCCCTTGTTTGGAGAACAAGAATTTCCTCGCGAATTTTTTGATGAGAATCGTACTAAGTGTAGCTTGTCTATGAGGTTGAAAGAGAACATCAGTGATTGCCATTAAGGGCTTAACAGTCCAGTGAGGGAGCTAAGAATAGATTTTAAAACCGTAATAGGTGATATAAAAAATATCTAAATAGTAATAGAGAATCTATTTTCTGAATCTTCCGAGGGACCTTCCACTTGTAGTTAAGAGGCTCTGGAAAGGACTCATGGAGGTAGCTTTGAACACGGCACCAATTCATGGGTCAGATATATGTATATCAAGCCTGGGGCATGCTCTGCAGGCAGCAGTTGGTTACTATGAGGAGATGAATTTAAATGAGTTGAAGGCAACTTAAGTTGGAAGCACATTGGGAACATTCTGGAAAGTCATTCTAAGAAAATCGGAGTTACAAATATTTAATATATTTATCATCATAATAAGTAGAATTCAGAGACACAGATACATCCCAAGTCATTCTCCCTGCAGCTAGAGGGATCTTTTGGAAACAGAGATCTGACCATGTCACTCTTTTGCTTATTTTTCCCTCTAATCTTGGGCAAAAAGTCCCCGGAGTTTTTAAAAAGACTTATTCATTCATTCATTTAAGGGGGAGAGAGAGAGAGAGAGAGAGAGAGAGAGAGAGAGAGGAAGAGAGAGCACACAAGTAGGGGGAGGGACAGAGGGAGAGAGAGAAAGAGAAACAGATTGCCCATTGAGCTCACAGCCGATGTGGGGCTTGATCCCACCACCCTGAGATCATAACTTGAGCCCAAACCAAGTGTCCAATGCTTAACCGACTGAGTCACCAGGTGCCCCCAACAGAGTCACAAAATCTTAACATGCCTACTAGGCCCTGCTTGACCTGAGCCTTTCCTCTCTTTGCTGCTTCATTCTATAGAACTTTCCCTTGGAAAGCAGCTCTTGTCCTGGCTGGAAATATGCCTTGTTATTTCCCACATCCGGGTCTTTACATACCCTTTCTGCTTGGCAAATTCTTCCCATTGAACTTTGACTGGCTCACTGTTACGCTTCAAAGCTCAGCTAAAATACCACTTTCCTGGGGCTCCTGTCTAGGTCAGGAATAAACCCTGTCGTCTATTCTCCTAGCAAATGTCCTTCGTAATATTTAGCATAGTTTGTCATATAAAATGATCCCATGGATAACGACTAATATTTACTGAGCAATCATTATGCACCGGGCACTATACTAGCTGCCTAATGAATGCTTGTTGAAAGGATACAGGAGTGAAGAAATAAACCAATCAATGGAGTTAACCCCAGAGTATACATTAATCACTCAGATTTCATCAAGTGTTAAGTTCCCACTTCCTCTTAATTCCCAAAATAAAATTCCCATAGGACAGCTGGAAGTTGTGGTTTGTCCCTCAAATATACAGGACCTTCAGGCAGGTCTAGTGTGTTCCATAAATTATTGCTGGGTGTTACTCAGAAGAAAGCTCATACCATACAATATCTGGATAATAATGGTTTAAAACTTATTGGGCGATTGCTATGTTCCAGGAACGGTGTACACATATCTAACATATGTACACACATGAAATATCTATGTATCCCTCTATTCCACGTGTGTGTGTGTTCATTTCGCCTTCACAATACCCAACGAGTCTGATTTAGTGTCACCGTGTGTTACAAAGAGGAATTAAAGACCTGGTAAGTTAAATAAGGTCTCCAAGGTCTCCGCATGGTAGAACCCAAAATGAGTTGGGTGGTGGGGCGTGATCTGCAAACTTCCTAGTCCCACCGAGCACCTTTCTCGGAGTTCCTCCTCCTGTCTGCACGCATATTTGGGGGACTAATCTGCCTCCTCCCCAAAGCAATTGCTCTTAGGTAACATGTCTCCTGTTAATAGGATTGTCGGGGTGCGGAGGGGGGAATACAAGGTGCCCAGTTAAACTTGAATTTCAGCAGATAATTGTTGAATATAAATGTGTCCCAAATATCGTAGAGAAGATACACTAAAAATGTACTTGGCTTTATATGAAATTCCAATTTCACCGAGCATCCTGTAATTCTATTTGCTCAACCTGGTCACTCCACTGAACAAAATCCAGTCCCTCAAATTCCCCAAGGTCAGAACATGGAGACAGTTTCCCTCTCCTCTGGCGATGGCCTGGCTCTCCACTCCTGGTTTCCTATCTAGTAAGCTGTAGGGAACTATTTTTGTTCCCTGTTTCTGCTTTGCTAGTCCCTTCTAAGTGGGTCTCTTGCCTCCTTTTCCATAGCGCAGCACAAATTTTTCTCTTAATCTCAGCTCATTTCAGTACCACACATATGTACGCCTCCTCCTCGCTCTCATGCCTATGCCCTCCTCTCTCTTTCTCAGCCCATTTCACTCCCTCATCTCTCAACAAGTTAGAACTTACGAGGATTAAAAGAAAACTGGCAACTTCCCAGTGTAATTGGGTCCCCATCTGGAGAAGAAGCTTCTTAATTTCCATTCCTTTTTTCCCCTACCTCAATTCGGAGCACATGGTTCTGTAGGTAGTTGATACTCAGGAAAGATTTGATTGCCAAACGTTATCTATTTCTTCATAATGTTCTTTGTGGGTATGTGCTTACGCAGCACATTTCTTCTGTGGCAGGAACTTAGCAGGTTGCTCAGCGTGGCAATTATCAGGAACTTTCTGGAAGAGAAAGGATGGGTAGGCCACCTTTTATTTTCTAGGGCCTTGTGAATCCTGGGAGGTCAAGAGTGAGAACTCCGCATAGATCAGCAGACCATCAGAGCTGGAAGGGTCCTCAGAGTTGGCCTAATGCCACCTCTTATGAAACTCAGACCAAACATGACTGAGGTTCACCAAGGAGGTGACCAGTTTGAGGTCAGAGGGAATCCTCAGCTAATAACATATAGTCGTCAGGTTGGGTTGCCGAAAAAACTGCTATTTGTTGAAAAAACTCACTATTTGAATCTGAGCTCCAACACTCAATAGCTGCATGATACTTGAGACATCTTTTATCCTTCTGGCACCTTAACTCACTTGTGTCTGAAACAGAGACAACGATATTGAGCCATCTACCTCACAGAGTGGTTTCAAGGATCAAGTGAAATAAGGTAGGTAACAGCCTTCTGCAGGCGGTGAAGTATGTATGATATGAACACGAAGGAAGAATTTGTAGCCACTCCTCACTGAAGCAAGGATCAGAGCTGGTGAATTTGAGGTGGCCACTTTGTCTGGGTTAATGGGGAGTCAGTGCCCCAGCCCTGAGTTAGAGCCCTCTCTTCCAGATATGGGTTCTCTTAAACAAATATTTAACACAAGCTGCTCTGATCATCCGTAGTAATTAAAAAGATGAAAGGGTTTTTTTTTTCTTTCTTAATAATAATGTATTAGCCTCAGCAGTCTGACCAAATTTCAGTCTCAGTAATTGTCTTCTTCTTACTATTCTTTAATGAGGTTCAAAAGGTTAATTAGTTGTTTGCAAAATACTAAAGTACTTAATGGAGGTAATCTAGCAGGACAATATCTAAATGTAGACCTTTATTGAATGACTAGTAAGACAGTTGATATAAAGACCTAAGAAACCGACAGTTTTTATTAATGGTCTATTATTTTAATGCAAGGTGATTTAAAAATAAAAACAAAGACATTATGATAAAGAGTGACACCGCGAGCTTAAAGATTAGGAAGGAATTTTCAATGTTGGTTTAAGACTGTCACGACAAAAAAGAAATATCTAAAAAAATAATGAAATATATCACATTGCTCTTGGGATTGAAAGAAATTGACGGATGGACAAGGCAGTAATTTGTATTGACTTAAATTACAAACCATGTTAGGACCCTGCTCTATCCCCAAAGAGGAGAATGTGTTCTGTTTGCGTAGCTGTACATGGTCATAGCCTACTGGAATCGATTTCTTACAAATTTGGCTTGACTTATTTAGAAGTCAGTTTACATTACACATGCTCACAATTATATTCTCTATGTATACCCATTGAGAAGCAGTGTTTCTTTTTTTTTTTTTTTGTTTCTTTGTTTGATTTTTACTTGGTTACTTTTCAGGCACATTTTGTAAAAGGTATAATAAGCTGGAGAATGCGTGAGCAGAAAGGATCTGAGCTCAGGTGATTGGTATGTGAATTTTTCAGCATATTGCAGTGCTTGGCCCTAAGCACAGTGATGCATGATTGGAAGATAACTTGAAAATCTGAAATTGTCTTTGCATCACACAGACACACATACGTGTGCATCTAATTCATTTTAAAATTCATGAATGCAATCTGTTATGGTTGCGCAACTTTTTTGTCTATCGTTCATTTTTTTTTTCTTGCAACGATCACCTGTAATTTTATGTCAGGTGAGGGAGAGAGAGAGAGCTGACTGAATAAGACAGAAATGGAAGCCCGTCCTGTGTGTTTCCATAGAAAACTTAAACACATTTCACAAAAATAAAACTGATGATAAAATAGGAATAGAGAAACAGAAAACTGGAAAAGAAAAATGTGCTGATCACAAGTTCAGTTGTATTTCCTGATAGCCTTGGAGGAAAGGAGACACAGTTGGAGCCAAGAGATTCTGTTAAAGGAAAGAAGTGTTAACATCCCTCTAGAGATATATTTTTTCCAGAACTAAATAAGAAATGGCTTATGACACTGAGTAATATACATATATATTATATATTCATGTATGTGTATATATAATGTATATTATGTATATATATTACATATATATAACATAATGTAAAATAAATTATCCTGCCTAATGATGCTATGGGGGAAAAGAGAATCCATGGAACTGTTACTCCAGGCTGCCCCATGGGGATAAGAAAGCCTGCTGGTCTGACCGAAGACTGGCCACTGGCCAAAGGACTGCAACTTTCTGGTGTTTCACTTGTTTCCAGTACAGGACTTGAGGTACCATGTGGAAGGGACATGAAATGCATGACCCTTAAAAACTTCCCCTACATATTCCTTTTTGACAAGAAGAAATACTTTACGACAGCTTGAAATTAATATATGAGATTCTTAAGGGACCTGTGCAAACTCTAGGCAAAATGTAGAATATGTATAGAACCGCCTCATAGCCATTTAGAAGCTCGTAAAAGAGGCATGCCTTCCCTTACCTAGAGAAATCGCTTTCAGGAAGAACTATCACAAGCTGACATTTTCCCAGGACCCAGAGGAACAATCAACCCACTTAGAACAGGTGCCCATTAAGCCAGTGGCGGACAGCCAAACTTCTTGAAAGAGTTGTCAGTTTTTACTGTCTTTCCTTTCTGGCCTCCCACTCACTTCTCTTCTCCATGCAAGTGGACTCAGCTCCCCACCACTCAACCAGACTCTTCTTGATAAGGGCTCTGTGATCTCTGTTTTGCTACATTCAGTGGATACTTTTCAGTTTCATTGTCCGTCTGTCCTTCCTTCCTTCCTTCCTTCCTTCCTTCCTTCCTTCCCTCCTTCCTTCCTTTCCCCCTCCCTTCCCTCCTTCCTCCCTCCCTTCCTTCCTTTCCCCCTTCTTTTTTCCTTCCTTCCTTCCTTCCTTCCTTCCTTCCTTCCTTCCTTCCTTTCCCCTTCCTTCCTTCCTTCCTTTCCCCTTCCTTCCTTCCTTCCTTCCTTCCTTCCTTCCTTCCTTCCTTTCCCCCTTCCTTCCTTTCCCCCTTCCTTTTTCCTTCCTTCCTTCCTTCCTTCCTTCCTTCCTTCCTTCCTTCCTTCCATCATTCCTTCCTTCCTTCCTTCCTTCCTTCCTTCCTTCCTTCCTTCCTTCCTTCCCTCCTTCCTTCCTTCATTCAGCAAATCCTTGCAGAGTGATAAGCATCTGTCAGGCACTCCTAGATAGAAAGACAGGTATCAATTAAGTCATATAATTTCATCGATAAGTGGAACAAAGAGAACAGGGCACGACAAAACCACACGACAAAGGGCTTCACTAAATCAGGGGGAATCGACCTGTCTGCCGCATTTGGCATCTGTGACATCACACTTCCTCAGCCTTTCCCTCCTTCTTCACTGGCTGCTCCGTCTCTATTTCCTTGCCAACAACACTTTCTCTGTTTGACCTTTAAATATTTGCTAAGGACAGTCATAGTTTACACAGGCCAGTTCTGGTTTGTGCTTGCTGCTTTGGCATGATTATTAATAGCTTCCCCTTTAACTCTCAAAAGGCTCTGGGTTCGGACCATAAATGACATAGTCACCCTTTATCTGGGTGACCTCATTTAGTGTTGAAGCATTAAATAGCACATATATATGCTGATGACTCCCAAATCTTTCTCTAACTTGGCACCTTTTTTTTTTTTTTTCTGAGCTACTGACCCGTATGTTGAACTGCCTTCTCAGTAACTCCAATTTGATCTCTCCCTGGGAGCTCAAGCTCAGCATGGCCAAAACGGAATTTAATTTGCTGTCCCTACCATCTATCTAGTTGTGGAAGCCATAAACCTGGCACGCAACCTTGAACCCTTCCTCTCTGACATATCCTTGTAGTCAACCACCCACCGGAAGCTCTACAGAACATTCTAAACATACCGCACAGCTCATGATGGGAAAGGCAAGTCTCTGAGCTGTGCTCTCAACTTTCACCCCCAACCCCCACCCCACCCCATGTCAGTTCCCTTGTCCAAACGGTAGTTAGAGTGGTCTTTCCAAATCTCATTAAATCACTAGCTTGTTGAAAACTCTACGGATTTCTCGTTGAATTCAGAGTAAGGTACAACATCTTCATCACAACCCTATCTGAAGTTCTCACTTCATTTTGCAGCCAATCCCACTTTTGGTGGCTACAATCCAGACACCCCACTCTGCACAAATAGATTTTCTATCTGGAACACTCTACCTGCCTTTCTCATGCAAATATCACTTTCCCAAAGAAGGTCACATATCCTTTTTTTTTTTTTACACCTTCACACATATTTATTTTTCATAGTAATCATCACCAGCAAGCAGATAATTGTGTCTTTATTAATTTTGGAAAGTATTTCTTTTAATGTTTTTTATTTCAGACTATAAGATCAATGATGAATCATAGAATGATTTTTGTCCATTTAAAGCATTTATCCCCGGCACCTAGCATAATGCCTGACATGTTTCAGGCCCTCGATAAGTATTTCCTACAACAGAAAGTAAAGGAAAGAAGGGAGAGTGATTAGAAGGAAAACAGTGTTGGAATGCCTGAATGGCTCAGTGGTTGAGCGTCTGCCTTCGGCTCAGGTCGTGATCCTGGGGTCCTGGGATCGAGTCCCGTATCGACCTCCCCATAGCAGGCCTGCTTCTCCCTCAGCCTATGTTGCTGTCTCTCTGTGTGTGTCTCTCATGAATAAATAAATAAAATCTTTTAAAAAAACAAACAAAATAAATAAAAACAGAAGGAAGACGGTATCTGCAGATACTTTCTCATGACTTGAGAGGAAGTTCAGTTATTGAATCTTTGCATTATAATCAGAATATACTCTAGGTTGAAGAACTGAAGATTGAAGAAGTCAGTGGCTCTGAACTCCTGCTTGGAGGACAGCTCCCTGCCCACCAGGAATTCTAGTTTTGCAATTTAATGAGCGAGAAATTCCTATTGTTAAGCCACTGCAATTTCTCACTCTCTCTCTTTGGCAGCTTGTGTACCCAAAATACTCCTTGCTTAATACTTTTAAACAAATTTGAGTTTCACTTTGACAAATGAGATTATAAGTGATTATATAGCTTTACCAATTAGTTTCAGAGATTTGAATTAATGTTGAATTGATTATGATGGTAAAAGCAGTTATAACAACAACCACTGCCACCAAAAATACACTTACATAGCCATGCATGATATGTCATGACACTTTTGTAAATATGATTATATTTTGTGATTTTTTTTTCCAGGCAAAAGACATTATTTTTTTTCCTCACTGACCTGGGGCCCTGTTAACTGGAGAGTGATCTTTTATCTTAAATCCCTTAGTATCTCAACAAATTTAGATCAATGATTGTAATTGGTGGAGGAGGAAGGGGTTGGATGGGAAAGAGCACCAGAGGAAAAATGGGGAGGATGTGTAAGGCATGCACTTCTTGTCCAGTCCCATGGACTATTTGAGCTCCTAGTGTTAGGAGGACCAGATATTTACAGCACGTATTTTCATGAAAAACTGCTGATGATTTGGGCAAGGATTGAGGTAAAAAGTGGGTACAAGTCTGAAAGGAAATTGAGTAAAGCTGTTTCAGGTTCCAGGTAATAAATTGTAACAGTTTTTCCCCACCTCTGCATGGAATTTAGCCATGTTCTTATATCCTGAAGACTTCAATAATCTGTATTCACCATATTCAGTATAATCATTGATTTTTTTTCACAATTAGCTATGTAAGATTTCTCCAAGTGGACCCATATGCAGCAAATGTGGACACAGCAAGAGAGAAATCACCAGGGATATTTCACAGCCACCCAGTAATTACAGCTACCAGACTAGTTCGTGCATACATGTGAGACAGTCCTTTAGAGTTTCCAAGAGAAGGGCTAAAAGCCGTTTAATCAGTAGGGTCCATTTTTTTGATTTGTGAAAAAGAAGTGTGTGCTTACTTAATAGTGATTAGTGATAAATATTTAAGATAAATGAATTATCCCACTGCCACCCCCACCCCCACCATGAAATCAAGTATAATTGCAAAAATTAGGCGGCTCATGTAATTTCTTATTTAGAACTACCACACATGCGAAAGTGAATGAAGAACAGCACAGTACATTTAAAGAAATATGTTGGAGGAATTGGATACTTGAGTATTTCTATGGCAGTTTGATAAATGAGTTAAGTAATATACCAAACCATTCAGTGGCTTTCATGGGGCCACTCAGCTAGGATGCAACACGTATTTGTTTCTTTTACACCACATTCCACACTGGAGCTCCCCGATCACATAGTTGGAAGGAAACTAATTTTCCTCTCAACTCTCATAGTGACATCTCACATTTTTAATTGTGCATTTTCACTCCTCTGACTGCACTTACTATTTTCTTACTATTATTTGTGTAAAGGGTTTATCCTCCCTGCTAAAATGTGAATTCCCTGAGGACAGAAATAGTATCAGATTAATATCTGTGTCTTCGGTGCTAAAATACCATTTGGCTCAAGGGTAAGTCCATTAGTTGTTTACTGAGTGCATATTTGATTTTTTATCAAAGAAATTACATAGGTTGGAAATAGTAGCCTCCTTTCAAATTTGTTCTCATCACGATACAACTTGAATGAGTTTACCATCAAAACATCTGGAGACATTGATCGGAGCATAAGTCCGTAGATAAGTACAAGAAGCCAGCTGTAAGTGGGTGTAAGTGAAAGAAGCTAACTAGTGTCTAGTGCCGGATGGTTGGAGTGAGGTGGACAGTTGTCCAACAATCAGCCTCCAAGATAGTGTGGTGAACTGGATTTTAACCCAAGCAAATGTTGCTATTGAGCAGATGCTAGCTGGTATGTGTGTCAAACAACAAGAGTAGGATTGCATTCTGCTGTGTGCTGTTGGTTTTAGGTGGCCCATCTGGTGTAGAATGGGACAAGCCACTGATTATAGTTTCAAAGAGCAGGGGCATGTCCTAGCATTGCAAATAGACTTCACCTTATGTGTTAACTGAAATTGACTACTAGGAAATGCCCCCAACACTGGTTTGAAAACGATTATACTCTTTTTTTTTTTTTTATTTATGATAGCCACAGAGAGAGAAAGAGAGAGAGGCAGAGACATAGGCAGAGGGAGAAGCAGGCTTCATGCACTGGGAGCCTGATGTGGGATTCGATCCCGGGTCTCCAGGATCGCGCCCTGGGCCAAAGGCAGGCGCCAAACCGCTGCGCCACCCAGGGATCCCTGAAAACGATTATAAAACCACATCTGGGCTCAAAGAAGGGAAAAGCCCATAACTGATCATTAAAGACTGCCACAGGTAGACAAGAGGTGAACAGGAAATATTTTCACAGCATTGGCAAACACAGAATTGAAAGAGAGAAAGCTGAGGCTTGATTGACATGTAAGATTCAAAACTTGGCATAATAAGATTAATTTTAAAGCAGACCCTGATTTTGAAGGTTGTACTCCTTACCCTGACTTCCCTGGCCAGCATTTGTCTATGAACTAGACGGGATTTGGCCAAACCATTATAATAATCACTGTCAGAGTGGCGCCTGGGTGGCTCAGTCAGTTAAGTGGCCAACTCTTGATGTCAGTTCAGGTCAGGATCTCAAGGTCCTGAGATTGAGCCCTGTGTCAGGCTTTGTGCTCCGTGGGGAGTCTGCTTGAGATTCTCTGTCTCCCTCTGCCCCTCCTCCTGCTTGTGTATGCTCTATCTCTCTCAAATAAATAAATAACTCTTAAAAAAAATCATTGCCAGAAGCTCAGTGGAAATGGAGAAGGTGAAGGCTGACAAATAAGCTCTCGAAAGCTTAGTTAAATATTAATTTCTTTCACACACTTAATGACAGATCTGAATTGTTTAAATGGTTAAAAGCTCTCCTTGCCTTTTCCTGGAGGACTCCAGGAGTGGGTTCTTGGCACAGCTTGGCATCTCATCAGTGATTTGTGATGGTCCACAGGACACTGTTTTTTTATATCTCCCCAGCATCCTTTGGGCAGTGTCCCAGATGATGGAAGATCAGTGTTGTGTCTTAAACTAAGCATAAGCTGCTGGCATCGGCTGTGCCATTGTAGGGAGGGAGTGACCACAGATTTCCTGTGCATCGCTCTTGAGTCAGTCTGAATAGGTTTAAAACATGTAAGGCAAAATAAAGACATTATTCAAAAAGAGAATGGTCAAAGCCACCCTGTGCTGTCTGCTTCCAAAATATATCAGCAACAACAACACTCCCAGTCTTCATTGGCCATGTTTAGAAGTAGAGGCACCTTTTTAATTTCTTTGCTGCACTGCATTTAAATGCACCATAGATAAATCAGAAAATTCTGGCATAGTCTTAGGCAGTAATATAAAATGTATCTAGAGCACCAGAGATCCTGGCACAATAACTGCTCTAAGCTAAGCTTCCAAGAGCAAGAACCAAGAATATATAAGACATTAAATGTTCAATGTGCTCTTCTCAAGCTAAAAGAGAAACGAGACACTGAGACTGTGTCGGGTATTGTTGTCAGTTCCAATTTTATTTAATTGTCTCAAGACAGAAGAATGTATGTATTGTTTTTCTCATTTTATAAATGAGGAATCTGAGGCTTAAGTAGTTAAGTAATGAGCATGAAATCAAACAGTCTGGGGGCAAGGATTGGAATGAAGTCATCTGTCTCCTATGACCATGATCTTGCTACTCCCCCTTGCTCGCTCAGACTTGTCCCTGCCATTGAACCAAATGTTGGCAGCATAAACCCTAGAATTTAGAGAGGATTGGGATCGGTCTAATGGGAATTAATGCTGGAAAATAGCATCAATTGCAATCTGTAATTGAACAATTTTCTCCTGTCTTCAGTGGTAGTGGTGTTAGAGACGTGGAAAGAGAGGGAGTAATTTAACCCCTCTTTGCTAAAAATCTTAAGAGACCCCAAATGGAGAAAGGAAAGATAGGATGCTAGAATCGAATGCTTATATTGAAGTTGCAATCACGGGATACAAGATTTTTGGTAGTAGAAGTAGACAAGAACAGACTTATGAGAAATGGGATACAAGGCAACAGCAAGTGAATGTGGTAAGAACCACATGAAGCAAGAGTGAAGAAAAGCAAAAGAAGTCAGAGTCTTGCTTCCAGATGCCTAAGAAAAGGGTGGATTTTTTAAAACTAAATAAGGAAGCCAAAAGATCCAGTTACTGGTATTGTAAAGACATCCAACCAATAATATAAAGTAGGGAACTTCCAAGCATGAGAGTACTGGGATCACTGCTCCCCTCACTCCTCCACCCTTCCCTAATTTCTTATCACAGTGACCAATGGAATACACAAAAAGTGGATAACTTTCATTAGCACTGAAAAAGAAAGAAGGCATAGATGCTATTTACATGTCAAAAACTTTAAGAAATCCCCACCAGATATAATGATTAGATCAAATTGATGGAAGGCATGGAGGGCTACTCAGCAATAATGTAGAAGAATAATCTTCTTGAGAAAGGTTGAGACAGCTTTGATCCACGTGGGAGAGGAACAAAATCCACCCTAACATGTCTTGATTCAGAAGGTGAAAGATCAATGTGAAGGATCTGTGGAGCTCTGAGAGTACATCACATGGGGATACTTCCTAATGTGTATAGATCAGAAATATTTGGACCATATTAGTATTTTTTTAAAGATCTTATTTATTTATTCATGAAAGACACAGAGGAGAGAGAGAGGCAGAGACACAGGCAGAGGAAAAAGCAGGCTCCATGTAGGAGCCCGACATGGGACTCGATCCCAGGGCTCCAGGATCATGCCCTGAGCCAAAGGCAGGCGCTAAACTACTGAGCCACCCAGGGATTCCCTGGACCATATTAGTATTGATGAATGCCCTAGGATTTGACCAAACCAAGCAATTCCAAGCATTGGCAAGGTGGCTGGGTCAGGCAGATTTGGAACAGTGCTAAGGATTAATCAAGAGATTGTCTCCAAATTCTATATCTAAGTCAAGTTGCCACTCCTTTGTGAAGGCCACGGAAAGCAGCTCATTTATTATCTCATTCAACAAACACTTGTTGAAAGCTACCATATGGCATAGAGCACTAGCAATACCTCAACGAAACTCACAGGCCATATCCTTGCTCCCAAGGACTCTACTTCCAGTGGAGGGAGATAGACAAGAAACAAACAGATGATTCCAAGTAGTATAAATCCTATTAAAAAAAAAGAAAAAAAAAAACTAAAGCAGTATAAGAATATTAGAGTATGCCAGGGTGAAGAATGGGGGATAGAAAATGAAAAGGAAGATTTCTTTGATATGCTCTCATGGGAGTAGTGATTAGAAATAAGTGAGGGAGGAAGCTCAGAAGATCTCTGGGGAAGATCATTCCAATCACAGGGAATAGTGAGAGAAAACCATGAGGCAGGAGCATGCGTGGCGTGTTGAAGGCATAGCGAGGGAGACAGAGTGGCTGAACTGGCATGAGAAAGGTATAAACTGGTAGGGGGTGAGGTCAGAGGTAAAGGGGTCAGATTATACAGGGCTTTACAAGGTCATTATAAGGTCATTATACAAGGTCATTATAAGAACTGGCTTTTACTCTGAGATGGGAAATGATTGGAGGGATATAGGGATAATCAGATATTCAAACTTCCTGAAGAAATGACTTGAATACCTTGTCAGAAGAACCCTTCAAGGATTAACAAATGAAAATGCTGTCTCCACACCTAAATCTGGGAAATGCCCAAGGGGTAGTGAAAGGGGAGGTGGGCGGGGGGTTGGGGTGACTGGGTGATGGGCACTGAGGGGGGCACTTGGCAGGATGAGCACTGGGTGTTATGCTATATGTTGGTAAATTGAACTCCAATAAAAAAAATTTTAAAAAAAAGAGAGAATGTTGTCTCCAGGAGAATGGAATCCAATTAAATATATGGGACTGGGTCTAAATATTTTTTCTAAATATGGTTATAAATCTGATGATAATTTACCTTTGAAAGAGATGCTCTCTAGAGGAAAAAAAAAACCCTGATAATCACAGAATAAATAAAAGACTGGAAATGGAAAAAGGAGGTAAGTAAAAGGGATTAACTTGTTTTGTACAGCATACAATAAAAACATTGTTGTTTGTTTTTGCTTTGTGGCAAGTTCAATACAAATTTAAGAATGCTTTGAAAAGCTTTGCGATAACCACTTCTAGAATTAAAAGCGAATGTCTACCTTTTAAATCATTGCAGAAAATAATAACAAACAAAAATTGTCTATAAAAAGTCTAAGAGGTAATAAAACAATAAAAGACAATTGTTAAGAACCAGAGAGCTTTATAAGATGGTAGGAGAAGTAAAATCAAACATATTAGTGATGATAAATGAAAATTAATTAAATTTCTTATCAAAAGAAAAATGCTCTCAGGCTCTGCTGTTTTTTCCTGTGATGAGCTACTTGCAAGAGACCTAGTGACAGTAAGATATAGTAAGACGCCACACACACTGACACACACACGCACGATGAGATAAGCAGCAATATATCAGTCAATCAAACACAAGTACAAAAAAAAAAAAACCCCATGAAAATCAGAGAGTGCTAATTGGAATAAAAAGAATAATTTATATCAATAAAATATGTTATCTATAATGAAAACGGAGCCATCAGGGGGCTCTATGTGCTATCATAACATGAAAGTATACAAAAGTTAGAAGTTCTGTAATTGAATTTAAAAAAACAAAACACAGAAGGAATGAAAGAGAGAAAAAAATGACCAAACTGAAATGTTTCACTATCGGAATATGACAGATCGTAGGAAAATTATAAATAAATAAGGATAGGTCATCAAGATGGCAACATAGATTGCTCTCAGCTTGAGTGTCCTTCAATGAGATCAACTAGGACCCATTCACAGACAAGACACGTCTGTGGAAATCCCAGAACCTGGGGGGAGGCTGCGGCACCCCAACCACAGAGACAGGGGCAGCATTAGAAGAGAAAGAGGAGCAAGTACCCTCTGACCACAGCACCCCACCCCCAGGTGCAAGAGGGCACAGCACCCAGAGGATACTTTAGGGCCTCCGATTACTTCGAAGGGAAAAGAGAGCCCACTGCGGACATCCAGCTACCCCAGCATGGTGGGACACTTTCTGGGAGGCCTCACCACCACTCAGGCCTCACCTGATGGAGATCACTGGGAAAATCTGTGGCACTCAAACGCTGGAAATCAGACAGGAGAAGAAGGGAGGCAAAACTTCCAGCAGCCAGCCTTGGGTCTTTGCAGGCCGTGTTCCTGTGTGCAGTGGCACCCAAGCAGAAATCCAAGACAGTGGCTCTACCCATCTGCAAAGCCCATCTGGTGGCTCCATCTGACCAGTAGCTCAGTTGGCAAATCTGCCTGACTCGGTTCCACAACTACACCAGCCATGGATCCCGTTCACAGGGTAGATTCACCATTGCTGGGGTTGGCTGGGGCGGGGGGCAGGGGCAAACGGGCTGAGGTGCTCAAAGGGTATAAACTTCCAGTTATTAGATGAATGAGTTCCGGGTCCGTGATGTACATATAATGTACAAAACTGTATTGTGTACTTACAAGCTGCTGTGAGGGTAGATCTTTAAAGATGTCACCATCCAAAAAATAAATTGGTGACTGTGTGAGCGGATGGATGTCTTGACTAACCTATCAGTCATCATTTGGCAACATATGCATATATTAAATATATGGGGCACCTTAAAGTTGCACAATTTTACATGTAAATTATATGTCACAAAGCTAGAAAAATAATATACTACAAGATGTTGAGTTTGAGTGATAAATTGAGTAATAAATGTATGTATGTATATGACCTGTTGGGAAGTTCTTTGACTGCACTTAAATATATGCCCAGAATCCCACTACGGATGATCACCTGCAGTGCTACCATCCTCATCAAAGCCAGAGACAACGTCCTATTATGGTCAGAATAGAAGTCCTGGCTCACAAGGGTTTACAGGAAGCAGACTTCCACTAAATCCCTAGTCCCAACTCCTGGTACTCAACATTCCCCATAAAACAATCAACTCAGTTGCAGGCATTCTTACCTCTCCATCAATAGGGCATCTGTACAGGCTCTTCCGGCTACTTAGATGCTCTTTTTCCAAGATGGCTACAAGGATCACTTTCTCACATCTTTCAAGAACTGAATCCAATATGACCTCCTTCCATTCCCAAAGCAGATTTACTCCCTTTACTCTTTATTTTGTTCCAAAGCACGTATCACCTTGTAACATATTACATAATTTATTAATTAGGCTAATAGTCTATATTCACACAACACACACAAAGACACCCCCCCCCCCCGCACACACACACACTCACTGGAATGTACGCTTCATGAGGAGAGGGCCTGTTGCCTGTTTTATTCAATCATATATTGCGATGTGTAAGACACTGCCTGACACAGAGTAGATATTCAATATATATTTGTTGTTCAAATGAAAGATCTACAATATATACACACACGTATCCTTATATCTTACAGCAAATAATATGCACATGTTATACATGATGTAGAAACATATTAACATGAAGGGCAATTCTTTTTTCTTATTTTCATGATTGCTATTTATTTATTTATTTATTTTTTGTAAATTTATTTTTTATTGGAGTTCAATTCGCCAACTTATAGAATAACACCCAGCGCTCATCCCATCAAGTGCCCCCTCAGTGCCCGTCACCCAGGTCCCCCATCCCCCTGCCCACCTCTCCTTCCCCAACCCTTTGTTTGTTCCTCAGTTAGGAGTCTCTCATGTTCTGTCTCCTTTCTGATATTTTCACTCATTTTTTCTCCTTTCCCCTTTATTCCCTTTCACTGTTTTTTATATTCCCCAAATGAATGAGACCATATAATGTTTGTCCTTCTCCGATTGACTTACTTCACTCAGCATAATACTCTCCAGTTCCATCCACGTCGAAGCAAATGGTGGGTATTTCTCGTTTCTAATGGCTGAGGAATATTCCATTGTATACATAAACATGAAGGGTAATTCTAATATAATGTTAAGAGTTAAAAAGCCAATTAGCATAAGATATGCACAATATGTTACCTTTGGTGTAAGGAAAGAATATCTGTGTGTATGTATATGTATGAGCAATAAAAGGTATCTGAAAGATATACATCCAATTCCTTATAGTTCTTATCTATAGGTGGTGATTATGGGTAAATTTTATTCCATTCCTTGTTTTTGTATCTCCCATATTTTCTAGAAGGCAAACACATTAATTTTTAATCAGAGAAAACGATAAATGTTATTTTTAAAGAGTGTTACGACTGTCTGGCACTAAGATATTCTAAAATGTGTTTTAAAACTACCATAGCTAAAAAAAAAAAAAAAAAAAAAAAAAAAAAAAACTACCATAGCTGACTTATAAAATTGAAGTATGAACCAGGAGACAGATCGATGGACAAAAATACTCCTGAAAGAGGCCACTAAAATGTATTTGATATTAATCAAGTTTACGCAAATGGTTTTCGTCCTGTGTATCCATTTGACCATATGGTAGTAGCCTTTTGGAACTGGGGTGGGAAAGGATTCTGAGACCAAATACAGGTTCAGTGGGCAGAGAGCTCGAAGGTGTAGGCATGTCTCCCATAACTACAGGAAGGAGTGGCAGCATGCCCAACATCCTGAATTTAGTGTTTGCACAATGGTCTTAAGTCAGCAGGGCAGCATTAAATTACGCAGTAAATTTTATTTGTAACAATTGCTGGTTTGAACAAAGTCAATTTCAAGTTTCATCTCACACGTCATACACCAAAGCAGGGGCAGGAGGCTGGCTGTATGAAAGAGCTGTACGATTTTAAAAAGCCTCAGAAAAATACTAGTGAATTAATTATCTTTGGATTGGAAAACTGTGTTTTAATCAAAAGTTAAATAAAACAAAAAAACCCAAAGAATTCTAAGTTTGACAATTTTATCAGTAAAAGTTGGATACCGAGATACGCATAATAGGAATGAAAGAAAATGTCCTAAACTTAAACAATAGCTACTGTTGGGTAAATGGGCACATTTCATTTCTTCTTCATATTTTTTATTTTTTCCCCAATTTTCTACAGTGAATGTGCATTGTCATTTAAATGCGAAGAATACAATGCATTATAAAATGAAAAATTTGCCCTCTAGATAGTTGGAAATAGAAGATTGGAGTTCAGGAGAGGTAAGGGCTGTTGTGGATGAGGAGTAAAGACAAAGTGCTTGGGAGATACCAAGTCAGAGGAAGGAAAAAAGAAACATCCAGTTTTCTTACATCCCCAGCTGAAGAGGGCCAAGGGATGTTGTGTCAGGGTGAAGGGCTTCTAACACATTCCACAAATGTGGAGCAGTAGAAAACAACTCCTACTTTTCTGTTTTACACTTTTGCGAAATTGATGTGCCCTCCCTCTACCAGTCCCATTTGCACCTGGCCCCCAACCTCTGTCGCGGTGTCCCATGTGGTACTGGGATTGCCCAGCAGCATCTCTGTGCCTCCATCAGACTCTCAGTGTCTGGAGGACAAAGCCCTCATTCTCTCTCTCTCTCTCTCTCTCTCTCTCTCTGTCTGTCTCTCCTTAAATTTTTTCATCTTTATTGAGGTATGGCTAACATAAACATTCTATGTATTAAGGTGTACAATGTGATATTTAGCTATATGTACACATTGTGAAATCACTGCCACAGTCAAGCTAATTAAAGTATCCATGACTTTAGTTACCATTTTCTTTCTTTTCTTTTTTTTTTTTTAGTTACCATTTTCTTTCCTATTTGTAATTTTTTTGGTAGGGAGAAAGAAAATTTCAAGTGTGCGATACTTTATTATTTACTGTATTTATGTTGCTGTACATTAGGTCTCTAAAACTTATTCTTCTTCCATCCTGATACTCACTTTGACTATTTTACATTCTACTTGTTAGTGAGATCATGCAGTATTTGTCTATGTCTGCCATATTTCATTTAACATAACGTCCTCCGGGTCCATCCATGTTGTCACAAGTGTCAGGATTTCCTTCTTTTGTACACTTTTAGCTTTATTTTATTTTATTTAATTCTAGTATAGTTAATACGGGGTTAAATTAGTTTCAGATGTACAATACAGTGATTCAACGATTCTACATATTACTTAGGGTTCGTCAAGATAAGTGTACTCTTAACTTCCTCTACCTGTTCCCCCCACCCTTACCCCTCACCTCTCTGGTAACCATCAGCTTGTTCTCCAGAGTTAAGTGTCTGGTTTTTGGGTTTTCTCTCTCTCTTTTCCCTTTGTTTATTTCATTTCTTAGATTCTACATATGAGTGAAATCATACAGTATTTGTCTTTCTCTGACTTATTTTGCTTAACAGTGTGCTTTCTAGATCCATCCATATTGGGGCAAATGACAAGATTTCATTCTTTTTCTGTGGCTGAGCAATATTTCATTGTATGTCTATATACCACATCTTTTTTCATGTATCGATGGATACTCAGGCTGCTTCCATAATTTGGCTAGGATAATTAATGTTGCAATAAACATAGGGGTGCATATATCCTTTCAAATTAATGTTTTTGTCTTCTTTGGGTAAATATCCAGTGGTGTGATTGCTGGATTATATGGTAGTTCTTTTTTTTTTTTTAAGGGAGAGAAAGCACATGCTTGTGCATGAGTAGGGGCTGAGGAGGGCCAGAGGGAGAGAGAGAAAATCTTAAGCAGGCTCCATGCATGGAGCCCCACGCGGGGCTTGATCTCACAACCCTGAGATCATGATCTGAGCCAAAATCAAGAGTCAGACGCTTAACTGACTGAGCCACCCAGGCATCCCATATAGTAGCTCTATTTTTAATTTTTTGAGTAAACTCCATACCTGATCACTATAAGTACAATTTCTAAAATTTCATCATTTCTTTATTGTGCCTGGTACACAGTAGGGATTTAGTAGTTATCTACTTCACTGAATCTTATCTGGAACAGAGATACACACAGAAGACAAAGGCCTAATGATTCATCAGGTCATTTCATGACCTATCTCTCTTGTTAGTTTTCTTTAGCATGAAGGGCTTTGTGAGGGAGGTGGAAGGTAAATTTTGAAATGAGTGTCTGAAAGGCTTACATCATGTTATCTCTGAATTAGACCTACTTGACAAATGGTTGAAATATATCACTTTATTTTCCTCCTGAAAAATCCCTTCACAATTCCAAAGTTGATGTGATGCTAGATGTGGATCTAGCTGTTATCAAAGTAATAAAATTCTACTAAGTGTCATGTGGTAATTAGTATGGACAAGTCATTGAACTATCCTCACACCACAACGTGATACCTCTAATCCTTACAAGAAATTCACAAAGTGGGCATGAATATTACCATTTGATTACATATGAGGAAACTGATGCTCAGAGTAGTTAAGTCACTTTTCTAAGATCGACAACAAGTGAGAGAGAGAATCAGGAAGTTGTTTCAGTTCAAAAATATCCAAAGCTCAAGACTAACTGAAGCCAAATGGCAATGCAAACATAGCAAACTAAATAACTAAATACCAAAAAAAAAAAAAAAGGAAGAAAGAAAGAGAAAGAAAGATGGAAAATGGCAAAGAATGTAGAGTGCAAAGTATGTTCATGGTTGATAAGTTTGGAGATGAGGAGGTAAAAAGGAAAGGTGATGAATACACTGACTTACTGGGTGTGAGGTGAAGGCAGATCATCAAGCAGCCGGGCCTAATGGCCATCTGACAGGAAGCAAGCAGAAGATGAGAGCAGCTGGATAAAATGGGGTTATCTGGAAGAGTCCATTGACAAGTGTAAAGCAGAAGGGAAGCTATAGGCTCCTAAGCTCATTGGGAGAAAAAGGAAATGGTTAAGAAAATGAGGATTGAAGTGTCCTAGGCTTTAGGCTTTTTTTTTTTTTTAAGAACCTATTTATTCATTTGAAAGAGTTTGAGAGAAAGCATGAGAGGGATGAGTGAGAGAGAGGGAGAGGGAGAAGCAGACACCCCACTGAGCAGGGAGCCCGAAGAGGGGCTCAATCCCAGGATCCCGGGATCATGACCTGAGCCAAAGGCAGACACTTAACCAACTTGAGCCACCTAGGTGCCCTGGTGTCCTAGGTTTAAAAAATGGGGATTTGCATAGCTTTATGGCAACAAACTGGGAAAACAATAAAGGACCTCTTCTGGTGCTCCACACTACCAGAGTCATTTAGCAAATTTGACAATTACCAATACCTAGAGACATTCTTCATGTCCAGCTTTTATGACAGGCTAGCATTGAAGAATGCAGCTCTTACCAACAGCTGGATCACTGAGAAGCTGCCAGTGCTATTTTAGAGTGAGAGCAGATTAGGAAGGGCTGGCCATATTATGTGGCTCTGGGCAAGCTAAACCCTCAGTGCCTCAGTTTTCTCAATGGTAAAATGGGAAGGATAATAGTAACTACCTCTTCAAGATTCTTGTAAAAATTAAATGAATGGATTTATGTAAAACTCTTAGAATGCTACTTAATATATAAGTGTTTGATAACTAAAATCAAATATTAAGAAGAAAAAAATGCAGCTTCCAATGATTTTCAACATATGATTAGCCCTGAAAGTGAAGTCCTTATTGTTGGATCTCAAATCAATGTTGAATTTGTTTCCCTAAAGCATAATCCTAGCTAGGACTGTGGGATGAGTTCATATCTTCACCACAGATCCCCCTTTTCATGATAAATACCTAACCTGCCTGCGGATTTCTTGCCCAGAATACTAATTAGAAGGAGATATTAAAGACATAGTTACCTGGAAAATAATCAAATGATTTTTTTTTTTAAGTTGAAAGCTTACCCACCAGGGTTCATTCTTTTTTTTTATTCAGCAAATAGTTTTTTTTTTACTGTACTTGAAATAAATATTATCCTTAGGTCAGCATTTTTTATTTTTGTTCTTTTTTAAAGAAAGATTTTATGTATTTATTCATGAGAGATAGAGATAGGCAGAGACTTAGGCAGAGGGAGAAGAGTGGGGAGCCTGATGCAGGAGTCAACCCCAGGATCCTGGGATCATGACCTGAGCTAAAGGCAGATGCTCAACCACTGAGCCACCCAGGGACCCCTAGCATTTTTTTCCTTTGAACACTCTTACTTTGGAAATTCAAGATACTTTAAAACTAAGAAGTGTAGTATATAGTGCAGGCATATTTTAATACAATTTGAAAATCACTAGATCATTCAGAAAATACGCCAAGTATAAATGCTTGCATACATCTTTTAATTTCTTTTTTTAAGATTTTATTTATTTATTCATGAGAGACAGAGAGAGAAAGAGACAGAGACAGAGACAGAGGCAGAGAGAGGCAGAGACACAGGCAGAGACACAGGCAGAGAGAGAAGCAGGCTCCATGCAGGGAGCCCAACATGAGACTCGATCCCAGGTCTCCAGGATCATGCCCTGGGCTGAAGGCAACACTAAACTGCTGGGCCACCGGGGCTGTCCCATCTTTTAATTTCTCTTAGAAGTGGATCATTCTTACCCTAAGGGAAGAATAAAAAACACTGACAAAATCTTCATGATAGATACTAATACAAGTTTTTCAGAGAGAAAAAAACCAAACAAGCCCAAACAAACCAACAAGTTTGATGAGGTACAACCAGAGATGGGTTTTCACATATATATTTCTATAGATAAATTTCATCATCACTGGGTCACTCAGGAAAGAAATTAAAATACTCAAATACTTATTTTCTAGAAAACTCACAAATATTTATGGAGTAAGATAAATAAATTTGATACTAGAAATTATTGATTGATATTTAGAATAAGATGGAAGTATCTAAAAAAGAAGTCTCAAGTGCCTGGGTGGCTCAGTGGTTGAGCATCTGCCTTTGGCTCAGGGCATGATCCCGGGGTCCTGGGATCGAGTCCTGCATCAGGTTCCCAGTGGGGAGCCTGCTTCTTCCTCTTGCTGTGGCTCTGCCTCTCTCTCAGTGTCAATTAAGAGTAAATAAAATAAAATAAAATAAAATAAAATAGAAGTCTCAAGGGTACTGTAGCAGAAATTTCTCAAAATCTATATAGTAAGTAGAAAATACTGCTCCTTCTTTGCTACAAAATATACCTTTGATTATTTGCTTATAGGAGAGAGTGAAAGATTTCTGATAGTACTTTCTCTCTATATATTTTTGTTATTATGTGTTCTATTTATCAATAAACTCCCAAAAAGAAGAATTTCTGTAAGTCGTATCATGTGATTATAATGAAATAAAAGTAAAAAAAAATAGCTAAGTTTTAACCAAAAAACCCAAAAGGATGATAGTGTATTAAAAATATTGTATAATATAGGTAATCAAAATTTAAATAATGGACTATTTAAAAATAACAACAATATAGTACTTAATAAAACCATAATTATAAAGCCAAATTATAAATAATTATTTAGGTTTAAATGCTTTTATTACTAAAAATATTCTAAGCATTAATCTCAAAATATTAGAAAAGAACAATTTTAAAGAAAAATATGGGAATAGAACCATAAAATAATAATTTATTATGTAGAAAAGAGGAAGCTGGTGAAATTAATAAATAAGCCAAATAAATGATTTATTTAGAAAAATAAAAGTTGTTTAAAATTCAAGTAGTGTAACCAAGACAAAAGGAAAAGATAGGAATAGACAACAATAGAAATATCAATGGTTATACACCAGATACAGATATATATTTTTTAAGTTTTTAAAAATTTATTTATTCATGAGAGACACAGAGAGAGAGGCAGAGACACAGGCAGAGGTAGAAGCTGGCTCCATGCAGGGAACCTGATGCGGGAAGTGATCCCTGGTCTCCAGGATCAAGTCCTGGGCCAAAGGCAGAGCTAAACCGATGAGCCACCTGGGGGCTCAATACAGATATATTTCTAAACTAATAAATTTACATTTAAAATTCTGACAAACCAAGGATGAACTAGGAATTATAAATTAAACAATAGAAAAGTCAATAAACTTAAGGGTGGGGGAAACTGTTTAAGTAATGTAGCCAGAAAAATATTGCACAGTTTTACGGTCTCTTTTTAAAAAAGTGAAGAAATATGTTATATAAACAACTCCAAAATACAGCCAAAAAGGGAAAGTTTCACATGCTGTCCTAATCCTGGCACCAAAATCTGACCTACGTGGGGGGTGAGGTGGAGACCAATCTCACTTAAGAATCAAGAGACCAAAATCTTAAATTAAATTTAGGTATATAATGCAATACATGATTATATATTCTCTGGGAATGATGACAGAGTTAAAATTATGAAAAGTTTTAACTTAAGTCACCCCATAAAAAGGATATGGGAACAAAATTATGTGATTATTTAAGTAGATGTCCAAGTCATGACAAGTATCTCATGGTAAATTTGTCCATACTCATTTTTAAATATGATACTATACAATCAATATCTCATTTAGGTCTGTGGAGAGTGGCTTAACAAATTTAATCTAAGGTTCAAGATTGCCCCGGGGGACGAGGCAAAATGGCGGAAGAGCAGGGTCCCTAAGTCACCTGTCCTCACCAACTTACCTAGGTAACTTTCAAATCATCCTGAAAACCTATGAATTCGAACTGAGATTTAAAAACCTCTTTTTTTTTTAAAGATTGCATTTATTTATTCATGAAAAATACACACATAGAGAAAGAGAGAGGCAGAGACACAGGCAGAAGGAGAAGCAGGCTCCATGCAGGAAGCCCGATGCAGGACTTGATCTCGGGTCTCCAGGATCACACCCTGGGCCTAAGGCCGGCTTCAAACTGGTGAGCCCACCCAGGGATACCCTCACCTGAGATGTAAAGAGAGAACAGCTGAAACACTACAGAGAGAAGAGTTTGAGCATCTAACAAGTACAACTCCTTTTTAGCCACTCTGCACTGAGCAAAATGACTAGAAAGAAGAACTCACCAAAATAGGAAGAATCAGAAACAGTCCTCTCTGTCACAGAGTTACAGAAGCTGGATTATAATTCTATGTTAGAAAGCCAATTCAGAAGCACAATTATAAAGCTACTGGTGGCTCTGGAAAAAAGCATAAAGGATTCAAGAGACTTCATGACTGCAGAATTTAGATCTAATCAAGCATAAATGAAAAATCAATTAAATGAGATGCAATCCAAATTGGAGGTCCTAATGAGGAGGTTAATGAGGTAGAAGAATGAGTGAGTGACATAGAAGACAAGTTGATGGCAAGGAAGGAAGCTGAGGAAAAAAGAGAAAACAAAAGATCATGAGGAAAGGTTAAGGGAAATAAATGACAGCCTCAGAAGGAAACATCTATGTTTAATTGTGGTTCCAGAGGGCGCCGAGAGGGACAGAGGACCAGAAAGCATATTTGAACAAATCATAGCTGAGAACCTCCCTAACTTGGGGAAGGAAACAGGCATTCAGATCCAGGAGATAGAGAGGTCCTCCCTAAAATCAATAAAAACCATTCAACACCTTGACATTTAATAGTGAAACTTGCAAATTCCAAAGACAAAGAGAAAATCATTAAAGCAGCAAGAGACAAGAGATCCCTAACTTATATGGGGAGAAATATTAGGTTAACAGCAGACCTCTCCACAGTGACCTGGCAGGCCAGAAAGGGATGGCAGGATATGTTCAGGGTCCTAAATGAGAAGAATCTGCAGCCAAGAATACTTTATCCAGCAAGGCTCTCATTCAGAATAGAAGGAGAGATAACGAGCTTCCAAGGTAGGCAGAAACTGAAAGAATATGTGACCACCAAACTAGCTCTGCATGAAATATTAAGGGGGACTCTGTAAAACAAAGAGGATGTCCAAAGACATAATACACAACAACAGGGACTGAATAGGTATTATGATGACACTAAATTCATATCTTTCAATAGTAACTCTGAACATAAATGGGCTTAATGATCCCATCAAAAGACGCAGGGCTTCAGACTGGATAAAAAAGCAAGACCCATCTATTTTCTGTCTACAAGAGACTCATTTTAGACCTAAGGATATCTATAGCCTGAAAATAAAAGTTTGGAGAACCATTCACCATTCAAATGGTCCTCAAAAGAAAACGGATAGCCATCCTCATATCAGATAAAATAAAGTTTATCCCAAGACTGTAGTAAGAGATGAAGAGGGACACTATATCATACTTAAAGGATCTATCCAACAAGAGGACCTAACAATCATGACTATTTAGGCCCCGAATGTGGGAGCTGCCAAGTATATCAATCAATTAATAACCAACGTTAAGACATACTTAGATAATAATACACTAATACCGGGAGACTTCAACATGGCACTTTCTGCAAATGACAGGTTTAACTACAACATCTCCCATGCAACAAGAGCTTTAAATGATACACTGGACCAGATGGATTTCACAGATATTTACAGAACTTTACATCCAAACGCAACTGAATACACATTCTTCTCAAGTGCACATGGAACTTTCTCCAGAATAGACCACATACTCGGTCACAAATCAGGTCTTAACTGATACCAAAAGATTGGGATCATCCCCTGCATATTTTCAGACCATAATGCTTTGAAACTGGAACTAAATCACAAGAAGAAATTTGGAAGAAATTCAAACACGTGGAAGATAAAGACCATCAGCTAAAAGATGAAAGGGTCAACCAGGAAATTAGAGAAGAATTAAAAAGATTCATAGAAACCAATGAGGATGAAGATACAACCGTTCAAAATCTTGGGATACAGCAAAAGCAGTCCTGAGAAGGAAATACATCACAATACAAGCATCCCTTAAAAAACTGGAAAAAAACTCAAATATACAAGCTAACCTTGCACCTAAAGGAACTGGAGAAAAAACAGCAAATAAAACTTACACCCAGCAGAAGAAGAGAGTTAATAAAGATTCAAGCAGAACTCAATGAGATAGAGACCAGAAGAACTGTAGAACAGATCAACAAAACCAGGAGTTAGTTCTTTGAAAGAATTAATAAGATAGATAAACCATTAGCCAGCCTTATTAAAAACAAAAGAGAAAAGATTCTAATTAATAAAATCATGAATGAAAAAGGAGAGATCAATGAGAGACTCCTAACTCTGGGAAATGAACAAGGGGTGGTGGAAAGGGATGTGGGTGGGGGTGTGGGTGACTGAGTGACGGGCACTGAAGGGGCACTTGAATGGATGAGCACTGGGTGTTATGCTATATGTTGGCAAATTGAACTCCAATGAAAAAAATAAAAATAAAAATAAAAGAAAGAAAAAAATGAAAAAGGAGAGATCACAACCAATACGAAGAAAATACAAACAATTTTAAAAACATATTATGGGCAGATATACGCCAATAAATTAGGCAATCTAGAAGAAATGGATGCATTTCTGGAAAACCACAAACTACCAAAACTGGAACAGGAAGAAATACCTGAACAGGCCAATAACCAGGGAGGAAACTGAAGCAGTCATCAAAAACCTCCCAAGACACAAAATTCCAGGGCCAGATGGCTTCCCAGGGGAATTCTATCAAACGTATAAAGAAGAAACAATACCTATTCTACTAAAGCTGTTCCAAAAGATAGAAAGGGATGAAGTACTTCTAAACTCATTCTATGAGGCCAGCATCACCTAATTCCAAAATCAGACAAAGACCTCCCCAAAAAGGAGAATTATAGACCAATATCCCTGAAGAACACAGATGCAAAAATTTTCAACAAGATACTAGCCAGTAGGATCCAACAATACCTTAAGAAGATTATTCACCATGACCAAGTGGGATTTATCCTCAGGAGGCAAGGCTGGTTCAACACTCGTAAAGCAATCAATGTGATACATCATATCAACAAGAGAGAAAACAAGAACCATATGATCCTCTACATAGGTGCAGAGAAAGCATTTGACAAAATACAGCATCCATTCCTGATCAAAACTCTTCAGAGTGTAGGGATAGAGGGACCATTCCTCAGCATCTTAAAAGCTATCTATGAAAAGCCCACAGCAAATATAATTCTCAATGGGGAAACACTGTCAGCCTTTCCCCTAAGATTAGGAACAGGACAGGGATGTCCACTCCCACCACTGCTATTCTACATAGTACTAGAAGTGCTCACCTCAGCAATCAGGCAACAAAAAGAAATAAAAGGCATTCAAATTGGCAAAGAAGAAATCAAACTCTCCCTCTTTGCAGATGACATGACACTGTACGTAGAAAACCCAAAAGAATCCACCCCAAGATTGCTAGAACTCATACAGCAATTTGGCAGTGTGGCAGGATACAAAATCAATGCCCAGAAGTCAGTGGAATTTCTATACAATGAGACTGAAGAAAGAGAAATTAAGGAGTCAATCCCATTTACAATTGCACCCAAAAGCATAAGATACCTAGGAATAAACCTAACCAAAGAAGTAAAGGATCTATACCCTAAAAACCTCAGAACACTTCTGAAAGAAATTCAGGAAGACGCAAAGAGATGGAAAAATATTCCATGCTCATGGATTGGAAGAATTAATATTGTGAAAATGTCCATGCTACCCAGGGCAATTTACACATTTAATGCAATCCCTATCAAAATACCATGGACTTTCTTCAGAGAGTTGGAACAAATCATTAAGATTTGTGTGGAAAATATCAGAAAGGGAGACAGAATATAAAGACTCCTAACTCTGGGAAACGAACTATGGGTGGTGGAAGGGGAGGAGGGCGGGGGTTGGGGGTGAATGGGTGACGGGCACTGAGGGGGGCACTTGACAGGATGAGCACTGGGTGTTATTCTGTGTGTTGGCAAATTGAACACCAATAAAAAATAAATTTATTATAAAAAAAAAAGAAAAGAAAAGACCCCGAATAGCCAGGGGAATACTGAAAAAGAAAACCAGAGCCAGGGCCATCACCATGCAGGTTTCAAGTTGTACTACAAAGCTGTGATCATCAACACAGTGTGGTACTGGCACAAAAACAAACACATAGATCAATTGAACAGAATAGAGAATCCAGAAAGATACATCCATGAAGGCAAGGGAAACAAAATAAAAAATGAATTATTGGGACTTCATCAAGATGAAACACTTCTGCACAGCAAAAGAAACAGTCCACAAAACTAAAAGACAACCTACAGAATGGGAGAAAATATTTGCAAATGACGTATCAGATAAAAGGTTCATATCCACGATCTATAAAGAACTTATTAAACTCCACAGCAAAGAAACAAACAATCCAATCATGAAATGGGCAAAAGACATGAAGAGAAATCTCACAGAGGAAGACATAGACATGGCCAACATGCACATGAGAAAATGCTCCGCATCACTGGCCATCAGGGAAATACAAATAAAAACCACAATGAGATACCACCTCACCCCAGTGAGAATGGGGAAAATTAACAAGGCAGGAAACCACAAATGTTGGAGAGGATGTGGAGAAAGGGGAACCCTCTTGCACTGTTGGTGGGAATGTGAACTGGAGCAGCCACTCTGGAAAACTGTGTGGAGGTTCCTCAAAGAGTTAAAAATAGACCTGCCCTACGACCCAGCAATTGCACTGCTGGGGATTTACCCCAAAGATACAGATGCAGTGAAAGACCGAGACACCTCCACCCCAATGTTCATAGCAGCAATGTCCACAATAGCTAAACTGTGGAAGGAGCCTCGGTGTCCATCGAAAGATGAATGGATAAAGATGTGGTCTATGTATATACAATGGAATATTACTCAGCCATGAAAATCGACGAATACCCACCATTTGCTTCAATGTGAATGGAACTGGAGGGTATTATGCTGAGTGAAGTAAGTCAATCGGAGAAGGACAAATATTATATCGTCTCATTCATTTGGTGAATACAAAAAATAGTGAAAGGGAATAAAGGAGAAAGGAGAGGAAATGAGTGGGAAATATCAGTCAGGGTGACAGCACATGAGAGACTCTAAATCTTGGAAATGAACAAGGGGTGGTGGAAAGGGAGGTGGGCGGGGGTTGGGGTGACTGGGTGATGGGCACTGAGGGGGGTACTTGATGGGATGAGCACTGGGTGTTATGCTATATGTTGGCAAATCGAACAATAAAAAATATATATACAAGAAATAAAATGCAATAAAATAAAAATAAGTTTAGCTCAGTTAAAAGCAAACAATAAAAATTTTAATCTAAGGTTCATATGATTTATTTGGAGTAATAAAAAGATAACCAAGGGAGACATATAATATCCATTATTAGAATAGCCAAGGCAATCTTGAATAAGAACAAAATTGAAGGCACCACGCTTCCTGATTTCAACCTGTATTACTAAGCCAGATAATGAAAACAGTATGGTATTGGCATAAAATCAGACACACTGATCATGGAGCAGAATGCAGAGGCCAGAAATAAGCCCACAGATATATGGTCAATTAATTTTCAACAAAAGAGCCAAGAACATACAAGAGGGAAAGGTTAGTCACATGCTAAAGAAGGAACTGGACCCTTTCCTACAGCATCCACAAAATTCAACTCAAAATGGATTAAAGACTTGAATTTTAGAGACCTCTTGAGTGAAAAGATCTGAAACCATAAACTTTATAGAGGAAAACATAAAGGGTACAGTGTCTAGACATCAATTGGTCTTGACAATGCTTTTTTTTTTTTTTTGGTTTGATACCAAGAAAAAAGAGAAAAAATCAAAATAAACAGTGGGACTAATGCAAACTAAAAAGTTTCTGCACAGCAAAGGAAATTGTCAACAAAATGAAAAGGCAACCTACGTAATGGGAGAAAATATCCGCAAACCACATCCAACAAGGAGTTAATATTCAAAATACACAAAAAGTCATACAACTCAATAGCAAAAAAAACCCCTAATAACCCAATTTAGATATGGGCAAAGGATCTGATTCGACATTTTCCCAGAGAAGACATGCAAATGGCTAAGAGATACATGAAAAGATGTTCAACATCACTTGTCATCAGGGAAACGGAAAGCAAAACCACAATGAGATATTACTTCTCACCTGTCAAGATACCTTTTTTATTAAAAAGACAAGATAACAAATGCTGATGATGATGTGGAGAAAAAGAAACCCTTGCACAGTACTCGTGGGTGAGTATATAAACTGGTGCAGCCACTATGGAAACAGCATGGAAGTTCCCCCAAGAAATTAAAAGTAGAAGTACCATGTGATCCATCAATTCCACTTGTGGGCATATAACCAAAGGGAACAAAACCACTACCTTAAAAAGGTACCTGTGCTCCTATGTTCACTGCAGTGTTATTCATAATAGCCAAGGTGCGGAAACCATCTAAGTTTCCACAGGTGTATTGACTGGTGAATGAATAAAGACAATGATATAGATATAGATGATATAGATATAGATATAGATATAGATATAGATATAGATATAGATATATAGATATAATAGGTAGATAGATATAGATGATATAGATATATATTCCTAATATATATAATGACATATATTACAATAAAAAATTCATATATGACATATATGACATATATCCTGCCATTAGCAACAACATGCATGAACTCTAAGGGGATTACACTCAGTAGAAAAGCCAAAGAAAGATAAACGCTGTATGCTCTCGTGTGTATGTGGAATCTAAGGCAAAAAAGTCAAACTCACAGAAAAGGAGAGCAGAATGGTGGTTGGCAGGAACTGTAGGTGGGGATGGGGGCTAGGGAGAGGCTGGTAAAAGGTACAAACTATTAGTAGCAAGATGAATGAGGTCTGAGGGAACAATGTATAACATAGTGACTAGTGTTTACAATATTACATGGTATAATTGAAATTTGCAGAGAGTAGATCTCAAGTTTTTTTTTTTTCATCAGAAAAAGAGAAATATGTGAGCTCACTGATGTAGTAATTAACTTGGTGGTGGGAATCCTTTCACGACGTATACATAAATCATCACGTTGTACACTTTAAATATATTGCACTTTTATTTGTCAGTTATACCTTAATAAAGCTAAAAAAATCCATATGAACTTTAAAATTATAACAGAATAAAAAAAAATAAAAATAAATAAAAATAAAAAAATAAATAAAAAAAAAATTATAACAGAATACTTGGGGTGCCTGGGTGACTCAGTCAGTTGAGCATCCAAATCTTGATTTCAGCTCAGGTCATGATCTCAGGGTCCTGGGAGCAAGGCCTTGTCAGGCTCTGTGCTCAGTGGGGAGCCTGCTTCTCTCTCTCTCTCTCTGCCTTTGCCCCTCCCCCTGCTTGTGCTCCCTCTCTCAAATAAATAAGCAAATCTTTTAAAAAAATAAAACAACCGAATACTCCACAAAAATAAAAAATAGGCAAATGAAAGAAGACAATAAAAAGAATCCCCAAATCTTAGTTTTATAAGAATTAAGTATGTAATGATTTAAAATCACAAGAAAAGGATGGGATTTTTAACATGTTGTGGAGCCAATTGGTTAACTACTTTTAAGACTCATTATCATACACAAATAGAAATGGCATATAATATAATTTAATATAATAGAAATTTGATATATATATCAAATTGATATGGATTTGATATATTTGATAAATATATCATAATCCAAAATAAAATCTAAATTTATTACAAATATATGTAAAAATCAAATCATAAGTAAGGAGATCTAAATGAAAAAGTAGATTAGTATTTACATGACCTCAAGTTGGAAAAAGCATTTCTAACCAACCTAGCAAAAACAGAAAGCACAAAGAAAAAGGCTATTGAGCCACATAAAATCCAAAAGACCAATGTGAAAATATTTAAAAAAAAAAAAAAAAAAAAGGGCAGCCCTGGTGGCTCAGCGGTTTAGCGCTGCCTTCAGCCCAGGACGTGATCCTGGAGACCTGGGATCGAGTCCCACGTCGGGCTCCCTGCATGGAGCCTGCTTCTCCCTCTGCCTGTCTCTCTCTCTCTCTCTGTTTCTCTCATGAATAAATAAAGAAAATATAAAAAAAAAAGACCAATGTGTTTTATTTATTCTGCTTATTCTTAGAAGTAGTAGCCATTATTAATGCTTAGTTCAAAACATCTTATAGAACCAATTAAAGGCAAGTAATGAACTTGAAAAATGTTTAAAACATATATGGCAAGATGTTACTGATATAAATGTTATATCTCAATAAGAAAACAGAAGCAGTCCAATAGAAAAACAAGCAGAAGACATGAGTAGACAATTCAAAGGAGAAGAGAATCGCAGCTCTTGTCCCCTTCCAAGCAGAGGCAGGAGGGGAAGCATCCGCTAGCAGCTCAGCTGTTCCAACACAGAGTTGGCTCCCTAGACATCTAATTGTATTTACCTGATCTCTCTCTCTCTCTCTCCTTCTCTTCGAATTCCTTTATATATCTGATGTCTTAATGAAACTCTTGTCTTCCAGCAGAGTTGTAAGGAGCTACTATTTTTTTTTGTATTATGTTTTCTTACATCTTATTACATAAAATTTAGCAAAGACAAGTAAGCTCAGCCTGCCAACCTAATATAATACATTATCCTTCAATCATATATGAGTTTTCAAATTTCTACTGGTCTGCTCACAGTTTCTTCTAAAAGAAGCTACCCAGTGCATAGGCCCTCAGGACAAACCCATTGGAGGACATGATTTTTACCCAGTTACCCATCACCTTTGGCCACAGCCGATTCAAACACAGATAGACCCTTGATGAAATGGCTGCCAATCCATAGGCCAGGGGATGAATTAAGGCGCATCCTTGTATGAAACAATGAGGTGGCCCAGGGAATTTCTTGCTCTGGAATTTAAATTTACAAAGGAAATTTTAAAAGGGAAAAAAAATGAAAAGATCATTTAAGCAGCTATAGTGAAAGCCACAGTTGAAAATCAACTACCTGAGTAAAGCTGAGACTGAATAGGCCACAATTGCTTTCTTGCCTATTGCATGCTGACTTTGTAACTGAAGCTATTCAGTAGGTGGTAGAGCAGAGAATAAGCTCAGAGTGAAGCATGGAGTCCATGAGTGAGAGTTATGAATTCCCAGAGAAGCTTCAGTCCTTGCCAACTTTTAAATTCCTGTCCTGGTCCGCAATGAACCATCATATTGTAGTAAATTAATGAATGCATTAGTTTCCTTTTTTTAAAGATTATTTATTTGAGATAGAGAATGAGAGACAGAGCATGGTGGGGAAGGGCAGGGAGAAGGAGAGAGAAACTCAACCAGACTCTGTTGAGTGTGGAGCACGTGGGGCTTGATTTCAAAACCCTGAGATCACCACCTGAGCTGAAACCAAGAATCGGACACTAAACTGACTGTGCCACGCAGACACCCCATGAATGCCTCAGTGTTCTATTGCTGGACAATATATTGCTGCAAACTTAGCAGCTGAGAAGCTATTGCATGTAGAATTTGATTGTTTCTGTGGGCCAGGAGGCTGAGTCTAGCCTACCTACAACCTCTCCTCAGGTTCTCAAAAGGCGACAATCAAGGTGTTGGCCAGGCTGCATTCCATCCTGGAGCTGGGAGTCCTTCTCTCATTGAGGTTCCTAGAATGAGCCAGTTCCTTGCAGTTGTAGGACTGCCATTCTTATTTTCTTGTCGGCTATAGGGCAGGGGCCCAGAGGCCTTACATTTTCCTGTCACGTGGTGTGCTCCACAGGCAGCTCCTGTATGGGTATTTGATTCTTCAAGATCAGCAAGAGAATTTCTTGCTCCAGTCTATTGAGATGTAAGCTTATATAATGGGAGACACCCCATCATCTTTGCCCTATTGTATTGGTTAGCAGCAAGTCACAAGTCCTGTCTGCACTCCAGAGGAGGGAATCATTCAAGGGCATGATTCCTCAAGGGTTAGTTTAGCCTGTGTCCACCACAGTGAGTCAGCTACAGGCAGTGAAAAGGAGCTGTGGAAAATGTGGCCTCAGACTCTTTGAGAATAAGGCAGAGCCTTTGGAAATAGATATAATGACACTCACATACATGCTCTCTTTTGTGACTTCTTATCAACATCTACCTGTTTTTAACAGAAAATAAGAAGTCATTGCTTTCATTGACATAATTTCTCTCTTACTGAAATGCTACTTGGCAAATAACTACAAGTCTGAACCTCAGCAGGTTTGGTGAAGCTAGCTGAAGATGTATGCATTCTGCCTCTTTAACCATTATTCATCGATTGTGTTTTTTTTTTTTTTTCTGATCAGGCCTCAGGTACTGCATTGCTACTTAATAAGCTGAATTTATGCTCCTGGAATCACCAATGTATAATCTCACCTTTATCCCTGACCTGATTTTATCCAACATATAAAATAGAGGGGGAAATGCTTAAGCAAATATGAAGCTACTGAGAGATTAAATGGTTTCAGAGTCAAAAATGCAAACAAGCAGCTGTTATGTAGAAACATTTTGTTGGTTTTTCTAAATGAAGCATTTCTTTTTACTAATTTGGACTAAATAAAAGATGTGGTAACTAATTGCAAGAGCCTTGATTTTACTTTCAGGAAAGTGACAACCATTCTATAGAGGATGAATATGAAGCCTAAATCATGTAAAATGCCTATTTTCGCGTACTTCCTCAAAAGGCAGTGCTTTCATTATGTTTGAAAGTTTGACTTGAATGCAAGTTCTAAGGCTGAATCAATTAATAAAAAATATGGATTTTATATAAAATTGCAGTACTCTCAGGAAAAGGAGGAAGATGACTCGTAAATATCAAATTAATGGAAACTACTTATTTATATATTTATAGAGAGGAAACTCACAAAACAAAACTTATAGCCACTTATTTACTTTAAAAGATCAATTTCCCTCATCCAAACAAGCTCAGATAACATTACCTTAAAATGTTTTCTGCAAGAAAATATTTTGTGCAACCTTAAGTGTAAGCACTTCTACATATCCACCATCCTAAAAAGTGAGTGGTTACCTCTCTGAAGAGATTAAATCAAAATTAGGTTGACACAATTTTTATCTAATATGCACCCTGCTTGATGATATATCCTGAAAGAGGGACACAAACAAGGAAGGATACAGTCCTTGCTCTTGAGTGGTTTATAGTCAAGTTGAGAAGTCAAGTCATCAACAAAGAGAATGGAATTATAGTTGTGAAGATGAAAAGTGACTTACAAATAGAAGAGAGGTGACAAGGGAGTTCATGACTGGTGTTTAAATGAATCATACAAAATGGAGCAGGATTTTAGGTGAGGGAGAAGTCACAGGGAAGAATGGGTAGTGTTCTGAACTAGAGCACCAGTCAGGTAGAAGGAGCTTTCCATTTCTAGTTCTCTTACCAGCTAGTTGGGTGACCTACAGAAAATTGTTTCACTTCCTTGGTTTCAAACACTGATTTTACAAAATGAAAGCCATGGCTATCACAGATGCTGCATAAGGTCTATTCCAACTCTAAAAGTCTGTGCTCTTATCATGATTATGAAAAGCTTAATAAAGAACGATGATGAGAAGGTAGTTGAGCTGGGTCTTGCTGAATGTGATCTGACCAGACAAGAGGCATCATGAGAATGTCTCCTGAAAGAGGAGCTGCCTAAGCCAAGATATAAAGATAGGTACCCCAAGTTATAATTAATTAGAATTGATCAATACAGAATCAGCATTTTCCCCTGCTTTTTCTGATTATGAGGACACATACTAGGTTATTTTTTTTTCTTTGACTATAATAAGACTCTTTATAATAAGACTCTTTATGACTATAATAAGACTCTTTATAATAAGACTCTTTATGACTATAATAAGACCGAGGCTTCATTCCCCCAACAACAACCAACATTATGGCATTGGAAAGTGACTCTGAATAGACTTCCAGCAATACCCCTTTAAAGAACTGTGGATTCCTTAAAGTAAGACACACAAAAACATCCCAGAACCTGTGTCTTCACAATGGATCTCAGGTCAGATCTATTAATTTGTGGTTTTTCTATTTGAAAGTTAAAATGAGGAAATAAAATGCAAGGCCTAGACTGATCAGAATCTTTCTCTATTCAGGAGAGGTGCCAGGTCCTAGTCTTTATTAAATTTCTTGTCATTTGATGAATTAAATATAATTATAATGAACTCACTTGGGATTTGATTATAATCTGTGGAGATTTTTCTTTCCAATTATATAGCTTCATATTAACTCTTAAATGTAAATGTGTAACCTTTCTCTAAAAGACTAGAAAGTCACATTCCTCTGAGCATTTTACAGAATTGTTATTTGAAAGGATCTTGAAGACTGCACAAAGACTCTCATTAAATCTGACAACAGCACTCAGAAGCAGGTAAATGGCCCCAATTATTATTCTTTTTGCATAGTTTGGCAGTTCCAAATCCAGACCCACCCTAAAAGACTCAAGGGATCGCCAAGTGGTCTTTTGGCTTTGATCTTCTCTTCATGCTCCTATTGGTCAAGGGAAAGCCCATATTCACTATCCACTCACTAGAAGCTTGTTCTTGGCCATTAAATGAAAAAAGTGGCCAATAAAGGCTGTGGGAAGAACGTGGCTCTGTCATTTTACCAAATGATTTGTTAATCTTAGGTCTCATATAATATGAAAACAAAAAAAGCTGAATATGTTTCTGAATGACTGAATGGATACATGAAGAAAGAGTTTATATCAATCCTTCAAGGTTACCAGATATTTAGGGGAGACTTATTTTATTTGTTTGTCCATTCATTAATTTATTAATTTTAATTTTGGCTTGTCATGTCAAATGTTCATATAGTATATCTATCATGCAATCCGTGAAAACATTCACGGCCTGTAATGTTATTTTCAGCAAGCTTATAAATTGCATTTTATTTTCTTGAAACTTCTTTTAATGAATCTAGGCCCATTAGAGGTCAAGCTTTCCTCATTGTCTGAATATGAACTTAAAGATTCATTCTGTTCATTTCTTGATGTGATGTTACAACAATATGTCAAGCCTTGTGCTGGACGGTATGAAGGATACAAAGGGCATAAGTCCTCAGTATCTGCCTCAGAAAGCTCAATGTACTCTGGGAAACAGATCAATTTTTAAACACATAAGCAAATAATAGGGTAAAAAAAATAAAAAATAATAATAATAGGGTAAGCAAATCTAAGTGAAGTATGTACAAATGGCTTTGGGAACCCAGAGAATAGAGTATTCCTATGTCAGTAGGATAAGCAAGGCCACGTCCCTGGAGGTACAATTCGTATTGTATTCTATGTGTTGTGGAGCACCACAGAGTGGCAATGTTTAAAGGAGATACCTAGAAAGGCTTTTGTGACAAGGTAACACGTAAGTTGATCCTCTAAGGAACAGTAGAAATTTGTCGTCCGGAGAATTAGACAATTAGAATTTGTCACCCGACAAAGCATATAGTTTGTTCAAAGACTTGGATGTGTGAAAGAACACAGCCCATGTGATGAAAATAGCAACTCGAGTGTTCAGAAATGTCCCCAGAGATGAAAATTATGGTGTTCTAGAAAGAAGTAATAGCACAGAAGCAACATGATGAGAGAGAACATGGCATGTCAGAAAGTGGCAAGGAGTTTGTGTGGCTGTAAAGTTATATGTGTGAGGTGTGACATAGCAGTCTTTCAGTCCTCAAAGGTTTAATTAGAGGAGGAAAGCCTTGTGTGCTATGTTAAGAACTTGGCTTTCAAATGCATATGACAACAAATATTGGAGAGGATGTGGAGAAAGGGGAACCCTCTTACACTTGGTGGAAATGCAAACTGGTGCAACCACTCTGGAAAACAGTGTGGAGGTTCCTCAAGAAGTTAAAATAGAGCTACCCTATGACCCAGCAATTGCACTACTGGGGATTTACCCCAAAGATACAAATGGAGGGAGCTGAAGAAGCACCTGCACCCCAATGTTCAGAGCAGCAATGCCCACAATAGCCAAACTGTGAAAAGAGCTGAGATGTCCATTGACAGATGAGTGGATAAAGAAGATATGGTCCATGTGGAGGCCGAGAAAAATTAAGGCCATTCCACCTCAAGTTTAGCATTAGTACAAGTACAGCCATCTTAGGCCCCTGTGAATAAGAGCTGAACTTTACAGGAAAAACTGCAGAATGTCCTCAGCAGGGAATCCCATATCAGAAAGACAACAGAACTCAGAATTGCCCTCAGCAGAGAATCCTATATCAGATCTTAAGAAACTCCCCCACCCTTTCCCCCATATTGGAAAAAAAATTCCTCCACTCCTTCTAAAAATCCCCTAGACCAGCCCATAAAAACCCCAGCTGTAACCCACTTCGGGGTCCAAGCCCCCTGCTCTTCTGTGTGGAGTATACTTGGACCTAAGCTCTAGCTTGTAAATAAACCCTCGTGTACTTGCATCGGTGTCGGCTTCTTGGTGGTTTCTCGGGTTCCCAGTCTTGGGCACAACAGTCCATATATACTATGGAATATTATTCAGCCAACAGACATGATGAATATTTACCATTTACATTGACATGGATGGAACTGGAGGGTATCATGCTGAGCAAAATAAGTAAATCAGAAAAGGACAATTATTACATGGTTTCACTTATATGTTGAATATAAGAAACAGTGCAGAGGATCATAGGGTAAGGGAGGGAAAACTGAAGGCGAAATCATCAGAGAGGAGTCAAACCATGAGAGATTCTTAACTATACAAAACAAACAGGGTTACTGAAGGGGTGATGGGTGTGGGGATAGGGTAACTGGGTGATAGGCATTAAAGAGGGCATGAGATGTGATGAGCACTGGGTGTTATATGCAACATAATGAATTATTGAACTCTACATCTGAAACTAATGATGTACTATATGTTGGCTAATTGAATTTAGATAAAAGAATAAAATGCATCCATTGGCAAATGGGGAATGATTCAAGGAATTTGTAGGAATGAAAATGATTTGCTCAAATTTGTGTGTGAGATCATCCTATTGGTCATGTGGAGAATGAATAGGTGGGCAAAAAAGAGAAATAACTAAAGGATTATATGGGGATCAGGGGCATAAATGAGTATTATAGTCAAATGGACCTATACCAAAGTCTCAACCTCACCTCATGTATGATTTCATGCAAACTATTTATTTTGAAAACTCAGTTTCCTCATGTATAAAATGGAAGTGATATTAATAATTATTTTGCACGGCTAATGTGATAACTAACTGAAATAACATTATCACCAAGAATGAAGGAAAACGGGAGGATTGAATGGATAGTTATCAGTGTGTGTGTGTGTGTGTGTGTGTATAATGAATTCAGTGATGTTTGATGGCAGCAGTGAGAAATGTCTATGCAAAATAATCTAATCATGGGGCATTATGGAGAAAATGTATTACTCTAATATAAATACAGATATTGTCCCTCAAAATATTGTGGACATTGACAATTATATCAACTTTTGGTCTATTTAAGTTAATTCTTACCAGAAAACAAATTTTTTTAAAAGATTTATTTATTTATTCAAGAGAGACACAGAGAGAGAGAGAGAGAGAGAGAGAGAGGCAGAGACACAGGCAGAAGCAGGCTCCATGCAGGGAGCCGGATGCGGGACTTGATCCTGGGACTCTAGGATCACGCCCTGGGCTGAAGGCGGCGCTAAACTGCTGAGCCGCCCGGGCTGCCCTCAGAAAATGTTTTAATGACATTTTAGTTATTGCTTTTCTAATAGTATTAAAATAGATGTCCATAAAACATTACTATCCCAAAGAGAAATTATTGCAATGATGAAAGGATCTTGGTTAAACCAAGGGCCAGGGGGTTGGTGAAGTGACCCTCAGGCTAAATAAGGGAGGGACGCCTTTCACATCTTTCATGCAGTCACCCACTTAATATTCATTTGTCTAAAAAAAAAAAAAAAAAAAAAAAAAATATTCATTTGTCTAGGCTTTACTACTTCCAGTGCTTAGCACACTACGTATTAGCTGCCTGATAAATATCTGTTGAAAATAGGAGAAAGTATATGCCTCCTTCAGCAGGTATAACTTTCATATATATTCTGAAATTTTACTTTTTTTTTTTAAAGATTTAATTTATTTATTCATGAGAGACACACAGAGAATGGCAGAGACACAGGCAGAGGGAGAAGCAGGCTCCTGATGTGGGACTTGATCCCAGGACCCCAGGATCATGCCCTGAGCCAAAGGCAGGCGCTCAACCACTAAGCCACTCAGATGCCCCTAAATTGTTCTCCTAATACTATAAATACTACTTCCTGGGTCAGTCACATGGACCAGCCGATCTTTGATTTTTGCCTCTGACAAAGACAGTAAGACATATTGTAGAAGGGCCCCGTGGCTTCCATTAACTTGTTTATATACATTCTTCATATTTTTAGATGATGTTCCCTCCTGGGTCAAACTTCTCAAAGCTGTGCTTCCTGCTGTGTAGAAGAGAACTTCAGTATGAGTTTATTTTGTTGATGCTAACTCTACTTGCTTTAATGTCCTGGCCATTGTCAGTTCCAAAGCTTAATCAACAAGCGTTGTTTTTCTCAAACAACCAGTGCCATTAATGTAGCTATGGAAAAAAAAAATCCACTTAAAGATGCAAAACTCGACTCTTCAGTGAGTAACCCTCCTGTTCAGTGGTAACAAAAGGGATCTTGGATTTTGCAAAGTACTGAGTAACAGCTTGAGTCAAATCAAAATAGAGGCCATAAAGAAATCCCTTTCAACCCTCATTACTCTAGGACGGGCTAATGAAAATAGCTGCTGTTAATATTTGCTCTCATTTAAAAGAGAAACACATGAAACTGAACGTAAAAGAGACCTGTGTCTACATGATGGGAAGTGCTTACATAATTGGAACAACCCAGCTGTTTGGTATCATTAGACAAAATTTCTATATACTAGATATCCATAATTCTTATGTACGTAGATGTTTGACACAGTGCGGGCATAGACAATATACAACTGTTTTTCATGGAAAAGCAAAACTGTAAAACATCAGAATAGTAATGAAGCTTCTATCAGTTGACCTGGTGCATATTTGGACATCGTTGTCACTTGCAGAAACACTTGAGTGACTCTAAATAGTAGCAGCTCATTAGCCCAGCAGCCAGGTTGATTAACATTCTCTAGCTGTAATGTTTAATGCAAGTTAGACCAGGTGTAGGAAAATAAAACACAATCAAGCTTTGGACATTTTGCCCGGAGATTATAAAATAATTTTACTATCTAAATAGGTAAGAAATGATTTCCTATATATAAAGGTGACAAAGGCAGTGATTACCAATAGAAATTCTATGTGAAAAGCAGATTACGATGTCAGCTTTCAAAATATCTCAGAAATTATCTGAAGAGATGTCAATACTGACAGAAACCAATGCATATATCTTTATGACCCTTCATAAGAGTCTTTTGGAGAGGTTTTGAAAGAATGTTTTTTGAGCTTTTTGTTTCCTTTGATAAAAGAAACGGATTCACAGTTAAAGATTTGGAAATGGGTACGAATTAAAATGTGTCTTTTGAATTTCTGTGTCTGAAGTTCATGATAAAGCCACATTTTAATCTTCAAAAATATTTAAAAATCATAATTCAAGAGACAAAATTTTATCTGTTGCATAATATGTAAGTACTTAGAGTAAATGATGCTCCTGTACCAGGAAAGGACCACGAAGATCATTTCAAAGAAAAGTAATTGCTGTTAAAAATCCCCCACCTATCTGGCACTTTCTAGATCCTCATTGTAAAGATCCATTACTATGTGGCTAGACAATGATTCTGATGAACTAGTAGAATTTGTCACACAGCAGATCATCTATACTTTAAATGATGAATGCATGAAGAGGCTTAAAATTCATATCTGAGGCTGGATGCCTCAGTGCCATTAGGAATTTGTGGAAGTCATTTGCCTAGGCTCTGAAGCCTGACTAATGCCACCGACAGAAGTTGTTTCTGGTGCAAAGGGTCTTATACTAGACGTTGGTAGTGCAGTGACCACTTTGTGAAAAAGCTAAGCCATATTGTTCTTTCCCATCCAATGAATCAGATCAAAGAGAACTACATAATAGAAACCAAAAAAAAATTTTTTTTTGTTCAGTTGCAAGATTTTTATCTTTTTCTTAGGGTCATTACTCAGTATGAACAGTGCCCAGGGAATAGAAGCCATTTCCCACAAACCTCAAAACATTCTTCCTTACTTTTTAATTCTTTGTCTCCCTTTTGGTACGTCTCTTTGATGTTCCAGAGCCTAAATGGCTGCTGGGGGTGGAAATGGGTGTGCTATTTTTGACTCACAGAAATATAAAATATCACAAATGGGAATTCTATAAATGATCATTCATGTTTATGTTTGCTTTGGTGGTGGTGATGGGGAGATGGGGGTGGAATGCTTCCTGTATTGAAACATACCTTATTTAAGAACTGAAAGTTCTAAAACATCATTATCCCATTTAGTATGTTAAGTGATACGGAACTTAATAAACCCAGAAGCATTCCACTCCATCTGAAGAGGACACTGTCTAGTGCAAAGTATCACTTATGTTGAGAAGCCATTTTTTTTTCTATATAGAAATGAACATGACTCTCTTGGTAAGTTCTGAACAGTACAAAGTAGAAGAAGCTACTTACTGCCTTGCTTTTCTGTTGTTTTGTTTTCAAAAAGAGTTTTTATTTATTCATTTGAGAGAGACAGAGAGAGCGAGTGAGAGCACAAGCAGGGGAGAGGGTCAGAGGGAGAGTGAGAAGCAGACCTCTCGTTGAGCAGGGAGCCCGAGGCAGGGATGGACCCCAGGACCCCGTGATCACCACTTGAGCTGAAGGCAGACACCTAACCGACTGAGCCACCTTTGGACCCCACTTGCCTGCCTTGTTTCTAAAAAGTTGTCTATAAATAAATCTAAAGAGTCTGACATGTTATTGCATTTACATGTACAATTCCTCCTCTACTCCTTTTCCCTACCCAATATTCTAGCTAACCTGATTTAGTCACTATCCTCCTGGCACAAGCCACCACGTTCCCCTCCCCCTTGTATTCCGTTTCCTCATTTTTCATGCAATCCAACAAATGTTTATTAAATACACATTATGCACAAGGCACTTTTCAAGGTGTTGGGGATTCAGTACAAAACAAAAAGACAAAAACTGTTGACCTCATCCAACTCATTCTAGTTGCGGAGAGGCAGGTAATAAAAACAATAGTGCTTCCTGGCACAAGCCTTTTCCTCAGGTCCTCATAGTGAAAGTCGTTAACAGACTTGGAGATTATAAAGGGAACTATAATGTAGAACCCCTAAAAGAGGAAATTCTATAGCTGCCTATAGACTCCTTGGAGCCCCTGGACACCTTTCTGAGTCCTTGTCGGCAACATTGTAGTAAGAATTGCCTCTTTATTGCCTCTCAACAGTAGTAAAAATAATTTATTAATATCATTATACGATAGAGAAGCCATGGCTGAAATATATGTAGCTCCAAGTGTTTTCTATGCATTAACTTAATCTAATCTCCACTGTGAACTTATGTGGTAGGTAGAAAAGTCATAATTTCCATTTTTGGGTGAGGAAGATGCAGACACATTTAACAAATCCGCAAGATCACTCAACAAGGCAGTGGCAAAACCCATAATCTTAATCACATATGATATGCTAGGTCCAGCAGTGTGCTGATAAATATACAAAGCCTGGCTTTCTTGGGTGGGGTAGGGAGGTGACTGCGTCATAGCATTTGTCAATTTCCACGGTGTTTTCAATCTGCCAATGTGATGTTAACTGGCTCAAAAAATTCCTGAGAATGGGGCAGTCCACCATCAAAGGTGGGAGCAGACCCCATCACAATCACGTCTGCCCCCAGAATTATGCTTCTTGAGGGATGTATCTGCCCTATCCAAGATCTAGCCCTTCAGTCTTCCAGAGCCCAGCACGAAGAAAGAGATTCTCGAAGGAAACTTAACCTATACGGCGCAATTTTGTTCACACTGATGACAACTCTTTACACATCCCAGTTTAATTACATTACAAAATACCATTTTGTGATCTGTTTTCAGATCCAAATACTGATCGATGTAGTTCTCAAAAAACAACAAAAAGACATAGTATCTGCCTCCCAGGAAAGAACAGTTTCTTCAATAAATGGTGCTGGGAAAACTGGACAGCCGCATGCAAAATAATGAAACTGGACCACTTTCTTAGAACATACACAAAAATCAACTCAAAATTAATTACAGCATAAAATTCCCCAAAGAAAACATAATGGGTAAGCTCCTTGAAATCAGTCTTGGACATGGTTGTTTGGATTTGCCCCCAAAAGCAAAGACAACGAAAGCAAAACTAAACAAGTAGGACTACATCAAACTAAAAAGCTTCTGCCCAGCAAAGAAAACCATTAACAAAATGAAAAAGTAACCCAAAGGGGCACCTGTGTGGCTCAGTGGTTGAACGTCTGCCTTTGGCTTAAGTCGTGATCCTGGATCACGTGGTCCTAGGATCAAGTCCCACATCAGGTTGCATTGGGCGACCTGTGGGGAGCTTGCTTCTCCCTCTGCCTATGTCTCTGCCTCTCTCTCTGTGTCTCTCATGAATAAATAAATAAAATCTTAAAAAAAACCCTCATTCCTAAGAAACAGGAAATAGCATCTCTTGTCATGAAGCTGGAAATCAATTACAATATGTAATTAAATGGACCACAGTTCATAAAGAAACATATATATATATTCATAGAATATGTGTGTTTATACACATGCACATGAGTGTATATTGAAGGGAATATCTGATAGGTGTCCTACATTGATGAAATTATTAGTTTAGCAGAGGAAAGTCACTTAAGGAAGTTAACTGGTTGCTATACTATTGTCATTAAAATTAATTGACAGGACCTTTATTTTTATTTATTTATTTATTATTATTTTTTTGGAGTTCCATTTGCCAACATATAGCATATCACCCAGTGATTGACAGGACCTTCAAATAGATGTTCTCAGCAACCTGTTTTGGCAGCTATACCCACTGGTTCTGCCTCTTGGATATAGTTGTGGTCACATTTGATCTTCACTAACCATAAGGCTTTCACAGTATCAGATGCTTGCTGCCTAGACTCATTCTGTCATAGTAGGACAGTTAATATTTCATGCTACCATGCTAGCTGGACTTCAAGGACAACCCATCTGAGCAAAGGGTACTGCAAATCTTTATGGGATATGACACATGGGAAGTGGTCCAGTATTATGTGAGTGACCACTGCAGATTTAAGACATGCTTCTTAGCCATTTCCTCATGATTTATGTAATTTATCCCTAATCCCCTAATTCCTGGCCCTTTAGATGTCATTTAATTATGTAGTTTTATGGCCAGATCTTGTACTTGTGTGACAGGAACCTAGCATATACATTTTTCAGGACTTTTAAAAAAGATTTTTATTTATTCATTCATGAGAGACACATAGAGAGAGGCAGAGACATAGAAAGAGGGAGAAGCAGGCTCCCCCTGGGGACCCTGATGTGGGACTCGATTCCAGGACCCTGGAATCACGCCCTGAGCTGAAGGCAGACGCCCAACCACTGAGCCACCCAGGTGTCCCTATTTTTCAGGATTTTTTTAGACTAATGGCATGTTGTTCTCCTACTAAAAGTGCTTCACATTACAAGGGAAATGAACCATTCAGACATATGTTGCAAAAAAATAAAAAATAAAAAGGTGATTTTCCAGAGATACCATTTGCTATAGCTACCTTCTTTTCAATAATTTCAATAATTTCATTAAGAATCAAGTTTGATTCCAGAAAAGAAAAAAATAGATTATGAATCAGATTAGAGAGTGAAGACATGAATTCTCTTACTTCATCCCCCTTTATCACTTCTCTAGAGTTTATGCAATAGCTTCCTTTTCAGTAGTCCAAACTCTAATCTTGACACCCCGGATAATACACACCACCAGATTTATCAAGTGTAATTAGGATCACATCGGTTCTCCTCAGAAGTCAGTGGTTCCTAACTAACTATAGAATGGCACTAAGACATCTTGTTTGGGGAGTCAAGGCTACAACTAGCAGAGTCACAACCTATACTTTTTACCCTACATTCTACATTGGCCAACCATTCACTTTATGCTAAATGACAAAATCCCAATAAATATGTTGAATTTGCTGTCATCATTACCTGCCTCGCTCAGGTATGTTTACTTACCTCGATGGAAGCATAGCACAGTGAAAAAGGTACATTGTTAAACTCTCTGAATCTTAATTTTGAAAGCTCCAAAATGGAAATATCAATCCAATCCTTGTAGGATGGTTGTAAAATCAGCTCCAATACATATAAATCATTGCATATAGTCAATCTTCAATTAAGTTAGAATCTGTTCTTCCACTTTCAGAGTACAAGCTCTGGAGGCTCATGCACCTGGGTTAACACACTGGCTCTGTCACTTCTCAGCTGTGTACCTGTGGGAGAGTCAATTAACTTCTCTGAGACTCATTTTTTCTCATCTGTAAAACAGAAATGTAGCAGTACTTCTCACAGGAGTGCTGCAGGGAATAATTCCTTTGAAGCATTCCACACTATATAAAAGCTGTAATACACTGAATCCTCATGATCATTACTATCCTCTTCTTTCAATTCTTGCTCAAATGTTCTCCAGGATGCCATTCCTCATCTGCCCACCCAAAAGTAACTTCTTTCTGCTTTGCAATCCTGACAAACCATTTTTTAATCCCTTTACACAACAGATTGTAGACTGGTCCCACGAAGTCCAACATAGCTGTTTTCTTCACAGTATGCTACACATCTACACATCTACCAGAATAGCCAAATTTTATCAAAAAAAGAAAAAAAAAGATAAAAGAAAATATTAACAACAAAAAGTTCTGGTAAAGATGTAGGGCAACAGTAATTCTCATGTGTTTCCAGTGGAAGTACAAACTTTGAAGAACATTTTGACCTTGCCTATTGAAATTGAAGATATGTGTACATATGACCTGGCAAACTGACACTCAGCAGACACATGAACAGATGTTCATCAGAAGATATGTAAGATAATACTTATAACAACATCATTCGTAACAGTCTCAAGCTGAAAACACCCTCATGTCCATCAATAATATTACCAACCAGTCAATCGTGGTGCACTTGTATAATAGAGGACTATACAGGAATTAAAAGGATGAATTTCACAAATATTAAGCAAGAAAATTCAGACACAAAATATATACTATGTGACTCCATCTATGTAAAGTTCAAAAGCAGGAAAAATCTATAGTTTTCATACATACTTGGGTGGGGAGAAACATTTTTAAAATTGATTTACATCTGTACCTCTATGCTTTTATGGACTTTTCTATTTCAAAACTAAAATTCACAGAATGAAGAAAGGCAAAAGTTTTCAGACTGATAAACTCTAGCAGGTATTTAGCTGGATCCAAATGAATAATAGTAATTTTATTTTATTTTTAAAGATTTTATTTATTTATTTGAGAAAGAGAAGGAGAGGGGGTTCATGTGTGCATACTAGTGAGGGGAGAGGGATAGGGAGAGAGAGAACCCTAAGCAGACTCCCCACTGAGCGTGAGCCCCATGCTGATGCTGGATCATCTCAGGACAGGAGCCAAACCAAGAGTCAGATGCTTAATTGATTAAGCCACGCTTAATTGACTGAGCCACCCAGGCGCCTCTGGATAATAGTAATTTTAAAATTAAGACCAACATCTAAAAACATTTTTGAACACTTTCAAAATGCTAAAGATAAAAAAAAAAAGTTAAAGAAAAAAAAAAACACCTGTAGTTTACTTACAAAGAATGAACATGAAAATAACCTCAGAGTTCTCAGTTATGGTACCAAATGCTAGAAGGTAATGGAATAATGTCTTTGAAATTCAGAAAATAAATTATTATGAACTTTTTATTATGAACTTCTAAAATGAGGGCAAAGATTTCAATTAAGTGTTTGAGCAAAAATAAATGCACTTTTGATGCAGAAACACACACATATGTATATGTATATGTGTATATATGAGCATATGTGTATGCCACTTCGGGAGTTAATCCCAAATAATGTAAGAGATGTACAAGAACACAGTTTTGAAATATGGCCACCTAAGTATGATCTAGAGCTCAGTGACGTAAGGATCCTTTATGGAGCCTGTCAATACTTGATTCTATAGTAAATACAGTTACATAATGATAATAATGTTAACACTGTTTTATTATTTTAACTTTTACAGAATAACCTAGAAACAAAGTAGCCATTACAGTCACTGAATAAATTGTAGAGAATATCAACCTCAATAAAAATAAAATAATAAGATAACAATATTGAGAGGAAGAGAAAGTAGGAAGCAACAATGCTATAGAACAACCACAAAAAGTCAACACTTTTTTTTAGCAATTTAGTATTATGTAATCAACATGTTACTAAATCAAGAAATAACAGTATAAGAAAATTATTTAAAGTTATAATCATAATTACCCCCCAAATTGAAAGAAAGTGGCAAAAATCCTTAACATTTGTTGAATGGGTCTAAGGAATGAAGGGAGAAAATTATTCCTTTTAATTTTAGACCCTTCTCTGTAGTTTCACTTTTTGTTTTTTTTGTACACAGGTGTTTAATTTTAAGAAGTTTGGTTCTTAGCAAATGAATGGCACCCTCATCAATAAATACACTGTACGATATTCAAGGAGTTGGCAAGGTACAATCCATAGGCCAAAATCTGCTCATACCCTATTATATGCAAGCTGTGACCACAACCATTGTTATTTGTTGGCCTATTGTATGTGGCTGCTTTTACACTGCAATAGCACAATAGGTTTCTGGTTTTTTGACTGCAAAGACTAAAATATTTACTACCTAACTCTTTTTAGAAAAAAGTTTGGAAATCCCTGGTATAGTCTTACAGTGAAATGCCATTGGCAGAATAAGGTAGGTCAATATGGACACTGGTGTAGAAACATGTCCAAGATGTAATGTTGAATTAAATTATCAGAGGATTAAAAAAAAATCAGAGGATTATTAACAAGTGTGCTTATCTGTTAGTTGCATTTGCATATTAATTAAAAGAGCTTTTGAAAACCCACACCAAACTTTTGGTATTGAAGCATGAAGTCACAAGAATTCTTTTACTTTTTTTTCCCCATTATTTCTGGATTATCTAATATTTTTTAATAGATTTTATCTATTTATTCATAGAGACACAGAGAGAGGGAAGGAGGGAGAGACAGGCAGAGGGAGAAGCAGGCTCCATGCAGGGAGCCCGACCACACTCCGGGCTGCAGGCGGCGCCAAACCACTGCACCACTGGGGCTGCCCATGGATTATCTAAATTTTTTTTAAATGTGCATATACTACTTTGGTAATTTTAAAAGTGAATACGATTATATCATCTCTGAGCTTAATGCCCTTCAGTGGTTTCTCACAACACTTAGGGTAAAAATTCAATCTTTATTTTTTTATGACCTACAGGGTTCCCTTTGACTGGGCTGAGGCCTGCCTTCCCTGCTTCCTCTGTTACTCAAACACTTTCTCCCTGCTCAAAACCACACAATCTTTATTTCACTTCCTCAAGTATGTCAAGTTCTTTCTTGCCCCAGAGCCTTTGCATATGCTGATATCTTCCTCTATTAACTTTAAATAACCAGGTTGATTCCTACTCATTCTTTAGATGATGACTTCAATCTCACTTCTTCAGGGAAACTTCTTTGATTCATCAATCAGAAACCCATATTACTCTGTCATAATGGTTAAAAGTTTCTTTCAGTGCATTTATCACTGCTTTTTAAATATCTCATCTATGTGATTATTTGTTTAATATCTCCCCCTCTCTTAGAGACAGAGAACACACCGAGGGTTGCTGGGAGGGAAGTGGATGGGGAATGGGCTAGATGGGGGATGAAGGATCACAGAGGGCACATGTGATGAGCACTGAGTGTTGTATGGAAGTGATAAATCACTGAATTCTACTTCTGAAACCAATATTGCCCTGTATGGTAACTAACTAGAATTTAAATACAAATTTGAAAAAGAAAAAAAATATATCTGTCTTCCCTTTCTGAATCTTACCCATTATTATACTCTTATGGTCCTTCGGATCTGATTTTTACTTTTGAGGTTTTTTTTTTTTTTTTTGAGCAGTCTTATCCATTTGTAATGATTGATATTTCATTCATTCTGAGAGGTCTGCCAAAGAATAGAAAGAAATTTTACTTTTTCAAAGAAATAAAACTCAGTCTTCCTTGCAATTTACCTTATAGATCATTGGACCCTCTAATAAACCTAAGGTAGTATCAATGGATCTTAGTTAACTCATTTTTAAAAAAATATCTTGAACAGTTTCTATTTCATCATCTCAGGAATTGTTTCATCATCCCTCATGATTTTCATCAATAAATTCCAAATTATGTTTAAAAAATATGAAAATAGAATAATGATGGAAGTGTCAAGAAAATGATGCAATACTGAAATAAACTGTCAATCTCTAGTTTTCTTTAAAGATTTACTTGTTTTAGAGAGAGAAAGCACAAGTGGGAGGAGCAGAGAAAGAGGGAGAAAGAATCTCAAGCAGACTCTGCTATACACTGGGGACTATTCTAAATTCTCTGCATGCATTAAATTACTTAATCCTCAAAATAACCTGATGAATATGTCCTATAATTACTCCATTTTACAGGAATAGAAACTGAGGTATGATAAGGGTAAGTAACTTGCCCAGGCTTACACAGTACGTGGAAAGGCAGGATTCCAACTAAGGCGATCAGACTTTAGGGCTCAATCTTAACCCAACACAATGCCTCTCTAAAATAGTGCCTGGAAGGTAGTGTGTGTCCAACAAACATTTGTTGAATGAAAATGAGGATTGCACACTTGCCAAAGCAATATGCAATAGTGGTGAGATGCGATGAGCACTACTGAAGAATGAACAGTCAAAATTGATTGAGTTGAAACATTAATGGATGGGGTTGAGTTCTGGATAGTTCCAGTAAAATCAGAATTCTGGAATAACATTTGCACTTAAGTCTGTACTATCATTGGACATTTTCTGGCCATTGATTTCACAGCTTGCTCCATTTAAATAGTGCTTCTGATAATTCATTTAATATTGCTTTATTATTTATCCATTGAATGCATATTTATATAGTGTCTACTCTCTGTCTAATCACCATTGTGTTAAGTGTTGAGGATGCTGCAGTGAGAAAGAAGAATCTCTAGAGGCCCTGTTAGTCTAGAAGAATTTCTATTAAAAGTATAGATATAAATTTAGTAATATTGTATCCAATCTTTCATATTAAATATTAATTGAGTATCATTTTTCTGCCTAAATAGGGCAAAATGCACATCTTAATTGCCATGACCTATTTCTGATGAATGAGGAAAGTTTCTTGTCCTCTGCAAACAAGGTTTTCCTATTCTAAAATCCGAGAGCACCACTGATCAATACATAGCCATTAGCCACATATGACTATTATAGTTTATATTCAAATTACTTCAAATTAAGTAGCATTAAAAACTCAGTCCCTTAGTCACATTAACCACACTTCAAGCACCTAGTACCCATTTGTGCCTAGTGGCTAATGTATTGGACAGTGCAAACATAGAAAATTTCCATCATTGAAAATGTTCTGTTGGATAGTGCTGATTTAGAGAATATTAATTGGCATAATTCGCTCCTCCAGTCTCACAAATGGTTTTGAAATATTCATCCTGTTTTAAAAATGATAAAAAAAATGAAGCATTGCTTCTATTTTTAAAGGCAAAGAAACCACCTAAAAATTTCACTCTGAGAATCTGTATAAAGAATTGCTGTAACATATAATGTATGATTAAAAAAATAGAATTTCAAATTTGGGAACCAGTGCTAGGAAACCACTTCATTCACAGACCACCCTCACAGAGAAAGTAGTTGTGGATTGAAGATCTAAAAGCTCACTAAGCTCAGGACCCATATACAGATCCATATACAGCACCAACTAAATGACACTATTGAGAGAAATTCAGAGGTCTTTCCTCACAAAAACACTTCCGTGGTTAAATCCAAACAGAATGTGCATGACATTGTGTTTATGATGCTTCTGCTTTTTCTTCTTTAAACTTTGTTACAATTCGGTTGCATTTTCCACTTAGGTTAACCGTGCTATTATAGGCCTGACCATACATTTTATTTAAATCAATTTTGATTTTCTAGGGCTCAATTTTTATAACCTTGAATAAATAGGTCCCAGTTGTCTCTTCAACACTGGTGAAACTCAAGACACTCTCTTTAATTAAGACAGCCGTTGACATTCTTTGTGGTTATCTCGTCCAAACTGACAGCTGTTCTTTCACTGCGCTCTTTTCTTATCACATATTATCGGATATGCCAAGAAAACATTAATTTCATTCCAAATGCCTACAAAACTTCAGTTTTTATTATTCCAATAGTTGGATTTTGAATTTGTACACATCTCCAGGAATCAACTCCTGAGCTCCCCAGGGATTTTTTTTTTCTTTTACTCATTTTAACTTTCACTTTGATTTCTAGAAATGCAAAATATCTCTCTATACATGGATGCAATAAACGATCGTATGAACACCGATTCCAATAAGGAAGCATAATAAATCTGAATATCATGAAAAAGTATTCAAAGCACCATACATATCAAGACATTGCTATCATTTTGCTGTGAAGATATTCAGTGGCTGCTCTCTGGAATAAGATCACCTCAGTTCAAATATGGGAACAAGCATATAATAGCTGCCTATCTAGGGCAATTATTTAACCTGTCTTAAACCTCAGTTTCTTCATCTGAAAACAGAGACAACCATAGTAATCGCTCATATTGAAATAACCTAGATTAGTGTCAAATGAGGGGCACTGTTCGCCAGAGGGAAGATTCAGGTTTGAATCATCATAGTCTGTCTTGATACCTATGGGTGTCCAGGCATACTTTGCCATCAGATGTGGGAGTTCCCAGTTTCTCCTGATGGCTCTGGTTGCCTAGGAAACTTTGATACTTCTCCTGTCCCACCACCTATGCTGAGAGTTTTGTTAAGATAATATCCTGTCTCCAGAAAGCCATGCCTTAAATCTGGAGCTTGAGGTCAAGCATAGGAATCAGTTAGGATAATCAACTCATCTTGATTTGCCTGGCGTTTTCTCAATTTTTTCACTGATCATCGTAGGTCAACCAAGGTAGTTGGTCACCCTAGAATCAGACTTTCTCCTTTTCCTCTTTGCCCAACTCCCTCACTCGAAGGGATTAGGGTTAGAGGACAGATCTCTGCTTCTCCTAACACTAGCACTTACAATCAAAATAATTTCCAATTGGAGCCTTAATTTTGTTTTTACTGGACACTATTCTGGAGGCTAATGTCACTACCACTCAGAAAAAATGAATGAGAATACTGGGCCAGATCTACCCATTTCTTCCATATACTGCTAATGGATTACCCAGATAATTGCTGCATGATCTACACCTGTTGCTTGTGATTGTTGACTCCAAATTTCTAGTTGTCTGTTAAGAAGAACAGCAATTTCCTAGGTTGGGGACTGGGTGTGTGCACACATGTGTGTGCATGTTTGCTCTAATTTGCCCATCACTCTGCTCTCATCTACTTAAAAGAATCTTTCCAGGCAGATCTTTATTTTTGTCATGATTAACCTAGTAATAGCATGCTTACTGTAAAAAATTAAAATATATAGGTTACGAGGAAGAGAACAAAAATCTAGACTCTCACCATACAAGATAGCAAGATGTTAACGTTTTGCAGGGCCAGCATCTCATGCGTCTCTTTAGTCATACTCATAAGCGCAAATACACACAGATGGCAACACCACCATATTACCATAACTGGGATTATATACATGCTACCTTTGTCTTGGGCACATTCTCATTTTATCTTCTTTTAACCTCTTCCTTTTCCCTTCACCCCTCATCCAGTACACCCCACCACACACAGAAGCAAGCACTGATCATTAATTGATGTATTCCTTCAGCATTTTCTCCCTACTTATATAGGCACCTTGATTTCTATTCAAATGGCTTGATTCCGGCACCGTTTGGAGCCATTTGCTTCTGTCTTCCAAGATAGAAGAACCCTTTCTTGTTTACAGATCTGAGGTAGCCTTGCCTCTATGAATGTCTATGTACACTTCCAGTAATTTCTATGGAGCACTGAGTGAGAAGGTGTGTGTCCCCAGTTGTTTACATTTAGACTTCCAGCCCATGCTACTCCTCTTATAATTGGTTTTGTAAGGTTCATATTCCAAATTATATTTCTGAAGAATATGAACGTAAGCATTTGTCACTGGCTAGAAAACAAATTTTAACAGTAATAATCAGGGATCCCTGGGTGGCGCAGCGGTTTGGCGCCTGCCTTTGGCCCGGGGCGCAATCCTGGAGACCGGGGATCGAATCCCACGTCGGGCTCCCGGTGCATGGAGCCTGCTTCTCCCTCTGCCTATGTCTCTGCTTCTCTCTCTCTCACTGTGTGCCTATCATAAATAAATAAAATTAAAAAAAAAATTAACAGTAATAATCAAATATTTAAAACATGAGAAGTGATATAAACATCAAAGTTAAGAGTCCGCCTGTAAAAATGAAAATCAATTTAAAAACATCAGGGAACTTCAAGTACCAGTCTAGGGATATTTTCAATTCTGAAAATACTATATACTAAATTATCAGTGTTAATCTAAAGTTTACCATTGCACTGTTACCCCACTGGCCTTTTTATACTTTAAGAGAGAAATTGTAAAGCTTCAAATTTGAAATGAAATCGATCTCTCTGTCTCTCTGCACACACAGCACCACAAAGTCATGAATATTTCCTTTATCTAACACATATTTTCCCTTGTCCTAACTTATTTGGTATATCCAATGCAGAGAAAACCCCATCCATTTTTCCCTGAGGACAAAACATCCTCTTACCATTCGTATGACTAATTTTCCCTCTTCAGATTTTGGTGTACATCAGAAAAAAAGATGATTGCAAACATGAAAAATGTAACTATAAATAAAAACATGAGATATAAAATAAGAAATTGGCCCCAAATGGAAAATACATAATTGCTCATGAATAAATAAATAAATAGCCCTAAAGGTTGGCTGGCATCTGACAAGTTCAATTTATCAAAACATATCAATGTTTACAGAATGTAATAGATGTCTCAAGTATATTAGAATAAATATCTGTTAAAATTTTGTACATTAAGATATTTTTAAGGAGCCTTGACTTGTATGGGCATATTTGCAATATTGTATCAATTCTCAGGTCTTAGGTTTAAGTTTCCAAGTGCTTCAAAATCCTAGAAACCACTGTCAGGCTCATCTTCCTCAATTACTGGTTTCATCAAGGCATTACATTATTCAATGACTTACAATGCCCACTGAACTAAGGTCAAATTCTTCTGCTTGACTTGCAAGACCATCAATCTTAGTACCTTGCTGAATCTTTGTTACACAATGTGCTTTTCAAGTTTGACTGAAAATATAGCCTCTTATATCGGCAATCCATTTTTCTCCTTATCTCCCAAGCATAGAAGGCTGCTTTCTTTCTTGAGTCTTGACACACATGCCATAGTGTAAACAACAACTTCCTTAGGTTTTGCTTATGCGATCAATTCCCCCAAATTCGAGCAATGACAGCAGATACACAAGTAAATCATGCCTTGACCTTGGAAATCTCTCCCATCTTCCAATTTCTTCTTTGCAAAATGAGAGTAAGGCCACCTATGCATCAGAACTGTGTAAGGATTAATTGAAGCAATATTTATAAAATATCTAGCAATATGTCCTATAAATATTAAGTGGCCAATCAATGTCCACTTAAATACAAACTCCAAAGATAACTACTTTGAAGGGTTAACTTACACTTAGCTACCTAAGTTCCAGTGTATTTGTAACAATATTATAGTTATAATTTGGACATGGATAAAATAGATGGTAAGGGGATGGTTGTTACATTTTTTGTTTTTATCCATAGAATTTCTTAAAATTTACAGATGAAACTTTAATGGATAAAATAGTTCCTATATCTAATACTACATTTGTATAGCATCTTACCACTTCCAATTATCTTTCCTATACATTCTCTTATTTGAACCTAGATGGAAAATAAGGATGTATTATTGTTATCATTTTATAGATGCAAATGCTGAGGCTTAAAGAAACTAAATGAGTGACAAACCCAGATAGGGAAGATATGATTCAAGCCAGGTCACAAATCAATTGCTTTAAGAATCCCTCTCTAAGGGACAGCTGGTTGGCTGAATGGGTAGAGCACACAACACTTGATCTCTGGGTTGTGAGTTCAAACTCCATGTTGGATGTAGATATTACTTTAAAAAAAAAAGAATCCCTCTCTAAGAATTACATTCAAAGGATATGTCACAGAGGTTTCTCTGTTTAAGGTGTGTGTGCTGGGCGGGCAGCAGGTGTGTGTGCTGGGTGGGGGGGTTGGTGTGATCTTTTTTGTTGCAAATACTGCTCACTGGTTATGCAAATGAGCATTTATGCAGCTTAATTGGAGTTCAATTATTAGAGCAATTACTATGTCATTTTGTGCAATGTCTAACATCTGATGGTTTTATTTTATCCTGAAAGATAGTTTGGAGATTTGACATCTCATCACCTGTTACCTTGGGATGATGTGCTATGAATAGAGACGGAAAAAAAAATACCTCTAAGTAAACCTGTGCTTTTCTCTGGTCTATTATTTCATGAAATCATGGGCCACAGTTTGATTATCATTCATGCTGCTTTGCTGTTCACTGAATGTGGATTAAGTCACAATATGTCATCACTGTCAGGAAGGGTCTAAGTCATCGATAAGGAATAATGGTGCCTGGATTTCTGTGTATTGCCTCTTTGTCCACTTGTCTCTACTCTATCTAATTTGGCTTTTACCCTTAAATCTGTCAAGCTTTGCTTCTCAAGAGGATTATCTGGAAAAATTCCACATGAAAAGGGAAGGAGAGAAGAAATTGTAAACAAAAATTGATAGAAAAAAATAACGGAATAAAATCTGAAAGGATTTGTGTAAATGTTGAGATGGCAACGCTTTACTTAGCACAGCATAAATGAGCAGTATAAAATGTAGATATTATGAAATCTTGAAAATGTGTCATTTTAATTTTCCTTAATGTGTATATGCTCAAGATGAAACTTATTTCACATTTTTCCTAATTAATGCTTATTAAAGCACATGAACATTCTTTCTACCAGTAGAAATCTGCAACTTTTTTACTAAATACAAAGAAAATAAAAGCTCTTTGTTCACATTCTGAGCCAAGATATTTATCAAGCCCCACGAGGAAGAATGTAACCTGGGAATGCATGTGGTTAAAATGTAGCCCAGCACTGAGGCCAAGGGAAGGCAGGTATCACTGTGCTCCTCATCTTGGATTTTTTTACTCTTCTAAAACTGCCAGTCTGATCCTTCATTGTTTTTAAATGTTTTTCATCTTGTTCTTGCAGCCAGCTTACAATCCCTTAAAAAGCAATTGATTTTGCCTAGCAATTAAAATCTAACCTCCAATATTTCTAACCCTTCCTCTTGTTGCCAGTATCTGGTCATTCAAGTTGACCTTGATTATTCAGTGCTCCTTTGTCTCGATAGTGTTCCTCCAATGTTCCATGGCCTGGTCTATATCCACACTCTGATTAGCCTTATAATAGGCTTTGCTGAAAAAATGACCTAATACTTTCATCTGACAAAACAACAACAACAAAAAAAGAATAATCAGAAAAATGTGATCATCTGTATGAGACCTATGCTCAAAATAGATCTTGAAAATTCTAACATGAATGCCATGAAAAGATAGGTTTTCTGACACATTTTCAAACTAAATGCTGTTTTGTTTGTTGCAGAACTAACTCTCCTTTTTTTTTTTTAGCTATTCATATCATCTAGTTGAGGTTCCGATATAATATCCTCCTTGTGTTTATTTTTTTAATTTTTTTTATTTTTTTTTCCTCCTTGTGTTTAGATTCTGATTCAGTCGATATTTATTAGGCATTTCAAGCGAGCCAGTGTTCAAGGTAGTTTTTCTATACTCTATCACTTAAAAAAAAAACAAACAAACCCACAAGCCTGCAGCATGGACAAGGTTAGTTTTATAATACGGTGGATAAGAAAACAGATTCAGAGGTTAGTTAAGTTGCTCAAGGTCATATAAACTAGTACGTAGCAGATTAGTTAAGTTGCTCAAGGTCATATAAACTAGTACGTAGCAGAACCACGATGAGAGCTCTCCTTTTCAGATCCTGAGGCCAAAGCTATTTCTACTTTACCACAACCCCCTGTATAGGTATAGGTATGTGTCAATAAATAAGTAACAATAAAATGGATCCTTTCTGCATATGTAATTGCCCTATTTGTAGTTTGACAAAGTTATAAGATTAATCACTTTCAGCCTCAAGAATCTGGAAGGATTTCTTCTTTTAATAGGAACAACTTTCTGTAGCCTATAGGAAAGCAAAGACTAAAATAGCATAATGGGAATATAAATATATTAGATTTTAGCCGTAGGTTGGAAGTAATGAGAATTGTTATCTCTACAGGGGAAGTATAGAGCTCTCTTTTAAGCATAATATATCTACCTGAAAATCACTCTCAGGTGCTATACTTTTATCCTAGTCAGCTCAGCTTTAGATCCATGAGGAAAGACAGTTGAAATTATGTCAGAATCAAATGAAGTTAGAGACGTAACTGGAATGAAAAAGAGGTATGAGGTGGAGAACTCCTCACCCCCATACATTTGCTTCTGGTCCTATAGAGGCTATTTATTGAGATCCTACTATATGCCAGACACTGTGCCAGACATTTAAAATAGGTGTTTGAATCTAATTTTCATAATTTTGAAAGATAGTTATTTGCATCACTATCATCATCATCATCCCTGTGTCACCACCACCATCATCATCCCCGTGATTATTAATTTTGCGTGTCAATTTAGCTAGGCAATACCACCCAGTTATTCAAATACTAACCTAGACGCTGCTATGAAAGTGTTTTTTAGATGTGGTTATCATATACAACCATTTGACTTTAAGTAAAGGACAGTAACTTGATAATGTGGGTGGTCCTCACCCAATTGAAAAGCCTTAGGAGCAAAAACTGAGGTCTTCTGAGGGCAAAATTCTGCCTTAAGACTGCAGCACAGTTTCTGCCCAAGACTTTTCAGACTGAGGGCCTGCTTTATGGATTTCAAACTTGTCAACCCCATAGTTGCATACGCCAATTTCTTGACTTATGTCTCTTAGGACATGTGTGTGTGTGTGCATGTGCATGTGCGCGTGTGCGCGCACGTGTGTATGTGTGCTGGCACACACATGCGCCTATATGTTACTGCTTTTGCTTCTCTGGAGAGCCCTGGCTGACAAATCTTCATCTAAAAAAAGGAGAAAACTAAGCTTCAGATAACCCACCAATGTGGAGACTCAGAAAGGAACCCACGTCTTCTGACCCTTAGGTTCTGTCCGTTTTCTGCATGTGTTTCTTAATTTTTTCCTTACTCTTTCTACTTTCTCTAGCTTGAAAGCTGCTTGGTAGCTCTTGAACAGTACGCACACATAAACATGTGAGGGCTATCAAGGGAAGTCGAAGGTCTTGTTCACCTCATCACAGATCCTGATTTGTTGACACATGGTGCATATCCAAGCACACGACTCCCAGGCAGTTTGCTTACAGGGCAGCCCTTGGCTAAAGAGGACACTCAGTGAGTGGCTATAAGACAGTCCTACAGATAGTGAGCTCATGTAGGGATTCCCAAAGTACTACCAATGTTTATGAACACTTACTTGTGATAGGTACTGTGCTAAGAGCTAACAGCAGCATGGTTCAGAAACAGGGCATGCCTTAGACTGTTACATTCTGGAGGCAGATTTACTCCACAATGTAATGTAGGGGTGGCTTTACAGACAAGAGATAGGGAATTAGGTCATACCTTTGTCCTTGTGAGCTAAATTTCATTGAGGAAATCACTCCATCTTGATGATATTCCATTTATTCATAGTGATTTGGGAGTTACCACACCACCCACCTCATAAGACTGTTGTAACGAAAAAAAATAGACATAAAAGGGTCTGTTTGCTAAAGCACCACACAAACTAGAATCATAAGTATCAATAGTTGAGCTTATTTTCCCTCTTGTGTTCACAGCACTGGACTGTAAGTTGTAGGTAATACAAAAAACCACGGAAGTGAGATGCCTGGGTGGCTCAGTGGTTGGGCATCTGCCCTCAGCTCAGGTTGTAATCCTGGGGTCCTGGGTTCGAGTCCCAGTTGGGCTCCCCACAGGGAGTCTGCTTCTCCCTCTGCCTATGTATCTGCCTCTCTCAGGAATAAATAAATAAATACGTCTAAAAAAGAAATTTAAAAAAAGAAAGGAAATGTAGTAGCTATCTCCTGCCCCTGGAAAGCATTTTCTTTTCATAAATGAGGGATAAATGTGTGAAATGCTGAGAACTATAAGCCAGATGTGTATTTGTGTCTATGTTTTCTGCTATTGCGAATGATACAGAAGAGAGGGAAAATGCAACATAGAAAATGGTGAGAGGCATCCCTGGGTGGCGCAGCGGTTTAGCGCCTGCCTTTGGCCCAGGGCGCGATCCTGGAGACCCGGGATCGAATCCCACGTCAGGCTGCCTGGATGGAGCCTGCTTCTCCCTCTGCCTGTGTTTCTGCCTCTCTCTCTCTCTCTCTCTCTCTCTCTCTCTCTCTCTGTGACTATCATAAATAATAAAATATAAAAAAAAAAGAAAATGGTGAGAATTGCTGGAGCGGATATACTTAAGAAGATGACAGGGGATGGGATCCCTCAAACAAGTGGACAGGCTGACCTGTGGAATGCAGTTTATCCAAAGAAATCACATGTAATGGGTGCAGAATAATAGGATGTCGATGAATAGTTGTGGTGAAGGAAATACGGAGAGGAAAACTAACTCAAGTTAGTTTGAACTTGAGTCATGTGACCTCTCTATGGTGCTTAATTTTCTGTGTCAAATTGGCCAGGCTGGGGACACCTGGGTGGCTCAGTGGTTGAGCATCTGCCTTCAGTTCAGGGCGTGATCCCGGGGTCCTTGGATCAAGTCCCACACCAGCTCCCTGTGGGACGCCTGCTTCTCCCTCTGCCTGTGTCTCTGCCTCTCTCTTGGTGTCTCTCATGAATAAATAAAATATTTTTAAAAAATGGCTAGGCTGGTAACACACACACTCCCTGGGCGTGCCTATGAGAGTGTTTCTCAAAGAGATGAGCATCTGAGAAAGTAAGACTGAGGAAAGATTAGTGTCTTGTAACCTCCAACTCTCATGGGCATCATCCACTCCCCTGAAGGCCTGAATAGAGCAGGAAGGTGGAGGGTAGGACAGTTTGTTCTCTTTGCTGGTGCCACGATAGCCATTTTCTCCAGCCCTCAGATATCAGTGCACCTGCTCTGGGGGCTTTTGACTCCTACCTGGACTTAGACCATCAGTCCTCTGATGCTCAGGCCTTCAGACTCTCACTGAGTCACAGCACTGGCTTCTCTGAGTCCCCAGCTTACTGATAGCATGGGTCTTCATAGTCTCCCTCTCTCTCTCTAGACATATAGATTCTATTTCTCCACAGGAACCCTAATACGTTGTCTATCCCAAAGTTTCCTTCTTTATAAAATGGAGGGAATAGTGGTATGTGCCAATTAAAATTGGTGTCATGACTAAAGAAATAAACTCCTGCATGGAAGATATTTAGTATGCTGCCTGGCACGCAGTAAGCACTAAATGTTAGTTATTAATTTTTAATGGCATACTTTCTGGAATCAGATAGCCTGGGATCAGATACCATTGGGTACATGAATGACCTGACCTCTCTTGGCCTTCTTTGATTCATCTCTAAGACAGGAATAATAACAACTCTTTCCTCATGGGAACAATGAGATAATGCGTCCATACAGCATAGCGCGGTACCCGTGTCAGCATTACTGATAATCTCCCACTTGATGACTAGAACAACAAAACACGTGCTCTAACAACGATGGTCTAGAGAGAGGAAAGGAAGGACATGGAGTAGGAAGCACAAAATTTTACTTTTACAAGGTGAGGACACTCTCCTCCCTCTTACGTGTTTTTTATTATGATTTTTCGAATCGCTCTAGATGATACAGCGAAACACAAGACCCAACCAAATGCGCTATCATAGCACGAGTGTTAGCTGAACTAGAACGATGCCTATGTGTGGACAGGGCTGAGGTTAAAGCTCATGTACCATATCCCAGGATAATGAAATAATATAAATATAATCCATTTGTAAGAGGATGGGGGAAAGCGACTGTGTTAAGAAGTTCTGGCTGAGGAAGGAAGTCCATTGCTCGTCCACTGCACAGCATCTGAAAGAGCATGTTGTGAGTTGATAAATATCATGTGATGAAGAGAAATCTCACAGAGGAAGACATGGACATGGCCAACACGCACATGAGAAAATGCTCCGCATCACTTGTCATCAGGGAAATACAAATCAAAACCACAATGAGATACCACCTCACACCAGTGAGAATGGGGAAAATTAACAAGGCAGGAAACCACCAATGTTGGAGAGGATGCGGAGAAAGGGGAACCCTCTTGCACTGTTGGTGGGAATGTGAACTGGTGCAGCCACTCTGGAAAACTGTGTGGAGGTTCCTCAAAGAGTTAAAAATAGACCTGCCCTACGACCCAGCAATTGCCCTGCTGGGGATTTACCCCAAAGATGCAGATGCAATGAAACACCGGGACACCTGCACCCCGATGTTTCTCTCAGCAATGTCCACAATAGCCAAACTGTGGAAGGAGCCTCGGTGTCCATCGAAAGATGAATGGATAAAGAAGCTGTGGTCTATGTATACAATGGAATATTCCTCAGCCTTTAGAAACGACAAATACCCACCATTTGCTTCAGTGTGGGTGGAACTGGAGGTTATTAGGCTTAGTGAAGTAAGTCAATCGGAGAAGGACAAACAGTGTATGTTCTCATTCATTTGGGGAATATAAATAATAGTGAAAGGGAATATAAGGTTAAGGAGAAGAAATGTGTGGGAAATATCAGGAAGGGAGACAGAACATAAAGACTCCTAACTCTGGGAAACGAGCTAGGGGTGGTGGAAGGGGAGGAGGGCGGAGGGTGGGGGTGAATGGGTGATGGGCACTGAGGGGGACACTTGACGGGATGAGCACTGGGTGTTATTCTGTATGTTGGTAAATTGAACACCAATAAAATTAATTTATTAAAAAAAAGATAAATATCATGTGACCCCCCCCCCCCAATATTGTAAACTATCACTGCTGGCAATTTTAATTAGATCTAAGCATTCAGCCAGGTAGCTATTCTGTGCCAGGTCGTATTTTAGGTTCTAGAATACAAGACTACCACGTAAAGGAGATTGAAAAAAAAATCCAATTCTAATTCAGAATAATAAGTGTGATATTCTGAGATAGAACTGTAGAAAGGGGATAGAGAAGACACACGGCAACCTCAAGTATATTCATTTTTCTACATTCTATTTCTGAGAACAATATTGTTTCTTGAGTGAACTCCTGATCCTAGAATTGGAGCTCTTTGGGAGCTGTTACTTTTTTGTTCTTTGCGTCTCCACTGCTTGGCACCGAATGGATTCTCAGGGTCTATTTCATGAAAGGAGGAAGGGACAGCGGGAAGGGGGGAAGAAGGGAGGGCAAGTTGATTGTAGATAAAAGGTGTGGGCCTGTTGAGACATGAATCAAAGAGCCTGCATATTTTATGCAGTTTCTTTTCAAGAAGAGGCCACAAATGGGCTATTTTCAGAACTGCTTTGTGAATCTTGGGCTGCATTCTTACAAAATGGCTTCGTTTGCCTGAACAACTGTGGCTTCTGTACATATGCAAATAGCAACAAATATGAACAGGAAATTTTTATTGTAATAACAATTCAAAGTGACACACCAGCATCTGGATGGAAATTTCTCCAGCTGCACAGCTCACTCCTGTTTATAAGCCAAATAACCATGTCATCCGCAGAACTGGGCCTGAGGAGTGGCTAGAGATTATGTGGCGGAACACCGCCAGGTAATGACCGTTCTTCTGAATCTATGAGCAGGGACGAGAAAATTCTTAGGTAGGGGCAGCGTTGCAGAAAAAGCATGCTCTTGACATCAGGTGGCTCTGGTATTGAGCCCTGGATTTGCCACTTACTATCTATCTGGGTCACTTTGTGCAAATTATATAATCTTTTCAAGTCCCATTTTCTTCATCTTCAAGCCGAGAAAAACAATGATATTATTGTTTATTTTTATTATTGTTTATTTTTAATTTTTATTTTTATTATTGTTGATATTATTGTTTATTTTATTATTATTATTTTTCATATATTGATATTAATGATATTATTGTAACAAATATATAATAATATAAGAAGTGAGATGAGCAACAGGCCCAATCCAAGTGTGGCCAGGACGGTATAAGCAGTAGCCACGATTCCTCGTAGGCTTCAAAAGGAAGGCACATAAACAGGATGGACTATATGTCATATGAAGGTAAAACTGTGTTTGGTTCACTGCGACATGAAAACACAGTAGAGCAAATTCACCAATAACAAGGTGAATGACTGAGGGTCGCCTGGGTGGCTCAGTGGTTGAGCGTCTGGCTTTGGCTCAGGTTGTGATACCGGAGTCCTGGGATCAAGTCCTACATCAGGCTCCCAGCGGAAAGCCTGCTTCTCCCTCTGCCTGTTTCTCTGCCTCTCTCTGTTTCTCTCATGAATAAATAAATAAATAAATTAATTAATTAATTAAATCTTGAAAATAAAAATAAAAAAACCAAGGTGAATGATTGATACAGTTAAAACTTGCTGTCTTAGCCACGTGCCACTGTGTTTGCAATAATTATTTCCAATAAAGTATATGATCCAGTTCTCTTTGAAAGGAACCTTGCACCGTGGCTAAGGTCCCTCACCTTCAGAGCTGTACTGAGAATGTCTGAACTAGCCGAGAATTTGATCTTGGCTCTGGCATTTACTAGTAGAGTGACTTTGAGCAGTGTACTTATCTATTTCCTCATATATATATATATATTTCCTTCATATATATATATATGAAGTGTTGAGAAACATACCTGGCACGCAGAAAAAATAGATATGAGTTTTTAAATTTCTGCTATCATTGTTATTATTGTTTTGACAAAAACCGAGTAACAGCCAACTGGTATGCTGAGGCCTTGCCAAGTGCACTGAGATAGTCATCCCCTCCGCCTGGACCCCCAACTTAGCCATTCCTGGCCACAACCGGTCTCCTATTTTCCCCAGTGTTAACATTCCTTCTAAAATATCATTTGCTGTATACGGCATGAGGTGAAAAGGTTGGAAACCTCTATTTTGGAGCGTAAGCCTTGGAGTCTGAAAGACCTGGTTATGAATCAGCTGCCTTCCCAGGGCAAGATACATGATTTCTGGGATCCAATACAAAATGAAAGTAAAGGCAATCCAGGAACAAAGTGTCATTGAAAGTGCTAAAATGTAAAAGCTTTTTCCTTTTCTCTGTAATCTGTTCTTGATTTGTCAAGGTATTTTTTTACGTGCTCTCTGATACCATTCTAAGTAAAGAAACATTAAAAATGTTAATTATCAGAACATGAAAGACTCCTAACTCTGGGAAACGAACTAGGGGTGGTGGAAGGAGAGGTGGGCGGGGGGTGGGGGTGACTGGGTGATGGGCACTGAGGTGGGCACTTGATGGGATGAGCACTGGGTGTTATTCTATATGTTGGCAAATTGAACACCAACAAAAAATAAATTTATAAAAAAACAAAAAACAAAAAACAAAAAACAAAACTGAGATACTCCAGAAATCAATATTCCACTGTATGATAACTAAAATTTAAATTAAAAAAAGTTTTAAAAGTAAAAAAAAATGTTAATTATTAGCATGAATTTTACTGTTTATGTTGTATGATGCCCATTTTAAGTAAAAATATGAGAACCTTTAACTTGTATGTGGAGTTATCAAAAACATATAATTCATATCTCATAGCATACATATGCATATGTATTGTTCTGCCAGAACAGTAGGGACAGTTCACGAAGCTAACTCAACAACATTTTTTTAAAACTAGGCTACACGTGGGGCTTGAACTCATGACCCTGAGATCAAGACCTGAGTTGAGATCAAGAGTTAGATGCTTAACCGACTGAGCCACCCAGTTCCCCCCAACTCCATTGCCACCAAGAGCTTTTATTTATTTGTTTCTTTGTTTATCTTATTTATTTATTCATGAGAGACACACAGAAAGAGAGGAAGAGACACAGGCAGAGGGAGAAGCAGGCTCCCTGCGGGGAGTCCGATGGGGTACTCGATCCCAGGACCCTGGCATCACGCCCTGAGCCAAAGGCAGATGGTCAACCAATGAGCCACCCAGGCGCCCCTATTTAAATTCTTAATACACACAGGTGGGACCAACACTGTGGCTTACTGATGAGCAAAGAATGACTGAAAGGAAAAGGACCTATGGGTTGCCTGAGCTTTCCCTTTCCTTCCATGTCCTCATTTTCAGTGTAAATCACTGGCTAATCCCGGGAACTAAAAGTAAGGAAGAACATGATAGGGTTAATAATTTGTTATTTCCTAGAATGCTATTGCCTTCTTCCTGTATTGAAAACGAGGAAAGGAAAGTGCAGCCTCGCAGGGATCTCAGTCCATGGTTTACTCATAGACACAACACCCTTACCTTGTACTCCCTTTGAGTTTTATTCAACTCCCACGCATCGTGGGTCAACCAGAATTCTGACCTCGAGGGGCATCACAAATGCTACATGCAAGCAGGGAGGCGAGGACTAGACATGGATAAACATGTTGCGAAATACTGTATTTCCTCTGACCACATACGTGCTCCGTCACCCTTTCAGACCCCATTTACAAAACCCAAGTTCACAGATAAAATTAAGAATTTCAAGATGGTGACAGCAGAGCATGAAACCAAGCATGGGTCCTGAGAACTAGGTCAGCTGTAATGGAAGATGCATGGTGGACACTGGAAATGCTAAATGTAAAGGCAAAACCAAGGAACAACAGCAAGATCCACGTGGGTGCGTATCTACCGCTCACATCCATGCTCCATCGTCCACTTAAGATCTACTTGCAAAATATGAGCTCAAGATAAAGTTAAGAATTTCAGGATGTTGAGAGTTGGGCATTAAATCAAGTGTCAGACCCTTCTGTGTACTGGGCTCTCTGAATGCCCTGATCACGTGGCCAGGAAGCCAGCTCTGGCTCGGCCCTGACATAACCATACGATCATGGGAGGACAACTTCGCCAGGCTGTGCCTCAGTTTCCTAATTCTAAGCACAGGGGTAACTTCTACTACCTCATAGTGTTCTTGTGAAGATTAAAAAAGATAGCATCCTTGACACGGTCACAGTGTCTGCTACATAATAACAAAGCTGAAATAATAACTAGGTTTACAGAATGCTTATTATGTCTTCTTTCCTCTGCACGTCACTGGAAAGCTTTTATGAGGAGGTCAAACCCAAATTGCATTGGGACCGATGTTCCCAACCTCGAAGGAAATACCAAGTTCCAGGTTGGCATTCTCTTAGCCTTTTACCCCATCTTCAATGCCCAGTGGTAAAAGTTACGTGAAAACCAGACAGAAAGTGGAGGAGGGATAAATAGGTGGAGCACAGAAATTTTCAGGGAAGTGAACCCACTCTGTCTGACAGTGTCATGGGAGCTACGCGACATTTACCAGAACCCACAGGACCGAACGACCCAAAGACTGAGCCCCGAGTAGACTCTGGATCTTAGTTAACGGAAATGTATCAGTATTGCTTCATTAAGTTTGACAAATGTACCATGCCAATGCAAGATGTTAATATTAGGGGACACTGTGGACAGGGGGAGACAGGGCATATGGGGACTCTACTTTCTGCTCACTTTTTCGATGAATCTAAAATGGCTCTAAAAATAAAAATCTCTTAACAAAAAGTCAGAAATACAACAAATAACACTCTGCCTGTAAATTATTCCTGGGGAGGCAGCAGGCTGCCCTGCCCCAATGTGGAACATCAGCTTGCCCTCCGAGAATTATGGAAAGGCCAGGAAGGGTCCTGACTGGTATAATTAACAGTCTGGCGTGAAGGCTGGGCTACGTCTAGTCCTGAAGTGGTATTTCGAACAATGATCTCTCTACAAGTGTGTTTTAGGAATAAAGGATTAGAATCTAGGATTATCCTCCCTGTTTTTGTTCATTTAGTTTTGTCTTTATTCCATGCTCTAATTAATGCAGCATGAATATAATTATTCTCTAAGATGGCAAACCCTGAGGGGGCACAGATTATGCCTACTCTTGGCTTTCGAAATTTCACATAAAACGTGGTTGTAAGGATAGCTTTCGTGCATATAGCTTCCTAGAGTTTAGGCTGCACTTTCGTGTACGTTTATCTGCTCAGTGACTTGTTCTACACTCAGAAACTAAAGCCCCAAGTCGTCTGTGTTGCTTTTTTTTTTTATTATTATTCCCTACAAAGACGCCATGTAATAAGCAAGACAGTAGGCCAGAAGTTGCTAGTTACCTAGCCAACATCCATTTTTCCTCTTCTTTCTTAGTAATGTTATTCCGGGCACCAAATATCATATTTGCAGTTTCTTTCTCTTATAGCTACAGTGAACATATGATGAATAGTCTTCAAATGAGGTAGAAACAAAGGTTGTTGGGGACACATTTAGGAAGAATCCTTAAGAGGGAAACAGTCGGCCAAGACCAATACTTTTGCCTTCATCCTGCTCCCTGTTTGGACTACAGATGTGATGGCTGGTGCTCCAGCAGCTATGGAATACATTTTTGAGACATAAAAAAAAAATATATATATTTGCGTTTATTCTGGGAGATGCAGTGAGGTTACACTTAATGGTAATCAGTTTATCTTCCTCATTCTCTTATGAAAAGTATGTTCCTTAGTGTGAGCTTGTCCACTTATTTTATAATTCCTTAGGTAGAGAAGAAATTGCACATGTGATTCTGATTAGAATGTCTCAGTAAATAATTCAGGGAGAACAAGTAGTATTCATTATTTTTCAAATATTTTTTTTAAGTAGGCTCCATGGGGCCTGAATATCTCATGACCCTGAGATCAAGACCTGAGCTGAGATCAAGCGTTGGAGTCTTAACTGACTGAGCCACCCAGGCACCCCTATTTTTCAATCTTTTTGCTGTAAAGACAAATGCATTTGTTCTCCAAGCATTTCTATTCACAACCATTGCTTACTCTCTTTGGTTCAGATTAGTCCATCTGGTGGTAATCTCTAATTTACTCTTTTAAAGGGTTATCCATAACACACACACACACACACACACACACACACACACACACACAGTGAGAACAAGAATTCATACCGCACTCTTAGAAGTCTATGACTAATCAACTCTGCTCAAAAGCTCTCACAGCACTACTATGGCACTGACGGCAGATGGTGTTTTTAATTTGCCAAGTGTTGGTGTCTCAATATCCAGGGATTTGAACAGTCTCTTTGGGGAAATAGTCAATTCCAAATTCAAACCCTAAAACGGCTTTCCTCTCTGTCTCCTCCTGCCCAAATAGCATCATGTAGGTAAAAGGGAAAGAACTTATGTGCTTCCTCACTGAGGCATGTGAAAACATGTACCCCGCCCCCGTACACCAAAAGCGGGCCAAGGTGACCTGGGACTGCTGACTCATATCCATCTAACCAGCCATCTCTCTTTCTCTACTAATGCCACATTACGATCCCTTGTACACCATGTTGGACATGGCACAGAACAAAATCTCGATTTTTCCAGGGACCTAAGCCTCTTCCAGCAAGCTGCTAACTTGGTATTATCGAGTTCTATTACCTCCATCTGGGTATTTCTACAGTGATGCTCAATCCACCCCACTTTGAACTTCCATATTGAGAAGGGGATATAAGAACACATGCTTTCAATGTCGTTATGCAACCCGATCATTCATTTCTTCTATTTCCTTTATTCTACGAAAACCAGAAGGAAAGGGATGTCTTGAGTTTTCTCGATGCTTGGCTTACAGTATCAACCTTGATGTTCAAATCAGCCAAGCTTGGCACTTGTTCTGGGAGTTAGAAATTGCTGAAGATGCAAATATAGCTTCAAATACCCATACATTACCTGCCTTAAATTAATATATTTAAAAACCAACCGAGATCTCATGTATATACATTTCATCTCATGAAGCCTATTAAAGTTTTAAAATCTTCAGATAATTACAATCACGGGCATAACATTTTGCCAAGCCCTTTTAAGGCAGGAGCACAGGGCAGAAGGAACCAAGTCAGACAAATAACAGATGATGACCAGTGCACGATGGTATATAAAAGAGAGGCAAGGCAAGAGAGTTGGAGTTCGCGCCAGTTACAGAAGCAGAAAAGAATTAGAATCAAATAAGGAAAGCAAGTAATGCATGTAATTTTCAGAATATATAAAATATCACATTTGGGTTCAAATGTCCTGCTATTAGTAGTACTGAGTGAAAACGTTTAGAGATCTAGTCTGTAATTCCCGAACTGTGTAATTAAAAATGTTTAAGGACATGTGCTTCCAATGGGGAAAAGATGTTATACCATGGTTCAAATGCATGGAGTGCATTTGAGAAATCAAAATGGATTTAATTTGACAGTACCTAATTACTCATTTAATTTGCTGAGACGGCATCCACTTTGAGAGAAAAATTAACATTATTACTTCAATTTTTACAGAATTGCTAATATATTGGTATAACATGAATGGTATATTGGTTGGTTGGCCTGCTTCCAAAATTAAGTTTAACTTTTCAAATAAATCATATCCCAGACCACAAACTTTTTCTGTGCTTCGGTGTTACTCAACTGAGTGGGCAGTCTTTCTTAAAAACAGATATTCCTAGTTCTTAAGAGCATAATAATATACCTTTCTCCTAAGAAAATGCACTCCTTATGTGCAATTTCAGACACTATAGAGTTATACTGTTACAGTTGTAAATGACCCAGCTGCCAGATTCATCAGGTGATTTTTACCATGGAATAAATCTGAATTCCCTACAGTGATACTTCACTTAACTCGGGGTCAAGCACTCCAGCAATCTCAGCTACTGAGAAAACAAACAAACAAACAAAGCGTCTCCGAAAATCAAGATGTCATCACAATACTTTGGTAAGGAGAGCGATTTGGTAAGGATACGTTAATGTTCTCAGTGGCAGTGTGTTGAGTGCTGGGAGATACGACAGCATGTGAAGGTAGAATTGAAAGACAAACATAAACAAGAAATAGACAAGTGTCTCACTACATATAACTTGGGAAATACCCATCTGCATACATCTTCGTAGAAATCTCTGTTGCCTAAGAATGAAGTTGTTTTTTATTTAAAGATTTTATTTAGTTGCGCGAGACAGAGAGAGAAAGATTGTGTGTGAACAAGGGTAGGGAGGGGAAGAGGGAGAAGGAGAGAGAGAATCTCAAGCAGACCTCCTCCTTCCCCAGTGCAGAACCCTGCTGGGGTCTGGATACCATGACCCTGGAACGACCTGAGCCAAAACCAAGAGTCCAACACTTAACCGACTGAGCTTCCTAGGTGCCCCAAGAATGAACTTGTTTTTAAAAATGCACGAACTAGGGGTGGTAGAAAGGGAGGTGGGTGTGGGGTGGGGTGAATGGGTGACGGGCACTGAGGGGGGCACTTGATGGGATGAGCACTGGGTGTTATGCTATATGTTGGCAAATTGAACACCAATAAAAAATAAATTTAAAAATTAAAAAAAAATGCATGAATGGGGCACCTGGGTGGACAGTCAGTTAAGCCTCTGATTTTTTATTTCACCTCAGGTTCTGATCTGAGGGAGTACGATGGAGCCCTACAGGGGGCCCCATGCTTGATGAGGAGTCTGCTTGGGATTCTCTCCCACTGCCACTCCCTCTGCTTGTGTGCGTGCTCCCTCTCTCTCAACTAAACAACATCTTTAAAAAATGCATGAATGGTGTTAAAGAAATTGATATATGTTGTAGGATTGTACCAATCCATTGCAACTATGTGGTCTTCAGCAGGGAGAGCTGTAGGGGAGGTCTGTGGTCACAGCAAGGGCGGTTGAGGCCCTCACCAGTGCCTCTGGGTCCAGTGTCAAATGCACCTGGGTAAGCAAGGGGCCATGGCAGGTGGCAGTGGGGCTGGAACTGGGGCTGGCTGTCCCTCATGTGCATGGGCATCAGAGCTGTCAACATGGGTCCGGGTTGGCTGCAGCTGCATGTGGCCTTCTGCTGTGTGTTCCACAGCAGGAGTGGGAGTGGTGGCGTGCTCTGGGGCCAGCAGCAGGCTGGCACGTGTGGAGGTCACAGCGAGTGCCAGTGTGGCAGTGACCATGTTGGATCCCGGGGCCAAGGCGCCCATAGCAGCCCTGGCTGGAGCAAGTCCAGTGTATGGGGGAATAACAGGGATGATGGTCCGTGGAGGAGCAGACAGCTGTGCTCTCGGTGGTGACAGCCGTGGGGCATCGTCAGCAGTTACGATGGCTGTTGGGTTCCCCAGCAGTGAAAGCCTCCAGGGTCTGCTGCAGAGCAGGCAACTGGGGTCTCGGTGGCGAACACCCCAGGATCCAGCACGGTGAAATCTGCAGGGAGTATCAGGTGGCTGTGGGGACTGCTAGGTCCTCCATGGGGAAGGCTGCTGGGGTCCTCTACAAAGAAGGCCACATGGGGAGGCATCATATTGGCACTTGCTGCACTCCTGATACCAAGAGCGCCCCCTTCTTTGTTCGTAACTATCTGCAGACGTGTTGGCTTTGCCAATCTCCCCAGCCATCTCTGTAGGGTCCTTCTGGCAGTGCCCTGAAAGGCTCAGGACGCCGGTCACCTGTTCTGATCTCCTTTTCCCTGGTGAGAAGAACTCGCAGGCTGAGGAGATCCCTGCGGGCAAGGAGCCGTGTTGGCCTGAGGCATGGTATGAGGCCCATGAAAGAAACCTGTTCTTTCTACCCTTTCTGCCCTTTATGCGTGGTTATTCTCTGGGTTTTTTGTTCCACTGTGTTGCTGCTGCTTCTTAACTGGAGTCCAGAGCCCTTCCAGAGCTGTGTTGGTTCATGGAGAGCTATCCAATTGGTATTTTTTCTAGCGGAATGAAGGCTGCAGTCGCCTACTCCGCCATCTTGCTGACATCACTACTTACCCCTACTTTCTTGTAGATTCTTCTTTCTTTTTCCACTCGAGGGACACCCATTTATGACCCTTGCATTGAATCTCATTTCTTTGTCCTCCATACCTAGGATACATTTATTTTTATTTCCATTTCTTTGTACATTTTTCCATAGCATTTGAGAGAGGTTCCTTGAGCTTTATGTTGCTGGCATAAATCCTGTCCCCTAGCTTCATCCTTCCCTTCTTGAGTTTCTGTAGGACATTCAGATGTCACTGGAAAGAGCTAAGCTTTTCTAGTACCTAAGACTTCTAGTAAGCTCCCTCCAAAAATCCTTTAGAAAGTTTTGACATTTGTTAGATTGGAAGAGGACCAGCTCCAAGCAAATAGATCTAATAATTTCTGTGCCACTATTATAGTTTCCCTAAAAATATATCCACCGGTGACTAAGTGAATGTTTCTATCAACACTGAATGAAAATACTATTTGCTTATGGCAGGGAGTGTTTTATAGTTAAGATAATTTCATATATGTGTCTACTCTATAATGGTCAAACATCTTTTCAAATGTTCAAAAAAAGAATTTACCTTTGGATGTTGCATAAAAAACAGTATTTCTCAAGAATGTGGGCTCCATAGCATGCATCAGAATACCATTTGTGTTTACTAAAAATGGGTTCTCCCCTATGTCTACTTATTCTGATTTTCTAGGAGTGACATCCAGGGATCTCGCTGCATTTTATTTTTAGTTTTTGTAAGTTTCAAGTTTTTATTTCAATTCCAGTTAGTTAACATATAGTGGAATCTATCTGTATTTTATTTTGTTTCATTTTTATTTATTTTTAAGCATCATTTTATTTTTTTAAAGATTTTATTTATTCGAGAGAGTGAAAGAGAGAGAGAACACAAGCAGGGGTAGAAGGAGAGGGAGTAGACTCCCCTGCTGAGCAGGGAGCCTGATGTGGGGCTCCATCCCAGGACCCCAGGATCATGACCTGAGCGAAAAGCAGACGCTTAACCAACTGAGCCACCCAGGTGCCCCTCTATCTGCATTTTAAATAAGCTTTTACGTTGATTTCAATGTACAATCAAGGATGATAAACCCTCTAGACCCTCTAACTCTGCCTAGGTCAGTGCTACAATAGACTCCTTTCTCCACACATTTGATGCCCTGTCTATGCTTGGTCTTATCTCTGACCCTGGGACTGATCTTGTTCTTTTTCTTGGGGAATTTAAAGAGCTTCACTACATATCCAGGGGACAAAGTAGCAAGACACCTTGTTCTGACCTTGAATAATTACCTAAGCAGCTCATGATAGAGGCTTCATTCTCTGGCTCGGTGGAAAACTTACTTGCTGCTGCAGCAGAGCATAAAATCTCAGTGGTATATTTGTTTAAAACCAACCAGCTTTTGAGAGACAAAGGAAAACAAAATCAGGGGGACTTAATTATGCATTTGTTGTCAGGTACAAAGTAAAATCAAAAAAGCAAGAAGTAAGAGCAAGAGATTGACCTCTCCTTTTCACAGGAGAAGACAAGGACACACAATCAGAATATTGGACTATGCTGCTCCTGACAAGCTAGCAGGGCTCTGGAAGCCCAGAGAAATAGTGACCTCAATTATACCATCAGTTCTTAGTCACCAAAGCAGAATTTACCAATGAAGGAATGGAAGGAGAACACTTACTATGATTCCTGTTCTGTAGTGACATTAGCACCCAGAAAACTCTAGTCTCACTACTCAAAGTGGGGTCCACAGACCAGCAGCATGGACATCGCTTTAGACCTTCTTAGGAATGTGGAATCTTGGGCCTTGCACCAGACTTCCTGCACCAGAATTTCAGTTTTAGCAAGATCACTGAGGGACTCACATGTTCTTCCCAGGGTGTGGTCCCGAAGTCCCGGGATCGAGTCCCTCATCGGGCTCCTTGCATGGAGCCTGCTTCTCCCTCTGCCTGTGTATCTGTCTCTGTCTCTCTCTCTCTCTCATGAATAAATAAATAAAATCTTAAAAAAATAAGGTCTGTGGAAGAAGACCAATCAAGCTGTCAGAACAAAGGAGGAGCTGAGAACCAGGTTCATAATAACACACTGGAATCAGAAAAAACTGGAGAAAGGGGACAGGAACACAGGAGTTCGGAGTCATATTTCCATACAACAGTAAACAGAAGCTGTTCAATCAAAATTAAGAACAAAGCTGGGATCCCTGGGTGGCACAGCGGTTTGGCACCTGCCTGTGGCCCAGGGCTTGATCCTGGAGACCCGGGATCGGATCCCACATTGGGCTCCCGGTGCATGGAGCCTGCTTCTTCCTCTGCCTGTGTCTCTGCCTCTCTCTCTCTCTCTCTCTCTCTCTCTCTCTGTGTGTGACTATCATAAATAAATAAAAATTTTAAAAAATTAAGAACAAAGCTAATCCCACTCACAAGAGACCTGGACTATGCCAGATTCAATAGTGTTCAGCAGTTGATATACAATAAATGGAATGTATGGATCCATTTATGAACGAGTACCACTCTTACAGCTGATAGATTTCAACAATATTGAATCAGGGATGCAAATCATTAAATATGTGTTTGGAAGGTATGTGTTCGGAAGGCCATAAGTGTCTTACTACACTTAATGAACTATCTCTTCCATAAGTTCAGTTAACCATAAGCGGTTAACAGGTTAATGTAAGGGTTATAAGTGTTGTCTAAGTATAAAAATCACCTGCCAAGCTTTGGAAACTATAGACACATTTATCATTTCAATGAAGGAAAATGGGCACAAGAGTGCAGGATCTGCAAAAAAAAAAAAAAAAGAGAGAGAGAGAGAGAGAGAGACAGAGATGGAGAAGAGAGAGAGGGTTTCTTTTTTTTTAAGTTTTTTTTTTAGTTAGAATTTAATTTTTTTTTTTATTTATGATAGTCACACACAGAGAGAAAGAGAGAGGCAGAGCCATAGGCAGAGAGAGAAGCAGGCTCCATGCACCGGGAGCCTGACGTGGGACTCGATCCCGGGTCTTCAGGATCGCACCCTGGGCCAAAGGCAGGTGCTAAACCGCTGCGCCACCCAGGGATCCCGAGAGAGAAGGTTTCTTGACAACAGGTGCCAGACTGACCAATGTTTGAATGAAAGACATTAATATTTAAAGAGGAAATGCAAGGATGGCGTTAGGTTCTGTAGCTAGAAAGACAATTTCCAATAATCTGCATGCAAGCAGAAGTGAATAAGAAGCCAACGTTGTCTCAAGTAATTTCCCACTGTAACATAATGCATATGCTAGCAAGCAACGTAAAGAAGCTCTGCTTGACACTCATGGCATCTACAGGATGTACTGAAATTGACAACTTTGTGAATTTCAGGCAATAGGGTAAAGTATATAATTAATTAAATAAAAGTGAGAAATGGTGAACTATAAAATGTGATGCTTTCCTTCACAAATCTCAATTTATTTGAAATGTGACTATCTAGGTATTTAAGTTTTTACCAAATAGTCAAGCAATCACTTTCATGCTATAGCATGATTTCAAGTAGCAGCACCGGAAACTTCCATCATTTTTTTTTTTTCCACAACAAAAACTGAATTCATGCCAAGACCATGGGTTAATTTCTTGTGTCTCTCTCTAGGGACTCTCATTTCTTTTGAAACAACAGAAGTTCCAAGGACCAGAAATTTCTAGAGAGGAGCACGATTGACACACATGGTCACTGGCTAAAAAGAATTTTTTAAAAATTGCATTTATATGCCTTCTGTCATGTACTCTCAGGAGTAGGGAATTGAAATTGTTTTATGGCTAGTGAAAAACCATTTCTTTTCTTTTTTTTTTTTTTTAGTATAAACCATTTCTAACACATTTATGTGAATGGGCTATCAGAAAGCGGAAGGTGTTGAAAATTCGAACTCATATTCTCCCCTTGGATCCTGATAATCAGTCACCTCAAGCCATCGCTTCTCTCAGACTAACCAGCAGGACTCACAAAAGGTATTATCAGCCCAATTAGCTTCTTCCCAGAGCAAACGGGAGAACCTTCAGAATAAGTTAAATAAATGACTACAACTCTTGAATAATAATCTATTCCCTGAATACAGAATCATTCAGATCTTGATTTCACAAAGCTAGCAAACTGTATTGCATTATTTAGTTCCAGGGGCTCCTCTCCTCCATGTATTTTATCCATCACAGCATGAAATGAAATGTGATCTGCAGATTATAACATGACATAAATTAGTATAAAAGAATTCAAGACACATAATAAAACCAGGGATCAGAGGCACTAACACTACGTACCAGAGGTCTTCTAAATCTTGTATAATCTCACTCCAGGCCACAAGTCCCTCTTGGCTAGTTCCAGACCAAACCAGACTCTCTTTTGAATGCTCAGTACTAATTCATGACCATGGCCTCCCCAAATCCCAAGAACAGGCCCCAGTTTTGAGATTTCATGAACATCGAATCCCTTTGGCCTAATGATGCGATGACAGAACCCACAGAGGTCACCATGCTCCTGGATTCAGCAAAGGCATCTGACAGAGCCATCTTAAGGGCAAGATGAAAACATATGAACTAAGAGCTAGAAGAATTCAGTAAAGCAGTGCCTGTAAGAACAAGTGTACTTAAGGTATGCAATTTTTGTAAAGATTTTTTAAAATTCTATTTATTCATGAGAGACACAGAGACACAGAGAGAGGCAGAGACACCAGTAGAGCGAGAAGCAGGCTCCATGCAGGGAGCCCGACGTGGGACTTGATCCCGGGTCTCCAGGATCACGCCCTGGGCTGAATGCGGCGCTAAACCACTGAGCCACCCGGGCTGCCCAAGGTATGCAATTTAATCACAGATATCAATCTGGAGAAAAGTCTATGGTTCCATGATACAAGGCTCTGTTGGAAAACTTTTCTTTTTTTTTTTAAATTCAATTTTCCAACCTACAGTACATCATTAGTTTCAGATACAGTTTTCGATAATTCATCAGTTGCGTATAACACCCAGTGCTCGTCATCCCATCACATGCCCTCCTTCATGCCAGTCATCCAGTTACCCCACTCTCCCCTCCAGCAACCCTCAGTTTGTTTCCTAGAATTAAGAGTCTTTCATGGTTTGTCTTCCTCTCTGATTCCCCCCTCCCCTCCCCTTTCAGGTTCCCCTCCTTCCCTTATACTATTCCGCCTATGAATGAAACCATATGATAATTGTCTTTCTCCTTGGAAAACTTTTCTTATTCAATGTTTTTTTTTCTTAGGTACTTAAATGAAAATGTGGAAGACATAGTAAACAAACCTGTGGATGATCTGAAAATAGAAAAATACTGACTACTAGGATACTAAAAAAAACAAAAACAAAACAATAGGACAATGAAGGGAATTTAATATGATGAAATCTGAGTCTAATGCCATGGGACCTAGGTGTAGTAGGTATGATGAGGCTTGGAACTTAAAATCAAAAATCTCAACTTCATAACTGAAGAATGAAGGGGAAATTAAATAGTAGCAACACCTGTTGAAAAAACTCTCGGGAAATATATAAACAGAGAGCTCAGCAGAACCCAATAATGTAAGGTAGCAAATCTCCCTCACAAAACAAACAAACATAAAAAAAAATAATAACCCTAATGTATTAACTGAAATACAGTGCCTGGTAAAAGAGACAATCCCTCTTGTTATATAACAGATCAAACAATCCTATGAATGTAACAATAACCTATTTGGGAAAGAGAGAGAGACAGAGAGAGAGAGAGAGAGAGAGAGAGAGAGAGAGAGAGGGAGAGAGACTACCACAGAATGTTATAGAAGTCACACAGGAAGCCTGCCCTTTTGCAAGCTTGACTCATGGGGAGCCTTTGCAATGAGATTAGACAAGAGGATGTAGGGTTTTATCAAGGCCAGTGTAAGAGCAGGACAGGGCCCAGTGCTGTCCTGCTCCAAGTAACTAAAATGCTTTACCAGGTACCCTCAAGTAAAACTTGAACACTTCATCACCACACACCTAGCTCCAGAGCCAACTTCCAACCCCCTGCCCCCAGTGCCTTACAGGCTCTTAGTCAAGAAGCACACCTTCCTTTTGGTTTGGGTTGAATCCTCATTGAGCCTTGGCAATATAGCTGGGCAGCTGGAGCCCAGGACCCTCTGCAGAGCTCCAGTCTCAGGACAGAGCCCCAGCACCTGAGTGATAGAAGGGGAGCTGGTTCCCCTAAAGACACACTCCGCTCAGACCTGGAGCACTGGGTTCTCCTACATCTTCTAACCTGTCCTGTGAGACATACATTTTGGGTCAACAAACCGGGGTTCTGCAGCAGAGATAAAAACAGCTGCTGGCAGACATTGGACTAGACAATGCTTTGTGAGGCCCCTTTAAAAATGGAAAATCTGAAAAAAAAAAGGAAAATCTGTCACTTTTTGCATAGATCGTCATGACACAAAAGAATCGAGTAAAGAGGGATCCCTGCGTGGCGCAGCGGTTTAGCGCCTGCCTTTGGCCCAGGGCACGATCCTGGAGACCCGGGATCGAATCCCACGTCGGGCTCCCGGTGCATGGAGCCTGCTTCTCCCTCTGCCTATGTCTCTGCCTCTCTCTCTCTCCCTCTCTCTCTCTGTGACTATCATAAATAAAAAAAAAAGTTAAAAAGAATTGAGTAAAGAGAATCATTGCTTTGGGGTCAGACAGATTTGTATTTGAGTCCTATTGCTATCTTTTACTAGCTGTGTGAATGTGGACAAGTTATTTAACTTCTCTGAGCCTTACTTTCCTCAACTAAAAAAAAAAAAAAAACCCAAACACACTGGGGAGGGTGTTAGGTAGTAGTAAAATAACCTGCCAGTACTGTGTGAGTCTGTCAGCAGGAGGAGAGAGGGAGAAAGTACCTCCATACTTTGCTACAACACATACTAGAGGCTGTGTCACAACTTCATGCTTAATGCAAATTACACTTGAACATGCATAGATTTTTACTTCAAAAGGAACAAGTTTGGGCAGCCTGGGTGGCTCAGTGGTTTAGCACCGCCTTCAGCCCAGGACCTGATCCTGGGGAACCGGGATCGAGTCCCATGTTGGGATCCCTGCGAGGAGCCTGCTTCTCCCTCTCCCTCTGCCTCTGTCTCTGACTCTCTCTCTCTCTCTATGTGTCTCTCACGAATAAATAAATAAATAAAATCTTTTTTAAAAAAGGAACAAGTTCACACAAGAGATCAGAAAATTAAACCCCTCTACCTGTATCTCTAACCGTAGGTTTTAGTTTGGGCGTCTCACTGTGCTACTCTCTCCCCAAGATCATGTAGTTCCAAGGTGACTTTTTGGAAACAGAATTAAAAGCACTTGATGGGATGAGCACTGGGTGTTATGCTATATGTTGGCAAATTGAACTCCAATAAAAAAAAAAATTTAAAAAAAAGCCAGTATCCTGGTAAATTAGATTGTGCCTATCAAAAACTCTTCTGTCGCTAATCCCTACAGTGCTCTATCCTTTCCAGTTCCTCTGTGAAAATGCTGTTTCCTATTGTTGATGTAGCTTAATAACGCTTGTATTTATGTGTTTGCGTAGAACAATATAATTTCAGGGTGTGCGTGTGTGTACATGCACACATTTTCAGGTTGCTTAATAAATCCTTCAGAGTGAATTGAGCCAGATAGCCAAGCACATTAATACAGCATATTGTATCTCTGAAAATAAGGTCTGAATTCCATTTAGTTTGACAGGAAAGCATTTTTTTCTGTAAGTCTTTTGGCTAATCTTTCGTTTGCTCAGAGAGGTCAGAACGGTGGAACGCTTCTATCTCCTCTCCATCTTATCACACTCGCCTTGTAACTCAGAGCTCACAAGTCAAACCTTGTGTTAATGCCTCCCACCTTCTACCCTACAGCAAGGGGCTTCCTGGAGCAAATTAAATCCTGATGACATTACAATCCTTGCCAGTTCTTGAGGTAATATGTTTTAGAGTTGGTTGGCAACTTAGAAATAAGAAGGATTAAAAACTTTGGCGGCCACCTTCTTTCAATGAAGTGCTTTTAGGCATTAGACATTCCTCAAAAACGTCTGCAAAATCACATCTACAGTTGACATTTAAGCAAAATTTGTTTCTTGATGGTTTTGTAATGATGTTTTATGCTTCAAAGATGAGGAGCTTGACATAAGTATTTTTTTCATCATTATCTATTCATCGAGAAAGCTGGCATTGCCTTGGATGAGCTATCGTACCTCGTATTAGTATACACGTATAGCAGCATACCTGCATAAGACATCCAGAATAGCACCATTACCCCAAAGGGAAGGAACATCAGCAATGCAAATTTATGGAAATACTTGAAATGATGATGAATTCATACAAAGCAATCCTACAATGATTCAGCTGCAGGTAGGTATCAAAGAAAACATTAGGGACTCTGCTTCCACCACAATAATCCAAGACATACACTGATGCAGATGGCTGTATTTTATGGCATATAATTGTTTCATACTCATCGGAGGTGGTTATGGTGTTTATCACATCAGCCAAATGGGCAGAGATGATGCAAATTATAGGCATCAAAGGAGAGGCAGTTTGGACTCACTTTGTGCATGTGGGCCTTTAGAAATAGGAACAGAGCTTCGGTCAACATTTTCTTGCTGTATGTAGTCACGCCTAGTTTTAGCACTGTGCTCTACAAGACACAGGTCTCTGAAAAAGTGACTTGGGGATAGGTATTCAGGGTTCTCGGTTGATAACAAATCAGTTGGTATTATCTGGGGTGCAGATACCTCTGTGTCTGCTTAGTTAGTGGATCATCATTGAAGGCTATCCAAGACGCATCTACGCATATGACTCCACCTTCTATTTCCTGAAGGCAAAAAGGTTTCATCTAGCACGCTGTGATCCTGGTTACGAGATGTAGAAGGAGTTACAATAGCAATCCAATAAATAAAATAAATAAATAAAAATCCAATCAAGGGGCACATTAATCCAAATTCAAAGGAGACTGTGTGCATGACTTAGCTCAGATGCCCGCCGAGAAACGAGGATGGTGAGGAGGCCAGGCTGGGTTAGTAATTCTGAGTCACAAACCTGCCTTTCTCTGGCTTACTGTTGACAATATTCAATTAAGGTAATGTAAGAAATACATTATGAACGTTCATAACTTCACTGACATGTATGGTAGCTGGCGTTCTTTGTATTTTCTATAGTGTTAATGATTTTGTCTATTTCTTTTTTTTTTTTTTTGATTTTGTCTATTTCTATCAATCACTGACAGAGGTGTCCAAGTCTCCAGCTAGAATTGTGAATCTCTGCTGGCATGTGTAGTGCTATCCATTTTTGATTTATGAAGTTTGGTGTTCCGTTATTCAGTATATTCACATTTAGGACGTTTTTGATTTCTTGATAAACTGCCCATTTGGTCATTATAAGCTGTTTCTCTCCATCTCTTAGAGTACTCAGTCTTGAAGTTTAATTTGTCTGAGATTAACATAAACTCCCCAGCTTTCTTACTCTTTCTGTATACATAGCATGTGTTTTCCTTCCCTTTTTCTTGCAACACCTATTTGTGTCTTTACAGTCTCCTGTGTTTCCCGTAAACAATTCCTACTTAGGTTTTGATTCTTTTTATCTAATCTGACAATCTCTAATTGATGTGTTTATTTCTATCTAATGCAATTATTGAAATGGTTGGGTTTAACTCTGATTATAGTGTGGGTTTCCACCTGCCTCTTTATCTTTTCAGTTCTTTCATTGCTCCTTCTCATCTTCTGGTTGAATTACATGTTGTTTCAAGATTCCATTTTATGTTCTATATTGACTTCTTAGATATACTTCCTTCAATTATTTTTTTAATGATTGTACCAAGGCACACGACATATACCCTATCCAAAGCTGATGGATACTAGAACATCACACTTCGCACAAAGCCTTTCATATTTCTTACTTCTCTCTTTTTTTGTTGTTTAATAACAGATAATTCATATTTCCCCCTTTCAAACTTTCTACTTCACGTTGGCAAGGGTTTATAGAACACTCCTGCACAGATGTTAGTGGGCTCTCTGTGCACATCCCCCTCCTCTTTTGTTCCCTGACCTGCAGAGTGAGCAACTCCAGGTGCCCCAAAGTCTGATCCCTGTGTCGTCAGCTGAGTGGGGACTCTCATGCCTACTTGCACTCTAGCTCATACACTGGATTTCAAAAACTGCCCCAGCCCAGGAACTGAGATGTTATGGAGCTCGGTTATGTGTTTTTTCTTCTCTTCTAGGTGCAGTTTCTCTAGCTGCTAGTCCCCGAAAAGCATTTCTTCATATCATCTGACCAGGTTTTTTTGCGTTTGGTTTGGTTTTTCTTGTTATTATTGTTTATGTAGGGAGAGCTAGTCTAGCTCCTGTCATACTCTCAGCCAGAAACAGAAGTCTTTTTCAGCCAAAGACTTTAGAAGGCCTTTCTTTTTAGAGACATGTCCTTTGTCTACCCCTTTTCTGCAAGAGACCTGACAAAAATAGAAGACTCTGAAATTCAGTAGCAGGGGAAAAAAATAGAATTTTGTTTTTCAGCCCATAGTATTTGCTATCTATTGAAAAGAAAAGCAAAATATATTTAGGTTATTTCATAGTTAAGAAATCTTGATGCTGCCCTCTTTATGCTTGCTCCTTATTCTGATGCTCAGATTTTTCTATGCTTTTTCTGTCTAGGAGTTATAAAAACTGAGATCTCTTCCAGGTAATCTTCAGGATTAAGCAAAAATAACTTCTAAAATTGTCTTCAGAGAGATAATATAAAGGATATGTTTTACGTAGCTACCAAGCTCTTCTATTCATACCAGAGATATATTCATTTCGGGGCTTAAAGACACTGTTAAAAATGAAATTGTTCTCATCTTCTATCAAACCATAAAGTTCCTCAGTGCATGTCTCCACTAGGCAGTTCTGCAAGTTGATCATATAATACTTAACTACCACAGAGGCCGACTAGAAATTCAGATGCTGATCAGTATAGCTTAACTTCCTAAAAGCCCGCAAAGTGAGAAAAGGCTTGTTAACTTCATTTCTTCCTTTGTCAGATATTGAATTTCAGTAGCAACAGTTGAAGCTGATCTTACAATATATAAAACTGGAAAGAATTGGAGAACTAACTTCGGATGTAGCATTAAGAATAGTATTCTTTTTTTTTTTTTTAAGAATAGTATTCTTAAACTCGGTCATGACTGAGTTTTCAAATATCGATTGGACCAGAAAAGATCACCTCTTCATTATTAACGCTAGCAAAAGCTTTACCTGTGTTCCATCTTGCTGGTTTCAGGCCAGTGGTTCTCCATGCTGGCATTATACAACATTTTCATAGCATATAGTGTAGTTGTGTTCCTTATGTTTCGATACATTCAATTAGAAACACGTTGTGCATCCTGAATGGTACTTAAGAGCATGATACAGCCAAATGATACGAAGAGGAATGGCAATATAAACTTGGACAACTCCTCTTGACAACGGGGAAATGATCACACCTTGGTAACAGTTCCCACGTTGGTATTTCTCTGCACTGACATGATTTGATGCCCTGATTATGAGCAATAATAATAATAATGGAATCGTCCCTGAGAGCTAACCTAATTACCTTGCATTTTGTTATGTTATTTGCATTCATTTTATTCTTTAATCACAGCTACCATCTTGGAAAGTATGTACCATTTAGTGCTCATGGAGGAAATTGAGGCTTAACAAGTTCATATGACTTGACAAAATTCATGCAAATTATAAGAAAGAGATCAAACAAAACCCACACACTGACTCCAAGCACTGCACTTCTAACAATTTCATTATATCACATCACTTATTTTTATAGTAGTATTCAGTCATTTATATAAGATTTTCACATATTTGGCCTTATATTCCCCTTAAAAATTTTATATCACATCTCTGAGGCACGAAGCAGAGCCAGAAAATCAAGCCAGGTTTATCAAATGACAGACCACACGCTCTTTCTGGACCTTTTCCTCCTCCCCATAAACTCTTATCATAGTTCATACTAACATATTTGCCCTAAAGCATATCAAGTGAATTGAGCTCCCAGGGTTCAGAGTTAAGGAAATGTACTCTCTTCACAATATGCTCGACATAATTTTAACTTAAATGTAGAATTGGTGACACCCACGATGAAATGTAAAAGCCGACTCTTAAGACATTTTGCCCTCATCCATCAAGTGTTTGATTAATTCATATATTCTTTTCAGATAGACTTTTATTCAGCACAGACCTTCTGATCACCCACTCTGTCCCTAATGTTCTGGTAGGTACTAGGGCAAAGTTGGTCTGGTCGCAGAAACCAATAAGAAAGCAAAAACTTGCAGGATGCAATCTGAGATATAATAAAAGTATATACAAAGTACATCTGGAGTTCAAAGGAAATGGTGATTAAATCTGCTGGTGGATAGGAACGTAAATAATCAAAGACGGTTTCACAAAAGGGTAATATTTGAATTTGACTTAAGAAAATAGAATTATCCAAGACTTAAAGATATAAAAAAAAACATAGTATATTGGAGGCAGGGAGACCAACTAGCCGACTATTTCAGGTACCCAAATGGGAGATAATGAAAGTTGAAATTTTCAATGTGTTAATAAAAGATTTGAAAGATACTAAAACAGTGGAATCAGCAGTAATCATGACAGACTGACTAAGGGAAATGAAAGAGGAGTCTAGAGTGCTGGGCAGTTTTCTAGTTTTGGTGATTCGGCAGGTTTAGTTCTATTCAGTGAAGTGACGAATGTCAACTATGGTTTGCGACTCATTCAAGAAATTAGGATACCCCTGCTACATTTTGTATGAGGAGATTTGGAGTTCTGCAGGTTTACAAGTTGGTCACTTGACCATGAGGGGTCATACCTGAATCTGATGGAGCAAAATTTGGAGCATTGAAAGATTCTAGAATTGGAATGAGTACAATGACCAATGAGCCTTTCCATCTTCCTTGGTGAAGAGAGGATGGGACTATCATTTACACAAAAGGTACATGCTTTACTGGGTAAAGGGGTAAAGATGTTGCATACGTGTGAGCATGAATGTCAAATGGCAAAGTACAGTGCCAAGCCGGGGCCTGCTTCACTTCACATCCATTTTTTACCTTTCGCCTGCTCCACTCTGTATGGCAGGGGGGAGGGGCATGACCTCTACGGCTTAGTTTTCAGGCTCCTTTGAGAGCTGACTTCCAACTGGGTTCAGCCAATTCAAGGCAGTGGCAGAAGATTGACAGGTGAGAAGAGGGGAGAGACCAGAGTACATATCCTCTTCCTCTGCCTCAAATAGCATCTCAAGTAGCAATTATCTCCGCTCTGTGGCTTAGTTCCCCCTGTAATTCTCATTTTAGCCACGTAACTCCATCTCCTGGGCTTAGGGAACCCTGCCTCTTCCCTGTGCCCTCCAGCCTGGGGCTGTTGTAGTTTCTGATACTGTTAGTCTTGGGGGACCTCACTGTCCGCTTTGGCTTCTCATTCCTCCTGTCACCCACATAAACAATTCCTTGCATTCAAATGTCTGATTTAAATATTCACATGTAAAAAATAAATAAATAAATATTCACATGTCTTCTGTTTTTCAGGGTCAGAATTATAAGGATACAAATGGTCAGTAATGGCAAATGCCACAAAGTGATTAGAGAGCAAAATGAGAAGAAATCAATGAGTTTTACAATTAGGTCGTGGGTGACCTTTGGGAAAGCAGTTTGAGGGAAAAGCCAGATTACTTTGAGATGAGAAATGGAAGAGGGAGGAACTAAAAGTAACAAATACAAACAGCTCTTCCGAGAAGGTTCGCGCTAAAGAAAGTTGTTGTGGCATCATGACTGAGGGACAGACTCACAGGAATATTCTACATTGTGTTGCGTCATGTTTTGTGTTATTTAGAAAGTCAGTTAAATATTTGGGACATTACATTGCTCACTCAGGATTGCTCAGCCCCCGAGAATTACAGATCCATTGGATTCAAAACAGCCATAGTACGATCATTTGCTCCAGTGCATTACCTTCAGGCAGAACCAGACTTAAAACATCTTCCAGGAAAAGCTGGGCTCTAAAAATTCTTCAGGATTCGTATCAAAAGTAGAATGTGCCTGTCAAGAAAGCAATACAATTGCAGGATGTATTAATAGAAATATATTTTCTACATCAAGGGAGGTCATAATAAGGAGATAGTACTTTGCGGAGACGGAATGGTATCTGATTGTGTGTTCCATTCTGAGTAGCCCATTTCCTAAGGAAGTTGTTAGTACATTTAAGGTTATCTTAAGGGGAACAACCCAGATGCCCTGGCCACACGAACAAGAGTTAAGGTTTAACTGACTAAATGAAGAGGTTTAGACTGAAGCAAAGATTTAAGGTGCTCAGTAGAGAGAGCATATGCGACGTTATTTCATAAGTAAAGGTTTGTTACATGGAAAAAGTGAAGGGAATTAGCAAGGGATGAGTACCTACTAGGTGCTAAGTACTTTGCTAAGCATTTCAGTTCTCATAGAAACTCCTTTTTTTTTAAAAAAAAGTGTGTTATCACAGGAACTCCTTGAGGTAATAGCTATCTCCACTCTACAGATGAGAAAATTTAAAGCTCGGGGGGATCAGAAAATAGATTGAAAGTCTCACAGCTGTTAAGGAGACCAGCTATAAACTCAGAGAACACATATTCTCCAGAAGAACACATTCCTTCTATTGCGTAATACAGAGTAAGGAGATGAGATAAACGTACAGGACATGAATTGAGTTGGTATCAAATGGAAACTCAGGACCTCTCTTTTTGAGCTAAATCCTTTCTCAATCCAACTGCTGTCAAAAAGTGTCTGAGAAAACAGTTGGGCCAAACCTCATTCCACCCCTGAGAGAAACAAAATTTGTAGCGGGAGGAGTCCAGATCATGGTTCGAAATTAAATTGGACTAGGACTAGAGGTTTCTTGGATCCCTGTCTTTCTCAATTGCTTTGCATTCCTCCCACGTACGGGACTGGCTGGTGTGGTCCGAGCCTCCTTGTCACTGCTCATGAATCAATCTCATCCAGCCACCTCCCAAAGCCTACCTGTACCTCCTCTGTCAGGTCCACACTCTACATCTCTCTTTCTCCCTCTACTATACTACCAACGCCTGCATATCAAAGTTAACTGGTCTTGTGTCATGCCACTGTGGGGGTCTGCTTCCTCTTTCTGATTTCTAACTCACTAGTTAAATAGGCCAAATTATATTCCTTTTCCTTCTAAGTCAATAGGTGAATTGCAACAATGGCTTTCCATAGAAAATATTTAAGCCCTCGGTACCTTGGATTTAGTGAGCTCTTAGGAAATATATATGGAATTGACATTAATGGATCGAATGCTTGGAATCCCAGGCACACTGTCAGGATGCAGGGTCAGATGAACCCTGGATTGGCATCCTATCCCAATGTTTAACAACACTCCTTTTCAGAAAATTCTTCCCAGTGTTTTGCCTAAATCCCTCATGAGGCAATTTACACTCCATTCTCCTTGTTCTGTCCTAAGAGAAGATTGAGACCAGCTGGTGAGCATTCGCTGTGTAATAGCTCTTTATATACTTAAAGACCATTATTAAATCCCCTCTTGGTCTTCTATTTTCCAAGCTGAACAATCACTGTTCCATTAACCTTTCTTCATAGCCCTGATTTTCCAATGATTTAATCATCTTGGTAACAGTCCTCTGAACCCTCTCCATGTCCCACAAATCTTGTCGTCCATGGAGCTCCAAAGGGCATAGATTTTTTTTTTAACAAAGGATCAAGAAAATTCTAAGCGTCAGAACAAAATTCTTTCAAAATCTTGGGTCGTGTAGATACTTGTCATTCAGGGATTTTCCAATATTCAGCTATTCATGAGCAACCCTGAGCAATTTTGCTACTTTACTGAGTCAATAATTTAAAATTGTTGGCCCTGCAAAGCTTTTTGTCTATAGGATCCTGGGCAGTGAATGAATCCATCTGGTCCCATAGCATCCGCAGCTCGACCAGGCTATGTTGTTCTTCACTTATTTCTGTATATGCAGTAATTCTGGTGCGGTGTCAAAACATTTTTGGAAGAAAATTCTCATCAAAAATGTATGCTACAGCAATATTAACAAGATTCCTGATTTGAGAATATTATAACTTTGTCTCAGATATCTAGTATTCCTCTGATAATACAAGTATATGACTGACTCATGACTTGGGTGATTTCCTATTAGCTCTACACCATGATGTCATTAATTGACTTGGTCCTTCAATAAATGTGTTAATTTACACGATCCTTCAATAAAAGCAAATCCACAGTCTGGTCCCTTCTCTCTACCTTCACTGCCACCATTTCGCCCTTAACCGTATCACCTGTCCCCTGGATTATTGGAATTGCCTCCCACCCATCTCCCTGACTCCACTCTTGCCCTTCTGGAGTATCTTCTCAGCAAAGCAGCCAGGGTGAGCCTATCAAAATGTAAGTCAGGTCATAGCATGCGTCTGCTCAGACCTCTCCATTGGAGCCCCATTTTTATCAGGGAATATCCGACAACGAAGGCAACAATATCCTCTCAATCTGTTCTTCTATTACTTCTTTCATCTCATATCTTACAATCTCAATTTCTTCTTCCCTTGCTCCACCGCAGCCACACTAATCCTGCAGCTATTTAAACCTGGTAGACACCTCAGCCTCAGAGCTTTTGCCCTTTCTTCCTCTACCTGGAATATACTTCTCCCAGTTATCCACACATCTCACTGCCTCATCTCACTTAAGTCTTTATCAAATGACACCTTTTTAGTGACCCACGTTTTGATCACTTTGTTTAAAATTGCAAACTACCGCCAGCAATTCCAATCCGTCTTATTCTACGTCCTGTCCATACTACTTATCGCTTTATGCCAAAATTTCATAAGCCATTTTCATATTTATTGTCCATTTCCCCTCCACTAGAATTAAAGCTCTGCCATTGTATCACCAGTGTCTAGAAAGGTATCTAGTACTTGTTAGATTGTTTTTGAAATAAATGAGCAAGTGAACAAATATTTATTTGCCAGCTGCTGACCAATGGCTTCATACACACAATTTTTTTAACACAGGAGGTGATATGAATTATAGGAATATAAATATATTCTAAAACACGCATTGTATGTTTGCCACCTAAATCCATGGGCTAGCTCTTTTGCAGGTACAAGAAAGTCTGAGACTTGTCTTCTGGGAATCTAGGTCTACAAGATATCATACAGAAAACAAATCTATGATGGCAGGTGACAATCCTCAGGATTGCTTAGGAGACACTCAATTTTCTGAAGTTGATGCTGCAAAGGATAAGTTTATCTACCAAACGTTTGGCCTTGGATATGCCTGGCAGAAAGATAATATTCAACTTGATGACCCATCCACAGGCTTTGACATCTACTGCTGTACTGCTTTCCCTATAAATAGGAACAATTTCTACCTCTAACAGTGTATCAGTGTATCATTTTCAACGCAACTTCACTCTTCATGGATCTTAGCTTTCTTTGTTATAGCTCCCTTGATGGGTGAAAATAATACTATGTGGTTGTTTTCAACTCCGTGTGTGTGTGTGTGTGTGTGTGTGTGTGTGTGTTTACTTGCAAGGATGGAATTTCTCTTTATTTGTTCACTATTTGTATTTTTTCCTATGGCAATTCTAAGAGACCTAAGCCATACTGTGGAATCTCTTGCCTAATATAATCAAGGCCCGAGGGCAATTCTTCTAAATTCCTGCGTATCCTAAGAAACTTGGTCCAAAAATCAGTCAGAGGTCAGTAGTACAGGCATGCAAACCTCAAAGTTAACAAGTCATGGCTATTTTCCTTTAATGATTTCACTCACATTAGTTCTTCGATCCTGTTTACAATACACAGTGCGAATCAAGCTTGCTTTATTTAGGGGATGTCCAATAGCAAACCAACCAGCCACTCTATTTTAGGACAGTGCAAGCATCACTTTGGCAGCACTTCTACCCTCTGCTGGCATGCAAAGCAAAGCTCATATAAAGATTCTGGAGGTGAAAGCTTTTGGCCTTGTAGGTCAACAATCATCAGATAATTAAAGCTGAATAGTATATCAAATCACCTCTTCGGAAGGCTTGAACAGTGATGAAATCAAGCTAGGAGGAGCCAGGTTGTTGGCGCTTGATGACCAACTATTTTTTAAACCTACAGGGTTCTTTGCCATTTACGGTGTCCCTAAAATAATTCTAATAAAGAATAAGATAATTAATCAAGACTAAATCATTTAGACTGTTTTTAATGTGGCAAATTTTCAAGCATAATCTCCACTGAAATACTTCCGCAATTTGAATAAATATTTTTCATTCATCATGGTGTAATTAACATTTAAATGATCCCCTTGTACCAACTTTATCTATGGCTACACAGAGACCTAGCTAGTGAGAAGGGATTTGCCTTGTTACCCACTGCAGCTGAGCAAGTAGTAGAATCTCAATCTGCTGAGGCTGAGGCCATTTTGTTAGCCAATGCTTTTAAAAAAAAAAAAGATTTTATTTATTTGAGAGAGACAGAGAGAGAACAAGCTGGGGGAGAGGCAGGTGGAGAGGGAGAGTCAGACTCTCCACCGAGCAGGGAGCCCAACGTGGGGCTCGATCTCAGGACCCCAGGATCATGACCTGAGCTGAAGGCAGACACTCAACCAACTGAGCCACCCCTAGCCGACACTTTCTAACAAAAGGCTGAAAATGGTAAGGGACACAAGAGTGGGGTGTGTGTGTGGATACATATATACCAACTTGCCTTTGGTAGCTTGTCTTAGGTCCCTGAGGGTCACAACTCTACCACTCGCACTTCCCCCCAATCCTGCTGTCACTCAGCAAAAATAGTAAATGAATAATCACATGCCCACGAAACTAAATTCCATCTCACAAGCTTAGAGTTTGCCTCTTCTTTCCCCTGTGAACAAAAGTTGTATTTACTCTTGTCTCTGCTTCCATCTTTGGAAGGCATTTGGTAACATGCAACACATTTGCCACAACCAGTTCAACGCCTGGCTCATTTTTCTGTTGCTCTGACATGATCCTATATATCAGTTGGATGGCTGGTCTCACCCTCTCCACTCTTCTCCCCTGTGTTGGCTCCAGCTCTTTTGTCAACAGGGGCTGAGACTTTCTCTTCCTGGTGTTAGCTCATGACACGGTTACTACCCAGACTTGCTCACACCGTATTGGGGGAGATCATCAAAAAAATGTGACTACCAGTTCACCAGCGAGCTGGACTCGAGCACCCAGAGCATCCGCAGCCCCGCCCCTGTCCTTGGAACGTGGGTCCTACTTGCCTTTCGTGCTCCAAGGACATGGCCTTGAGGTGGTGATGTGGTGTTGAGAACACCTACTGGTATACGTGCCTGAACCCAGTTAAGGCCTCTTTATAAACTTTTAGGATTTCGTGGGCAGGTGAGTGCATTCACTCACCTTGCTGCTACCCGAGGCCAGCCTCATATGTTAAGTTCTCTTTGCCTATTAAAACTGCCACTCGCTAACCTGGAGTGGCCTGCATCTCTCTCTCGGCCCTCTTGCCTCCAGGAGCCAATTTCAGATTGCACTAGGGAAGCCCCCGAGAGGTTGTGAACCACCGTGCCATGCTTCTTCCTTCCCCCAAAACAACCTCTGATAAAATAGAATTGCCCTCCTGACTCTATGTGCCTTCCAGGGGATAATCTATAATCATAGTAACTGTGTGAATAGAAGATACCTAGAAAGATGCATATTTTGGTAAGTGCTCTTGAGAACATGGCAGTGTTTCTCATACATGGTCTGCTCTTGTTTCCCTGAAAGGACTGAGTCTACTGGTGATGCTCCCGCATCATGCAGGGCCATAGGGGCAGCATCAGGTGGGATGCCACAGGGAGTGGAGTTCCTTGAAAAAATAAGTGGGTACAGCACAGCCACTCCCTCTGCTGTAGAAAAATGTCCTCATTTCATTTTACCTGGGATCAAACCAGGTACCTAGCGCGTAGCTAAATGTATTTGTGTTTTAGTCATGAAATGGCACGATCATTCCCTTTCCGTGCCCTGGGTTAAGCCTGTGCTTGGGAGGCAGTGTAGTATGCAGCAGTAATCTGCGATCCACCTGATGGTTTCCTTCTGCAGAAGTCAGGATCCCTGTTCAGCCCACTTGGAAATAGGCTTGGGCAGCTCTCCAGGCTATTCGCTATTCGAGGCAGGTGCTCTGTGCTCAGCTGTGCTCAGCTGTGCTCACGAGGGAGGAGTGGAATGCCAGGAGAGGCTTTCCCAGAGAATCAGCCTTCCAGTCTGCTTGGGTGCAGGAGCCCTGTGGGGGACAGCATGGCTTGGGGAAGGAGGGTCAACCAGCAGGAACACACAGGAATTTTACCAATATCCCCAAACTCTCAAGGCAAAGGAATGCATGGGGTAGGGGGAGTGCGGCTGGGAGAGTAACAGAAGGCCAATGAAAACAGTCTCCACCCCAAATGCTTTTTTGGGAGGCGTTTAACAACTTCTACTCTTTGCAATACACGCTTTGCTGGGCCTTGGGAACAGAATATGAGTCAGGGCACAGAAATGTACAGTATTCACTCCTCATGGCTAACACTCAGCTGCGGGGATGATGTCCTGTAACATGTAATTAGGGCCTGGATTCTGAGTATCCAACAGGAAACTCTTTCTTGAAAGTTGCTCCATGCTGGGCAGGTAAGATTTTCTGGGGGGTATGTGTATGTGTCAGAGAGACAGGGACAGGACACACACAGAGAAAAGATTGGGTTGGGGATCCCTGGGTGGCTCAGGGGTTTAGCGCCTGCCTTTGACCCAGGGCGCGATCCTGGAGTCCCGGGATCGAGTCCCACGTCGGGCTCCCAGCATGGAGCCTGCTTCTCCCTCCTCCTGTGTCTCTGCCTCTCTCTCTCTCTCTGTGTCTATCATAAATAAATAAATAGATAAATCTTGAAAAAAATATATGCAAAAACCTATGCTTAAAAAAAAAAGATTGGGTTGACTTTTTTTTTAACTTTATTTTTGGAACCCTCAGAAAGTTTGCTCTGGGATGGAGTATCTTTATTCTATATTGAATGCTTACTCATTCTAGAAAAGAAGTGGAGAAATTGGATGACATTATCAGAGAATATTTATTCAGAATTGAGAAAACAGAGAGGTAGAAAAAACCATGGCCAAACATGCCACCAGGTCTCCCTTCCCATTAAATTTATGCTCTAGGGCAATATGGACCAGAGGAAACTTTTAGAACTTTTGAATGGTTGGGGTCCTGAGAGATGGGGGGCAGTGAGGCTCATACAGACATATTAAATAGAAAAAAACAGGATGTAAAAGCATCTAGTTATAATTCGAGATCTTTTGCAATAGGTCTTTGACTAGAGGCTTCGGAAGTAGGGGAATGCAAAAATAAAATGCTAAGAGAATTGAAGGTAAAAATCCAAGATACGCATTTTCTTTTCTTTTCTCAAATATCCAGATTCTCTAATGCACACTGGAGATATAGAAATACCAAATGTAAAAGGAGAAAAAAAAGATAGGTGAGTGAGCGGGGGGGCAGGTAACATGAGAAAAAAAAAAAAAGCTAGCAGCTTCCTGGTCTCTGAGTCTCCATAAAGCCTACCACAGACATTGAGGGGCTCAAGTTTTACCCTGACAGGCTGCCCCTGCTGATCCCATAGCTTAACAGGAAGAAAGGCAGTATGTAGGTAGGGGACTGAGTCCTAGGCACACAGTTAAACTTTTTTCCTAACATCTAGCTGATTTGAAAATAGCCCTTCTATGTCATCTGAGAAAAACTGGGTGGCTTGCATTTGCAGTAGGAGCTGTTAACGTAGCAACACCTGTCAGCAGTCCAACCATGAGGTTTCCCGGTGGACTGCCCTAATGTATACTGCAAATGGACGTACCTCTGTTTATTTTTTTTTAATTTTTTTAATTTAAATTCATTTTGCCAAAAAATAAAAAATAAAAATAAATAAAAATAAATTCATTTTGCCAACGCATAGTACATTATCAGTTTCAGATGTAATTTTCAAGAATTCATCATATGCCCAGTGCTCATCCTGTCACGAGCTCTCCTTAATGCCGTGTACCTCTGTTTAGAGGAAAGGTGGGGAGCCTTGTTTTTTAAAGTAATGTTTACTCTAGGTCAGTGACCCCTTTTTTATGAGTCTCAATATTCTTTTTTTTTTGGTATTGCCTTTGAACTCTGGTGTGCATTAGACAAACAGCCCTACATAGTTGCCCCCCTAAATTGATGAAGAGAAATTTCCTATTTGTTGAAATTTCCTTAATCCTTAAACGCTACATCCTCCTATTTGAAAGAGAAAGATTGTTCCCGTTCCTGGACTCAGGGATGTGATTTGACTCTGAGGAGGGCAATGACTCTGGACTTGATGCTTCCTTTCTCTCATCACGGTTAGGGATAATGGAGGAGGAAGGTATACCCCCCTGGTACAAGCAGGGACACAGCTGCAGCTGAGCCAATAGATTTAAAAGATCTAGCTGGTTTGGAAAACTAATGAAATGAGAGCTGCAAATTAAGTTTGAGCACTAAATCAATCTTTTGATTACTGAATTCAAGTTAAAGGGCATGAGGAAAAGCTTTATAATCTTCTCGGCATGGCTGGCTGTTTCTACTCAGGCATGCTGACTGCAGCATAATGCCACACTTCCTTTTATTAAAATGTCAAATTCTATTCAGCTGGAAATTTTCTTAAACGCCAGAGAAGGTTTATACTGAACACACCTGACTGACTCTTGGGTTTATATCAATTAAATGAAGTTTTGGCAGGTTGGATCACACTTCCTCTGAAAGAAACATCGTTCCCCTTTATATTCTCCTATGTTGTACCTGCACAATATGAAAAAAAAAAAACCAGCCATTTGTTCTGACTAGAGCTCTACCTAAGGTTAAGACTTGATTAAAATAAGGTGATTTGGGCAAAAGCAGTGAACACTGAGTAAATGGAAGGAGCCATAACCTACCAGAGAAGAGAGTTTGTCTTTTTATGATTTATTTGTTTATTTATTTACTTGGGGCGGGGTGGGGGGTTGGGGAGAGGGTGAGGGAGAGAGAAGCTCAAGCAAGCTCTGCACTGATCATGAAGCCTGGTGTGGGGCTCCATCTCATGACCCTGAGATCATGACCTGAGCCAAAATCAAGAGTCAGACGCTCAACTGACTGAGCCACCCAGGTACCCCCAGAGAAGAGAGTTTAAGGGCTCAGAATCATGTTGCAAAATGTGCAACTGATGATAATGGCCAACACTGCAGAACCAGTTGGTTCGTGTTTACTTTTAGGAGATAAAAACAATTCCAGAGAAGCACCAGCAATGACCTGTCTCAAATTTTAACAAATGTGAGCCTTTGCTACTTGCAGATCTATATCTTAATAAGACATCAGTATATTAAACAAGAAGAAATACACAGGCTCTTAAACAGAAGCAGCAAGGACACAGCCAGCCAGTTTGCATGAAGCTTATCCATCAGTTTTTCAGAAAAGAAATTAAGAACAAGAGATTAATCTTTTAGATGTTAATCTAAACCAGACTACCCTTCTGAATCTCTAATAGTTCTGTTTACGATTATGTACAGTTACTGGAATTATCCAGGGATCAGCACCTATACCACTCATACTTAGTTTCACTAAAAAAAATAAGCATTCTGATGTTCTTATTCTCTTTCTTTAGAGTGTATAATAGGTTTACAATTGCATTCATAGTAATTTTTTATTCACTTTTATTTAATAATAGGTTTACTGAGATACAATTCACAAATCATAAAATTCACCTTTTTAGGGTATATAATCTAGTGAGTGTTAGTATATTCATGGAATTATGCAACCATCACCACATCATTGCAGTATACGTTCATCACCCCAAGAGAAACCCTATTACCCATTAGCAGTCACACCCTATTTCCTTCTCCCACAGTCCCTGACAACCACTAGTCAACTTTCTGACTCAATGTATTAGCCTGTTCTGAACATTTAATATAAATTAAATCATATAATATATGTAATTTTTCACTGTTTATTTTTGAGGGGGTCTGGTTTCTTTCAATTAGCATAAGATTTTTTTAAAAAAAATTATTTATTTATTCATGAGAGATATATAGAGAGAGGCAGAGGGAGAAGCAGGCTCCATGAAGGGAGCCCGATGTGGGACTTGATCCCAGGACTCCAGGATCACACCCTGGGCTGCAGGCAGGTGCTAAACAAACCACTGAGCCACCTGGGAATCCCCTAGCATAAGATTTTTACTATTAATCCGTGTTGTATTATTTTTCAGTACTTCATTAATTTTTATGAGTAAATGATACTCCATTTTATGGAGATGTTCAAACATATGGTTTTCCCTTAATCAACTGATGGGTAATTGGGTAGTTTCCACCTTGGTGTTATTATGAATAATGCTTCTGTGACTGATTGTGTACAATTTTTCCTGTGGACATGCAATTTTAATTATCATGAGTGTATATTTAAATATGGAATTGCTGGATCATATGAGCATTCTCTGGTTAACCTTTTGGGAAATGTTTGTAATAGTATTTACATCATGTGACATTCGCACAGTAGGGTATGATGGTTCTAGTTTCTCCAAATCCTCAGAAACACTTGTTACTGTTTCTCTCTCTTTCTTTTCAGTTTTAGCCATCGTATTGGGTCTGAAATGGTATCTTGTTTGGTTTTGAATTGAATTTCAGTAATGGCTTATGATTTGAGCATCTTTTCACGTGTTTATTGGTCATTTTGGTTATAAAAAGATTGGAAGCCTTTGGGTTATAAAATCTCCATCTTGGAAGCTCTCTCTCACTCCTTCTTTTATTATCTACCTTGAGGGAAGCCAGCGGCTATGCCATGAGGCAATCCTTTGAGGAGGCTTGCATTCAAGGGACCAATGCTTGCCAAACATTACGTGAGTGTGATTGGACATAAATTCTCCCTTTGTATAAGACTGTATCCCAGATTACAACCTGATTGCAGCCTCATGACAGATCTTGAAGTAGAGGCACTGAAATAAGCTACTCCCAGATTCCTAATTCGCAGAAAGTAGGATACAGTAGCTTGTTGTTTTAAGCCATTCAATTTTGAAGTAATTTCTTTCACAAATATAGATAACACACGAAGACTGTTGCAGATAAGTCTCTTTCTGATTAATGACAATAAGGTAATTATTTTTCATGAAAGCATTGAATACAAAGCCAGACAACGAATAATCTATAAAATCACTTTCTGTTAATTAAAAGTAAGAAAGAAAAATAAGTCACAGTTTCTATATCCATTGTCTGCGCACTATCATATTTTAATGATCTTTTGGACATAACTTCAGTTTAATCCATGAAATAAAATCAAGAAGGTAGAGAAGCCTAATTTGGGTCCCTGGTAGATGAACACTGCGTACTACAAAACTGGGTTTGTTCTCCTGGCCAGCAGGTATTTTGCTTGGGAATTCCTTGGAGTGAATTGTGTTCCCCCAAAATTCATATATTGAAGCCTTGGGAGATAATTAGGTATAGACAATGCCATGAAGGTGCTCTCGTGATGAATTATTACCTTAAAAGAATAGGAAAGACATTAGAAGCAAGATGTGTTCATCTGCAAGCCAGGAGGGAACCTTTAGTACTCTGAGAAATAAACGTCTGATGTTTAAACCACCCTATTCATGGTGTTTTGTTAGGGCAGTCAGAGCAGAATAGACCTGGAACCTTCAGTAAATGGAATGGAGCAATCATTTTCAGCTAATATTTGACTCGCCTCTGTTACAGCCATTTATGGAGTAATTAATGGTTTCTTTCTGCATAGGAGAGCCCAAGTTTTGCTATAGGAAAAAGTCTAGGGAAAGTGCCTGACTCAATATCTTCCTCAGGAGATGACAATATAAAATTCAAGAAGTGTTGAACAAAATAGACAAATGGGACTACATTAAACTAAAAAGTTTCTGCACTAAAAAGGAAGCAACCAATGAATGTAAAATGAAAAGACAACTTACAGAATAGGAGAAAATATTTGCAAACTACGTATGTGATAAGGGATCAATATCCAAAATATATAAGGAATTCATACAACTCAATAGCAAAACAAAACCAAACCAAATAGCCCTATTTAAAAATGGGCAAAGGAACTGAATAGACATTTCTCCAAGTAGACTGAAAAATGTCCAACAAGTACCTGAAAAGGTGCTCAATGACTCTAATCATCAGGAAAATGCAAATCAGCACCACAACAAACTATTACCTCACACCTGGTAACATGTGTTGGCGAGGCCATGAAGAGGGAACCCTTGGAATACTGTTGGTGGGGGTGTAAAATGGTGTGGCTGGGCACCTGGGTGGCTCCCATCAGTTAAGTGTCTGCCTTTGGCTCAGGTCATGATCCTAGGGTCCTGGGATTGAGTTCCTGAGCCTGCTTCTCCCTCTTCCTGCTGCTCCTCCTGCTTGTACTCACTCTATGTCAAATAAATACATAAAATTAAAAAAAAAAAAAAAAAAGGTTTAGGGCAGCCCAGGTGGCTCAGCAGTTGCGCACCGCCTTCAGCCCAGGGCGTGATCCTGGAGACCTGGGATCAAGTCCACGTCAGGCTCCCTGCATGGAGCCTGCTTCTCCCTCTGCCTGTGTCTCTGCCTCTCTCTCTCTCTCTCTCTCTCTCTATGTGTGTGTGTGTGTGTCTCTCATGAATAAATAAATCTAAAAATCTTTTAAAAAATTAAATAAAATTAAAAAATGGTTTAAAAACCTGGCATCGCTGCTATGTAAAACAATATGGAGTTTCCTTAAAAATTAAAAACAGAACAACCATGTGATTCAGCAATCCTACTCCTTGCTATATGTCCAAAAGAATTTAAATCAGTATCTTAAAGGGATATCTGCAGTCGTATGTTCATTGCAGTGTTACTCGTACCAGCCAAGATATGGAAACAACCTAAATATCCATCTACAGATGAATGGATACAAAAAAGTGATATATACAATGGAATATTAGTCAGCTTTTAAAGAGAAGGCTGCTATGTGCAACATGGGTGAAACTGGAGGACATTATGCTGGAAAATAAGTCATAGAAGGACAAGCACTGCAAGATCTCACTTATATGAGATATCTAAAATAATCAGAACTTATAGAAGCAAAGAGTAGAATGGTCACTGCCAGGAAATGGGGGAAGTGGGAAATGGAGAGTTGTTGTTCGATGTGTATAAAGATTTAGTTATGCAAAAGGAATAAGATCTGGGGATCTGCTGGACAATGCAATGTCTATAGTTAATACTGTATTATACATTTCAAAATCATTAAGAGGATAGATCTTACACTAAGTGTTCTTACCATAATAAAATATATATATTTATTTTTATAAATATATAATTTTTTAAATATAAATATTTTTATAAATATATATATATGTTTATATATAAATATAAATATATATATATATTTGGGCAAGTTGAATTGAGTGACTAGAAATCTATTCAATAAGCATGATTACACATGTGAGGAAATGTCATATCAATACTCCTGCCAATAGACCTAAATAAACAGATTAGATATTTAAAAATAAAAATAAATAAGGCATATTCAATATTTTTCTTATACCTTTATTTCTATAGCAGGAAGAATTCAGTGCATTAGTCTGCACTGAAAAATACATGTATTCTTATATTGCCTAAAATAAGATATTAAGTGATTTTCTCTATTTAATTTACTCTCCAATATTATTGAACTGATGGTAAAAGCAAAATACCACTTTAAAGAAAATTTACTGTGCTCTATAAAGGATATCCATCATAGGCTCATAATATCACTACTTGGCTAATCATGATTGCCTTTTCCATTTACTTAAAGAGAAAACAGCAAAACACACAGTGTAATAACCCTTCTAAAAAACAAAATGTCATTTTTAATCCCCACATTTAATCATCCTGACTTTCACTAGAACAAGTGACTCTGGCACTCATATGTGCCAATAAGTTCCTCTGGAAGGATTCCGAGCAGAATCTTCCAGGTGTTTCTGCTTCCTTCATCAGCATGCAGCGTTAGCACTGATGGCTGGGAGAGATGCCGGGAGAAAAGCCCAAGAGGGGAAGGACATTGGCAGTCACCTGTCCCAGATCCCTCTTTCTGATTGCCACTCCTCCTTCCCCTTGTTCTCTCGGGGCCCAGCTCCCTAGATTTCTACGTTAAGATCTCAGGAGCTAGAAACTGCAAATATATCTGGTGAACTCTAATACTCTACATAAAGGCAAGAAGATGGTACTTTCATATTTCTTTGATTCTAAGCATGTATATTTTTTACTCTTCAATGTTCCTGAATTGAGATTGTGCTATAAACTTAAAGTGGATATTTAATGTGGCATTGTTTCTATTTTTGCTTCCAAATCTTTGACTAAATTAGCATTACTCCTTATGACTTATAGCATTTTGCAATCAAAGAAATAAATGTCATTTCTTATACTGCCATTCAGGGAGGTATCACAGAGATCGGAAAAATCCTAACAAACCCTAGAATTACAGTTTGCAATATGCAGTCAAAGAGTAGAGTCAGACGCCCTTTAAGAGAATCTATTGTCCCAGCTTTGGACTAGTCTTAAATGATGAGAAGGAAAATTTATTAGAATACCTGAGCGATTTATATCTTACTACCATATTCCAGGGTGTACAGAGGACATAAATCAGATAAGAATGGATCTCAGAGGTGCACAGATCCAATTTCATTTTATAGATCAGTTTGCCTTTTTCATAGGCAGTGAAAGAAGGGGTAATATGTGCTCTCTGTTAGAAACAAAGAGGTCTTATAATATTTTTATTGGCTGACAAATTCTTATCTATATCCAAGACATTCTCTAGCTCTGGTGGTTTCGTCTGCTTCATCAGTACCACCAAACTCACTTTAGTGGAAGTTGTGAAGAGATGTAATTGCACCTCGAGTTTTCAGCTTTCCTGAGGAGTTAGAGACAACTCTCTTGCAACCAGCAACTACAAGATGCTAATTTGTAAGAGTTACTTCACCACAGATCCTTGAGTCACCTCTGTCCCAGGTTACTGATGAATGCATGCATTTCCATTTGCTTGATGGTGAAAAGACTTCAGGTAAAACAGCTCTCTGGAGAAACAGTTCTGATACCCAAACACATGCGTCCATTTACTCCCCCATTCAGTACTGTGGCACCATGGTACTCTTCCTGCTGAGCCCTCTTGCATTCTTTTTTTTTTTTTTTAAGATTTTCTTTCTTTCTTTCTTTATTATTATTATTTTTTTTATTTGAGAGAGAGTGCAAGCACAAGTAGGCGGGAGGGGTAGAGAGGGAAAAGCAGACTCCCTGCTGAGCAAGGAGCCCAATGTTGGGACTGGATCCCAGAACCCTGGGATCATGACCTGAGCCAAAGGCAGACATGTAACCAACTGAGCCACCCAAGTGCCCTGCCCTTTTGCATTCTAATGAGCCTTCACAGCTCAGCTCTGTAAAGAGCCACTGAGGTGAAACTTACTTAGAATCCCTGAGTTAGACCCCATTTTTTTGTACCCAGGACCAACAGATGAATCACCAGAAGTCATTGCTACATGTTCAAGCTCAGCTGTATCGTCACAGATGTCTGCTGCTAGGGTTAGCTCATCTACCAAATGGCATCTGATATATATTTAATGATAAAATATAATATCTTATATATAAAATGTATCTGAGAGTATATAAAATGCATGTAAAGAGTGAAAAGTGCTCGATGTATGTAAATATTCTCAAAGAACAATGGTTGTGATAATTTCCAATGAAGGACATTGCCAGTGACCCCACTGTCAATCCTAGCTTCTATACCTATGATTTTTGACCTGGCTACATACTTCACTATTGTGAGGAGCTTTCAAAAATATACTGATGTCTGGGCCCCACCCCAGGCCAATTGAAATCTAGTCTTTGGGTCATGGGACTGAAGCATCTGTATTTTTCAGAGACTTCCATGGTACTCTAATGCACCATGTAAAGCAATAAAACAATCAAGGAACAGTTGGAATTATAAAAAAAAATGATCAAACCACTTTGGCAGACCTATCAAACATTAACTACTCTATTACTTTTTTAATGGTGGGGAAACAAATGTCTAAATATATGGTTGTCACCAGGGCTGAAAGTAAATATTTCAGATCTCTTAACGAGCACAAAGTCACCAATTTGTTTATGTTCCATCTGGAAAGAGGAAGAGCAGGAATGAGAGTTTACCGATTTTTTTTTTCTTTACTATGAATCCAGCAGCACAGATAAACAAAACAAAGATTAACAAAACACATTTCCTGACATTGGGACTAGTGGGGAAAGAACGGCGCATAAACAGATAAGCTGTACCACGACTGAGATCTGGTGAGTGCGGTAAGCAGATTAATTAACACTGTCATGGTGGGGAAGGGACACGTTTGCAAAGTCCTGAATAACACGCAGAGTCTTGCAGAATGCATTTTGCATGGCAGAGGAGGAGGTGGCGATTCTAGCACGCAAAATAGCAAGTTAAAAGGAAAGGAATTAAGAGCCTGGCACAACAGATGACGCTGTAGAGATTGCTCACTCAGAAGCTAGCACCTAGAGGATAGAGTAGGGGAGCAGGTGAGGGTGCATTTGGAGAGGAAGTCAGTCTGGGAAAAATCTTGTTTGCCAAAGGAAAATGCACCTAATCTTGTAAGCGATTGAGTAGCAAGAAAGAGCAAACAGAGGTTTGTAAGCTGGAGGATAAACTGATCAGATTCCATTAGGATGATCACTTCAGTGGAACTCTATAAAATGTGACAAGAGAGGAAGCGTCAACCTACATAGGTCTCTGCTGCCATGGTTATTTCTACGTTAGAGCAAAATCAAAGGGTTTTCCTGCCTGTGATGAGGAAAGAATGTGAATATAAATGTTCAAATCAATAACATTTCTACTTTATGCTTTTATCATAGAAGTAAGAAAAACAATGATTGGAAGGCAGGTGTACTTGGTTTCTCATGTTTGCAGGATTGCTAACTGCTTTCAGGGTTTCACCGAGAATCTATTTCCAGTCTCCGTGGTGTTTCTCAGAACTGGCCCATCTCCACTACGTATTCTCAGCTCCCTCTCCTGACTTTATTTTTCTCTCCATGGATTGGCAAGAAGCCTATTGAACCAGGAGGTTCTGTTCCAGGACAGTGCTTTCTGAGGGGCTAACTCTGCAGTGCTATATGAAACAGTTCCATCTGCCCCCTGGTCAATCAGGTGTTAATGGTGTTTTGTTGATTTATATGTCAGGGAGAAGCCTTTGCAAAGCTGCTCTACAACTGGGTACAACATCAACAAGTCGAATGATGGATTTCAGAATACAAACACTTTGCTGCATTTATGGGAAGTAATTTGGATCATTCTGACAATTATGTAACTAAGTATGTCATCTAAAAAGTACACTAATTTTATAATTATCAAGCCAACCACTGAAGACTTAAAGAATGAAACCATTTCTAATTACCTTTATACCATGAAGGCAGGAATGATGTCCTGAGAGAGAAAGCTATCTCCTAGCGCCAGTCTTGGTGGCAGATTCCATGCCTAGCAGTGAGGGTATAAACAATTAAACCTTATAATTAGATCTATGTAAACCCCTAAACTTGTTTTTGCTTAAATAATACAAATTCCTATTCTGGACACTGTCTTTTTATATATGGAACTTTTCTGTAATATAGGCTTAAGCAATTATGAATAAAAAGCAGTGGCTAAAATTAACAAGTCAGGAAACAACAGATGTTGGGGAGGATGCAGAGGAAGGGGAACCTTCTGACACTGTTGGGTGGGAATGCAAGCTGGTGCAGCCACGATGGAAAACAGTATGGAGGTTCCTCAAAAAGTTGAAAATACAGCCACCCTATAACCCAGAAATTACCCCAAAGATACAGATGTAGTGATCTGAAAGGGTTCCTGCACCTCAGTGTTCACAGCAGCAATGTCCACAATAGCCTAACTATGGAAAGAAACCAGATGCCCATTGACAGATGAACGGATAAAGAATTTTTTTTTTTTACTATGGATCCAGCAGCACAGATAAACAAAACAAAGATTAACAAAACACATTTCCTGACATTGGGACTAGTGGGGAAAGAATGGCGCATAAACAGATAAGCTGTACCACGACTGAGATCTGGTGAGTGCGGTAAGCAGATTAATTAACACTGTCATGGTGGGGAAGGGACACGTTTGCAAAGTCCTGAATAACATGCAGAGTCTTGCAGAATGCATTTTGCATGGCAAAATATATATATATCCATATATATATATTGGAGATATATATATCTCCATATATATAATGGACTACTACTCAGCCATCAAAAAAAAACAAATTTTGCTATTTGCAATGATGTGGATGGAATTAAAGGGTATTATGCTAAGCAAAATAAGTCAGAGAAAGACAATTATCAAATGATCTCACTAATATATGGAATTTAAGAAACAAAACAGAGGATCATCAGGGAAGGGAGGAAATAATAAGACAAAATCAGAGAGGGAGACAAACCATAAGAGACTCTTAATCATAGGAAACAAACTGAGGGTCACCGAAGAGGGGGGATGAAGTAACTGGGTGATGGGTACTAAGGAGGGCGCATGATGCAATGAGCACTGAAGGTTATATAAGACTGATGAATCACTGACTTCTACCTTTGAAATCAAAAATGCATTATGTTATTTAATTGAATTTAAATAAAATTAAAAAAAAGAAGTAGTGTCTCAATGCTTCACAGTGAAAGCATGACCTCGTGTATATAGGCAAAGGTAGTGTTTTACTCATCTGTCATTTTCTAAGGGAAAAGACAAAAAAAGATGGCGACGGATTGGTTAAGTGGAGAGAACAACAGCCTCAAGTCTAAAATTTAGGACTATCTTGTCCTAAATGTGACTTTTGGAAATCTCTCCCCCTCTCTGATTAGGTGTATCCTTCTCTGTAAAAAGTACAGGAGCTAGAATAGTAACTTAGAAGACAGGATCTAACCCTACCCCCACACACCCATTTTGTAAATGAGAAAGAGGGAAAGGATTCACCTCATCCTGAGCTCATGTGGCCCCAAGCACCTCTGGATATAGTGGCTGCAATTTTGTGAGCATACGCATTTTCACAAGGAGAAAGCTTTTCTCTGGCACTCAGAGAGGTCCTTAACCCCTAAAAGATTGAACAACTGACTCAAGGCTCCTTCCAACTCTAAATGTCTTTGGTTCAGTATCTGGAAAATCTCCCCTCCAAAAATCTGCAGGTGGCTCCATGTGGAAAGCTCCTTGTAGGGTGGTTGTAGCATGACATACACTCATGCAAGAAAGGTAGCCACCAAGCACAGATACACACATTCTAAATTCATCAACCATTTTCCAGGTCCACAACATGAAGAGTAGCCATTTTATATGGTGAGTTCCTTCTGAGTAAATCCCCAGTGAGCTCTAACACAAGCCCATTTTATACTGAAGTTCAAAAGAGAAGTAGCCCTGGAAATGCTGACCTGAGTTCTATCCTCAAATCTGCTATACTACCTGGCTGCGTGACCTTGAGCAATGAACTTGACACCTCCTGGCCACTGGTTCCTTTTCAGTAAAATGAGAACTATATGATAATGGCAAAAGGTTCTAGGTCTATTCTTGCCTCAAAGTTGTATGGTGCCGTTGTACAATGCTACAGCAAAGGCCCTCCGGTAACCCAGAACTATAAATGTTATAATACCTGGCAACCTAGTCCCTGTTCTCTTACCTTTCTTTACAATCTTCATTGTACACCCAGGGGAGATTATAGCTAAAATATCAAATAAATATCATGGGTCAAAATTTCTCAATTTTGACATATTGTGTAAGGAAGTGGATTTAACAGATTTCTGAACTCAAATGCTAACACCTTCAAAAACAGCCAGTTTCTAGGGCATTTGTTTCACAGCTGCCATCAGATATTTGAAGACAATGGTGCATCAGACTCATTTATAAAAAAAAAATACATGAAAAACTACTTGATGTTTAGATGTTGTGTTGATGAAGTTGGCCACGAATCAAGGCACTCTATAGCAATGATTTTTTTAAGATGATCAACATGCCAGTAAGACATACCAGGAATAAGGCGTACTGGTAGCCTCTTTGCACCTAGGGAAAAACATACAGTGCTCATGAATGCGTGTTTGCACTTGCAGGTAGTTGTGGTAATTTTGCACAAGACAAGTCAGGTGCAATGCGCACTTTAACAGGTGGTGATTAGTAATGCAAACTCTGTTGACTCTTGAGTTGATAATGACTGGTTCCCAGCCAATCTGGATGATCTGGCGATTTGTAGACAGCTTTGGCACACTAAAAAGGGACTGACTTTTACACGCAGTGTAGCATACGTATTCTTTACACCTGTCACCTTTGGGCTGAGATGGCCTTTTAGAACAGGCGTACCTCCCTTCTTCCCTGCACACACACAGCAATGCGATCTTCTGAAAAAACTACTTTTTGACACTCTTGGTAAATGTCTCCTTCCATGTGGGCTTCTACAGTACTTCCTTCCCAAGTACTCAGAATGTGTTTTCGAAACGAATCAGTGAATGAAGAAATCGTTTTCTATAAGCTTTTTATTTATTTTTTTTTTAATTTTTTTTTAAATTTTTATTTATTTATGATAGTCACAGAGAGAGAGAGAGAGAGGCAGAGACACAGGCAGAGGGAGAAGCAGGCTCCATGCACCGGGAGCCTGATGTGGGATTCGATCCCGGGTCTCCAGGATCGCGCCCTGGGCCAAAGGCAGGCGCCAAACCTCTGCGCCACCCAGGGATCCCTCTATAAGCTTTTTAAATTACTCATTGGATTGTATACTTCTTATGAGTGGGATAGTGTTTTATTCATATCTTCAATACTTGGCAAAGTGAAATAATTTATCAGTATAAAGCTCATGAGTTCATTCTCAAAAACATTGTAGAGAAAGAGGAAAATCTTCATCTTTGCCTGAAATTCATTTGCTAAGGAGAATAAGAATCAATATCCTGAAGCAATTAGGCCAACGATAGAACTGGGCTAGATAGTCCAAGAGTCTGAGCTCCGGATTCAAGTCAGTCCTCTTTGTTGGACAAGTGTGCCATAGTATTGAGTACTGGGGGTGGGGCACAGGATGATACATCGGTGCCTGCAGCAACAAAGGTATCAGGAGTCTACCTATGGAGGCACTGATCCCACATTCAGGGAGGGAGGCATTTATGCTTACTCAGCCCTATCCCACCAAACCGGGGGGAAAGCTGGGGCTCCACGTGTCATGTGGACACAGAGATTGGGTTTAGACTTAGCTGACAAATGGGAGGGTCATTGTTATCCAACTCTGAAGAGCTAATCAAGGCCGGTATATGGTCCCTAGTATAGCACCTTGTGATAAGACTTTTTTTTTTTTTTTTGCATAGTGCCTTACACTTTCCAAGGTGTCTTCATACTCTGACCTGAGTAGTAAGCAACCTAAATGTTAAATAATTATCTCTAGAATTGAACTGAATTGTATGTTTCGATAAACAAACAACTGAATTGTATGTTTCAATAAATAAATAAAAATAAAGGTATTTTTAAGATTTTATTTATTTATTCATGATAGACATAGAGAGAGAGAGGCAGAAACACAGGCAGAGGGAGAAGCAGGCTCCATGCAGGGAGCCCGATGCGGGACTCGATCCCGGGACTCCAGGATCGCACCCTGGGCCAAAGGCAGGCGCTAAACCGCTGAGCCACCCAGGGATCCCAATGTTGCATAGTTTTAAAATGTTCCTATGCCAGCTGATTCAGGGGCCTGTCATTTGACTGGGAACGATGTGTGCACCATACTGGAGGGACAGTGAAGGCAGTTTACAGACATCTTGCAAACATCCTTCATATCACAGAAACCAGCTTTACTCAGCTCTTAATGTTTGTAAGGGACTATGATTGGAGATTTGGAGAGGAATACAGCCTGGGCCTTGTCCTCCGAAAGCTTACGGACCAGTGAGGGAAGCAATTTGTTTTAAAGATAACCATTATATAACATAATTAGTAAACCAAAAACTAGCTCAATAAACACTGTTTCCAAAATCGCTGGAGCTCATAGAGCCATGGCTTGAAAGTTGTTTACCTCGGGATAGTACACTATCATTAATGCGAAGTTCTGGGAAGGTTGGTACTAGTCACTCTACTTTTGTTCCATGTCCCCGTACTACTTATACGTATGCTAGACACAGTGGACATTTGAGAAACCATGGTGACAACATGGCCTTTCCAAGAAAACTCTTTATTAACTATAATGCCGTGTTAAATGGTAATAATGATGCTAGAGTATAATGATTAAGAATGCAGGCCATGGGGATCCCTGGGTGGCGCAGCGGTTTGGCGCCTGCCTTTGGCCCAGGGCGCGATCCTGGAGACCCGGGATCGAGTCCCACATCGGGCTCCCGGTGCATGGAGCCTGCTTCTCCCTCTGCCTGTGTCTCTGCCTCTCTCTCTGTCTTTGACTATCATAAATAAATAAAAATTTAAAAAAAAATTTAAGAATGCAGGCCATGGTGTCAAATTCCCTCATTAAACTCTTACTTTGCCACTTCCTGGTGCTATAACCTTGGGCTGGAGACTCTCCGGCCTTGTGCGTCACTCAACCTCATTTGTAACATAAAGTAGCAGTACTTACCTATACCACAGAGGTATCATGAAGATTAAATGAGTCAAATCATGGAAAGTACACATGGTAAAGACCCTATACATGTCAGCCACTATTATTAAATGTATAACATTATATATGCATGCTCACAAGAACCAAAAGGGGGTTTGGGCCAATGTCAAATTGGGGCTTACTAGGGAGGTAGAACCATGCATGCGTTTATTCTTCATTCAGTTTCAGATCCATTAATAGTGCTATCATGTTTAGTAACTTTAAAATTATTTTTGAAAAACTATACAACATTTAGAATAGTTTAGACTATGTATCTTACCTGTCCCATTAGAAATAACAATCAAACCCCCACCGATTAAAACAATCAAAACCCCACCAATCCCATACATATACACACACTCATTTTATATATATATATATTTCTATTCTAACCCCAATTCCTATTCTAACCCCAACAGATAACTCTTCCAATGCCAACACTTAGGGTCCCTCAACCTCTGGCTCTCTACTCTTTCAACTCTCAAATGTGTATATGAAATTGATGTAGCACATTAGAAAAATGACCACAGGAGTGGATAAATTTAAGTTGCTGCTTATATTGGTTGCTTTTAATACTGATGTATTTTGGAAATGTTCTGGGAGTGCTGATTAAAATTGACTAGAAATCATCTTAAAAATACACCTTTGCATCCTGTCTTTGATATGCTAATGCGTAGGCCTCAGTTTAGAAAAAAGTTATTTTCTCTGGATTACAGAAAATATTAATTTGAATTCTGACACTGCAGGCTGGGAAATGATGTTTTTTCCAGGGCAAGGATGTTTCCTTAGAGCCCAGTTTTCTATCTAGGGAGAATGACGCCTGATCTGGAGCAGAGTCCTTTGCAGATAAGCATTTTATTAGTATTGCAGTTAAGCTTCATTAGCTCAAACTTTCAATTTTATAGAGTAATATTTTGTATAATATACAATATTTATGTAAGCTTAATAGCATTTAGGAAATCTACCTCCTAGGGGGGAAAAAAAACCCAAAAGAACAAAAGGACCCACACAATAAAAACAAAAATTAGCTGTCTGACAAAATTCCAGTTCTAAAATAAATAAGTCATGGAGATATAATGTACAGCATGGTAACAATAGTTAATAATACTATCTTGTATATCTGAAAGTTGCTAACAAAATAAATCTTAAGAGCTCATCACAAGAAAAACGATCGTTAACTATGTGTGGTGATGGATGTTAATCAGACTTATTGTGGTGACCCTTTCACAAGGTATACAAATATCAGATTATGTTGTATACTTGAGACTAGTATAACATTATATGCTAATCATACCTCAATTAAAAAACTGGCAAAAGGGATCCCTGGGTGGCTCAGTGGTTTGGTGCCTGCCTTTGGCCCAGGGCGTGATCCTGGAGTCCTGGGATCGAGTCCCGCGTCGGGCTCCCGGCGTGGAGCCTGCTTCTCTCTCTCTCTCTGTCATAAATAAATAAATAAATAAATATTTTAAAAAAAACTGGCAAAAAAATTATCTCGAAAAATTAACTCTCTGTACATGGTGCACATGCATATAAAAGGGTCAAAATGTGATCCATAAAATAATGTAATTCTTTCCTTGGAAGTATTAACACAGTTTATTTACATACAATCCATTGCCTTGTAATCTCTATTTCTGGTTTCTTCTTCTATAAGAGACTATGACTTTCTGTCCCACGTCTAGTAACTCCTGGCATGATCCCAAACCTTGATTCTGGGACCTTCAATTCAGTTAGCTGCTACCAATCAGCAAACAAAAAATATGAAATCTTGGTGAGCTGCAGTCAATTAAGGTACCTAGTGATAGTTCCAGTCATTGCCACCTGATATTTCAAAAGCCCCGCACCAAGCATCTCAGGACAATTCGTTTCCAGGAGAAGAGCCCATTTCCCTCCATTTGTCCCTTAGTCTAGCAGCCGGAGAGCCTGCTGATAACTTAACGCGGGTAGTCACAGTTATTTCTGCTGCCAAGGGTAAGAAAAGTAATTGCAGATGCATCGGCTTCATTTCTGAACTGGCAAGCATCACTGAAGTTTAACTATTCAAGAGCGTTTGGAAGTGGACACTGCAATAAACAGCCATTAGGCTCGGAGCTAGGAAAAGAACCGTGCTGTGAAGAGCAACATCTGCTGCAGCAGGCAGTCTTATCAAAAGAGCTTATGATGTTAATGAAAGATATCATTTGTATTTAGGAAATTCTCTATGTCAGAATTTCATCTTCAGTTGCAACCAAGTAGAAGTACTGCCTTCGTATTGAAATCCAACTGCCTCATTTGTAGTATTTTATAGGCTTTCTTTACAAAATGCTCATGTTTCCTGTAGCAACGTGGGATTTTACTTAAGTGAACATAAAATGGAATGAGTTTCTAACGTGTTTCAGAATGTGGTCCCCCACATGCAGGTGTGTGTGTGCACACACAGAGACAGAGACAGAGAGAGATGGAGACAGGCAGAGAGAAAAGTCCAGCAAACTAACTCTTTTCTTGGGAAGACAAAACTGAAATCCAACAGAGATCATTTCTAACTGCTTGGCATAGGGGAATACAAGTCACATTTCATATCTGAATTTTGTGTGTGGGTAAGTATTAAATTTCAGTCGTGTAAGGAAATTGCTTGGGAAAGCTTTACAATCCAGCTTTACAAGATGCCAATATGTTTCCTATAGGAGATAAGGAGAAAAAAGAAAGAAAATTCAGACGGCGTTATGCATGCTATGCTTGATGCCAGGACACTTTTAAAAATATTATCTTTGGGATCCCTGGGTGGCGCAGCGGTTTGGCGCCTGCCTTTGGCCCAGGGCGCGATCCGGAAGACCCTGGATCGAATCCCACGTCGGGCTCCCGGTACATGGAGCCTGCTTCTTCCTCTGCCTGTGTCTCTGCCTCTCTCTCTCTCTCTCTCTCTCTCTGTGACTATCATAAATAAATAAAAATTTTAAAAAAATATTATCTTTAAGAGAAATAACGTTAATAACACTTAATAGGCAGCAGATAATGTCCTTAGAAAATCTGAATGCCACCAGATTTCATGGAAACTTAGAACAATCCGGCATGATAGGGAGAAGAAGCCTGGTATGGTAAGAGCTTGGCAAAGGGTATAGAAGAGAATTCCCAATTCTCATTATTACCATCCTTCATTTTAATTATTAGAATGATTTGCTTTTAAAAGAAAATACCTTCCTGGAGACTTGAATGCACGCTTGTGCAGCTAACAACGCATTGTGACTCTTTCACATTTCCTCGTCTGTAAGTGCTCAACGACCACCTCCTTGTCCAAAAGAAAAATGCTACATTTGTTTTATGGTCATTCTGCTAAAATAAAAAGAAACCATCCTTCCTTGGAAAGGTTTCAAAGTTGAATAGCAGTGCAAAAATTACAACTTCTCGTTTGGGCTCTGTCTAGAATAAAGTCTCCTAGGCAACTGAGTTAAGTCTAATAATGTTCAAATCATAAAAGCAGAACCACTTATTGATCCTCCCTTTTATTTGGGTAAAAGTTAACTGGAAATGGCTATAATAATGGTTGCAATTTGTTTAATGTGGGGAAAAGTATAGTTCTGTAGCTAAATTTGCTACATATGTTCTTCTAAATCATCTGGTTGGAAGTGTGACTAGTCTAATTTTCCATATTCTTCATGTAGATTTACTGCTGTGAGGACAGTGGAAGCTTGTCCATATTTGAGTGACCCAGATATATAAAGGATCATTTTTCATCTCTACATTTTTACACTGAGAAGGTCAAATTGCTTAAGGTTCTTCTGAAATCCAACCATGTACAAATGTCACGCACAAGTCGGTTTTATTTTTTAATGTTTTCTCTGTAATGGAAATGAAACAAATTTAATTCATTGAAAACCAGGGTTATTTATCACAAAATTCTAATTAGAGGCTAGAGTGGGACCCTAGAATGTGACCATAACATGTTATCATAAATGTCCTCAACATATGATCCAACGTTACTTGGAAGCACATTATGAAAAGCTCTCTACTTCATCATATCCTGAGGGCTTCTTTAAAAGATTGTTTTAGAGGGTAGACACATCAAATTAAACTGCTTTAGTTGGAAATTAATGGTTCGAAATTGACCCCATTGTAAAGTTAGCCGCAAGTCATGGGAACATAAAATCTAAAAGTTAATTTCAATACTGTGTCTCTAGACATTAATTGGACTTGAATTTGGAAGTTTCCAAGATCCTAAGACTGCTCCCACATATTTTGTTCAGTCTGTCATATTTCCAGAGAGAGAGATTAAACTCGAGTAATAAGGCATATTAATGTATTTTGCATATTTCTTACTTTGCTCCATCCCTAAAACCTGATTTCAACAAACAAACCAGCGACAATAATTTGAGGAGGGGTTTATATGAGAATGTGTGAGAGCACAGGATTTGGAGCAAAAGATTATGGGTTCAAAACATAATTCTGGCTCTGATATTTATAGATTGTGAAATCATGGGTGATTAATTAACTTCTGAGTCTTTCCCAACAGTCTTAATTGGGATAAAAATAATTACTTTGTAGGGATGCTTTTAATATCAAAATGACACAGAAGTACGATAAAATCTGAGGCAGATAATACATTACCATTTTCATATTACTTTCACATTTATGACTTTCTTTTGAGCCAGGTAATAATAATGACATGCAAGTCCAATGGAGAACTAGAATTTCAACTATTTATAGAAAAAGACACTGAGGCTCGTTTATAGACACACCTAATGAATGCTGTTGAGACTTGAACCAAATTCAGGCCCTGAACCCAGTACTTTTTTTTTGTTATATCTGATCAATGATTTAATGTAATGTCAATGGGATTTCAGGTGTTGCTGATCCCGTTACACGGCATCATCATTCTAGTAAGGCATTGCAATTAGTACGAGCCAAATGGCATAGTTGAGTGTAATTCAGCCATATCTATAAGGACTTAACTACAGATATAAAAGACTATCTGGAGTCTTTGGTAGCACTTTTCTCCAAACCAGTCAAGCATCCACATCTTCCATGTCTACCAAGAATCATCCTTTTTTTCTTTTTTTAAACTGTAATCCTTTCCCAAACTGAAAAGTTCTTTGCAACATTTACTCCAAGTCTCATTCATTGCAACTGAATCCTATTCATTTTTGCTCAGGCAAAACTAGGGGGAAAAAAATCTACCTCCAGTATTTTAGCTGAAGAAGAGAAATTTGAAAAGACCAGAAACTTGCAGAAGAGGAGTTACCTGAGGGGGTGCTCATTGATGAGGAAAGAGAAAATCCAGAAGATGAATTCCTTCAGGTTCTTGGTCACAAACTTAAATTTTGAAATGTTGATTTACTGTTTGAATCACATTTTGCCCAACTAATGACTTTTTTTAAAACACAATTATTATATTTGGGCATAGGGAATCAGTAGACAAATAGCAATAGAATCCTGACCTTACTGACATAAAAAAATAATCAATAATTAAAGTGCATTCATATAGCTATTATTAAGGATTTTCTAGCATTAGAATATTTAACTTTTATTTCCAGAAATTTATAAAATCTTTTTCTGTGCTGCATACCAAAATATCAAGACAGCTTCATTCAAGAATGCTTCATTGGCCAAAAACAAAACAAACAGACCAAAACAAAAAATACAGCACTCTACTCTTCTCAGTCTATTCTCTCTTCCTCTTCTGTATCAAACTATGATTTATAGCTGTTTCCCTTCTTGAAAGACATCCACTTTTCACAACAAAATTTAGAGATCAGTTTACTAGCAGTATTTTAATCAATTTAGTATAAAATCCATTCAACAATTTTTTTTAAAGATTTTATTTTTTTATTTGAGAGAGAGAGCACAAGAGGGGATAGGGTCAGAGGGATATGGAGAAGCAGACTCTCAGCTAAGTGGGGAGCCTGACGCAAGGCTCTATCCTGGGACTCCAGGATCATGACCTGAGCTAAAGGCAATGCCTAACTGACTGAGCCAACCAGGTATTCCCCCTTCAACAAATATTTCGAACAGGTAGCACAGATATGGTTATTCCTTGGGTCTATCCATGGTCATAGGATCTATAAGTGGGTATGTATGTGGTTGTATTAGTTTTGTTTTGGCACTGTAATAAATCACTGCAGTGGTTTATAAGAGTGCAAATTTATTATCTTACAATTCAGAAGGTCAGAAGTCCAACATGGGTCTCACTGGACAAAAAATGTTGGCATAATACCCAGAGGCTATCCACATTCCTTAGTTCAAGGAGCCCTTCATCTATCATCAAAACCAGCAACACCAACACTTCTCTGAGCATTATTCTGTAGTCCCATCTCCCTCTGACTACAGACAAAAAACGTTCTCTACCTCTAAGGATTCATGTAACTAGACTTGGCCCACCTGGAAAAGCCAGGCTACAATCCCCATCTCAAGTTCCTTAACTTAATCTCACATGCAAAGTGTTTTGTTCCTCATTTTAGGCAATGAATTCACATGTTCTGGGTGTTGGGATGTGGGCAAATTGGGGACCACTTATTATTCCTATCACAGTGATGAAGATGAAATTAAAAATTATAACGTTTGATGTTAATCACAGTGCTTGTGTCCTAGGAGACATTTAACAAATAGGAGATAAATAAATGTAATCAGTGAAATAAAGAAAAGCAGTCCTAGGAATCCAAGTGGCACGATCAGGTTACGGTGGATGTAACAGAGTGGTTGGCTTCAAGGTGGGCATGATTTTTAATTATTTTATATTTAATCATCCTCCAGCGTTTTAAGATGTTCACTTGATTTTTCTTTCCTTGAGATCAAATAAGAATATTTAATGTCTGACCTAAGAGTAGGCAATTAAGAGAAATTTAAGCCCAAAGCAATGTGTATTTCACCTGAAAGACAAACCACTTTATTGCCAAGGAATCATTTCCTTGTGTTTTGTTTTCCTTGTGTTCCTGTGCCAGGAGATGAGGTCAGAGGGGCAAAAACAGCAGCAGGGATCATTTTTTTAAAAATCTGATCAACAAAATTAAGGAGAATTTAGAAGATTTTTAAAAAGTTTCAGGTAAATTGCTACATTTTCTTAAGTTTTTGTTTATTTTTCTTCACCAACATACTGATTAGAATGGTATTTTTTAAAAGGTTCCTGAGACTCATTCTGTGTAAGGGTGCTAATTACATTCCTGTTGACTTTTTATAACAGCCTTATTGAAAATTCATTGACATACAATAAAACGAACATACTTAAAATGTGCAACTTGATGAGCTTTGCTATATGCACACACCTGTGAAACCATTGCCACAATCAAGATAGTGAACATATCCATCATGACTACAATTTCCTCTTGCCTCTTGTTAACTCCTCCCTCCCATCCTTCCCAAACCTCCACTGAGCTATTTTTAGGCACCATCTATTAGTTTGCACTTTCTCGAATTTTATATAAATGGACTCATATAGTATTCACTTTTTATTATCTGGCCTTTTTCTAGAAACATAACTATTTTGAGATTCGTCCATGTTGCTTCTATCAATAGAAATAGAAAACAAAGGGAAGCTAAACAGACATTGGGTAAGAGAGGTAGGATGAGAACGTTACCAGGTAGTATCCATGAAGTGAAAGTTGCATAAGGAAATTTGTTGGAGAGAAGTGGGATGATTCATATCTTTACTGAAATTCAAATATGACCATATTACTTGAAGGATATTTGAAATACTTGATAATGATGAAGAGTGAAAGAGAACACAACAAACTACTGAATGGGGAGGCCACGGGGACTGGTGTGGAGGAAACACCCTCTCCCTGCTGTGTATCCACTAGAATTGAATCTGGGAAAATCTATACATATATATGGAGGGCAGGAGGCCTGGGGTAAACCACTGTGGGTTTCAACAAAGCTAAGGTGACCAGGAAACCACCAGAGCCTACCATGATTAAGGAATAACCAATGCGGAGTACCACGTGCCAACTCTGGTCTAGAGCTGGTGACAATGTGAGAGGACTCCAGACAAGTTCTTCCTTTTTTAAAAAAATTTTAAATTATTTTTTAATAGAACCCAGACACACCCTCTACCTGCCCTTCCGTGGCACAAATCTCCTCCTCAGCTAGCCCTCCTCATGGAACCCTCCTTCCCTATCAGTCCCCATTCTCTCTCCCCAAACCAATGCTCTTCTGGGCTTACGTTTCCCTACCAGTTTCAAAAGATAATGATGCTATGAAGACCCCTTCAAGGGACTTCAAGAAAAAAAATATACTCAATTAGCACCCCTTCAAGAAAGCCTAAGTGAGCAATAAGGCCAATCATATTTATCTGTTGGATGGCTGAATACGACATGGAAGTGAAGACATGGAAATAAAAATTGGCCAACCAGATACAAGGGACACTGGAGAAGTAATTCCACCATTCCAAGTGATGCCCTGTGCATAGCAAGGCCCAGAGATCCAGAACTATCTGCAGTGTCTACAGAGGCTGTGGAGAATTGGTCAAGTGCATAGGGAACATATCTTGCACCAGCAGGGTACGTTTGTGCTGATGATTAAAATAAAATCAATGAGGGATCCCTGGGTGGCTCAGTGGTTTAGCGCCTGCCTTTGGCCCTGGGAGTGATCCTGGAGTCCTGGGATCAAGTCCCACATCAGCTCCCTGCATGGAGCCTGCTTCTCCCTCTGCCTGTGTCTCTGCCTCTCTCTCTCTCTTTCTCTCTCTCTCCGTCTCTAATGAATAAATAAATAAAATCTTAAAAAAGATAAAATCAATGAAATGTGAAGAGGAGAGGTGTGTGTTTGTATGCGTGCACATCTGCAAGTTCTCTGGTGGAGGGGGTGGAAGAGAAGGAGGGGGAAAGGCAGGGATAGGAGAAGGGAGGGATATGGGGCAAGGGAGGATGCAGGGTTGGGATGGGACTTGCAGATTTACAGATAAGCAGACATTAGGGATAAGGGTTGGGTGAGAACTGAGAACTGAAGACGAGTTTCCCTGCTTCACACTTTAAGCCACAAGGAGGCAGGGAAAGGGCTTGATATTTCTACATGTGTGCAGGAGTGGACCCAGACACTGAGCGGGGTGATGTGAATAGGCCGACAGTGCCATGTACAAAAAAATCAGAAACAGAAATTTTCTCCCGGCCACGTACCCTCACAGTGGTGTTTGTTGCCTGCTATCCTACGTCGTAAGCAAATGCAGCCTGTGCAAGGTCCCCCACAGGTCTCCTGCTACTAAGTCACTGACAGCACACCCGAATACCGAAATAATGGTGCTTGGAGACCACAAACCCAACACTAATTAGATCCCCTTCTTAGCTTGCAATCACTGGACTGGATCTAAGAAGGCTGGGGGTGGACCAGCAGCCTATGGAGCATGGGGCGTGGCCTGCTCCAGGTGCAGGTCCTAAAGGGGAGCGCTGCTTGCAGAGAATTTTAATAAAACAATAAACCTGAGTGATTGCTGCTCTTACTTTTACTATCACCCCCATGCACCAGCATTTCTTAATAATGCCAGTGATAAAATGCTCTCCCCTACCCCCCCAAAAAAAGATCTTTAATTTTTTTCATAGTTGTTTTTGTCTCATCTGCAGAAAATACCATTTAAAAAACCGCTTTAAAAATATTGAGGTAAGGGGCACCTGGGTGGCTCAGTGGCTGAGTGTCTGTCTTCGGCGCAGGTGGTGATCCTGGGGTCCTGGGATCGAGTTCCGAATTGGGCTCCCCACAGGGAGCCTGCTTCTCCCTCTGCCTATGTCTCTGCCTCTCTCTCTGTGTCTCTCATGAATAAATCAATAAAATCTTAAAAAAATAAAATACTGAGGTAAAATGAACATACAATAAACTGTGCAGTGTAAAATACGTTTACTTTTGACATATGTATACACCCATGAAGTTATCACTACAATCCAACAGTGAACATACTCATTACCCAGAGAAGTTTCTTCTACCCCTTTATAATCCCTTTATCGTGCCCCTTCAGGCCGCCCTATTGGCAAGCAACTACCAATCTGCTTCTGGTCACTGTACATTAGTTTGCATTTCTGAAAATCTTACATAAATGGAACCAGATAGTATGTTCTCTTTTTTGCATGATTTTTTTTTTTACTCAGTGTAATGTTCTCATGGCTAATCCATGTACTGTGTGTATCAAAAGTTCATTATTTTTTATGAAAGTAGTATTCCATTGTATGGATAGAACTATGTATTTATCCATACGCCCTTTGATGGAAATTTGAGTTGTTTCCAGTCTTTGGCATTTGTGTACAATTCTTTGTAGGGATGTATGATTTCTTTCCTTTTGAAAAAATACCTGGGTGTAGGACGGCTGATTCATAATGAAGTTGTATGTTTAACTTTTGAAAAAGAAACTGCCAAATTGTTTTCTAAAATTGTTGTGAGATTTTTGCATTCTCCTCAGCAATGTGTGAAATTTCCACTTCCACATCCTTGACAACACTTGGTGTGATTAGTCATCAGTTTTAGGCATTTCAGTAGGTACATAGTGGTAGCTCAATGTGGCTTTGATTTGTGTTTCCCTAATGACTAATAATGTTGAGAATATATTTGTGTTTTATTTCCCATCTGAATATCTTTTGTCGGAAAGTGACTGTTCAAATCTTTTGTCCATTTTTATTTGGTTGTTTGATTACTTACTATTTGAAAGTTAGTTTTGTACAAATATTTTTACATATAAAGGTGCAAATATTTTATGACATATGTAACTTGGAAATATTTTATCCCAGTCTGTAGTTTGTCTTTCCTCTCAAGTATCTTTCAGAGAAAAGATCTTAATTGAATGAAGTCCAATTCTGCATTTTTTTTTCATTAATGAATTGTACTTTTTGTTGTATATAAGAATGTGTTAACCAATCTCAGGTAGCAAAGATTTTATTCTATATTTTCTTCCAGAAAATTTACAGTTCCAGATTTTCCATTGAGGCCAATAATCTGTTTTTAATTATTTCTTTATGCATGGTATGAGCTATGTATCAAACTTCCCTGTTTGATTTCTTCTTTGACCCCTGCATTAATTAAAAATGTGTTACTAAGGGGCACCTAGGTGGCTCAGTCAGTTGAGCATCTGACTCTTGGTTTTGGCTCAGGTCTTGATCTCAGGGTTGTGAGATGGAGCCCCATGTTGGGCTCTGTGCTCAGCGGGAAATCTGCTTGAGATTCCCTCAGGCTGCCTCTCACTCTGCCACTCCTTCTGCTCGCTCATGCTGTCTCTCTAAAATAAATAGATAAATCTTCAAAAAAAAAAAAAAGGAAGTGTGTTAAAAAAAAAACTGTGTTAACTTAACTTGCAAGTATTTAAGGATTGTTCAGAGATCTTTCTGATATTGACTTTAATTCCATTGTGACCTAAATTCCAATTTTGTATGACTTGAATCATTTTAAATTTACTAAGATCTATTTTACGATTTTTGGGAGGAGGGGGAATATTCCATGTGCACTTGAAAACGCTGTGTGTTATGCTATTGTTGATCGAAGTGTTCTATAATGTCCATCAGGTCAATTAGATCCACTCTCTTCATACTTGTGGTGACTCTTATAAGAAATCTGCTTCCTTAAGTTTTTTTTTTTTAAAGATGTATTTATTTATTTGGAGGAAGAGGGGCAAAGAGAGAATCTTCAAACAGACTCCCTGCTGTGCACGGAGCCCATGCAGTGCTCAATCTCACCACCCTGAGATCATGACCCTAAGTTCATGACTTGAGCCCAAACCAAGAATCGATGTTCAACCGACTGAGCCGCCCAGGCACACCTAAGTTAGTTCTTGTATATATAATATGTGTATCCTTTTCTCAGCCAGCTTTTAAAATTTTGGTTTTAGGAGGCAGCCCAGGTGGCTCAGTGGTTTAGCACCACCTTCAGTCCAGGGCGTGATCCTGGAGTCCTGGGATCGAGTCCCGAGATGGAGTCCCACATTGGGCTCCCTTCATGGAGCCTGCTTCTCCCTCTGCCTGTGTCTGCCTCTCTCTCTCTCTCTCTCTCTCTCTGTGTGTGTGTGTCTGTCTCTCATGAATAAAGAAAAAAATCTTAAAATTTTGGTTTTAGGATCAGATTTGTGCAATTTTATTCATTTGCTGCATTATAGCTTTCTTCTTTTTGATGCTCTTGGTGTTTATTAATTTTCTTGGATCTTTGGTTTTAATGTTTTCTTCAACTTTGAAAAATTTTCAGCTACTGTTTCTTCAGATGTTTTTTCTGTTGCCCCTCCCGTCCTCTGTCCTTCAGGGACTTTAGTTATACATATATTAGGCTGCTTAGACATGTTCCACTCTTCTCTGTTTCTCTGGTCAGTGTCTTCATCTTTTTATCTCTTGTGTCATTTGAGTAGTTTCTCTTGCTATGAGTTCAAGTCCATTAATCTTTTCTTCTGCAATATCTAATCTTATATTAATCCCAACCAATGTATTTTCATCTCACACATTGTAATTTTTATCTGTAGAAATTTGATTTCAGTACATTTTTAATCATCCATGTCTCTATTTAACTTTTGGAACATATGGAATACAGATATAATGCATGTCTTATTGTCCCTATCTGTGCATTGTCACATCTGTATCCATCCAGGTTGATTTTGATTTATAAACTTTTTCCTCATAATGGGTCATCTTATTCTGCTTCTTTGCATGTCTGGCAATTTTATATTGTATGCCAGATGTGAATTTTCTCTTGTTAGGTGATGATATTTTTATATTCCTATAAATATTACTAAGCTTTGCTCTGGGACACAGTAAAGTTCCTCGGAAACAGCTTAGTCCTTTGATGTCTTGCTTTTAGGATTTTCCAGATGGGACTAACAGTGTTTAGTCTATGACTGATTATTGCCCACTACTGGGGCAAAGTCCTTTTATGTAACCAATGAAAAGTGCCATGATTTTTGAAGTTGTTCAATTTGCCTGATTGGAACAGGCACTATTTCTGGCCTCGGGTTAGCATCAGGTAGTGCTGGTTCTGCTTATTTTCTCTCATGGTTGCTTTTATTCCCCTGAACCTAGGTTAGTTTCCTCACATGCATGCTCTGATAAATAATCTCCTGAATACTCAAGGGACGTTGTCTGCAGATCTCTTGAGTACTTTCTCTGTACGGCTCTCTCCTTTCTGGTATTCTGTTTTGTGAGCACTAGCCCCCTCGATTCTGCCAGACTCTCAATTCAATCTACTCAACTTTGCGATTAAAGTCTTGCTCCAGGGATCCCTGGGTGGCTCAGCAGTTTAGCACCGCCTTCAGCCAGGGTTATGATCCTGGAGACCCAGAATTGAGTCCCAGGTCAGGCTCCCTGTGTGGAGCCTGCTTCTCCCTCTGCCTGTGTCTCTGCCTCTCTCTGTGTGTCTCTCATAAATAAATATAATATTTTAAAAATATAAATAAATAAATAAATAAATAAATAAATAAATAAATAAATAATGAAAGCTCCACCTGAGCTTTCCCTCCGTGCACTGCAGGCTGGGAATTTTTAACAAAGCAGGCAGGTGAGATAACTTTAGGACTCCCCTTGTTTATTTCTCATCTCTTAGGGATCCTTATCTTTCCTTATCTAATGTCCAATGTTTTGGAAAAACATGGTTTCAAAAATGTTTCTGGCTTTTGAGTTGTTTCAGGAGATGGGGCAAATCCAGTCCCTGATACTCATTCTTATTTGTAACCAGAAATTTCAGGTCACAATAATTATATTTCTTTGTGTGGTTAATGCCAAGTTTTGTCTACAAATAATATACATTATAGAGGTTATAATATATCAGGCACTCCATATACATGATCTCACTGAATCCTCATACCAAGTCCACGTAGTGTTCGTCATTGTTGTTCCCTCCATTCAGATGAGGTTATTGTAGTTCAGTGAGGTCAAGTAGCTTGGTCAAAGTCACACATCCAGTACGTAGAAGAAGTTGACCTAAGACTTAATTCAGACCTGTCTGAAACCAAAGGCTCTAGTTATTAATGCAGAAAAAAAAAATCATGATCATTTTTAAGGCGTTTAGAAGTACTGTTAATTTTTCTCTAGTGCGGACTTTAAAAGTGCTTATTAAGCCAAGAATAATTATCATACCAGAGATATTGTAGGCACTGGGTTTAGATAAATAAATCTAAATGTCATCTTGACAAGCCCAAATACCAACAGTTGTGTGTGCAGCTTCCAACAACACAACCTTTGAAAACATGTTCTTCTTTAATTGCAAAAGATACAAGATCTGTGGGAGTAACAGAACGCTTCACGTTGAGTGGTGCCAAGTGCAGGTAAAACAGCTTGGGCAAAACAAGTACCATTTGAAAGCTGCACCTAGCAGGAGTGTCATTTTATTCACAAGTCACCCAGAGTCCCTGTAAAACTGTATTCCCCCAAATAATGTGTTTTGGATGAAGCTTACAACTGTCGCTAAACAGACTGAATCTAAAATTCCAGTAATGTGAATGGAAAGGCAGATAGGGCCAGGGATTTAGAAAAGCAGGTCGCCCAAGGGCTCCACAGGGACTGGAGAGTTAGAATGTGTAAAGCAAGATCTAGTAGACAGGTCTGAGGGGTTTGGGCCCAATGTCCTGATGTACCTATCGTTTGTGTCTGAGCAGCCCGCTAACCGTAGGCATGAAAACAAACCTCTCAGGTGCACCTAGTTTCATCATTTTGCACTGAGAATAAGAACAGGGAGAAGGGATTAAATCTTTCACCTTTTGGGTTATCCTCAACGCTGCTGCCAGCATGATGTTTCTAAAACATGAGTTTGGCCATATAGTTTCCCTGACTAAAAGCCATCACTGCTCCTATAACATGTCACGCAAGGGCTTCCACCATCTGGCACCTGTTCTTGTTTCAACTCTTATCACAAACCCATGTCTCACACATATGAAACTTCTGCTGTTCCCCAAATGTGCCATGCAATTTGAAGCAAACATGCTTCACTTCTCTGCTCTGTTCTGCTTGGAATGGCCTGTCCCCACTGACCTACTTAGAACATTCTTCTTTATTCTTCAAATAATGGTGTAAAAGTCTCCTAATTGCTAAAAGTATCTTTGACTTGCCCAGGTAAATGCCATAACTTTCTCCTTATTGTAACACTGCACTTAGCCCTTACCTGGATGTGTATGTACATGCCCATCTCATCTACTGTACTGTTAGCTCCCAGTGGCAAAGCGTATATCCCCACCATATTGGGCAGGACTAATGATAGATAAGTAGGTAAGCTGTTACGAAGGAGAAATGGAAGGAAGATAGGAAGACTGGGCACACTGGATAGGGTATGCTTGAAAATTTTAAAAACAAATTTTGATAAATATTATAACAATATATGTTTAGAAACGGAGGGGCACTAATTTAACCATCAAGGAAAAAAATGTTAGAATTTATACAGAGAATTAAGAAGACATATTTGTACCATTAGGTCAATGGAAAGACTGCAAAAATTATTTTAATTTACTCTTGGTTGAGTCTGATCACTTTTTTTAAACAGGAGAAAAGGGATCCCTGGGTGGCGCAGCGGTTTGGCGCCTGCCTTTGGCCCAGGGCGCGATCCTGGAGACCCAGGATCGAATCCCACGTCAGGCTCCCGGTGCATGGAGCCTGCTTCTCCCTCTGCCTGTATCTCTGCCTCTCTCTCTCTCTCTCTCTGTGTGACTATCATAAATAAATAAAAATTAAAAAAAAAATAAATAAACAGGAGAAAATTAAATTTAATCGCATACATAGGGGAAATCCACACAGACATGGAAATTCCAAAGACAGTCAGGCAATGTGAGGGACGCTTATATAAGCTAAGTAGACTCCAATCATTTCAATTCATTTTTTCTTTGTTGGTAAACCACAGTTTTCCCACAGTTAAATTAACTAAGTAATAGTATCTATGCAGTCACTCTCAAATAAGGCCCAAATATGTTTGTATTCTAATGTAATATGGTCAATAGGAAATTTCTGATTTGATGTATCACTTGGTAAAGTTTTTATGAAGTTGAGATCACTGTTGTCTTGACTTCCAAGAAGACACAATAAATTGTTATTGTGAGTCCAGTAAATGTGTATTTCCTAACACTCACAACAAAGAAACACATAGTAGTACAAGTGTTGTGATTCTACGACAGCTGTAAAAGTCAAGAAATAAAAATGTATATTTGGGAGAGCCCTTAGAAAGCAATTGGTTACCAACCAAACTTTTCACTTAATAGATGGGAAAACTATATCCCAGGGATGTTAACTAACTTGCTGTAAATCATACAGTGAATTGGCAGGAAAATGGAAACAAGAATTCAGGCGTCCAGGTTGCTAGTCAAGGATATGTCTTACCATACACAGGTTGGTATCTTTGGTATACATAAAAACACTTTTTACATCACACTGTTGCCATAACTACAAGTACCTTGCAGGTAATGTAAATGGATGAATTGAGGCAGATGGAGAGAAATGAGGAGTGGTTGGCATGGGAGTCAAGTGGAGAGTAAGTGCCCATATAAAAGGGGCAGCCATCAACTGATGATTTCCATATGGGAATATGGGTTCAGAGTTTCCTGATCCTCTAATTATTCACAAAGAGCCAGAGATCCAGATACCTAGGTACTATCTCTTGATGATAACTTTATTTATATTTCTTTATTTAAATAACGAGTAGACCATTTTTTGCTCATGGGAAGCCTACACTATCAGTGAGCCTGTGCACAAAATACAAAACAGAAGGAATATGGCTGAAAAGGAGTAATGGTAACACATACCAATTTTAATCCTTTAGAAGCCCCAAAAGTACAAGTTACTAAAGTGACCACTGTATTTATATGATATATTACTATGTCATATAGATAATAAGGTGATATAAATTATTTCTTAATGCAAAATAGTTCACATTGCTTTGCCTTATGAGCCCTTATAGTGCATTCAAAATAGGATTCTACTTTATGAGACAATTGATAAGCACGCAACTTTTTAAATACCACAGCTACCATATATATAGACACATGTCTGCACTTTTCAGTAACAATTTAGATTTGTCATTAGATTTGCACAGCAAGGGACGCCTGGGTGGCTCAGCAGTTAAGTGTCTGCCCTCAGTTCAGGGTGTGATCCTGGGGTCCCAGGATCGAGTCCCACATCGGGCTCCCTGCATGGAGCCTGCTTCTCCCTCTGCCTGTGTCTCTGCCTCTCTCTCTCTGTGTCTCTCATGAATAAATAAATATAATCTTTAAAAAAATTTGTACAGCAAATCCTAAGTTTGTTTTTCTCTCTTCTTATCAATTATAGAGGATCCATAGTTCAGCTTTTGTATTTAACTATAAAACAACTGATATCTTTGAAATTTATATTATCCTAATATGCCTTTCTTCAGGTGTTCGCTGAAAGTGCAAATTGTATAAAAATACGTGGAAATTTAATTGTAGCATAGATGTCATTGAACTATAGAAATCAGTGGTTCTCAAAGTGGGAGTTTCCATGATCCTTTTCAGGAGTCCATGAGATCAAAACTATTTTCATAATTATATTAAGACATTATTTTCCGTTTTTGCTATGCTGACCTTTTTTTGGTATATTTTTTTAATGGAGTTCGATTTACCAACATATAGCATAACACCCAGTGCTCATCCAGTCAAGTGACCCCCCTCAGTGCCCATCACCCAGTCACCCCAACCCCCTCCCACCTCCCTTTCCACCACCCCTTGTTCATTTCCCAGAGTTAGGAGTCTCTCATGTGCTGTTACCCTCACTGATATTTCCCATTCATTTTCTCTCCTTTCCCCTTTATTCCCTTTCAGTATTCTTTATATTCCCCAAATGAATGAGACCATATAATGTTTGTCCTTCTCCAATTGACTTACTTCATTCAGCATAATACCCTCCAGTTCCATCCACGTTGAAGCAAATGGTGGGTATTTGTTGTTTCTAATGGCTGAGGAATATTCCATTGTATACATAGACCACCTCTTCTTTATCCATTCTTTACCCTTTCGATGGACACCGAGGCTCTTTCCACCATTTGGCTATTGTGGACATTGCTGCTATAGACATTGGGGTGCAGGTGTCTCGGTCTTTCACTGCATCTGTATCTTTGGGGTAAATCCCCAGCAGTGCAATTGCTGGGTCGTAAGGCAGCTCTATTTTTAACTTTTTGAGGAACCTCCACACGGTTTTCCAGAGTGGCTGCATCAGTTCATATTCCCACCAACAGTGCAAGAGGATTCCCCTTCTCCACATCCTCTCCAACATTTGTTGTTTCCTGTTCTCACTGGGGTGAGGTGGTATCTCCTTGTGGTTTTGATTTGTATTTCCCTGATGACAAGTGATGCGGAGCATTTTCTCATGTGTTTGTTGGCCATGTCCATGTCTTCCTCTGTGAGATTTCTGTTCATGTCTTTTTCCCATTTCATGATTGGATGGTTTGTTTCTTTGAGGTTGAATTTAATAAGTTCTTTATAGATCTTTGATACTAGCCTTTTATCTGATAGGTCATTTGCAAATATCTTCTCCCATTCTGTAGGTTGTCTTTTAGTTGTGTTGACTGTTTCTTTTGCTGTGCAGAAGGTTTTCATCTTGATGAAGTCCCCGTAATTCATTTTTTGCTTTTGTTTCCCTTGCCTTCATAGATGTATCTTGCAAGAAGTTGCTGTAGTCAAGTTCAGAAAGTGTGTTGCCTGTGTTCTCCTCGAGGATTTTGATGGATTCTTGTCTCACATTTTGATCTTTCATCCATTTTGCGTTTATCTTTGTATCTGGTATAAGAGAATGTTTTAGTTTCATTCTTCTGCATGTGGCTGTCCAATTTTCCCAGCACCATTTATTGAAGAGACTGTCCTTTTTCCATTGGATGGTCTTTCCTGCTTTGTCGAGTATTAGTTGACCATAGAGTTGAGGGCCCTTTTCTGGGTTCTCTATTCTGTTCCACTGATCTATGTGTCTGTTTTGTGCCAGTACCACACTGTCTTGATGACCACAGCTTTGTAGTACAACTTGAAGTCCGGCATTGTGATGCCCCCAAAAATATGGAATTTTTTCCATATTCCCCTGGCTATTTGGGGTCTTTTCTGATTCCAACGAAATCTTAAGATGATTTGTTCCAACTCTCTGAAGAAAGTCCATGGTATTTTGATAGGGATTGCACTCAACGTGTAAATTGCCCTGGGTAGCATGGACATTTTCACAATATTAATTCTTCCAATCCATGAGCATAGAATATTTTTCCATCTCTTTGTGTCTTCCTCCATTTCTTTCAGAAGTGTTCTGTAGTTTTTAGGGTATAGATCCTTTACCTCTTTGTTTAGGTTTATTCCTAGGTATCTTACGCTTTTAGGTTATGCTGACATTTTTTTTTATGCTGACATTTTTTATGATGATTCAAAAGCAAATGTGGGGAAAACTTCTGGATCCTTAACATGAACCAAGGAAGTGACATCAAACTGTATTCATCTTTGCATTCTTCACTGCCATGTTCATGGAGGAAAAAGAAAACTGGTAGTTTCGCTTAATAATGTCCTGATGAAGCACTAAGGATGATTACTTTTATTAAATCTTAACCCTGAGTGCAACCTTTTTAGCATTCCGTAACACAAAATGGGAAGTATGCATAAAGCACTTCTGTTGAATAATGAAGTATGATTGTTGGCTCAGGGAAAACACTTGTGTGATTATCTACATTTTTGCATGGAACACCATTTTTACTGGACAACTGGGTGAGAAGACAAACTATTATTTAGACCTTTTTTCAAAAGTGAAAAAATAGGCCAGTCAGTTTAAGAAAACAATTGATAGTATTTGTTACTAATGATAAAATTCGAGCTTTCGAGAAATAAGTAAAATTTTGGATGATTTGTAACTGCCCCCTTGTAAGCTTGACAGCTTCCTAATTCTTAAAGACACTTCTAATAAGGTTGGTGGTGATATTAACAAATGTGATTTTTTTATATTGTATAATGGAATTTATTAACATACAAGTCCATGTAACACGGTAAACCAGATTTCCCAAATGATCAACTGATGATGTTATAAAATCATTTATCATTAAAAGATTCATCTAAATTGTAAAGTAAAGCAATAGATTTTAATATAACAGAATATAAAAAGTTTATTGATAGGGTTTAGACTTCACATTCACTAACCTATAGGCAACTACTCCTTGTGGAGTTTGTATATTTCAATATCAAAGAAGAATGTTCACAATTATATTAAAAAGCTATTAAAATTATTCTTCACTTTTCCAACTCCATGTCTGTATGATGCCAGATTATCTTCTTATACTTCAAACAAAACAGCATATTGGAAATAATTGAATGCACTTGCTTCAGTGAGAATTTCACTTTTCTCAATAGGTGTTTTTTGTTTTGTAAAATAGAATTATTTTTCATAAAATCTATTTTTATATTATCACATAGTGGACTTACTATTACTTATTTTTAAACAAACTATTAAATAAATATTTATAAAACCTCAGTTTTAACTTCAAACATGATAAATTTGGATGGAGACAACCCACATAACCAAAAGTTCTGTGGAGTCTCAATAATTTTTAAAAATATAAAAGGGTCCAGAGAACAAAAAAAAAAAGTGAGAACCACTGTTATATATTAACTCATTCAGAAGTCACCAAAAGTCTAATACTTCAGTCAAAGCTAGAGGATAATGTGGTGAATGGATCAGATGTCCACACAGTCATGGAAATGATGAGTTTGGTGGGAAAATGGACAATAAGCAAGTGACACATTCAACAAATCACAAGCTTCACAAAATGCTATCTAAGAAATAAGCAGTGTGCAGTGTTAGTAATTACAAGATGTTCTCCTATCATGCCCTACTTTCACCCCTCCATACTCACATGTTGCTCCCCAACTATGACCTTGTAGTTTTATGGCTATGGCTTTTGCCTGCCTAGATCGCCTTCCCTTTTCTATTTGTGATATCACTCCAATTGTTTTTTGAGGATCCACCTTTCCAGAAGAGGACATGTGACTCAGTCCTAACAAGAATAGTACATCATCTTCCTGTCCAGAGTGCTCAGGGAGGAGTATATGACACAAAGTTGAACTAGGGATTTCTGGTGAAATTAGATTTGCCAAGCACTGTTCTAGGTAATGGAGAGTTAGCAGTAAACAAAACAGACAAAAAGCATCTCTGCCCTCGTGGAGCTTATATTCTAGCATAAGAGCTATTTATACCATATACAAATGTTATCAGTTATTTTTTAAATGTCTTTTCCATGTCACTGGCTTGTGTTTAACTTCTGATACAGAGAAATTTTAAATGTTAATGTAGCCATAATTGTCAAATCATAAATGATTTTTGTTCCTTAGGTTTTATTTAAGGAATTCGTTCCTTAATTCTTACTCCCCAATTTTCAGGTTTTTGCATATATTCCTTGTAATGTTTTTATTTTTAAAAATGTTGACATAAAATTTAGCTGATCAGGGATTTATTTTTGTGATATGATGTAAATTAAGGCTTTAATTGTATTTTTCCATGTGCATAAACCATTGTTTCAATACTATGTTTGAATAATCAGTCCCATCACCACAGATTTGTAATGTCACTTCTGTAATATAGCAAGGTCCTACATATAGGTAGATGGGCATTTTTTCTGGGGCCTTCATTCTGTTGTCATACCAGATAGCATTCAAAATTGTTGAACCCAAGTGAATAATAAATGTTCATTCTTTTCATCTTAAAAGATATTTAGAGATGCAGAAAGGGATATTTGTACTTGGATGTTTATCATTATTTTTAATAGTAGAAAAATAAAACTTTTACATGATGAATACACCCAATAATGAAAGATTGATTAAAACGGACACTATATTCAGACCATAAAATAAAGTGCCCTCTGGCACTTATGACCTGGCAAACATAAACTTACTGACATGAAGTTATGTTCACAACTTATTGGGTAAAAACTATTCACTTACAACAATAAGATCACATTCTATTTGAAAGTATCATCTTATACACAGAGAAAAGCATCTGAAGTGATAGACACTAAGTTAATAAAAGGTGGTTATTTCAATAAAGTGGGATATTTATTTTCTTCCCCACATTTGTATTTTCGTTACTCAAAATATTTTCCCAAGCAATTTTTGAAATAATGCCATTAATCTCAGCTTCCTTATCAGAACCCTAAAAGATGGATGTATTACTTAATATTTAATGAACTTCATTGGAGGAGTTGAGGTAGTAAATAGAACATTTGCTTTGAGGCCATTCAAAACCCTAGTTCAAGTTTTGTTCCCAGTATTTTCTGCTCATATGCTCATGTACTGCCTCTGAGCCTTAGTTTTTGCATCTATAAAATTGGAATGAGTCATGAAACTGCTACTACGTGGAATACATTAAATAGTGTGCGTGAAGCCAATAGCACAGTGACTGGCACATTAAAAAGCAGTGAAACATGGTAGTTATTGTTATTAATGATATACAGCACTCAAATGGTACTGCTCAATGCCCTGGGAGAACAAGATGCTATGAAAGACAATGCATCTCACAGAAAGGACACAGCAATGTAGCGTAGGAGAAGTTCCATGTCGGAATTGGGTATGATAGAGAGACTGTCTTAAATCATGTTTCTAACAGATCATTCCTACAGACAGTGAAGTAGAATGACAGTTCTGTCAGAGATTTTCTTCTTGGGAGTCTGTCCCCAGGACGTCTGTTGTGCAAATATACACAATTGTGTGTATGTTTGTGCATGCATGTGTGCTTATATTCAACTTGGCTTGTTGTTATATTGCTCCATAATAAAATAACAGTGCTCAATACATTTTGATTTGAAGAGAATGGTGACAATTTATGATATTGAATCACTGTGTGAAGTCAAATAACTTTGGGCTAGGTTTCAGGAAATAGGACACTAAAAAGGTCATGTTTTACAGCTAAAATTTACTCTGCTATAATTTTGAATAATAAATCATCATGGAACTTACCTAAAGTTCAAAGTCAGATTTTTCTATGGTTACCATAGAGAATAGCAAAGAACTTGAAGATTAATTGTAATCCATTTTAAAATAAAGCTGTGTTATAAATTGTATAATTATTACTATACACAACATTTTTGAATTTTTATCAATATCCAAGGAATGCAGTGCCTTAATGCATATACATATGTACATAAATAAAAGACGACAACCAAATTCCCCTTGTGTGAGTATTAATATAAAAAGCCTTGCAAAGTTATAAAAAAAATAAAAAAAAAAAACAGAAACAGAATTTACCTGGCTGTGATTTACTTTCAGGAAGTAATGAGAAAAATGTATGCCTTTCAAAGCACCGAAAGCATTTATTTAACAAGAAGTTGTGTTTTAACTCTAAAGAAATGGAACTAGCATTGCTCTTGTCTATAGAAGACCTCAGTAGAATCTTGACCTTGCTACCCATACCCTCATTCTATGGTTTACGATTAATTACTCTACATCCTCAACTTCTTGTTTACACATCCTCTTGTCTTCACTAATACTGGATATTTATCAGTTTTCTTAAAGCCGTCTCAAAAGAGATGCTCATGTTTTCCATCCTCCAACTACCTCGAGGTCAAGAAGTGGTATCTTCATCCTACTTCTAGATCATTACTCCAACACGTTCATGTAAATTTCTTTGCTTTTTGGAGGCTTATGGCATTCAACTATACCATCTTCTAAATTCCCTCATTACTCTACCTACTAATTTATTGGTTAATCCCCCAATTCAGGGGTCAGCAAACTCTAGCTCAGGGGCCAAATTCATTCTGCTTTCGTTTGGAAATAAAGTTTTATTGGAACACAGTCATGCTTAACTTAATGCAGTGTCTACCACTGCCTTTGTACCACAACAGAGTTTAGGAATTGCAAAAGGGACCATATGACCTGCAAAGCCTAAAATTTTTTATCTGTCCCCTTATAGAAGAAGTTTGCTGGTATGGAAGTACTTGGCACATTCTTACAACTCTCCCCTTCTTGAGGCCTGACATCTTCTTTCATGGCTTTGGAATGACCCAAACGGCACTTTCCAGTGCCTTGACTTCTTCATTGTCGAAGTCCATCATTTCTACCCTACTGCAGTGACCTTCTCCCATGATCATCCCCCACATCTTCTCAATACCCGAAACTACTTCATTTCTCTGATCTTAAACTACCACATTGTACTCTCTGTCCACAACTACACTTGTTCTTCTTTGTTACAGAAAACATTATAAAAATAGATGTGAGGGATAATCACATAAAAGCTATACTTGTCAGCACGTGATAAAGAAGTACATGTCAATAGGGAACAAGGAGGAGAATGCAAAGAACTCTGGGGAATGTTCAGGTTTTGAGATCTAGTGAAGTCATGAGTAGGTCCTGAAAAGGAACTATCAGAGAGGTAGGAGGGAGGCTAGAATGCAGTATTGTGAAATCCATGGGTAGGTTGTCGACAAGGAAAAGTGTAGGAAATCAGCTGCGGATCCTATCTGAGAACTGAATCTTGTAGTCCTTGGCACACTGGGGATATGGGAGATCTCGAGTCAGCACACTGACTCTTGACCACATTGTTCTCCAGATATAGCTCCTCTGCCTCCCCTCCTCCTTGAGTCAATAGCCTACTCTTTTACCTTTTGAAGTAAACATGTTTTTCTCTGCTTCCCAAAGTTAATCATTCCTATAGCCAATCTGTTAGCTCTCTTAATAAAAACTGGAGGAGACAAAGCTTTGGGATCCATGCTCGAGTCAGATTTGAGTCTGAATCTGAGTCTCTGTCCCCCTGTCCCCCAGATTAAAATTCAGTGAGACCTCAAGTCTTTCTTCATATCATAGCCTCTGACTATTCTGGATCTGCAGCAGAAAAGGTTGTCAATAATGTCAAATGCTGCAGAGAAATCAAAATATATTATGATTGAAGCAAAGTAGTGAATATGTCACACAACACTGGAATGTTAACTGAATACAAGGATCTTAGCTCATGTCTTTCTTCTCAAAAGACCCTCCTTGATCAATGACTTTCATTAAGTCATGCAAACGTATTTTTCAGAGGCTATATATTCCTAAGAATAATAACATTACAATTTTAAATTTAGCAATAGTTCTGAAATTGTGCATTTAAATAAGTATATTTTATGATAAAATATTAGTAATACTGAGACAAAGGCACAGATGTGACTGCCAAGCCCTAAGGGTTATCTTTATATTTGGCAGGCCTGTTCTCAGAACTAAATGCAAAACAATAATGGTAAAATAGAACAGAACTGGTTGGACTGAAACATCCTATGTGACCCGTCCCTTCCACCCCTCTTCCATCCCTTAACTAGAGCTCTTTCTCCAACGGTCTACATGAATAAAATTGTAATATTCTCAAATTATTGACTCTCAGATCACTTTGCAGCATATTTATAGGGTTCTTCAGTTTTCTTAATGTGCAGGGTCCTTTGGAATAAAGAGAGTGAGAAATATAAACCAGACCCATGGCGGAAGCAGCATTCATTCCTTTCGTAGGGCATTTGTTGAGGGCCTACAATACTGCCAGTCACTATGCTTTTGAGGGGAAGGGAGGCAAGCACCTCAATGCAAAGTACAAGTGAGATAAAACAGAATATGCAAGTTTTGGAAAATGCCAGGTGAACCTAAGTCTTGTCTTCATTTGTATAGCCACGTTAGGGATAATTTGCTCCTAACGTTTAATAAAAACTGAGAATGATTTACAAAAATAATAATAAAGAAAGTGTTCACAAGACACTGGATTATGAAATATTCAGCCACTTGTGAATAATCAAACTTCACTTCTGAATGTCCTGGTCTTTCAAAAATAGAAGAATAGAGAGGGATGCAGGGAGTGCCTCAAAGAGGTTAGACTTATATAAACCCAAAGCAATATAACATGAATCCATCTCAAATCTGTTCCTCACTTAATGCTACAGTAGACGGTGGACAAAGAACTACAGCTCTGTAATGACATGGATTTAAGTAAATGGCTGTGCTTTGGTGAAGAGAGCACCTTCAGGTCTGAAAATAAAGACCTTGCTTTCAACAAAGGATCAGGTAAAGGAAATCTAGAAAGAGGCAGGGCCAAGATGGGGTCAGAGGAAGGTGTCGATAACTTGGAAAATGTTTTTCAACTCTTTATCTACAAGCAATACAATAAAGCTGGGCTTAAGGAAGAGCTGACTAGAATAAGTAAATGTTTGTGCGAGCACTGTGGGTACCTGTACAAAGCAGAAGCAAACAGCTGTCATTAGTGTCAAACTCCGTAGAGGTATGCGATCTCTCTGAATCTTCTCAAGAGCATGTCAAGGGATCAAAGAAACTGCAACATACAGATTGCTCAAGGGATCAGCCATCATCAGGTATTGACTAACACCTGGTTTGGCAGAATGGACCAAAGGGTTGACTATTCATATAGCCAACGTGGAGGTAAGGCCGATTTAAATTAATTATATGTTTCTTTTTTCTCTGGTTAATTGACTTTCCTTTTTAAACGTTTTCTTAGGGGGATCCCTGGGTGGCTCAGTGGTTTAGCACCTGCCTTCAGCCCAGGGCGTGATCCTGGAGACCCGGGATCAAATCCCGCATTGGGATCCCTGCATGGAGCCTGTTTCTCCCTCTGCCTGTGTCTCTGCCTCTCTCTTTGTGTGTGTCTCTCATGGATAAATAAAAAAATCTTAAAAAAATAAACGTTTTCTAAAATATAATTTATGTACAGAAAAGTTCACATACAGTAAGTGGATACTTCCCTTATTTTCCACAAAATATATCTGCTTATATGACCAACAAACAGATCAGAACACAGACTATTACTAGCTTCCCAGAAGCCCTCTCATTGCCAGTCCCAATTGCATAATTAAACTGTTTTAACTGTGTTTGACTACCTGTCTTCTATTTCAGAAGTTTACCAGAACTCTGAGAAGGAAAGAACATGTCAACACACCAATATCACAAGGGCAGAATCACCTGAGGGAAGTCTCTTTGTTATTCATTTGCAGATGCTAAAACAGAAACCAAATGTACTTGGGAGATTTACAGTAATGTGGGCTCAGATCCTCATATTGCAGATGGCAAAAGTAGTCTAAGCCTATATCACAAGTACCTTATGAAGGTACCTCTGGGCGTACACGCGCGCACGCACACACAAACCCACACACACACACACAAGTTCTGTCTTTCCACAATGTCAGCTTTATTAAATCATAAAGCAGGGTTAACATCATTGTGAAGCAGTTTCAGGATTCCAAACTCAATGCCATTTCACTGTGCATTTAACTCGTCTTCATATATGCCATACAAAGCAAAGCATAACACAAAGTCACACAACAAACAACAAACAAGATACAACAAAGGGTAAGAAGTTAATGAACCAAATGAGAAGTCAGTCCATGAGTGTACAGTTGAGATGAGGCCTCAGTCTGGTCCAGGTCAGCTCTCAGCATGTGTTGCTTATTATGTTCAGGCAGTGAAGCATCTTTGTTCCATTCAGAGATCAATTGGGCGGAGCCTTTGGCTGCAGGTTGCCTTTCTGCTATGGTCAGATGTGAAAGGGTATCATCTGGAGAGTGACTTGCTGCACAAGTACTCCCTTTTTAAAGAAGTGTAAGCATTCTTGGGCCTTTGGAACCCTCTTCTGGTTCTGCTGGTTATCAATTCTGGATGTCGTCAGCCAGGGTTGGTTTCAGTGATATCTGGTCTTAGTTGTAATGCCCTTGGCTGCTTATGTCATAGCTTGGCATAAGTCACTGCTTGACATGAGTCACTCCATCTTGTTCTCTACAGTCTACTCAGCATTTCTACAGAAACCTATGAGGGGGTTAAAGGGCAGTTTCCAACCTTGACTTGTTAGAAAAAATGACTCCAAAGAAAAAGAAATGTTTAGAGCACCCTCAGACTGATGAATCGTGCTAGAAAGACACAAAATGTTGCCTAACCCTAAGTACAATGCCTTCTCTTTCACAAAAGTTTTCCTCTATACCTGTGGGAATATTGAAATCTTTCCTGTTTGGACCACACATTTTCCCCTACATGTGTATCCTGACATGTACCACCTTCTGCCACTTGTGGTATTATCATTTCTATATTTGTCTCACTAGCACAAGAGGGTAAGGGGTTTGACGGCAGGCACAGTATATCAATTATGTGGAGGCCGAGAAAAATTAAGGCCATTCCACCCCAAGTTTAGCATTAGCACAAGTACAGCCATCTTAGGTCCTTGGGAATAAGGGCTGAACTTTACAGGAAAAACTGCAGAATGTCCTAGGCAGGGAATCCCATATCGGAAAGACAATAAAGCTCAGAATGCCCTCAGCAGAGAATCCCATATCAGATCTTAAGTAACTCCCCCACCCTTACCCCCATATTGGAATGGAAAAAATTCCTCCACCCCTTCTGAAGATTCCCTAGACCAGTCTATAAAAAAACCCAGCTGTAACCCACTTTGGGGTCCAAGTCCCTGCTCCGCTGTGTTGGGTATACTTGGACCCAAGCTCGAGCTTGTATATAAACCCTCGTGTACTTGCATCGGTGGCGGCTCCTTGGTGGTTTCTCGGATTCGCAATCTTGGGCACAACAAATTACATTTGTTTCTGCTCCCTTTGGTGCTTAGCTCAGTGGCCCTGCTCCACTATCCCACATATATGTACAAAGGTGTGTGCACATGGGTACATAGTACAAGTAGCTTGGATCTCAGTAGTAATTAAATTAGCTTCTATAAACTCATACCATTCTGGTTTGGCAAATGCATTTCATGACACCTATTCTGTTAGTCAGTATCCACATTTATTATTTGTCTCCCCTTCCTCAACCCATTCCTTAGAATTTAAAAGTTTTTGTATAAATTTCAGTTGGGACACAACTTCCAGAGCCATATAAACTATGAATCTACACGAGCAATACAATAAAGCTGGCCTTAAGGAAGAATTTTCTTAAAAACAAGAAAATCATCCTAGCTTTAAAAAAAAAAAAATATTTTATTTTTTTATTCACAAGAGACACAGAGGGAGGCAGAGACATAGGCAGAGGGAGAAGCAGGCTCCACACAGGGAGCCTGATGGGGGGGGGGAATTTGATCCCAGGACCCCAGGATCACAACCTGAGCTAAAGGCAGATGCTCAACCACTGAGCCCCCCAGGTGCCCCATCCTAGCTTTTTATCTGTTGTTTTAGAGTCAGAAATTCGCATTTAAAGTTTCAGATTGAACTAAGTATAAAAGATGAGGATGTTTTAAAACTGCACACCGTTCAATGTGAGACAACTAAGAGAGATCGAATACATTTCCTGTACTCAGGATGTCTTAATATTACCTCCTATTCATCATCTTTTCCAGATTTTTAAGACACTTCATCAATAGGTAAACCACTGAAGTTTTAACTAATTCTGACATTTAAGATTTAACTGTTAATAAAGAGTGTTTGAAAGATATCAACAAATTTAAAATTATGAATAATTCAATAGCTATTAAAATTAAAGTAAAGGGGTTATAGCTATTTTGGTTTTCCTTCCATTTCCATTACTTCTAAATTTGGAATCTCTTTTCTTTCTCTCTATTCATCAACATAAAAACCAGTTTACTTTTGTTTCAAATTAGACTATCAGTTATGTTTTTTTATGCATGTTTTATATATTTCCACTGAATTTGTAGGGGCCAAGGGCAGGGTTCACCAACATGGGAGACTTTAACATGATGATTATTTTGCGTTGAAAGCAACCCAAACCCAACAGATGCAAGCACAAACTCTTTATCTCCCTCTCATCTGTCTGCCAATATCAGGAAAAGAGCTTTTAACAGAGATTTCTTTACCTAAGAAACTTATCTGCATAATAGGGCAACTTTTGTTTTCTATTTTTTTTAACTTTTGTTTTCAAAACATTTCCTCTCTTCTTCTTGCTAAGGGTCTTCCTCCCGTTGTATCCTGAAAACCGCCCCCTTCTTCATAGCTCGGGTTATCTCCTAAATCTCCTGTTGCCTGTCTTTGGAATTTCATGTCTAAAACTATATTTGATTTTCTCCTATGAATCTATCTTTTATCAATTTGATTCTGAGTCCAGCTAAAAGGATCTTGAAGGGTAGAGAAAAAAAAGTCTTCCTTCTCAACCCTGCATCAAACTTAAACACTCTTGAGTTTTGCAATTTTTAAAATAATGACAACAAGGAACAGAAATTGCCAATCAGTTATTTTAATTGGCTCTCATTTCTAAGAGCCAGATGAGGCACATTTTGTCAATAGTCTGTCAAAGTCAGAGTCATATCTTTCATAAATCCATTCCTTAAGTTGGCCAATTAATGAAGGAATAACTCAAATATTATTTATCGAGTTCATACAATATGCCAAACATTGCCATTGGCAAACATGATCAAATGCAACTACAGCCCTAGAGAATTTTACAGCATAGTAGGGAACATTGAAGAGTTAACAGATAATTTAAAAATGGTAGTAAGAGGATCTCTGGGTGGCTCAGCGGTTTAGAGCCTGCCTTTGGCCCAGGGCGTGATCCTGGAGACCTGGAATCGAGTCCCACATCGGGCATCCTGCGTGGAGCCTGCTTCTCCCTCTACCTGTGTATCTGCTTCTCTCTCTCTCATGAATAAATAAAATCTTAAAAAAAATGGTAGTAAGAGGTATAGAGTATAACCAGGTAAAATGCAAGCATGGCTTAGAGTGGTGACAGCGAGCAAAACCTTGGGAGATTAGGAGAGTTTCCCAGAGAAAGTAACAACTTGTTCAAACTCTAGGAGCATGTCTGCCCCCACCCCCCACCCCCACATAAACAGAAGTATCCCAAAAGCAACAAAAGTAAGTAAGAATATTTTGAGTCTGTCATGGGTTTAGTCTTAGATCTCACAGAACAAAGACCTTCAAATTGAGGAGAAAAAGTTCTTAAAGAGCTGTGAAAAGTGGTTAATCTGCTAATTACCATTTCAAAGGACAGTGGTGGAGGGGATCTCACACTCAGGATCTGTGAACGCCAGAGCTTCAAATACAGTTTAGCTGGGTCTTCCTCGCTTCTTTTTGTGGCTGCTCAGAAGTGCAACTTTCCTCCTCTATCTTCCTTTCTCTCCATTCCTTAAGTTTTGTCCTTGCTGCTTTTCTTTTTTATACTGGCCCTAAGAGATAATTTACATTTATTTATTTTTTTTTTAGTTATTGGTTGAGTTTCTGACTAATTGCTAGCTATGCCTAAAAATCAATCGAGTTGATGAGAACCTTCCTGAAGAGGAAACTTAACACAAGAGAGACTCTGGAGTAGGGATTGAAATGGAATGCTGTTAAGAAAAATAATAATCACGACACTTCTTACGTAAAGTAAACTTTATTCAGGACTATCACAATAAGTGTAGGGTCTACTCCAATAGGGTTTTGTAGTAAGGGAGAGAGACTGAACTCAACTTCAAATACAACAAAGAAAACTGGGAATTAGAGACAAGGAACAGGTGGGGGGGTGGGGTGGGGAGAGATATCATCAGATGGAAAATTATTAAGAGGAAACATTAGGGCTAAGGGCAGGGGGAGACTCTGGCTAAGCTGTTCTAACAGGATTCTTGCTGAAGGCAGACCAGGGTGATCAGATATCACCTGGGCAGATGGTAGTTAAACTGATTCAGGCTGGATTCTGGCTAAAATTGGGCTCTCAATGACATGCCCAAAGATGGGGCCTAGTTGAAAAGTAGCTCAGAAGAATCTGGCTGGAGTTTGGTCAAGAACAGAATCTTTGTCTAGCCTCTGGTTCAAGGAGAGAAGAGACTTCCTTCTTTTCTTTGAACAACATAAGTCCATTTCTCATTTGGGTGGCTTTTTGTTCATTAAACACAAACTAAGCCATCTGTTGGGCATTTGGTAGTAGAGGATATTGGCTGGATGGTGGTAGAGTCAGGCATTTAGAGTGGAATCTTTATGAAAATAAAGAAAAACAAAGATTCATAGTTGGAAACCCAGTTCCTGAATCCAGAGGGCAGCCAGTCAAGATTTCTAAGTGTTGGGTTCAAAGGTAGCGGTGGTAATCTGATGAATTTTCTGGTTCACAATTGGAATGTCTTGGTGTTGATGGCATCTGGTGTCCTAGTGAACTTTCTGAGTGGCCCACACAGCAGCAGGCTTGAAGATTGTTCGTTTATACACGATCTGTTGTGGTTATTTCTTTGAAGTTTATATTAAGTTCAGTTCTAGCTTGCAGTGCTTTGGGAAAAGGGCAATATTAATTCTCAGTGATGACCAGACAAGACTGGAGGAAAATTGGAAATTTCCATTTGGAGAGCTGTGGCCAGATATTGGGGGAAGCTAAAATTGAGACTCCAGAGGATATGCTATGGTTTTTTACTGTAACACGAAATTTCTAAAATCACCCTTGTGTTGATTCTTGTTTACAAAACAAGTCTGGTCTCATTAGATTTGGCCTTATTATTTACCTAAGTGAAGCAGGAATGGGAATTGACCATGTAGGCCTTTTTGAGTTCCATTTGCTGGAATCTGACATAAGGAATCTCAGAACAGACTTTTAAAAGACTCTTGAGGCTAAGGGGGGCACCTGGTGGCTCAGTCAGGTAAGCATCTGACTCTCGATTTTGGTTCAGGTCATGATATCAGGATCGGGAGATCAAGCCCGGGGTTGGGCTCCATGCTTAGCTGGAAGTCATATATGCTCTCTGTCTGTCTAAAATAAATAAATCTTTAACAAAAATCCTCCTGAGGCTAGGAAACCAAGCCATGAACTTGTCATCAGACCTCGCTAATGGCACCTATTGATTTGGTTGAATTTTTCTCTTCTTCAGATCCTCAAGATATTCCAGGTTTCTGGATCTACCTGTAAGTGACCTTCCTTACTTACCTATAACACTGGGAACTTTGTAATCCAGATATCAGTTTTCCCAGAAGGGCTTTGTAGGCATTGGCTCTATAAAGTCAAACTTAGTTCCTTAAACCAGATCCTATGTACATCATTTTCAAATATGACATTTAATATGACATTAAATAACCAAGTATACACAGGTTCCAACCAGTACAAGCTGTTACAAGGAGAATAGATTCTTTTTAAACTTGTGCAAATGATTATACTGCCATGAAAATTAGAGTATTCAATAAGACTTTCTGAATTCTAGAGGTATCAAGCAGGAAGAAAAAAAAACAAATGTTTCATATCTGCTTACAAAGTAGAAGTTAAATAGTTGTGAGTTATAGATGACTAAAGAAAAGGAAAAAGTGTTTCTTAAATCTAGAAAACAAAACATTAAAGAACTAGCAATATTCCAAACAAAAACCATAATCATCGTTTATCAGGTCATTCAGTCCCGTGTAGCTAAGTCTTGCTCAGATTGATCCTGGGTTAGCAGTTTCATGAGCCCATAAGCTTCTCCACTAGAATTCTGTAAATCCTTTGTCCAGAGGTATAAAGTTACTAAAACAATGCCATCATGAGGCGTTCTGGCCTTTAGCTGATTGCAAATGTTTCCAGAAAAAAACAAAAACAAAAACAAAAAAAAACAGACTAAAACAACAACTGTGAATGACAAAAGACTTAATTTTTAAGGAATCTCGGAATAGACTCAGGTCATGATTAAAGATCTAATGAGAGTTCATTTAACAAGGGAATTCAGTTATTTCTGTGGTATGCACAGAATGGTAATTAGAATTAGGACTGACAATGGTGCACCAAGACCTATCACAAGCAGCAAGAATATTGACAAATATCTATGAACTTCCTACAATTTCTGAAATATTTATGTTAAAAACATTTACTCACACAAATGTAACCTGGGAGAGATTACACATTTCTTTATATCTGGCAACAGCTTTTTATGCAATTCAATATATCAAGTAAAATGAAATTTTTTTAAAGCAAAAGTTCCCACGTATTTATTACTGAACCAACTAGTGCAGAAGCATAGCAACAAAGAAAAATCATTTTCCCAATAAAATATGTCTACATATTCTGTGATGCTTACAGAGTGATATGAAAATGTGTAAAAAAAAAAAAAAAAAAAGAAAAAGAAAATGTGTGCCATCTCCTATGTGATTCCTACAGACCTAGCTTGATTCTTGTCCAATGTTTCCTCTTGGAACTGTACCTGATTTTATTACCAGTTTTCATCTGAATTCTCTGGGGGAATGGGATGATTGTGCTTTAGTTTTTTCTCCAGGGATTGTTTGATCCTGAAAGTCTTGTGAGAAGACATGCCAAGGAACAGTCAACTGCACACACCACAATGGTGGAGAAGAAGAGAGCCAAAATTATTTTTAACATTTTTCTTTACAAGTTGAAAGAACAAATCCTTTGAGATTTTTCAGGACCCTCTGAGAAATCTCAAGGTCAGTTATAGAACAGAAAGATTTCACTTAAGGGGCACCTGGTGGCTCAGTGGTTGAGCATCTGCCTTGGGCTCAGGTTGTGATCCTGAGGGCCTGGGAGTGAGTCCTGCATCAGGCTCCCCACGGGAACCCTGATTCTCTCTCACCCTATGTTTCTGCCTCTCTCTCTGTGTGTGTCTCTCATGAATACAAAAATAAAATCTTAAAAAAAATTCATTTAAGATTTAATTTGGGGAGGTAAAATTGCCAAAAATGTAAAAAAAAAACAAAAACAAAAACAGTTCATTTAAAAATGAGAAGCCTTGGTTCATTTAAATAATCAAGGATATGATAAAGGTTTACATAAAGCACAAGAAATTATTCAAATTAAATACAAAGGTTTTGTTTCCTAGGGAGGCTACTTAAAAGGTCAAGAAAAACCTTTTAGAATGTCTTATTAAGAACAGACCAATAATCTAAGAAAATTTTGTAGTTTTAACAGATAACTAAATTGTGGATTTGTACCAGAGTACTTTTGATATTAAGACTTATTTTTAAAATCCTTATAAATAAATCCATTCAATCTTACTAGCTTGACCATACATAAAATTCCTTTTATACAAAATTTCTACAACTTTCTATATCCAATCAGATTTGTCCTATATTTTTCAACTTTCTCAGTCTGAAACAACCAGACACCTTACTTTAGGCTAAAATTGCTCTCTTTTTTCCCTTTAATAAAAACACATCCTTCATGGCCTGGATACTTTTTCTCGTCAAAAACACATACCACTTTCCTTGCATACTTTCATATGAAGTTGTTTTTCATCATCCTTATTATTTTTAGCAGTTTTAATGACATATATCTATTATGAATTTAACCATTAGTAACCTTCTACAGGGAAAACTAGAAAGTAAACAAATGTGAACTGTCTCACATGCAATCTACCGCAATCTAACACATTTTGTGAATAAAACATCTCACAGTTTTTATAGGTATAGTGGACCCTTGAACGACATGGATTTGAACTGTGTGGGTCCACTTATATGCATGTTTTTTTTTAATAAAAAATAACAGTACTATAAATGTATTTTTCTCTCCTTTTGATTTTATCATCTTCTTTTGATTCCTTCAGTGTAAGAATACAGCATATAATACACATAACATACCAAATATATGTTAATTGACTATCTATGTTATCAGTAAGGTTTCCAGTCAACAATAGATTAAGAGTGAAGTTTTGAGGGGGAGGGTCAAAAGTTATATGCAGATTTTTTACTATCTGGCACCCCTTAACCCCTGTGTTGTTCAAGGGTCAACTGTATATTCTTCCTCATGGTACATGTGGCAAAGAGAACATATTTATTAATAGACCCAAATATATTTAGCTTCTATATACCACATAAAAATAAGATGCCCAAAGTATATAAGGTTAAACTCATGCTTAGTGGTTAATGTTTAAGTACTTTGTCTTACTTAGAAATAATCTAGATGTTTAATGAATATATGTTACTTGTCTCAGAATGAATGTCTGTTTCTTGTCTTAATATAGCTCTAAGGTTTCAAGTTACCAAAAAGATTTTGGGAGCAATTTTCAGACAGACATACTGTAACACCAAACAAGGCTAGCTTAATCTCAAGTTATTTCCCTATTGACTACTTTTATAGTATATGCATGTTAAGCAAGTAGCACAAAGCAAAAACCTAAACAACGTTAAATGATTTTTTTCTTTTATTGCTGTTTTTGTTATGCATGAAGTAATGGGTATTAAGCAATTAATTTTTTTTCAAGCAATTGATTTCTACTGCATCCCACATGTACATTGTTGTCATTGGCTTGAATTTACAATTTAATAACCTTAAATACACAGTAAATGTAATAATAGCTTATTTGGTTAGTAAGCCCAAATCGAATAAAAATGTATGTTCATATGATACTTAATGTTGATGACTTATAAGACATAGCTTCTAAAAATTTAAACCAACAATATTAAACAAGTCTTAATTGCCAAAGATTTACCCAAGCCAAGTAAATTTGAAAAGTATTTGGGTTAATTTCTGTATTTCTGGGAGTTTCAGGAACACATAACTTATATAAGTGCTCATTTGTCTTTAAACCAATTTGAATAGAACTCTTTAAGGGATTTTATTTATTAATTTTATGCATTAATTCATTAATATTGTTCAGAGTTAAGAAAATATCACATATGCATAACACACATGGAGATACATAATCATATGAACAGACGCAGAGAGAATATCACTTTTTAACCTAGAATTTTAGTATACCTTTGCTTTATATTTTTAATTTAAGAGAAGATGGAAGGTGGTAAAGAAATTAAAAAAAAAAAGAGCAGAGATGATGATGGGAAAGGAGAGACTTTAAAGGAGCCAGATTGGAAAGATCTTCATTTTCCCAAAGAGTTCTTTGAAGTTCCATTTACTTTCCTTGGTAAAATCATGCCAACAAGAAGGAAGTGAATAAAATTTGTGGGTTGTATAGCCAGTAGGGGTTCAAGAAAGGGGTTTCAGTCAACTGAAAAGTTCTCATGGGAGTAGCAAGATCAAATAGAATGGTGAGGTCTCACAAAGAGCCAGGGAAAATTTCCCAGTCCAGAAATGGGAAAGTGAAACCACACTCGAGATAAAGAACCAGGAAAAATCACCAAGTCCAGGAAGTTAAGGAGTAATCCCCACTCAAAACAGTCAAGAAGAAAAGAATTCCAACCCAGCAGATACCTTCAAAAAAGAAGCCTGAGTCTCCAACCCAGGTCTTGCTTGCCTGGAATTATATTCAATAACCTTAAGCACGAAGTAGGTTTGAAAAATGAAATTCATTCTCAAAGTACAAATATTTTATCTTATTAGAAATGTTGTGAATGAGGTGCAAAATTTGAAAGGAATCCCAAGGGACACCTGGGTGGCTCAGCAGTTGAGCATCTGCCTTTGGCTCAGGATTTGATCCTAGGTCCAGGGATCGAGTCCTGCATCGGGCTCCCCATGAGGAGCCTTCTTCTCCCTCTGCCTATGTCTGTGCCTCTCCCTGTGTGTCTCTCATGAATAAATAAATGAAATCTTTAAAAAAAATGAAGAGAATCCCAAATGTGGAATTCAAAATAGAACTCTAAATCCCATTTTTGTAATACAAGAATTTTTTATAATATATATCTCTCTAGTTCACTTCCTCTTTCAAGGGTCTCTGGGGGCTTCCTATCAGAATTGAATATAATGCAAACTCCTTCTATGTTCTACAAATGACTATGCTTGCCTCCTGAATCCTCTCCTCTCACTCTTTCCCTATTGCTTGCTCCTCTAGTCATACAAGAGTTTTTACAGCTCCTTGAACTTGTCAAACTTGTTCCTGCCTCAGGGCTTTTATACTCCTTCTCTCTGCCTAAAATGCTCTTTCCCCCAGACATCAGGTGACTCTTTTTCCCATTACTCAAGTCTCTGCTCGATGTTACCCTCAGGTCCCATTCTTACACTTTATTTACTTACCTTGGTTTTCTTCATAATACTTAGAACTCTGAAAGCATCTGGCTTGTGAATTAATTGTATCACTCTCTATTATACTGTATAGTCCAAAAGTGTTGGGAGATTTTCACTACTGTGTCCTGAGCACTTGGAAGAGAATCTGGCACATTTTGAAAAGGAATAAACGGTTAATGAATGATTATACACTTAGTGACTACTGCATTAGTTTAAAAGAGTTAAATGTAGTGAGAGTACTAATTATCCATTTTGAGTGATAGTGATACTTCATGCATTCAAATATTTAAGCTTGTCTCAGGGAAGCATATATGCTAGTCTGGATATTTTCTGGCAATATTACTTAATAGAGAAAAAGGAACAATAGCATTGAAGTCTATTGTCATCAGAAAATATCAAAATGTATGAAGCTTTTTTTCTGTAAGATTAAAGAATTCGTATTTACAACTGAGATAGATTTTTTGATGTCTCTTAAGTAAAGGAAGGCTGAAGTTTGTGTAAGGTTGAAAAAGATTCGTTTATATCATTCCAGAGAACAACTGTTTGCTCAGATTCACACAGGATTATAATTAAAGGTCACAGGAAAGCTCATTTTGTTTTACTTATGATTGAAATGAGGAAAATGTCTTAAATTAGGTACTCTTTTCATATATTAAGAATCTCTAAAGCCTCATTTCTTACAAGCAATCCATTTCATATTTTATTTTTTATATTTTATATTTTTATTGTCTTTACATATAAAAATGCATTTTTTTAAATAAATGCATTATCTGACATGATACTCATACGTACTGTACTGTGATTTTCTTCTTTATATTGTTTAGCTCCTCTTTCACCCCATTCAAACAGCTCCTGCTTTGCAACTCATATTAACAAATGTGGCTGTGTATGTATTTTTGTGTTTATGTTACACACACACACACACGTATATAATATTCAAATAACAGAAAAACAAAGACAAGATGAAAAAGAAGCCTGAAAAAATACATCACCAATAAATAAACAGGGATAATATTTACAGTCAATTTTTTTCAGTAACCATACAAGCAAAAAAAGAGTAGAATGAAATATTTAAAGTGTTGAAGGGGAAAGAAAAATCATCCTGGAATCCCGCAAAATTCTCCTTCACAAGTAAAGCAGAAATAAAAATTTTCTCAAACAAACAGAATTCCTGGAAGAAATAAGCCAGTATACCATGGCCTCAGGATATATGGTCAATCTACAAAAGAAAAATCAATTGCTTTCTTATATACTAGCAATAAACATTTGGATTTAAACTATAAGAAAACAAAGCAAAAAACCTTGGAACAGCACTAAAAGCAAAATAAATCTACAGGATTAGTATGTGTGAAACTACAAAACTTCTTTGTAGAAGAATTGTAGAGATTTAAATAAATAAATGGAGGCATATTCCATGTTCATGGATTGGAATACCCAAAGTTATTGGTTTGTCATTTCATCCAAATCTATCTACAAATTTAACAAAATTCCAATCAAAATCCTGGCAAGCTATTTCTTAGATATCAACAAACTGATGCTGGAGTTTCCATGGAAAGACAAACAATTAGAATAGTTGACATAATACTGAAGGAAAAAAACAAAGAAGGTCACGTTACCCAATTTTAAAACTTACTAGAAAGCTGCCACAATAAAGATAACTTCATATTGGTGAAAGAAAAGACACATAGACACTATTGAACAAAAGAGAGCCATCTGATTTTCAACAGATGCATTGGAGAAAGTATAATCTTCAACAAATGGTATCAGCAATTAGACATCCATATGCAAAAAGAGGACCTTAGACAGAATCTTACACCATTTGCAAAAATTAAAATAAATTATATCACCTAATGTAAAATGCAAGAATACAAAATTTCTCGAAGGAACATAGGAGGAAATCTACATTACCTTGTGTTTGGTGTTGAAATTTTAGACGCAACATGAAAAGCACAAGCCAGGAGAAAAATATTGATGTTGGACTTTATTAAATATAAAAACGAGTTCTTTGTGAAAGATAATGTTAGGAGAAGGAGAAGACAAGTCACTAAATTGGAGAAATTTGATAAAACACAGATGATCAAGGATTTTTATCTAAAATATACATAGAACTCCTAAATTCAGCAAAAAGAAAACAACATAATTAAAAACGTTGGGGCACCTGGGTGACTCAGTCAGTTAAGTGTCTGCCTTTGGCTCAGGTCATGATCTCTACGTCCTGGAATAGAGCCCTTCATCAGGCTCCCTGCTCAGCAGGGATTCTGCCTCTCTCTCTCCCTCTGCCCCTTACCTCCCACCCCCACCAGCTTGTGCCCTCTCTCTCAAATAAATAAATAAATAAATAAATAAATAAATAAAATCTTTTAAAAAATGTGTAAAAGATCTAAATGGACACCACAAAGAAGATATAAAGATAACAAATAAGTGTATGAAAAGATGGCCTAATACCATTATCATTAGGGAATTTCTAATTAATATAATGATGAGACACCACTAAATACCTATTAGAATGGCTAAAATTCAAAACAATGACAAAACCAATTGCTTGCAAGGATTTAGACTAACTAGAACTTTCATTCCTTGCTTGTGAGAATGCAAAATGGGACAGCCATCTTGAAAGATAGTTTCTTTCTTACAAAGCTGAACCAAGTCTTATCACACAATCACGCTTTCATGGTCCTAGGTATTTATCCAATTGAGTTGAAAACTTATGTCCACAAAAAAACCTGTACACGAATATTTATAGCAGCTCTATTCATAGTCACCAAAAACTAGATGGGACCAAGATGCCCTTCAATAGGTTAATGGTTAAACAAATCATTTTACATTCATGCAACGGAATACTCTTCATCAATAAAAAGGAATGAGATATCAACTTAGGCAAAGACATGCATAAATCCTCAATCCCTATTATAAAGTAAAGAAACCAGTCTGATAAAGTTAGATATGGTATGATTCCATTTATATGATAGTTTTGAAAAGAGAAAACTATAGAGACAGTAAAGTGACAAATAATTGCTAGGTACTTGAGGAGAAAGGTTGAGTAGGTTAAATAAAGGGCATTTATTGGGGCAGTGAAACTATTCTGCATGATATTATAATGGTAGATGTAAGACACCTTGCACTATTGTCAAAAGCTATATACTTGACGGCACAAAGAATGAAACATTAATGCTTACAAATAAAAAGATAAACAAATAGGAGGTTGGAGATGTCAGAACAGAATGAAAATTATGAAAATAATAATTCATATGTATTACAAATGTATGAAACAACATCACTCAAGGGTATGGGGTTGAAAGGTGTTGACCTAAGTAAATTTGAACATGAGTCAAGTTTGTAAGGCCAAAGCCAAAGGACCTAAACAAAAAGCACTGCGTTCTAGTTGTTAATAAAGTTGTATTTATTTACATGCATTTATTTACGTGCATGTATTTATTTACATGCATTTATTAATGTATTACATATATTTTCTAGCAATTCTGAGACCATTATACATGTAAACTGTCTACATGACAAATTAAATTGAAAAATTAATTAAATGTATAGTGAATGGTGAGAGCCAGGTTTTTCACTGTTGGAGTAGAATGTTAAAGACAAAAAAGGTTGAGAGGCTAGAATGAACATTGATTCAATGTTCACATTCACATTCACATTTAGCTTAATATAGACATATGTGGTCACAAAAATAAATATATATAAACATATACATATATCTGTACCTATACATACACAGGTTGATATAGACACATATCTATATCTATATTTTTTGTTCTACCAGCTGAGAGGCCCTAGAAAGAATGGTTCTCTGGTAGTGATGAGCATATCTAATGCCCAGACAGAGAGAAAGAGAGAGAGTGAGAGTGAAAGCAGAAGCAGAGGAGGGGCAGAGGGAGAGGGAGAAGCAAACTCCCCTACTGTGTAGGGAGACTGACTCAGGGCTCAGTCCCAGGACCTTGGGACCATGACCTGAGCTAAAGGCAGATGTTTAGCCAACTGGGCCGTGCAGGCACCCCCAGATTTAGTTTTCTGATATCAAATTCCAAAAAAGGAACCTGCATTCTGTAAACAAACAGGTGACTCAAAGATTGGGTCAAGAAATATACAAGATGAGGGACGCCTGGGTGGCTCAGCAGTTGACCGCCTCCCTTCGGCCCAGGTCGTGATCCTGGAGTCCAGGGATTGAGTCCCACATCAGGCTCTCTGCAGGGAGCCTGCTTCTCCCTCTGCCTGTGTCTCTGCCTCTGTGTGTGTGTGTGTGTGTGTGTGTGTGTGTGTGTGTGTGTCGTGAATGAATAAATAAAATCTAAAAAAAAACAAAATATACAAGATGAAGTTTGAGAACCTTGGAGTGGCAGAAAGTAAGGGAGCTCTCAAACAAGCAAAAATATGAAGAAGGCATGTCAGGGGAGGGGTGGAGGCAGAGGCAGCAGTGAGGCGGCCTTTGCTGTAGAGGAGGTGGGACCCGGTGGGAGTATCACCTACAGCGGTCGCCATGGAGAAGGCTGCAGTGAGTGGATTTCGGGTGGATTCTAGAGTTTGATGGGACAGAAACTCGTCATGGGTTGCATGGAGGTCAAGGGAAAGAGGCATCAACTGAGTCAACTAAAGTTTGCAACCTTTGGTTTCGACCAAACCGAATGGTCTACAATGGTCTACAAACATCGAGCGCTGATGTAGTTTGTAGAAATTATAGCCAGGTTTCTTTTGTTATATAAATTTATTTTTTATTGGTGTTCAATTTGCCAACATATAGCATATCACCCAGTGCCCACCTCAGTGCCCATCACCCATTCCCCTCCAACACCCGCCCTCCTCCCCTTCCACCACCCCTAGTTCGTTTCCCCGAGTTAGGAGTCTTTATGTTCTGTCTCCCTCTCTGATATTTCCCACTCATTTTCTCTCCTTTCCCCTTTATTCCCTTTCACTATTTTTTATATTCCCCAAATGAATGAGAACATACACTGTTTGTCCTTCTCCGATGGACTTATTTCACTCAGCATAATACCCTCCAGTTCCATCCACGTTGAAGCAAATGGTGGGTATTTGTCGTTTCTAATGGCTGAGGAATATTCCATTGTATACCTAGACCACAGCTTCTTTATCCATTCATCTTTCCATGGACGCCGAGGCTCTTTCCACAGTTGGGCTACTGTGGACATTGTCGTATAGCCAGGTTTCATGTATAGTTTATACCGTCTCTGACACACACCCACACACACACTCACACACACACTTCTTGCCACCTGAGACTGCACCCTGCCCTGTGCCCAGCACGTCTGCATTCACGGTGACTGGGATAAACCTACCCTGGCAGAGCCCGAACCGAGGAGGAGGGGCTGGAGGAGAGGCACTGGGGCCACGTTTGGAGAGTGGTTGTGTTCACTCCTGGCGGAGGTTCCTGGCTGTCCCGCTGATTCACACGGGAGCAGTAATGTCACTCTCTCCTGGACAGGAGCCTTCCTTCTGAGATCAGGAAGGAAAAGGACAGTCGTCATTTGCCTTTCATCTTCCAGGGGAAGTGCTCCCTTCCTGGGACCTCGGAGGACAAACTGAGTGTGGCCCCCAGGGCATGGCGGCCAGCGCTGCAAGTCAGCCCCTGGCTGGCTCCATTTGGAGGCTCCACTTGGAGGCAGAGCTTTCCTGGCTGAGCTTTACCACCTTCACCGCTGAGGTCTCCCACCCCATTCCTCCATGAGGAGGGCCTAACTGCACCTCAGGTGCTGACACCCAAGCTAAGGACCAATGCCGACTCCTAACCACCAAGTGGGTCCTTTGGAGAGTGGTTCTGGAGATGCCTTGACCTTCAGTGAAATCAATGACCAAGCCAAAGAATACCTCTTTGGGAATCTCAGGGTTCCCGAGTTTCACTGAGAGTAAGAGAAGCTAGAAAGAAATACGTAGAAGTAGAGTATCCAGAACTGGAAGGAAGTATGTGGAGCAGCGTTGAAGACAGTTCTTGTATAAGCAACTACCCATATGTTGGTGATCCGACCAAGATGGCACACTTCCTCCTGTGGGGCACCTTAGCTTGACCATGTGACCATTTGTGAGTGAGTGACATCTATTCTCATTCAAGAACCAACTGTCAGATTGGTACCTTTCCAAGTATGAGTCCTAAATTCCATTTTGATGCTGGAGAGACTTCACTGAGGCAATTCTAGGACAGATATGTGGTTGTTCATGTGCTGGAAGAGACTTTCCCACTGTGATCACTGGAAGCTCCTCATCTTTTGTAGAATTAGGTCAGGATTATGTCCAGGTTTCTGTCCTCTCTCTACTCAGAACACCCCTGACCTCAGCAAGGTGAGAGTCCTTTCCCTGGCTCTGTTAAATGCCCCAAGCCCTAGTACAAGGGGCGTCTACAGAAGGGTCGTTCTGATAAACAACAGACTCTGGCAGACACCATCACCTGAGCAAGGAGGGGGAGACGCCAAGATATCCAAGGTCCTCCCTCCAGCAGAAGCTCACATCCATGTGGGGAGAGAGGGAGGCCTTTGCTGCCATCACGTGTGGAGAATGTGGCACTGGCTCTAAGTCAGTAATGGCCTCCTGGGTTGATTCATGGTGTCTGTAGTCAAGCCATCAACAGCTGGTCATGATTTTTTGGAAGAGTTCTGTCCGGATATGTTTCTTGGAACTGAGTACTCCAGAAGTTAGCAGAGTCTGATCACAGGAGGAGCTGGAATGAAGAAATCATGGGCCGCAAGAGTGTTCTCCCAAGCCATCACTAAGTTCTGGATCATTCTCTTTGAAAGTGAGGACCCATGAAAGGAGCAAGGCCATCTATGGCTGACATAAGGGGCAGAAGGAGCTGCCATTTCCTTTCCTTCTGTTACTGACTTTACCTCATCTCGAGCCCGGTCTCCACTCCTTACCCTTAAGCCTTACCTTTGCCTTAACTTACCCATACTGTTGTCTCTAAACTATAGACTACACAGAGGTTCAATTTCTACTCCTGTATGCTCTTGAATATGTTTGACAGTGTTCATAATAAGCCTTGAAGAAGGTCTTTAATCTTTGTGTCACTGTTTTTTGTGTCTAGTGTCTTGGAGAGTTCCAGTTGCATTTGGTTTTCTATATGGACAGTCAGTTGTTTCAATGTATTTTACAAAAATTAAAAATTTATTAAAAGACTATTCTCCTGCTCTGTGGTTGCAACTTTTCCATAAATTAAGAGCATGCATGTGTGTATGTGTGTTTTCCAGGACTCATGATTCGGTTTCATTGGTCTCCTTGTTGGTCCCTGCACCCAAAGGACAAACTTTGTTACTGGAGCTTTCTTGTACTTCTTACTGGCTGGCAGAGTAATTGCTCTTATCTTCTAGTTTCTCAAGAATATCTGGACTCTGACCATTTATTTGTATGCCTTTACCTTGTGGAATCATCCATGGTACCATGTACACACATATTTACATATGAAGCCCTCTCCTGTTTCTAAATATGGGGTTGCAGTTCATCTGTACTTTCTTTTTTTTTGTGAGAACCATAATGTTTACAGTGCCACATCCTTACATCCGTGAGTGTATTCTGTTTTGTATATATATAGAGAGATTTATGAATATATCTAAGCAACATTTTTATATTTTCAAATATTTTTCCTGTAAAGCTCTTAATTTTTCTAGTAAGATATACTCTAAGATACTTGATATTTTGGTATTATAGATTACAAGTTATATTTTGTCTACTTTTCATTTTCACACATTTGTTGCTGGCGGAAAGCAAAGTTCATTTTTTTGGTACACTGATATTACACTTAGCAAACTTATATGCATGTTTGTGGGTTGAATAACTTAGCTTTCTTTTTTTTTTTTTCATTTTGGATTTTCCTCATACCCAGTCTAATCATCTGTTTATCATGAAAACTTTATTTCTTACTTTTTGATCCCTTTCCCTTTTGTTACTTCTGTTTTGCATCACTGCACTGCTGCCCCCTCCATTACAGTATTGAATAGAAATGGTGATAGCAGGGAACCCTAGTTTCATTGTCAAGTTCAAAGTAAAAGCTTTCAACTTTCCCTCAAAAGGTATGTTTGCTATAGGTTTTTCATAATACACTTTGTCTAGTCTGCTCACATATTTTTATGTTTTTAAAAGTTCATTTGAGGATAGTTTTAGATTTACAGGGAAATTACAATAGTGGAGAAATTTCACATATGTCCCAATCTCAGTTCCTCATATTATTGCATGAGTATGATACATTGGTTACAAATGATGAACCGATATCAATACACAATTATTTACAAAAGTCTATATTTAGATTTTCATATGTTTCACTGCATTTCTTTTTTTAAAAGATTTTATTTATTTATTCATGAGAGACAGAGAGAGAGAGAGGAAGAGGCACAGGCAGAGGGAGAAGCAGGCTCCATGCAGAGAGCCCGATGCAGGACTCGATCCTGGGACTCCAGGATCATGCCCTGGGCTGAAGGCAGGTGCTAAACTGCTGAGGCACTCAGGGATCCCCTCACTACATTTCTTTTTTCTGTTCATCATCCCTTCCAAGACACCCTATTACTTTGACCATATCTCTTTCGACTCCTCTTGGCATTGCCAGTTTCTGAGAGTTTTCTTCTTTTTGATAACCTTGACAGTTTTTAGGAATAGGGATCAGGTGTTTTGTAGAATGTCCCACAATTAGGATTTATCTGATTAGACAAGGATTACATTTTTTGGGAGAAAGATGAAAAAGGCGAAGGACCATTCTTGTCACATCATATCCATGGTGCACACTATCAACATGATTTATCACTCATGATGTTAGTTTGATGAGGGAGTATTTGTCAGGCTTTTCCATAGCAAATTAATCCCTTTTGACCTGTGTCACACTGTAATCTTTGGAAGAATAGGGGAGCCCCATGATGTGCCAGTCATCAAGATTAGGACTCTGAAGGATGACTGCAGAAAACCCCACGCCACATAGAGGAGGCCCCATACAATCCAGCTCCCCATACCTTCAGCCACGGTAATGAATAGGGCTTCTAGTGGGGGGATTAAAGAGAGATGAGAGACTTGTTCAGAGGGGCCTGGCTTGAGGTAGGAAAAGTGAGGGCCCCAGGTCCTGCTAGGAGTCACCAACAAGACCCTGTGCAAGGACTGGGTGGACTTCCAACCTCAGAAAGAGGAGAACCCACAGACACCTGTTCATGCTGTCAGCACTGGAAGGCCCTGGGCAGGGTTGATAAGCAGAAGCTCCTGACTCCTTCGCTTCCTCTTTGGGAGTCTCAGGAAAGTGGAAACTTTGGCCTGAGGGAGATATCTTCAGGCCAGCAGAGAGAGAAGGTTCAGGCCCTGTCTGGAGTAAACATAAAAACCTTGAGGACAACTCAGGGTATTTACCAACCTAGAACACAGAGGGGCATACAGAATCCACATCTGTCTTTACTGTTAACTCTAGGATGCTTGGGTAGAGGTAACTAGCTGTAGTGTATCCTGGCTTCCATCTTGGTTTCTAACCTTCATCTTAGGAGTCTGAGAGAAGGACAGCTTCATTTTGGGAGTGGGGGGGAGTGCTGAGTCAGGTCAGCAAAGGTATGAATTCTGAAGAATAGGTGAAAGGACCTCTCAGCACATAGGGGGTAACACAGTCCTTTTTCTTCCTGCAGTCAGTCTTAGAGGCCCTAGGGACAGTCCCTGAATACATTTCCTGTCTTTCACCTTGGGAGTCTGAGAGATTTGAGGCATTCTTTGAATGGTGCCTCATCGGATTAAGTAGAGTAAGAATTAAGTAGAGTAAGAATTAAGTAGAGGAGTTGCAGTTGCACATAGATGGCTATGTGAAGACCTAAAGGAAAGACAAAGGAAATCTTTCACCTCACAGAAACTTGCTCTAGGGTCATCTCTGAGAAGACTTGTGCATGGATTTCAGGCAGAAGATAACTCTTTCATAATTCTAACACTGATTTCTTGTGAAATTAGAGACAGAATAGGCCTGGATCCCCTCTATATGGGTTAGAACATCCCTAAATCTTCCCTTATAGTTCTCACCTTGACAAAGGAGATGAGTGCCTTGGCCTGAAAGACACATCCTCACCTAAGCAGAGGGAGGAATACAGATCTTGCCAAGAGGAAATATGGTGACCTTGAGGATATGTAATGGGACTTCCCATTGCAAATAGAGAGGCCCCACAGAAACCTTGCTCTGCACCTGCTGTCAGCCATGTTTGGACTTATGGTAGCCGGATGTGGTGTTCTCTCACTTCTATCAGTGGTGAGTAGTATCTTAGAGAGCTAAGGCCTTGGCTGAGAGGCCACATTGAAGTAAGCAGAAAGTGGCATGGCTGAAGCCTTGCCTTATTTGAATATTAGTATCTTGAGGGAGGACAGAGGGTACTCTACAGTAACAAAGGAAGGCCTCACACAATCTAGTCCTGCCTCCCAATGTTAGCTCTAGGACATGGTGGCCATGAGCAGAATCATCTGATTTTCTCTAGGGCACCCAGGAGAGGTGAGGACCTTGGTCTGAGATGGCAAAATCAGGTCAGTAGAGGGAGGAGGCCCAAGCTCAAGCAGGAGTCAAGGTATGGAGTCTGAGTAAGGACTAATGGAACCCACACCCAGGAGTAACTAATAGTTCAAATGGGGAAACACTGGCAGCCTTTCCCCTAAGATCAGGAACACAACAGGGATGTCCACTCTCACCACTGCTATTCCACATAGTACTAGAAGTCCTAGCCTCAGCAATCAGGCAACAAAAAGAAATAAAAGGCATTCACATTGGCAAAGAAGAAGTCAAACTCTCCCTCTTCACAGATGACATGATACTGTACCTAGAAAACCCAAAAGACTCTACCCCAAGATTGCTAGAACTCATACAGCAATTTGGCAGTGTGGCAGGATACAAAATCAATGCCCAGAAATCAGGGGCATTTCTGTACACTAACAATGAGACTGAAGAAAGAGAAATTAAGGAGTCAATCCCATCTACTATTTCACCCAAAAGCACAAGATACCTAGGAAATAACCTAACCAAAGAGTAAAGGATCTATACCCTAAAATTACAGAACACTTCTGAAAGAAACTGAGGAAGACACAAAGAGATGGAAAAATATTCTATGCTCATTGATTGGAAGAATTAATATTGTGAAAATGTCCATGCTACCCACAGCAATTTACACGTTTAATTCAATCCCTATCAAAATACCATGGACTTTCTTCAGAGAGTTGGAACACATCATCTTAAGATTTGTGTGGAATCAGAAAAGACCCCAAATAGCCAGGGGAATATGGAAAAAGAAAACCAGAGCCGGGGGCATCACAATGCTGGATTTCAGGTAGTACTACAAAGCTGTGATCATCAAGACAGTGTGGTACTGGCACAAAAACAGACACAGATCCATGGAACAGAATAGAGAACCCAGAAATGGGCCCTCAACTCTATGGTCAACTAATATTCGACAAAGCAGGAAAGACCATCCACTGGAAAAAGGACAGTCTCTTCAATTAATGGTGCTGGGAAAATTGGACAGCCACGTGCAGAAGAATGAAACTAGACCACTCTCTTGTCCCATACACAAAGATAAACTCAAAATGGATGAAAGATCTAAATGTGAGACAAGAGTCCATCAAAACCATAGAGGAGAACACAGGCCACACCCTTTTTGAACTTGGCCACAGAAACTTCTTGCAAGATACATTCATGAAGGCAAGAGAAACAAAAGCAAAAATGAACTATTGGGACTTCATCAAGATAAGAAGCTTCTGCACAGCAAAAGATACAGACAACAAAACTCAAAGACAACCTACAGAATGGGAGAAGATATTTGCAAATGACGTATCAGATAAAGGGCTAGTTTCCAAGATCTATAAAGAACTTATTAAACTCAACACCAAAGAAACAAACAATCCAATCCTGAAATGGGCAAAAGACATGAACAGAAATCTCACAGAGGAAGACATGGACATGGCCAACAAACACATGAGGAAATGCTCTGCATCACTTGCCATCAGGGAAATACAAATCAAAACCACAAGGAGATACCACCTCACCCCAGTGAGAATGGGGAAAATTAACAAGGCAGGAAACAACAAATGTTGGAGAGGATGTGGAGAAAGGGGAACGCTCTTTTACTGTTGGTGGGAATGAGAACTGGAACAGCCACTCTGGAAACCTGTGTGGAGGTTCCTGAAAGAGTTAAAAATGGAGCTACTGTATGACCCAGCAAATGCCCTGCTGGGGATTTACCCCAAAGATACAGATGCAATGAAATGCCAGGACACCTGCACCCCGATGTTTCTAGCAGCAATGTCCACAATAGCCCAACTGTGGAAGGAGCCTCGGTGTCCATCGAAAGATGAGTGGATAATGAAGACGTGGTCTAGATATACAATGGAATATTCCTCAGCCATTAGAAATGACAAATACCCACCATTTGCTTCGACGTGGATGGAACTGGAGGGTATTATGCTGAGTGAAATAAGTCAATCAGAGAAGGACAAACATTATGTGGTCTCATTCATTTGGGGGAATATAAAGAATAGTGAAAGGGAATAAAGGGGAAAGGAGAGAAAATGAGTGGGAAAAATCAGAGAGGATAACAGCACATGAGAGACTCCTAAACTCTGGTAAACATGTATACAGTGGAATATTACTCAGCCATTAGAAATGACAAATACCCACCATTTGCTTCAACGTGGATGGAACTGGAGGGTATTATGCTGAGTGAAATGAGTCAATCGGAGAAGGACAAACATTATATGTTCTCATTCATTTGGGGAATATAAATAATAGTGAAAGGGAATATAAGGGAAGGGAGAAGAAATGTGTGGGAAATATCAGAAAGGGAGACAGAACATAAAGACTCCTAACTCTGGGAAATGAACTAGGGGTGGTGGAAGGGAGGAGGGCAGGGGGTGAGGTGAATGGGTGACCGGCACTGAGGGGGGCACTTGACGGGATGAGCACTGGGTGTTATTCTGTATGTTGGCAAATTGAAAACCAATAAAAAATAAATTTATTATTAAAAAAGAAGGAGTAGTGGAAGGGGAGGTGGGCTGTGGGATGGGGTGACTGGGTGACGGGTACTGAGGGGGGCATTTGACGGGATGAGTACTGGGTGTTTTGCTGTATGTTGGCAAATCGAACCCCAATAAAAAATATACAAAAAAATAAAAAATAAAAAAAATAAAGCATGGATCCTCAGGTCAGCACAATAGAAGGGGCCCATGCAGTGCCAGGATTCAAGGTGTAGACTGGATGTCTACAAAGGGATCTACTCGTGCCAGAACAGAGGGGAACCCACAGTGCCTGATACCATCTGCCTACAGTCAACTCAAGAATCCTAGGCTTCCTAGGTTGGTTGCAACCTGGGGAGATTTATCACAACCTCTGATAGGATGATAGGATCTTAAGGGACAAAGTGACCCAAAGTCCAGAAGGCCTTTGGGGTCCTAGAGCACCCCCTAAAGAGGAAACCTGTAAGTCAGCCTTTGTCCAGAGTTGCCAAAGATATATTATTGCTCTGCTGAGGCTGCTGACCCTCTCCCTCTCTCCTCCAGACCTGTGATACCCCATCTCCCACCATCCTGCTCACACTTCTACTTGCTGCTGCCAAGAAGAGTCATCATGCCTTGCTCTTCAAAGCATCTACATCTCACATTTGAGCCAGACATTCAGGCCCAGAGTGAGATACAGGACCTGGAAGTATCACATGTTCTCATAGCTGAGGTGAAGAAGGAGACTTCCTCTATGTCCTCTTGCTCTTTTAACTTCTCCTCCCCCTCCACTGCCTCCTCCCTGTGTTCCTCTCCTGTGATCCCAGTCTCCCTAGAAGAGGAGAAGGAAGAGAAACCTGCTGCAACACTGAGTCCTCTCCAGAGTCCTCAGAGCTCCTGCTCCTTATCCACATCGTGGAGCACATCAGATGGAGTCTCAGACAGCCCAGGAGAAGAAGATACAAGTTCACTGAAGACGTCAATAGACATTGCATCTTTGCCCAGAGACCCACTAAATGAGAAAGTGGTTGATTTGGTGCATTTCATGATCCTCAAGCATCAACTGAAGGAGCCCATCACAAAGGTAGAAGTGCTGAAGGTTGTCATTAAAAGGTACAAGAAACAATTCCCTGTGATCTTCAAGAAAGCTTCCAAGTTTTTGGAGGTGATCTATGGCATTGATGTGAAGGAGGTGGACCCGACCACCCACTTCTATGTCCTTGTCAACTCATTGGAGGTAACCCATGAGGAGATGCTTAGCGACAACCAGAGCATGCTTAAAACGGTCTCCTGATAATCATCCTGGGTGTGATCTTCATGGAGGACAATTGTGCCCTTGAGGAAGACATCTGGGATTTTCTGAATATAATGGGAGTGTATGCTGGGAGGGAGCATTTCCTTTATGGGGAGCCCAGGAAGTTCATCACCAGAGATTGGGTGCAGGAGAATTACCTGGAGACGCCTAACAGGGATCCTCCATGCTATGGATTCTTGTGGGGTCCCAGGGCTCATGCTGACACCAGTAAGATGAAAGTGCTGGGATTTTTGGCCAAGGTCAAAGGGACTAACTCCACTTCCGTCTCATGCTGGTATGAGGGGGCTTTAAGAGATGAGGGAGTGAGGGCTCAAACCAGAATTGGCTCCATGGATAATACTACTGCATGTTCCTTGCATAGAATCATTCCCCAGATTCTCGGGCCTGACTGAAGAGTGAGCCCAAATATTCACTCTGTATCTGAAGAGGGCAGTCCTGCTGCTGATTTAGAGGAGAGTCAGGGTCAGGCTGGGGAGAACACAGTGTACAACTTTGTGTTCCTATTCTGTATGGGTAACTTGGAAGGTTTCTTTTCTTTTTTTTTTTTTCCTTTTCTTTTGGTATTTTTCAAATGTCTCTTTTTAAAGAAAAGTTTAATTCCCTAAAGACTCTAAGTTCTGAATGACATTGCTAATGCATTTATTGCTGTTTTTCAGGTTTAAGAATAACAGTTTCAATATTTTGCAAAAATTTGGGAAATTTCCCAGCTTTTGAGGGATCTGGTACAAAATAACATTGGAATAGAAATTTCTTTTGAAATGTGAAAGAGCTGAGCAGGAAAGCATAGGGTTCAATAAACAGAGGGAGAATGTAAAGGACAGCTTATCCTTGGGTTTGCTTAGACCTTTCAGTCCACCATCCTGGAAAATTAGAAAGATATACTTGGATTTGCTTGGTCTAGTCAAGAAAGTAGATGAAATCTTTTTTTTTTTTTTTTTTAAAGATTTGTTATTTATTTATTCAGAGAGAGAGAGAGAGAGAGAGAGAGGCAGAGACACAGGCAGAGGGAGAAGCAGGCTCCATGCAGGAAGCCTGACATGGGATTTGATCCCGGGTCTCCAGGATCACACCCCAGGCTGCAGGCGGCGCTAATCCGCTGCCACACCGGGGCTGCCCAGATGAAATATTAATAGATGAAGCCCCTGCTCACTGACGCTTTCATTCACTAAACATCTCTTTAGCCTCCTCTTTGGAAGGCTCTGTTTTACTAGTGGGGATCCTAGGGTCAGCAGGACAGTCCTCTACCCAAAGAACAGGAGAGGGTCAGCAGGACAGACCTCTACCCAAAGAACAGCTATCATATCAGGGGGATGGTGAGATGTCCTCTAAGAGCTACAGAAGAAGGAAAAAAGAGTGAGGAGATGAGCCTCCAGATGGGAGCAATCAAGCAAAAAGGCCCTGATCCAAGGCACTTTGGGGCTCTGAGAAACTAATTCCTTCTGTCGGAGTTGGTTAGGAATCTGGGTGTTGAGTGCGGAGTGAAGGCTGTACAGGACGTCTTACATGAATAGGTTTGGGAGATCTCAGAATCCTCATTACGGGCTGGAAGTCTCAGAGAGGTCTGAGCAAACGGGTCAACTGGAGGAGTGGCCCTGCCGCAAGCCAGACACCAGCCGCTACCTTAGGGCCACCCTGAGTTCTGTCAGGAAGAGCACAGCTGCTCCCTGCATCATCTGGCTGAGCAACACTCTTGAGTTGTCTTCAGTACGAGGGTCCGGTGCACCCTTGCCAGGGTCCCAGGGCTGAGAGCTGCCTTGGTGCCTGCTGGAGGCTGGGATGTGCCTCCCTGTGCACAGTGGGCCCTTCTGTAGAGGCGGGGCTATGTGAGTGAGTGGAGGTGGTGACGGACGTCTGGGTTGAGATAGACCAGAAGCACTAGAGAGCAGGGGGAGGGAGTGTGCAGCTGCAAGGAGGGGTGGGGTTGGAGGGGTAGTGCCCTGGGACTAGGCACCTCAGAAACTCTGCAGTGTAAAGGGCTGGGTGTGGGAATGCCTGGAAATAGGTCCAGGTGTCACCCCTGGCTCAGGCTGCCCCCCACAGATCGTGAGCTGTTGGCACCCTAGAGGGCAGATGTCCCATGGCTATGACTGCCGGTCTATGTTGCCACCAGATAGAGGATTGGCCCAAGGTGCAGACATCTGCAGGGGGGATGGAAAGCCACGGAGATGGCCCTCTTCCTTGTTGAGCTTGATGGGTTTATGTAGAGTCCAAAGCAAGAAGTATCATGTATCATGATATTGAGAGAATCCCCAAGTCCAAGAAAGTGCTTGGGCCTGGGTATGACAAGTCCATAATGACAAACTCAGTAATAGTTTCCTAGGGAAATTCTTTTTTAAAAATTTTTTTATAAATTTATTTTTTATTGGTGTTCAATTTGCCAACATACAGAATAACACCCAGTGCTCATCCCGTCAAGTGCCCCCCTCAGTGCCCGTCACCCACTCACCCCCACCCTCCGCCCACCTCCCCTTCCACCACCCCTAGTTCGTTTCCCAGAGTTAGGAGTCTCTCATGTTCTGTCTCTCCTAGGGGAATTCTGAAGCCATTTGTAGCATTTTCAATTTCTTCCATGGAGTTCAAAGGCCCAGGTAGGGCTCACATTCCACATTTTGAATCAACACATGTGATCCTTCATTCATTCACCTGTTCATTCACTCAATCAATCATTCCCTCAGTCATCCTTTCAGTCAGGAAGCATTTACGTGAACATACGCTGGGGAGGAACACCAAGGATATAAAACCAAAGGAAAATGATAACACACGCCAAGAGCTTGATTATTTGACACGTTCTTGTCATTTTTGCACATTCTGAAAGCTCTTCCATGATACATCCCTTTCTCTAAATATAGTTCCCTATACTTTTAGCTATGTCTACACCATTGCTTTTCAACAACCTTTTTAAATTTTAATCTCCCAGAACAATAGCAGATATTTTAGCTTCTCTGATCTTTTCAAAGAACCGGTTTTGTTTCCTTTAACAGCCATTGTTTTTCTAGATTCAACTTCATTGATTTCTGCTCTTATCTATACTATTCCCATTCTTCTGCATTACTTGGGTTGAATTTATTTTTCTTTTTATACTTTAGGTCAAATATTAGAATAGTGACTTGGGTCCTTTTTATGCCTAATAAAAGTATTTAATGACAAATTTACCTTTAAGCATAGCATTAGCTAAATCCCTTAAATTCCAATGTGTCCTGTTTTCATTTTCATTTAGTTGGAAATTTCCTAACTTCCCTCAATAATTTCTTTCAAGTAGGGTTGGTAAAAATGTGTTGCTTAGTTTCCAAAAATTTGACTTTTTACATACCTCTTTAGTTCTATTCTTTGCTTTAATTCCATTATGGATAGAGAAATATGTAATTTTCATTTTTTTTAATTTGTCAAGTGTTGTTTTATGAACTGTGTGAATGTTCCGAGTGCACCTGAAAAGAATGTACATTTTGCTGTTGGAGTGTTTTATAAATACCAAGTAAATCAACGTGGTTGCTATTCCTTTTCAGGCCTCATTTTCTAATTATTTGATTATTTATACAGAGAGGAATGATGAAGCCTCCAAATATAATTGTAGCTTCAACTATTTCTCATATCCTGTTCTCTTGTTTTTGTTTTTGCCTTTTTTTTTTTTAGCTAGTGTGTTTTGAAGCTCTTTTAGGTTTGTACATATTAAGGGCTGCTATGTCATCTTGATAATTTGACTCTTTCAACATGTAATATCTGTTATTCATTCTTGGCGACTTCCTGTCTTATGAAGTTAGTTTTTTTTTCTGATGTTATTACAATTACCTAGCTATCTTCTTTATACATTTTTATTCTATTTTTAAAAATAGCAAATAATACTATTTTTTTTGGTGTACAGTGCCATGATTTTTACCCCTGTCTAGATTTGTGTAGCCACCACCATAACCAGGATACTGAATGGCTCCATAACTTCCCCCACAAAAAACCACAGCACCCTTCCCACATGCTCTTCCCACACTGAACCCTGACAACCACTCATCTATTCCCTACATCCATATATTTCATAGAGCGTCATATAATTGAAGTAATAGAGCATATAGCTTACTGATACCAGCTTTGCTCACTCAGTAAACAGTCTTTGAGATTTTTCCGAATCGTTCCATGTGTCAATAGGCTATCTCTTTTGCTGCTTAGTGGTATTCCATCACATGGATGCACCTCAGTTCATTAATTCATTCACCTCTGTGAGAACTTTGGATTGTTTTCAGTTTTTGTCATATAAGAATAGAGCTATTGTAGACAATCATGTATAGATGTTTGTGTGAACATATGTTTTTATTTCTCTCAAGGATGGGATTGTTGAGTCCAATGATAAGCATATATGTATATAAGAAATTAGAGTCCTTCCGCACAGTGACTGTTCAACTTTACATTCACTGGCGTGATGCGTGAGAGTTCAAATTGTTCTATATCCTTGCTGGTGCTTAGTAATGTCAATGTTATTTTTTTAATCTAGTTTTAAAAATCTATTCTCAAAAGTTGCATCTTACTGTGCTTTTAATTTGCTTTTCTCTAATGGCGAATATTGTAGAAAGAAATTTTCATGGATTTATTTAACATGCATACATTAATTTAGTGAGGTATATTCTGTCCATTTAAAAAGTGTTTTTCCTAATTTTTTTTTCAATTTTGAGATCCCTTTATAAATTCTGGATAAAGATCCTAAGTTGTTTTGCAAACAATGTTTTCCAGTCTGTAGCTTGACTTTGTCTGCTCTTAAGCATCTCTTTCTCAGAGAAATAGATTTTTTAAATATTCGTGGTGTTCAATTTATTATTTTTCTTTTTGAATCATTTTGTGGTGTCCTTTTTTTAGGGCTCTTTGCCTAATTCTAGCTCATTAAATTTTCTTGTATCTTTTTGTATTTGAGATTAATACTTTTTCAATTTGGCATTTTTTCTCTGATCCTAGCAAGTCATCAAAGGGAGGACATTAAGGAAGGACTGAGGGACCTCCAACCTCAGATGAAGGAGTCCCAGTCCTACCTGAGCCAGAGAAACCCTGGACATGGTCCCTAAATGTGGTGTTTCCTGACCTCATCAATGGAGTCTGAGGGAAGCCCAGGATCATCTGAGGGGGCCTGACTCAGGATAGGGGAGGGAGGAATCCCAGATCCTCCTGGGTTTCCAAGTAGTGCTTCTGAAGAAGATGGAAGGGATCTCCCACTATAGATACAGGGAACTTCAGTCCCACCTTGCCCCTGATGTCAGCCTCCAAAAGCCCAAGGCAGGGTCTCCAGATGTGTTATTTTCAAACTTCCATCCCAGGAGCTTGAAGGGCTGGGTGTGAGGTTTCCTCTGCAGGGTAGAGCTTCAGATCATCAGATAAGAGTTATCACCAGGCCACAGGCTTCAAGTTAGGGCTTCTGAGGAAGAACTGAGAGGAAAATTCGCTGCTGGTAGAGGGGGCCCCAGCCTCACTCTACCTTTGCTGTCTGCCCTCAGAAGCCCCAAGCAGTTTCCCTGGTGTGGTGTATCTGGACTTCCATCATGGAAGGTTGAGGGAGATGAAGCTTTTTCTGAGGGGTACAACCTTGGTTTGATAGAGGGAGGAATCCTAGACTTTCCTATGAATCAAGGTGAGGACCCAAAGGGAGGACATAGGGAGCCTCTCATAACACATAGATGGAATCTCACAGAGATCCACCCCTATTATTATCGTGAGAGGCCTGGTGCATGGACAACAAGTAAAGACAACTCTCTGCATCCCTTGACTTTTTTTCTGGCATCTCAGGAGATGGTGGCCTTGATCTGAGGGACTATCCTCAGGTCAGAAGATGGATAGGGCATGCAGACCCTGTCAGGAGTAAATATGATGATCTTGAGGAGAACTGAGGAACTCTACCACCCTAGTACACACAGGACCTCACAGAATCCAGGCTTACTCTGTTGTCAGCTCTGGGAAATATTTTTTAATGTCGAGGAAGTCCAATATATTATTTTTTCTCACTTGAATCATAAATTTAATTTACATTTCTGTAATGGCTAATGATGTAGAGAAATTTTTCATGTGCTTATTTAACATCCATCCATACAACAACTTTACTGAAGTATAGGTTGATGCATGTTGCCCATTTAAAAATTAGGTTGTTTGTTTTCTAATTTTTCAATTTTGAGGATTCTTTTTGTATTCTAGATACAGGTCTTTTGTTGGATATTTGATTTGCAAATATTTTTTTCCATTATGCAGCTTTGGTACATATTTGTGAACATGCTGAAGATGTCATTAGGGAACTGCAAATTAGAACAACATGGAGCTACCACTACTCACCTATTCAAATGGCCAAAGTCCAGAATACTGAAAATACCAAATACTGATGAGGATGTAAAGCAAAAAGAACTCTAATTGCTGGTGGGAAGGCAAATTAGTAGAGCTATTTTGGAAGATAATTTAGCAGTTCCTACAAAACTAAGCATAATCAAGAATTGGTTTGTGAAGTTACAATAATTAAAAAATAGAATAAGTGTAACTTCACCAATGAGAAGAGAATCTTTAAACTAAACAATAGCTTGAATACATAAATGTCCATTATCTATACATTGTATGTTAATTTGGGGGCAAAAAAGAAACTAGTATAAGGCTTATTTTAAAGGTTGTGTGGAAATAAGATTTCACTTAAGTTTTATGGCTCCCAAGTCACTCCTCAGAATATTAAGAATGCTGTTGCTTATCTGACTTTCATATGATATAGGAAAAACAGCTGGTGATTTACATGGGTTTTTGTAAACCAATAAAGTTGTAACAAAACCTCAAAGCCCCTGGCAGCCATTCTCATGAGCAACACCTCTCTGAATAAGCAAAACATACATCACACGAGGCCTATAGGTGTATTTTGGGTGAATATAATATTCAGAAAAAGTAAAGAACTTCCTGAATTTCAGCACTGAGGATTCAAGAAAGGCAAGAACTGAGGTTTTCAATAAACTGCATGTTCAGCAAAAATAAACTTGATAAAAAGATGTATTGCCATTTCTGCAGCAGAAATAACTAATAGGGTTGAGACTGCACAGAAATGCAATGTTCATCTCACATTAAACATTTTCCAAATGAAAATATATGCAGATCAGTTTTGTGCAGTTTAAAACTATGATTAAATGTATAATTTTGATGCTTAATTGAACTTTTTATTGGATTTTTCACAATAATTCTGTCCAATGTATATGTGTAATTAACTTATTGAAACCTTCTTTCCAAAATAAATTTATATATTTTATAAAGATTGTTCATTCTGGTAACAGTGTACTGCACATAGTGATAATCAAATGACATTTAGTTAGGTTTTTTTTAAATGGAAGTTTCAGAAGAGTTGAATCTTCTAGTACTTTCATTTAAAAATGTGTACCTTTAGTTCTGTTTCTGATAATGGCAGAGTAGTTTGTTTCAGAAAAATCCTCCCACAGATACTTATAAACTGAGTACCAATTTTTAAAAATATAACTATTTGAAGGCACAGGAGTAAGACTGAAATCTGATAGAAACTAGAGGGGATTCAATCTTTGAAAAAAGTAGAGTGTACTGGGTGAGATTCATGATTATAAGACTTTTTCCCTAAGGCACTCCTCGGTTTTCATAAAAGAGGGATGTAAGCATTCAGCAGAAAATCACCTTTCTATTGACTTAAAGTGTCAAAAAGGGAGCCTGTAATTGCCAGAGTTGTTAGAAATTGAGGAGGGATATCCCAGAAAGGAGCAAGGCAAAGTGAGATTTGCCCCAAAATATGTGTATGAATTTTCTTCAAGTGTTCGGTGGAATCATGAACTGCATTTGTATAGGGAAAAGTCCAAAGAGCAAAGGGCCAATGAAAAACTAGTTGGAAGGCTGAAAAACACAGCAGAGATTCAGTGGTTTCTTGGTACAGGGGTAACAGAGTTCCGACTTCAAGTTGTAAAAGGTAAAAACGGCTTGGTAAAACCTTTGATTTTCACCAACCGACCCTAAGAAAGTGTAAAAATAAAATTTCAAGGTGAAGGTGATCAGTCAGGAATCGAATTGCCTGAAAGAACAAATTTCAAGAATCTTCAAAAGAAGACAACAGAATTCAGTGTCTATATTGTGTAAGCCACAATGCCAAGTATATAATAACAATTAATAGGCACAGAGCAAAGCATAAATATGTGACCCGTGATGATGTTGCAGATTTTGTAATTAGTGCACACATTGTTTTGAGGTGTAGATAAAATGTTCACACAGATAGGCCATATAGGAATCCATAAAATAAGTATCAAAAATTCCAAACGGTAGAATTCTTAAAGAATATGCTCTCTAACCAAAGTATAATCATATTGAAAAAAAATAAAAAGAAATCATGAAAAATTAGAGAAAATATTTGAACTGCATGAAAATAAAAAGTACAGCTTATGCCAATGGGAGGGAGTGGGGGCATCTGCAGGTAAAGGAATTTGTACAGAAAATTTCTACATTTAAATTCTTAAATTACAACAGAAGAAAGTTCACAAATCAATAATCTATATTCTTATCTCAAGAAACTAGAAAAACAGGCAAAATAAACCCAAAATAAATGGAAGGAAGGAAAAAATAAAGAGCAGAAATCAATGAAGTAGAATACAAACAATGAAGAAAATTAACAAAAATAAACAGTAGGTTCCTTGAAAATTTTAACACACTTGATGTAACTGGGAAGACAATAAGAGAGATAGAGGTAGAGACAGAGATAGAGATGACAGAGAGAGAGAGAGAGAGAGAGACTGCATATGAATGAGCAAACAAATGCCAATATCAGAAATGAAAGCAGGATATCATTACAGATCCTGCACATGTTAAAAATACAGGAAACATGAAAACTACATCAATAAATTTGACACATTAGATAACATTGAAAATTACTTGGAAAAGATGACTTACAATTGCCTCAAAAAATAGAAAAAATAAAATAACTTGTATTTATTGAGGAAATGAAGTTTATTACCAAAACCCTTCACCTCCTCATCACACAAAAAAAGCCTGGGGCCAAATAACTTAACTGGTGATTTTTGTTAAATACTTAATGAAGAAGAGATAATATATCACATGGTCTTTCAGAAAATTGAACAGAGAACAATTCCCAATTAATTTTTGTTTTTTTTTTTGTTTTTTTTTGTTTTTTTCCCAATTAATTTTGTAAAACAAGTATAAACTTATGTCAAAAGTTAAAACATATTTTACATGAAAAAAACTACTAACTAATATTTCTGAAAAATGTAGAGACATAAAAACCTAAAGAAAATATTAGCAAATCAAAGCTGGCAATATGTAAAAAGGATAAAACATCATAATCAAGTGGGAATGCAAGAATGCCAGGTTGGTTTAAAATTCAAAAATCTTTTAATATAACTCACCACATTAATTGAAAAATGGATAAAATCATCTCAATAAATACATTAAAATATTTGACACATGCCATTATACGTTTATCTTTTAAAAAATACTCTCAGGAAACAAGACTAAAGGCTCCAATCAAGAGACATGGGAATCAAAAGGGATAAGAAAACAAAACTCTTTTATATGCTGCTTATAAGAGACTTGTTTTAGAACTAAAGACACCTGCAGATTAAAAGTGAATGGATGACGAAACATTTATCTTGCAAATCAATGTCAAAAGAAAGCTGGAGTAGCAATACTTATATTGGACAAACTAGACTTTAAAACAAACAGTGTAGGGGATCCCTGGGTGGCGCAGCGGTTTGGCGCCTGCCTTTGGCCCAGGGCGCGATCCTGGAGAACCGGGATGGAATCCCACATCGGGCTCCCGGTGCCTGGAGCCTGCTTCTCCCTCTGCCTGTGTCTCTGCCTCTCTCTCTCTCTCTCTCTCTTTGACTATCATAAATAAATAAAAAAAAATTAAAAAAAAATAAAACAAACAGTGTAACAAGAGATAAAGAAGGGTACTGTATCATAATAAAGGAGACAATCCAACAAGGAGATCTAACAATTGTAAATATTTATGCACCCAACATGGGAGCACCCAAACATATAAAACAATTAATGACAAACATAAAGGAACACACTGATAATAATACAACAATAGTAGGGGACTTTAACACCCTATGTACAGTAATGGAGAGATCATCTAAGCAGAAAATCAATAAGGAAACAATGATTTTGAATGACACACTGGACCATATGGACTTAACAGATATATTCAGAACATTTCATCCTAAAATAACAGAATACACATTCTTTTCAAGTGTACATGGCACATTCTCCAGAATAGATCACATATTAGGTCACAAATCAGGACTGAACAAATAAAATCATGCCATGCATCTTTTGTCACCACAGGGCTATGAAACTAGAAGTCAACTACAAGAAAAAAGTACATAGAGGTTAAACAACATGCTACTAAACAATGGAGGGGACAACCGGGAAATCAAAGATGAAATTTAAAAAATACTAGGAACAAATGAAAATTGAAACACAGAAGTCTGAAGCCTTTAGGATGCAGCAAAAGTGGTCCTAAGAGGAAAATATATAGCTACAGAGGCCTACCTCAGGAAACAAGAAAAATCTCAAATAAATAGCTTAACCTTACACCTTAAAGAGCTAAAAAAAAGAACAACAGATGAAGCCTGAAGCCAGCAGAAGGAAAGGAATAATAAGATTAGTGCAGAAATAAATGATATATAAACTAAAAAACCCCAATAGAATGGACCGATGAAATCAGGAGTTAGTTCTTTGAAAAAAATTAATAAAATTGATAAATCTCTAGCTGGACTTATCAAAAGAAAAGAGAAAGGACTCAAATCTATAAAATCACAAAGAAGAGAGGAGAAATAACAACCAAAACCACAGAAATACAAGCAATTATAGAGAATATTATGAAAAACTATAGGGCAACAAAGTGGACAACCTGGAAGAAATGCATAAAATCCTAGAAACAAATGAACTACCAAAACTGAAACAGGAAGAAATAGGAAACTTGAACAGACCAATAACCAGCAAGGAAATTGATTCAGTAATAATATTTTAAAAATCCCAAAAAACAAAAGTCCAGGGCCAGATGGCTGCACAGGGGAATTCTACCAAACATTTGAAGAAGAGTTAGTACCAATTCTTCTTAAACTATTCTAAAAAAAAGAAAAGGAAGGAAAACTTCCAAATTCATTCTATGAGGCCAGTATTACCTGGTACCAAAACCAAAGACTCCACTGAAAAAGAGAACTACTAGCCAGTATCCCTGATGAACATGGATGCAAAAATTCTCAATAAAATACTAGTAAACCGAATCTAACGATACATTTAAAGAATAGTGAAAGGGATTATAGGGGAAAGGAGAGAAAATGAGTGGGAAATATCAGAGAGGGAGACGGAACATGAGAGACTCCTAACTCTGGGAAATGATCAAGGGGTAGTGGAAAGGGAGGTGGGCGGGGGGATGGGGTGACTGGGTGACGGGCACTAAGGTGGGCACTTGACAGGATGAGCACTGGGTGTTATACTATATGTTGGCAAATCGAACTCCAATAAAAAATATACAAAAAAACCCCACAGAATCATTCACCACAATTAAGTGGGATTTATTCTTGGGCTGCAAGGGTGATTTGATGAATCAACATGATGCACTACATTAATAAAGCAACAGTTTGATCATTTCAATAGATGCAGAAAAAGCATTTGACAAAGCATAACATCCATTCATGATAAAAACCCTCAACAAATCAGTTTTGAAGGAATATACTCGAACATTGTAAAAGCCATTTATGAAAAGCCCACAGGTAATATCATCATAAATGAAGAACAACAGAGAGATTTCCCTCTACTGTCAGGAATAAGACAAGGATGTCCACTCTCACCACTGTTTTTAACATAGTACTGGAAGTCCTAGCCATAGAAATCAGATAACAAAAAGAAATCAATGGTATATAAATCAGCAAGGAAAAAGTAAAACTCACTATTTGCAGATGACATGATACTATATATGGAAAACCTGAAAGACTCCACCAAAAAGTTGCTAGAACTGATAAGCAAATTCAGTAAAGTTGCAGAATCTAAAATCAATGTATAAAAATATGTTGCATTTCTATATATAAATAATGAAGCAGTAGAAAGAGAAATTAAGAAATCAATCCCATTTACAATTGCACCAAAACAATAAGATACCAAGGAATACACTTAACCAAAGAGGTGAAAGACTTGTAGTCTGAAAACTTTAATACCCTGATGAAAGAAATTGAAGACGACACAAAGAAATGGAAAGAAATTCCATTCTCAAGGATTGGAAGAGCAAATACTGTAAAAATGTCTATAGTATCCAAAGCAATCTACATATTTAAAGCAATACTTATTAGAATATCAACAGTACTTTTCACAGAGATAGAAAAAAGAATCTGAAAATTTGTATGGAACTACAAAAGATTTAAATAGCCAAAGAAGCTTGGGGAAAAAAAATCAGCAAGCCTGGAGCAACACAATTCTGGAATTCAAGTTGTATTATAAAGCTGTAGTGTTCAAAACAGTATGGTACTGGCACAAAAATAGACACACAGATCAATAGAACAGAATAGAAAATCAAGAAATGAATCACAGCTAGATGGTCAAATTAATCTTTGACAAAGCAGGAAAGGATATCCAAAGGGAAAAAGAATGCCTCTTTAACAAATGGTATTGGAAAAACGGGACAGTAACATGCAAAAAAAAAAAAAAAAAGAAAAGAAAAGAAAAAAGAAAAAGAAAAAAAAGAAACTGAACCACTTTCTTACACCGACCATAAAAATAAATCCATAATGGATTAAAGACTTAAATGTGAGACCTGAAACTATAAAAATCCTTCAGGAGAACATAGGCAGTAACCTCTTTGACATCAGCTGTAGCAACTTCCTTCTAGATATGTCTTCTGAGGCAAGGGAAATGAAAGCAAAACTAGACTATTGGGTCCAGATGTCCATTGACAGATGAATGGATAAAGAAGATATATATATATATATATATATATATATATATATATATATATATATAGGATTATTACTCAGCTATCAAAAAGAATGAAATCTTATAATTTATAATGACACGAATGGAACTAGAGGATATTATGCTAAGCAAAATAAATCAGTCAGAGAAAGACAAATTATCATATGATTTCACTCATATGTGGAATTTAAGAAACAAAACAGACGAACATAGGGGAAGGGAAGGAAAAATAAAATAAGATGAAGACAGAGAGGGAGGCAAATCATAAGAGACTCAACTCTAGGAAACAAACTGAGGGTTGCTGGAGGGTGGGGTGGATAGGGGGATGAGGTAACTGGGTGATAGGCATTAAAGAGGGCATGTGATATAATGAGCACTGGGTGCTATATGCAACTGATGAATCATTAAATTCTACCTCTAAAACTAATAGTACATTATGTTAACTAAATTGAATTTAAATAAAAAAATAAAAATAGACTATTGGGACTACATCAAAATAAAAAGCTTCTGCATATTGAAAGAAACAATCAACAAAACTAAAAGGCAACCTATAGAATGGGAGAAGATATTTGCAAATGGCACATTTGATAAAGGTTAGTGTCAAAAATACATAGAGAACTCATACAACTCAACAGTCAAAAAACAAATAATCCAATTAAAAAATGGGCTGAAGACAGGAATAGATATTTTTCCAAAAAAGACATTCAGATGGCCAATGGATACATGAAAAGATACTCAATATTACTGATTATCACGGAATGTGAATCAAAACTACAGTAAGATATCACCTCACACCTGTTAAAATCAACAACAGAAGAAATAATAGATGTTGGTGAGGATGGAGAAAAACGAACCTTCTTACACTGTTGGCAGGAAGGCAAACTGGTGCAGCCACTGTGGAAAACAGTGTGGAGTTTCCTCAAAAAGTTAAAAAATGGAACTACTCTATGATCCAGCAATTGCACTCTTTGGTGTTTACCAAAAGAATACAAAAATACTAATTCAAAGGGATACATGAACCCTTATGTTTATAGCAGCATTACCTACAATAGCCAAATTATGGAAACAGCCTAAGTGTTCATTGCCAAATAAACGGATAATGAACAGGTAGTATATACATACAGTGGACGATTACTCAACAACAAAAAAGAAAAAAAAATTGCCATTTGCAATGACATGGATGGAGCTAGAAAGTATTATGCTAAGTGAAATAAGTTAGAGAAATACAAATACCCTATAATTTAACTCATATATGGAATTTCAGAAACAAAACAAACGTACATTGTGGGGAGAGAAGAGGAAAACCAAGAAACAGACTTTTAACTATAGAGAAAAAACTGATGGTTACAAGAGGGGAGGTGGGTGGGGGTGGGTTAAATAAGTGATGAGTATTAAGGAGTGCATTTCTGATGAACACTGGGTGTTGTATGGCATTGTTGAATCACCGTATTACACCCCTGAAACTAATATTACACTGTATGTTAACTAACTGGGATTTGAGTAAAAACTAAAAAAAAAAAAAATACTCTCAAATGAATAGGAATAAAGGTATATTTCCTCAGTTTGAAAAATGGGCATCTATTTAAAAACCCGCAGCTAACAGAGTCAACTATGTCAACTTCGCCTCTCAGTTCAGAAAGGAGGAAATGTGCATACTTTCACTTTTATTCAATAACCAATGGTTCAAAGGAGAAATAAGAGCAATTCGAAAATAATTTGATATGAAAGAAAATAAAACACAACATACCAAAACTTATCAGATATAGCAAAAACCATGATCAATGAAAAATTTATGGCTGCAAATATGTATATTTAGAAAGAAGAAAGATCTTAGAAGTAACCAAAAAATTAATTTAGGGATCCCTAGGTGGCTTAGCAGTTTAGCGCCTGCCTTTGGCCCAGGGTGTGATCCTGGAGTCCCGGGATCGAGTCCTGAGTCGGGCTCCCAGCATGGAGCCTGCTTCTCCCTCCTCCTGTGTCTCTGCCTCTCTCTCTCTCTGTGTGTCTATCATAAATAGAAAATTAGTAAATCTTTTTTTTAAAGATTAATTTATTTTTAAAGAAAGAGGGAAAGAGGGAGAGCATGCATGAATGGGTGAAGGGACAGAGCAGAGGGAGAGAGAGAAACCTGAGCAGACTCCATGTGAGTGCAGACCCAAAGTAGGGTTTGATCTCACAACCTTGAGATCATGACTTGAGCTGAAATTGGTAGTCTGATAGCTTAACTGACTAAGCCATCCAGGTGTCCCTCAAACTATTCATCTTAAGGAACTAAAAAAAGGCAAGCTAATCCCAAAAGTAGTAAAAGGAAGGAAACAATAAAGATTAGCCTGGATATAAGTGAAATAGAGAATAGAAAAACAAAGAGAATCAGCAAAACCAAAAACTGGTATTTGAAAAAAATAGCAGGATATATGAGAGTTTAACTAGACTGACCAGGAAAAATATATAGAGTGGTGTCAATAAAATCAGAATTAAAAGTGAGGAACTCACTACGTACTTTACAGAAATAAAAGGAGTTGTAAGAAGATACTATGAATAGTTGTGCATCAACTCATTAAATAACTTAGATGAGATGGAAAAATTCCTAGAAACACATGAACTAACCAAGAACAAAAAGGAAAATCTGAACAACTTTAAAACAGTAGAGTTGAAATTAAGCATCTAAACCTCTCAAAAAAGATAAGCTCAGGATCATATGGTTTCAATGATGATTTCCACCAAATACTTAAGGAAGAACTAACACAAATCTTAAAGCTGTTACAAAACAAAGAATAGGACTGAACTATCATGCCAACATTGGAATTTCAAGGAATGTCATATAGCCAAAATAATCTTGAGAAAGAAGAACAAAGGTGGAGGACACATAATTTCCTATTTCAAAACTGACTACAATACTACAATAATCAAAAGACTGTGATACTGGCATAAGGTTAGGGATATAAATCAATGGACTAGAGTTAAAAGTCCAAAAATAAATTCATAGACCTCTGGCCAGTTAATTTTGTCAAGGAGGAAATAACTGTCTCTTCAAGAAATGGTGCTGGGAAAACTGTATATATCTAAATACAAGTAGAGCCTTGCCTCATACCATATAAACATAATTTGAAATGGAACAAAGATGTAAATATAAGAAGTAAAACTCTAAGACCCTTAGAAGAAAACAGGAGTATATCTTCATGACTTTGGATTGGCAGTGGACTTTTAGGTATGACACCAAAATCATGAACAACAACAAGAATCAAATAGATAAATTGGACTTCAACAAAATCAAAAACTTCTGCATCAAGTGACCAAAGAACCATGATATGGCCAAAAATATTTGCAAAGTACACATTAGATAAAGTTCTAGTGTCCAGAATATATAATGAGCTCTTACAACTCAGCAGTAAAAGACAAACTCAAATAAAAAGTGGGCAAAGGATTTAAATAGACATTTTGCCAAGAATGTACATAAATGGCCAATAAGCACATGAAAAGATGCTCAACACCATCAGTCATTAGGGAAATGCAAATCAAAACTACAATGAGATGCCACTTCACAATAGACAATAACAAGTGTTAGCAATGATGCGGAGTAATTAGAAGTTTCATATAATGTTGGTGCAAATATAAAACGGTGCACCTGCTTTGGAAAACAGTCTAGCTTGTGCTCAAAAGATTGAACACAGCATTGCCATATAACCTAGCAATTCTCCTAGGTATATACCCAAGAGAATTAAAACCTCTCCACACTAAAACTTGGACACAAATGGTCGCAGTGTCATTATTCATAATAGTCAAACCATGGGAACAACTCACATGTTCATGAACTGATGAATACATTAAATGTGATATACCCATACAATGAAATATTTTTCAGTCATAAAAAGGAATAAAGCACTAATACATCCTACAACACGGATGAACTTTGAAAATTTTTCACTAACTAAGCAAAGAAACACAAAGGACACATATCGTATGATTCAGTTTATATGGATTATCCAGAACGGGCAAAGCCATAGAGACTGAAAATAGATTACTTATTGCCAAGATAGGATGGAGGGCAGGGCGCATGGAAATGGTGATTGACAGATAATGTTTGAACATTTCTTTTTTTAGAGTGTTGAGAATGTTAAAAAATTAATTGTGGTAATGATTGTATAATCCAATGAATATACTAGATACTACTGAACTGTATTCTTTAACTGGTTCAGCGAATGTAATGGCCTATAAAATATATCTCAATAAAGCCATAAAATATTCAGAATCTCTTAAAATTAATGCAGAATTAATTACAATTATGAAAAAAAGAAGAAATAAGAAAGCTTGTTAGCTATGTATGTATATAAATTTTGTAATTAAAAAAATCTTCCTACAATAGACTTATCAGAAGAATTTGTTGGTGAATTGTATGAAACATTTAAGGAACAATTAATATCACTCATATATAAACTTACTTCAAAAGCAGAAGAGGAGGGAATACTTCCCAAATTATTATATAATGATAACGCTAATAAAAAAAGGCAGAAAAATGAAATCATAAGAACAACAAATACAACAACAGCAACAAACTACAGATCAAGATTTCATTAATATAGGTGTAAAATAGTTAACAAGATATTACAAAATCATTTATTAACATATAAAAAGTATGGCATAGCATGAACAATTAAGGTTTATCCAATAAGTACAAGGTGGGTTTAACTTTTGAAAATCGATGAATATGATCCCTTTCATTAAGAAAATAAAGGAAAAAAAAGAAAAAAAAGAGCAAAACCATATATCATCTTTGTACTATCAGAAAATGTATTTGACAAAACTCAATACCCATGTATGATTTTTAAAAACACATATTTAGGGATCCCTGGGTGGCGCAGCGGTTTGGCGCCTGCCTTTGGCCCAAGGCGCGGTCCTGGAGACCCGGGATCGAGTCCCGCATCGGGTTCCCGGTGCATGGAGCCTGCTTCTCCCTCTGCCTGTGTCTCTGCCTCTCTCCCTCTCTCTGTGTGACTATCATAAATAAAGAAAAATTAAAACAAAAAATTAAAAAAAAAATAAAAACACATATTTACACTGCACTAACTAGAAACAGATGAGAGCTACTTCAATTAGCAAAAGAACATATATGAGCAACTTACAGTTAATACAATCAGTGGTGATTCATACATTCCTCCTAAAATCAAGAACAAGGTTGTTATGGGCACTCTCATCACTTCTATTTCTTTTTTTTGTTAAATTTTTAATTTTAATTCCAGGATAGTTAACACTCAATGTTATATTAGTTTCAGGTGTACAATATAGTGACTCAGTAATTCTGTACATTACTCAGTGCTCATCATGGTAAGTGTACTCTTTAATTCCCGTCACCTATTTCATCCATCCCCCCACCCAACTCCCCTCTAGTAACTTCTTTTTTAAAAATTTTTATTAAATTGAAAATCTCATTCTAAAATTTATACTGAAATTAGGAGCACTTAATGTATTTAAAATATATTTTTAAAGAAAAATAAAGTGGAAGGAACTACACTAATGAAATAGGTCTTACTCTAAATCTACAATAAACATGAAATGGCGTAAATACAACACAACTGCATAAAGAACCTAGAAATAGACCTAATACATATGTGGCCAATTGATTTTTGGCAGAGGCACCAAAGCAATTTGATATGGAAAGGTAAGTATTTTTAGCAAATGGCTCTGAAATAACAGTATATCCATATTAAAAAAAAAATGAACCTGACCCAATCTCTTACCACACTCGAAAATTAATTCTAGATGCCTCATACATCTAAATGCAAAAGCTGAAATTATAAAAGTTTTAGAACAAAGATAGAAGAATACATTTATTATCCAGGGTTGACAAAGACTTATTAGATAGAATAAGAAAATCAATAAACATGGGAAAAAAAGATTAGTCTTTTCAAACTCAAAAACTTCTTTTCATCAAAAAATAGCATTAAGAAAATGAAAGGGCAGGCTATAGACTGGAATAAAATATTCACAAGTCATGTTTGGCCAGAGACTTGTATTCAGAATATAAAAAGAAGCATAACCTCTCAAAAAGTAAAAAAAAAAAAAAAAAAAAAAAAGAATTAAAAAATAAGCAAAATACTTGAAGAGATACTCCACATAGATATATTAATGTCTAATAAACACATGAAAAATGCCCAGTATCATTAATCATTATGGGAATGCAAATTAAAACAGGTGGACACTAATATTTACTCAGTAAAATTGCATGAATTCAAAAGATAACAGCACCAAATGCTGACAGGAATGGAGACCAATTGAAATTCTTTCACATTTTTAGTGGGAATGTAAAAACACTTTGGGGAAAATTTTGGCATTTTTCAAATAAAGTTAAGGCTACACCTGTCCATCAACCCGACAATTTTACTTTATCCGGGAGAAGTTAAAATGTTCACGAAAAATTTTCATAAAAATAATAAAGTTTATGAGTTTTATTGGCAATATCCAAAAAACTAGAAACAAATGTGTATCAACAGGAAGTGGATTAAAAATTATAATACATTCATACAACAGGCTAATACTTAGCAATAAGGAGGAATGGACTACTCTTTCAATCAACAGGATGGATGAACATCACATTCATAATCCTAATTGTGAGAAGTTAAATACAAAACCATTATGTAATATAAATGAGTCTCTACAAAATTCTAGAACATGCATTATTTGTCTGAAGTGAAAATTTTCAGAACATGGTTTCTCTTGGGTTTGGAAGGATAGACTAGAAAAGAACATGAGACAATTTTGAGAAGACAGACATTTTATATATGTTGAGAGAGGCGTGTATTACATAAGTGTATCCATTTGAAACAAATTTTCAGTTAAATTTTATAAATTTCAATACATGTAATTTTCACATAAAAAAATTACTGTGAAGGTGCTAGGGTGGCTTATTCGGTTAAATGTCCGACTCTTGATTTTGGCTCAAGTCATGATTTCAGGTTTGTGAGATGGAGCCTGGAGTCAAGCTCTGTGCTGGGAGTGGAGCCTGCTTAGAATTCTCTTTCTCCCTATCTCTCTGATCCTCTTCCTCCTCCTCCTCCTCCTCTCTCTCTCTCTCAAAATCTCAAAATCTCAAAAAAAAAAAGAAAGAAAAAGAAAAATTACTGTAAAAAATAAGCAAGTAAGGGGTGTGGTGCCCATGGGGTTACAGATAAAACAACAAAGGTAGTATGTAGATAATTACTGAAACTGGGTGGTAGGTTTATGGAGTTATTTTTTCATGACAGCTTATTCTGTATACTTTGTAGAAGTTTGGAAATTTACAAAAAAAAAGAAAATTTACATAATTAATACTTTTAAAGATATGTTAACCAGGAGCATTCTTTTCAAGTGCAAATGAACATTCACCAAAACATACTATATCTTGTATCACAAAAGAAGGTAAAAGGGTTAAATTCATACAGTCTGACGAAAATGGAATAAAGCTAGAGATCAATAACAGGAAGATAATAGGCAAAATGCCAAACAATCTGAAAATAACACATTTCTAGATAACGTATGAGAAAGTCTTAAGATTTTAGAAAATATTTTGTAATAAATAAAAATATAACATACCGGGCAGCCCCAGTGGCGCAGCAGTTTAGCGCCGCCTGCAGCCCAGGGTGTGATCCCGGATACCCTGGATGGAGTCCCACGTCAGGCTCTCTGTATGATGCCTGCTTCTCCCTCTGCCTGTGTCTCTGCCTCTCTCTCTCTCTGTCTCTATGAATAAATAAATAAAATCTTTAAAAAATATATAACATATCAAAATTTGTGAGGTACAGCTATGAAAAGCTTAGGAAAAAATCTAAAGCATCAAATCTTATATTAGGACAGAGAAGAAGGCTCAAGCTACTATATTAAGTTTATACCTTAAGAAACTAGAAAAAGAAGACCAAAATAATCACAAAGCAAGCAAACAAAGGAAATTATGCAGATAAAACCAGATGTGTCAATAAAATTGAACACAAAACCAAAAATAAATGAAACTAAAGCCTGGTTGTATGAAAAGATCAATCAAATTGATAAACCTCTAGGAAAAAAGATAAATATAAAAAGACATGAATTATCAATATGAAGAATAAAAATAGATATACAACTATAGACCTTGCAGACATTAATAAGATATAAGAGAATACTAGATATAACACACAGATAAATTCTACAAATTTGATAAGATAGATAAAATCCTCAAAAACCACTAACTACCAAAACTCACTCAATTTGAAATAAACTGAATAGTTCTAGAACTACTAAATAAAATCAGAGTTAAAACCCTCTCAAAAAAGAATTCTCACAGGACCAATGGTCTCTCTAGGGAATTCTGGCAAACATTTAAGAACTGTATAACACCAATTCTATAGTATCTATTTCAAAAAATAGAAGAGAATGCTTTCCAACTTATATGAAGTCAGTATAACTCTGACACCAAACCCAGACAAATACAGTGCAAGAAAAGAAAATTGAAGTTTAGTTCTGCTCACCAACTAAGATGCAAAATAGTAAAAAAAAAAAAAAAAAAAAAAAAAAAAAAACAGATCAACATGGCAATTTATATAAAGAATGAAATGCCATAACAAAGGTTGCTTATTCCAAGAATGCAAAGCTGGCACAACATCTGAATAACGACCAATGGATTCCATCATAATTATAGTTTAAAAAAGAAAAAATATATTACAAAATTGATACAGCAAATTTATTTGAAAAATCCAACTTTCATTCATGATAAAAACATTCAACAAATGAGGAATACAGGGAGACCTTTTCAACTTGATAAAAATGTCTAAAAATTCTATAGAAAACATATAGACTGAATATTTTTCTCCTAAGATTGAGAACAAGGCAAAGGTGCTTATCTTATTCAACTTCTTTTTTTTTTTTAAGATTTTATTTATTTATTCATGAGAGACACAGAGAGAGAGGCAGAGACACAGGCAGAGGGAGGAGCAGGCTCCCTGCAGGGAGCCCGATGTGGGACTCGATCCCTGGTCTCTAGGATCAGGCCCTGGGCTAAAGGCAGATGCTCAACCACTGAGCTACCCAGGTGTCCCCTTATTCAACTTCTTAATGGAAATCCTACCCAGTGCAATATAATCAGGCAATAAATAAAAGAAATACATATTGTGGGAAAAAAATAACATTGTCCCTATTTGCAGAACACATATTTGTCTATGTAAAAAATTCCAAGGAATCCACAAAAAAACATGTCAAAATGAATACATGTGTTTAGTAATGCCATATGACATAAAATAAAGACACAAACACAAAAACATTCTTAAATACACACACACACACACACACATACACACACACACACACTAACAATGAACACTGGAAACTAAGTATTGAAAACAAAATTATACCAATTCATAATAGCTTTAGAAAACTAAAGTACTTAGATATAAGCTAACAAAATATGTGCAGTATTTCAAAAATACTACCAAAAGCTCTTTGTAAGATATTTATGATCTAAATAAATAAAAATATATACCATGGCATGGATTAGAAGACTCAACATAGTATGAATATCAATTCTAAAAAAATTGATCTATAAAGTTACAATTCAAAAATCTCTGCCCAATGTTTTTGTATATATGGAAAAGATGATTCTAAAATTTATACTGAAATGCAAAAAAAGCCATCTAAATTTTGAAAGAGAATAAAGTTGGAGAAATCACTGCACCTGATTTTAAGACTTACTATAAAGCTGCAGTAATCACATTATAGTATTGGTGTTGGTCATTATATGTAATGATCAATGAAGCAAAAGAGAGTTCAGAAATGGAGCCATGCCAGCATGAATGATTGCTTTTTAACAAAGATACAAAGGTAATTTTATGGAAAAGAATAGTCTTTTTAGTAAATACTGTTGTACCAATTAGACAACTCCAGGCCAAGCAAGCAAACAAATAATAAATAAATGCAGCAACTATAAATACAATCTAAACCTCATAGTTTATGTAAAAATTACCTCAAATTGGATCATAAGTATAATGGTGAAATATAAAACTATAACAATTTTAGAGAAAAATAGGTTTTCATAACCCAGGTTTAGGAAAAACTTATTAAATATGACACCAAAAGCACAATCCATAAAAGACTATGATAAAATGGACTTAAATCAAATTTTAGAATTTGTTATTTGAAAGATAGGTGAAAGAAAAGATGAGATACAGTCTGGGAGAAAATATTTGCAAATCACATATCCAACAAAATACATTTATGTAGAATTATAAAGAAGAATTTTCAATATTAAGAACCAGAGAAGCAGTAAAAACTTAAGAATTCTGCCCTAAGAAGGACTAAAAAATGTGGAGCAAGTGTATGCCTACAAGGTTGAATAAAGCTCTAGATATAACAGGATCAATGAATAGTATATCTCATCTGAAAGCAACTAGTAGAGTTGAGGAGGTATTTGATACTTCAAATGTGAAAGCAGCAATGCAAAAACTAAAAGGAACATGAAGAATCAAGGAAACATACCATTACCAAAAGATTAATAATAATCTTCAATTGCTGAATTCAAAAGCATAGAATTTTGCCATCTAGCTGATAAAGAATTCCGATTAACTCTTTGGGGGGGAAACAACTAGCTTAAAGAAAATTCAGAGAGACACTTTAGCAAAATCAAGAAAACAATACATGGACAAAATGAGAAATTTAACAAAGGCAGATCATAAAAAGAACCAAACAGAAATTCTGGAGCTGAAGAATTCAGTGAATGAAATGAAAATAAAAATGCAATAGAGAGCATCTAAGGCAGAGTAGAAAAAATGGAAGATAGAATAAGTGAGCCAAAGGATAGGAACTTTGAAATAAGCAAACAGAGGAGAAGAAAGTAAACAGAATGAAAAAAAGTAAAGAAAACTTATGTGATCTGTGGGACTCCATTAAATGTATAAATATTAGAATAATTTGAGTTCTCAAATGAGAAGAAAGGAGTAAGGGGGCAGAAGGTTTATTTAAAGAAATAATAGCTTGAGACAACTGGAAAGCTCATTCGGTTAAGCCTTTGGCTCAGGTCATGATCCCAGGGTCCTAGGATCAAGCCCTGCATTGGGCTCCCTGCTCAGTGGGAAGCCTGCTTTTCCCTCTTCTTCTGCCCCTTCCCACTGCTTGTGCTCCCTCTCTCTCTCTCACTTGCTCACTCATTCTCTCTCAAATAAATAAAATCTTTTAAAAAAGAAAGAATAGCTTTTAAAAATGTAATAATTTCTGAGAAATCCCCAAATTTGGAGAGATGCTTGAATACCAAAGATCATGAAGCTAATAGATTATTATCTCAATGCAAAAAGATCTTCTCCAAGACACATTATAATGAAACTGTAAAAAATAAAAGATAAAGAAAGATTCCTAAAAACAACCAGAAAAAGAAAAAAAGATTGTAACTCACACAGGAACCCGCATTAAGTTATTGGCATTTTGAAAAAAAAAAATGCTGACCAAGAATAGTCTATCTGGCAAAGTTATCCTTCAGTTATGAAGGAGCAATACTTTCCCAAACAAATAAAAGCTGAGGGAGTCTATCACCACTAGACCTGCCTTGCAAGAAATGCTGAAAGAAGTTCCTTAAGTTGTAATGAAAAGATGTTAATTGTGACACAAAACATGCAAAAGTATAGACCACACTGATAAAGGTAAGTATGCAGTCAGATTTAGAGAACTAATTCTGTAATAGAATAGTGTGTTAACCACTTAGCTATAATATAAATGTTGAAGGAAAAGAGCATTAAATATAACTATAGGCAGTATCATTTGTTAATGAGTATGTAGTATACAAAGAGGCAAATTATGACATAAAAATATAAAGATGGGAGAGTAAAAGGGTGGAAATTTGTAGGTGAATAAAGTTTAGTTACTATCAACTTAAAACGGATTATTTTACTTTATACAATGCTCTATGCAAGCCTCATGGTTAAACCAGAAAGCAAAAATCTAGAGTAGATTCACAAAAGACCAGAGAACCAGAGAATATCATCATATAAAATCATCAATTTACAATAGACAAACAGAACGGGGAAAAACAATGGAAGTACAAAACAGACGGAAAGCAAATAATTAATAAGATGGCACTAGTAAGTCCTTACATATCAATAATTACTCTATATGTAAATGCATTTAATTTACCAATCAAAAGGTTCAGAGCAGCTGAATGCATAAACAAGACCTAACTATATGCTGCCTACTGGAGACTCACTTTAGATTTAAAGATATACAAAGGATCGAAGAGAAGTGATACAAAAAGTTTTTTAATGTGAGCAGAAACCAAAAGAAAGCAGAAGTAGCTATATTTAAGTCAGACAAAATTGACTTTATGTGAAAACATAACAATAGACAAAGGCCATTATATAATGATAAAGGGGTCAATTCATCAGAAAAATATAATAATAATAAATATATACACGCCCAACATCAGAGCACCTAAATATATTAAACAAACAATAACAGATTTGAAGGGAGAAACAGATAACAACTCACTAATAATAATAATAATAATAATAATAATAATAATGGTCCAAACCCAGTTTTTCCCCTGTTGATTTTCTGTCTAGATGATCTATTCATTGCTAAAAGTGGGGTAGTGAAGTTTCCTACTATTATTGTATCGTTTTCTTCTAATAATTGAACATTTGTACCCTTGACCTACATCATCACCTTTCCTCAACCCCTAGCACCTAGAAACTACAATTCTGTAAAAATAAAAAGAATTCTCAAAACTCATTGGTAAGAAAGCAAATAACCTAATTTTTTAAATGGGCATAGTCCTTAGTAGACACTTCACAAAAGAAGATATAGGAATGACAAATAAGCATAAGAAAATACTTCAGCATAATTATTCATTATAAAAAATGGAAGTTAACACTATGATGAAACATCCTTACACTCATCAACTAAAAGTCTCCTACATTATTGTTGGTAATGTGATATGGTACAACCCCTCTGAAAAATGTCTGATAGTTTATCACAGTGGTAAACATACACTTACAATAATAACTCAACAATCTCATTCCTGGGTATTTATCCTGAAGAAATAAAATCTGTGTGTGCACACACACAAAGTACACAAATATTTGTAACAGGGGTATTCATAATTGCCAAAACCTAGAAGCAACACAAATGTCCTTCAACACATGAATAAACAAACTATTGTACATCCATTCCATGGTACTTCTAAGGAATAAAAAGGAGAGAATAATTGCCATAAGCAACTTGGACACATCTCAAAGTCATTAATTTGAGTGAAATAAGCAAGTTCACAAATAGTATGTAATGTACACTTACATTTATATAACGTTTTAAAAAAACTATCGCAACAGAGAAAAGATCAGTTGTCAATGTTTATGGTTGTGAGGAGAGAGTGACTATTAAGGGATAACATGAGGGATTCTGTGGGGGTGATGGAGCTATTCTGTATATTGATTGTGGTCATGGTTACACAAATATATACATGTGTTAAAATTCATAGGGCTGTGCAAAAAGATTTCAGTGTATCTTTACACTGAAAGAATTTATTTTTTTTATTTTTATTTTTTTTTACACTGAAAGAATTTAAAGAAATAAATTTCAATGTATGCTATTTAAAAAAATACACACATACATATTCTCATACACATGTGTGTCCATGCGTGCATGCACACACACACACACACACACACACACACACAAATATTGCACCCTGGAGACACAGAGGATACAGCAGTGATTGTCCTGATCATATCATTGTTTATTTAATTCACCATATGGGTTCTGAAAAATCCAGATGATAATTGTCTATGAAAGTGGACTAATGCAAATTTAAGCAAATAATAGGCCCAATTACAATTGTTGTGCCATAGATGGTATTTTTACTAGATCAGATTAATAACCTCAGGACTGGGTATATAGATAGTGATGTGGAAAATATAATATTTTCCAAATCCATTAGGAAGGAGAATCTGAAACACCCCAGGGATGCGTTAATTCTCTTGCTCTTTCATGTAATATAATCCATAGAAATCTAGATATATCTGGCTATTCCGTAGTATGTCACATTGTTTCATTATATTAGAGTACTTGAGCACAGCAAGTCAAGTGATCCTGCAGCTAAAACTACCAGTCATCCAGCCTATGTCATAAAATGTAGCACAGCCAGCAACAATTCTTCATAAGAGGAAGTAGGATTGTACATAAGCAGTGCAGAGGATACAAATAAACTGAACAAACACATGGCTAACTAACATAGTCCCTACTACTATGATGTTGTTGCCTTTCACTCAGATCATGCCTATTGTCTCATGTGAATTTCTTTATGTTGAGGTGAAAGAAAAGATTACAAATAGATAAGCCTAGTACACTGGTGCAAACTAAAGATGGACTATTGCTGAATTGCAGTATTACTCTGGTTTGCCATTGAGATACATTGGTGGTGGGAAGTCCTCCCAGTGAGCAGAGCTCTGTTCATTCACTTTATGTTGAAAGAGAAGTGGCTAAATATAGGAAATGGTTGTCCATGGACTTACTGGGTCCATCAAGTGTCTTAGCTGGTTTATCAATAGCCCAGAAAGAGCAAAGATGCGGATGGACTTATGGGTGTGGATACAATGGACACAAGTGTAAAGCTTTCTTTTTTGGCACATTAACATATTTTGGAGAGTATGTGTTCCATTAGAGGAATAAAACATTCAAGTGGACAGATGACCTGGCAAATTGATGACACCCAACTTCTGTCCTCAGCTACCACAGTACTGGCAGAGATGGAAGCTATATATAATCCCAACAACATGGATCCCCTTTACCAATCTCCACCTAGTTACTACCAATGCTGAATGTCAGAAATGCTAACAGTAAAGAGAGATCTTGAGTCCCTGATATGACAACAACCCTTGAGGATATGAACTGTTACTCTGAAGCAAGTTGATCACATTGAAGCACTTTCAACTTGAAAGTAAAGCAATTCCTCCTAAGATTAATATATATTCAGGGCATGAGTTTGAATTTTCTGTCCACAAAGTCTCAACTCAAATCAATATCTAAGAGCTCACAGTGTGTCTGATTTCCCAATGTGGGAAACTTCCTAGTATTGTCTTGGATCAAGGGACCCTATTTAAGGCAAAGGGTGTGTGGTAGGAGGCACACAATCTTGGGATCCACTAGTTCTTTTACATAATGCACCATCTAAAAAGTGACAGAATAATAAGGTGGAAAATTGACTTTTAAGGATTTTTCTGAAGGGAGTAACATCAGCAAGTTGGCCGACTTGGACCTCTTAGACCTCTTCTTCCCCACAGGAACACGAATTTAGACAGCCACCTACATACATGGAAATTAACATACTCCTGAGCACCATTGGGTCAAAGAATAAGTCAAAGGGAAATTAGAAAATATTCCAAATAAATGAAGAGGAAAAGCAACATACCAAAGCTTATGGAATACAGAAAAAGCAGTATTAAAAGGGAAATGTATAGATATAAATGCTTAAATTAGAAAGAAGAAAGGGCTCAAACAACCTAAATTTACACTTCAAGGAACTAGAAAAACACACACACACACACACACACTAAGCCCAAAGTAAGAAGTATGGAAATAATGCTTAGAGCACAAGTCAATGACACAAAGAATAGGAAAATGTTAGGAAAAATAGACAAAAATTGAGTTGATTTTTTTGTAAAAATAAACAAAATCAACAAAACTCTTAGGCTAGCCACGAAAGCAAGAAGATACAAATGAATAAAACCAGAAATGAAAGAGGATACATTATAATTGATGCCAAAGTAATAAAAAAGTTTAGAAGAGAGATACCTAACTCTGGGAAATGAACAAGGGGTGATGGAAAGGGAGGTGGGCGGGGGGTTGCATGACTGGGTGATGGGCACTGAGGGGGGCACTTGACCGGATGAGCACTGGGTGTTATATGTTGGCAAATCGAACTCCAATAAAAAAAATACAAAAAAAAGTTTAGAAGAGACTATTGTGAATAATTATACACCAATATATTGGAGACACCAGAAGAAATTGGTTAATTCCTTGGAACAATTTACCAAGACTGAATTAGGAAGAACTAGAAAGCCTGAGCAGACCAATAACAAATAAAGAGATTTCATTAGCAAACAGAAACCTTTCAACAAAGGAGAACTCAGGACCAGATGGCTTTACGATGAATTCTACCAAACATTTAAAGAGGATTTAATACCAAAACTCTTAAACTCTTCCAAAAAAGAAGTGGGAGCACTTACAAAAACACTTTATGGGCCAGCATCACATTGATTCCAAAGTCAGACCAAGACATGGCAAGAAAAGAAAAACACAGACCAATATCCCTGATGAATATGATGCAAGATTCCTCAACCAGGGACACCTGGATGGCTCAGCAGTTGGGCGCCTGCCTTCGGCTCAGGGCAGATCCTGGGTCTAGGGATCAAGTCCCGCATTGGGCTCCCTGCAGGGAGCCTGCTTCTCCCTCTGCCTATGTCTCTGCCTCTCTCTGTGTGCCTCTCATGAATAAATAATATATTTTTTAAAAAATTCCTCAACCAAATATTAATAAATTGAATCCAAACCACGTTGAAAGTTTTGCCCATATGATCAAGTGGTATTGTACCTGGATGCAACAATGTTTCTATGTATGCATATCTATCAATGTGATACACCACATTTGGAGAAAGAATAAAAATTACAAAATCATCTCAGATGCAGAAAAAGTATTTGACATAATTCAACACCCTTCTATGATAGAAACGCTCAACAAATTAGGTATCAAAGGAATTTACCTCCTTAATAAATAAAAGGCCATGTATGACAACCCCACAGCTAACATTATATTCAGTTTTGGAAAATTGAAAGCTTTTCCTCTAAGATCAGGAAGAGGGCAAGGATTTCCACTTTTACCAGTTCCATTAAACAAAGTACTAGAGGCCCTAGGCAGAAAAATTGGTAAGATAACTTATGTTTGCAGGCAGATGACATGACCCTTTATGCAGAAAATCTGATAGACTCCACCAAAAATCTTTTGAACTAGAAAAAGAATTCAGTCAAGTTGCAGGATACAAAATCAGCATACAAAACTCAGTTGTATCTCTCCGTACAACAATAAACTATCTTAAAAGGATGTTAAGAAAAAAAAAACCCACTTACAATAGCATTAAAAAGAGTAAAATACCTAGGAACAAACATGAACAAGGGGGTGAAATGCAAGGCTCGTACACCGAAAAGTATAAAACACTGATAGAAGAAAATAAAGCAGACAGAAAAAAATGGAAAAACCATCCATGTTCATAGATTGGAAGACGTAATATTGTTAAGATGTCCATACTACCTCAGTCTACGGAGTCAATGTAATTGGTGTCAAAATTTCAATGGCAGTTTTTGTAGAAATAGGAAAAAAGTTCTAAATTTATATGGACCTACAAATGATGCTGAATAGTCAAAGCAATTTGATCAAGAACAAACCTGGAGGAATCACATTTCCTGTTCAAAATATATTACAGGGCTATAGTAATCAAAACAGTGTGGTACTGACACAAAAAATAGACATATAAACTAATGGAATATGGGCAGCCCGGGGGGCTCAGCAGTTTAGCGCTGCCTTCAGCCCAGGGCCTGATCCTGGAGACCTGGGATCAAGTCCCACATCGGGCTCCCTGCATGGAGCCTGATTCTCCCTCTGCCTGTGTCTCTGCCTCTCTCTCTCTCTCTGTCTCTGTGTGTCTCTCATGAATAAATGAATAAAATCTTAAAAAATAAAATAAAATAAAATAATGGAACAGTGTAGAGAGCCCAAAAATAAACCCATGCAGAGACTGTATCTAAGAAGGGAGCAAAGAATTCAGAATAGAGAATGGATAGTCTCTCTAATAAATGGTGTTGGGTAAACTGGATACCCACAGGCAGAAAAACAAAATTGCACCCTTACTTCACCTTTACCTTACCATGTACAAAAATCTACTCAAATTAAAGACTTCATTATAAGATCTTAGACTATAAAAATCATATAAGAAAATGTAGGAGGAAAAGCTTCTTGACATTGTCAAAGATTTTTTTGGATATGGCACCAAGCACACTGGCAACATGAGCAAAAGTAGACAGGTGGGAGTATATGAAACTAAAAAACACAGCAAAACCACACTGTCTTGATGACCACAGCTTTGTAGCACAACCTGAAATCTGGCATTGTGATGCACCCAGCTATGGTTTTCTTTTGTAAAATTCCCCTGGCTATTCGGGGTCTTTTCTGATCCCACACAAATCTTAAGATTATTTGTTCCAACTCTCTGAAGAAAGTCCCTGGTATTTTGATAGGGATTGCATTAAACGTATAAATTGCCCTGGGTAACATTGACATTTTCACAATATTAATTCTGCCAATCCATGAGCATGGAAAATTTTTCCATCTCTTTGTGTCTTCCTCAATTTCTTTCAGAAGTGTTCTATAGTTTTTAGGGTATAGATCCTTTACCTCTTTGGTTAGGTTTATTCCTAGGTATCTTATGCTTTTGGGTGCAATTGTAAATGGGATTGGCTCCTTAATTTCTTTTTCTTCAGTCTCACTGTTAGTGTATAGAAATGCCACTGATTTCTGGGCATTGATTTTGTATCCTGCCACGCTACCAAATTGCTGTATGAGTTCTAGCAATCTTGGGGTGGAGGCTTTTGGGTTTTCTATGTAGAGTATCATGTCATCTGTGAGGAGGGAGAGTTTGACTTCTTCTTTGCCAATTTGAATGCCTTTTATTTCTTTTCTTTTTTTTTTTTTTTGCCTGATTGCTGAGGCTAGGACTTCCAGTACTATGTTGAATAGCAGTGGTGAGAGTGGACATCCCTGTCCTGTTCCTGATCTTAGGGGAAAGGCTCCCAGTGCTTCCCCATTGAGAATGATATTGGCTGTGGGCTTTTCGTAGATGGCTTTTAAGATGCTGAGGAATGTTCCCTCCATCCCTACACTCTGAAGAGTTTTGATCAGGAATGGATGCTGTATTTTGTCAAATGCTTTCTCTGCATCTAATGAGAGGATCATATGGTTCTTGGTTTTTCTCTTGCTGATATGATGAATCACATTGATTGTTTTACGAGTGTTGAACCACCCTTGTGTCCCGGGGATAAATCCTACTTGGTCATGGTGGATAATCTTCTTAATGTACTGTTGGATCCTATTGGCTAGTATCTTGTTGAGAATTTTTGCATCCATGTTCATCAGGGATATTGGTCTGTAATTCTCCTTTTTGGTGGGGTCTTTGTCTGGTTTTGGAATTAAGGTGATGCTGGCCTCATAGAATGAATTTGGAAGTACTCCATCTCTTTCTATCTTTCCAAACAGCTTTAGTAGAATAGGTATGATTTCTTCTTTAAACGTTTGATAGAATTCCCCTGGGAAGCCATCTGGCCCTGGACTCTTGTGTCTTGGGAAGTTTTTGATGACTGCTTCAATTTCCTCCCTGGTTATTGGCCTGTTCAGGTTTTCTATTTCTTCCTGTTCCAGTTTTGGTAGTTTGTGGCTCCAGGAATGCGTCCATTTCTTCTAGATTGCCTAATTTTTTGGCCTATAGCTGTTCATAATATGTTTTTAAAATTGTTTGTATTTCCTTGGTGTTGGTAGATAACCCAGAAGTGGACCCTGAACTTTATGATCAACTAATATTCGATAAAGGAGGAAAGACTATCCATTGGAAGAAAGACAGTCTCTTCAATAAATGGTGCTAGGAAAATTGGACATCCACATGCAGAAGAATGAAACTAGACCACTCTCTTGCACCATACACAAAGATAAACTCAAAATGGATGAAAGATCTAAATGTGAGACAAGATTCCATCAAAATCCTGGAGGAAAACACAAAAAACACTCTTTTTGAACTCAGCCACAGTAACTTCTTGCAAGATACATCCACGAAGGCAAAAGAAACAAAAGCAAAAATGAACTATTGGAACTTCATCAAAATAAGAAGCTTTTGCACAGCAAAGGATACAGTCAACAAAACTCAAAGACAACCTACAGAATGGGAGAAGATATTTGCAAATGACGTATCAGATAAAGGGCTAGTTTCCAAGATCTATAAAGAACTTATTCAACTCAACACCAAAGAAACAAACAATACAATCATGAAATGGGCAAAAGACATGAACAGAAATCTCACAGAGGAAGACATAGACATGGCCAACACGCACATGAGAAAATGCTCTGCATCACTTGCCATCAGGGAAATATAAATCAAAACCACAAGGAGATACCACCTCACCCCAGTGAGAATGGTGAAAATTAACAAGGCAGGAAGCCACAAATGTTGGAGAGGATGCGGAGAAAGGGGACCCTCTTACACTGTTGGTGGGAATGTCAACTGGTGCAGCCACTCTGGAAAACTGTGTGGAGGTTCCTCAAAGAGTTAAAAATAGACCTGCCCTATGACCCAGCAATTGCACTGTTGGGGATTTACCCCAAAGATTCAGATGCAATGAAACGCTGAGACACCTGCACCCCGATGTTTCTAGCAGCAATGTCCACAATAGCCAAACTGTGGAAGGAGCCTCAGTGTCCATCGAAAGATGAATGGATAAAGAAGCTGTGGTCTATGTGTACAATGGAATATTCCTCAGCCATTAGAAACGACAAATACCCACCATTTGCTTCAAGGTGGATGGAACTGGAGGGGATTATGCTGAGTGAAGTAAGTCAATCAGAGAGGGACAAACATTGTATGTTCTCATTCATTTGGGGAATATAAATAATAGTGAAAGGGAATATAAGGGAAGGGAGAAGAAATGTGTGGGAAATATCAGGAAGGGAGACAGAACATAAAGACTCCTAACTCTGGGAAACAAACTAGGGGTGGTGGAAGGGAGGAGGGCGGGGGGTGGGGGTGAATGGGTGACGGGCACTGAGGGGGGCACTTGATGGGGTGAGCACTGGGTGCTATTCTGTATGTTGGTAAATTGAACACCAATAAAAAATAAATTTATTATAAAAAAATAAAAAATAAAAAACACAGCAAAAGAAACAAAATGAGAAAGCATCCTAGGGGATGGGAGAAAATATTTGTGAACCATATACATGATAAGGCATTAATAGTCAAAGTATATAAGGAACTCCCATCAGTCAATAGCAAAGCAAACAAATAGCCTGATTAAAAAAAAATGACATATGAAATGAATACATAGTTCTCCAAAGAAAACGTACAAATGGCCAACAAGTATATGAAAAGCTTTTTGACATGACTAATCAGGGAAATGCAAATCAAAACCGCAATGAGATATCACCTCATACCTATAAAGATGGCTATCATCAAAAGCGAAAAGATAGCAAGCGTCAGTGAGGGTGTGGATGAAAGGAAATTTTGTAGTGGATGCATTCCAAGAGCCCCAGACAATGCCCGAAACCACAGAGAGTGCTGGATCCTATATATACTATGTTTTTTCCTATACATATGTACCTATGATAAAGCTTAATTTATAAATTAGGGACAGTAAGAGATTAACAACAATGGTTAATAATAACTGAACAATCATGACAATATACTATAATGAAAATTATGTGAACATGGTCTCTTTCTATTTCTCTCTCTTTTTGTGTTGTACAGCATTCACCCTTCTTGTGGTGTGAGATGATAAAATAGGTATTCAGGTGCTCTAGTGGGGCATCTCCTGGTACTCTCATGCTAAGTTTTAAGTGGAAATGGGCAAGTGCAGCAACCACAGTCCTGATAAGTGCATGGGAACTACAGCTCAGACATCTCTGACATGAGCCTAGGTGACCTAGGCAAGTCACCTAGACCAGCAGAAGTGATAATTTAAGGAAAATAAAGAATGTATGGTAGGGAAGGAGAGGATCCATATCAATTGCACCCTCAAAATTTGTCTCAGTCACCCTTTAAGCCTCCCTAGGAGTCTCGCTTGAGAAGCTGTGTCCAAATACAGTGAATCTAACATGGGAAGCGGAGGGATCTCAGTGGCACAAGGAGTGGACTGTAGTACATGTTGCGGTATCGAGCTCAAATTCCCTTTCTTCAGCTGCTATATCCATCCTTCCAGTTCCTGTAAGTGGGGGAAGCCTTCTTGCCTAGAAAGTTCCTTCTTTAGAGTACAGCCTACAGCTAAGACAGAGGCTGGCTCATTTTTTTCAAGTGAAGATCACCATGAGGCAATGTTTATATTCCAGTTTTCCCCCACTGGGGGCCTGGACTACACTTATTAGACTACATCCTGCTGTGCTCTTTCTGCTTCTTTATCCAGCCTCGCTCCCTCCCTTACAGGTCTTTACTAAGGAGGATTCCTCCAATAGATCACTTTGACAGAAATCTCTGCTTTAGAATTTGCTTTTAGAAACCACACACAAATAATGTTAACATGCGAGTTAAGATCCAGTGGGAAAGGAAACATGAATATATTTATGCTGACTGAAGGGAACAAGGTCCAATTCCATACACCAAAGGCAAAATGCATGCAACTAAGTTCTGAATGCGGAGAGCCACAGAAACTGATGGAATGCATGAAATCCCACAAGGAACAGTCAGTCGTTGGGACTGGGTCAAGGGAAGCCCAGCAGCCTTGTTTGCTACACTCTATTCACTCGGGGCTCACTCTCTGAGCATGGACTAGTGAAATGATCACAAACCACGGACAGAAAAGTGGGATCCCCGGGCTCAGGTACCTCTGCAGGACTGCTATGGTAAGCTGATCTGTTATTTACTTCAAAAGGCAAAGTGCTCATTTACCTATCCAGGTGTTACATAGTTCTCTAACAGACATCAGGTGCTGGCATGGAAGGCCAGCTCTGTTCTATTCACACTGTGGTTTAGTAAGAGATTGTAATTAGAATTTGCTCACGATGCTTACTAATGAAATTTCTTCATCCCCAAATCTTTAATCTTAGGGGGAAATAAGAGCTGCTAATAGCATTGAGTGAACAGTATAGATGCATTTGGATGTATTTATGATGTAAATGTATATATTTGATAAACTACATCATATTCAAAATTCAGATTTCCACACGCACATGCTGCCTAAAGACATGAACAACAACAACAACAAAAAAAAAACAAAAATAAATAAAAATGAATAAAAAATTAAAAAAAAAGACATGAACAACAGATACTGCTCATTTGCTGCGTATCCAACTCAACCTAAGAAACAAGAAACCCAGCTGTGAGTTCTGGATTTGGCAATATCTAACTCTGTAAACCTTTGAGACAGAATTTACATATTAGCAAAATGATGAGTTTGGCTAGTTTCATTGGTTTCCCACTATCTATCATCTATCTATCTATCATCTATCATCTGTTTCCTTCTCTTATTTATCAGGCACCGAGGTACGTGCTGACCACTAAAACCTCTCTCAGCATCAGTGCTGCTCTCAGTGTAACTATCTACACTCGCATCCTGCAGTTCTCATCCTGAGCCTGTCAAGTGACTTCCACTAGCCTTCTTTTATGGATGTGAGTGAAAGGTGTTAAGTGATTTTCTCATAGCCAAGATTCAAAGCAAGCCCGAAACTACAGTCATATTGTCCTTCACGTGCAACGTGAGACATGCTTCTTCACCTTAAATTTTATGGAGGCTTATCATGGCTTTGCTTTCATGTCATATTTTAGCTTTACTACCATGACTTACTTTTTTTCATGTCATATTTTAGCTTTACTACCATGACTTACTTTTTTCATGTCATATTTTAGCTTTACTACCATGACTTACTTTTTTCAGAGGCATTTCTCTCTCCTACAGCCTCTAGGAATACATGGTGTTAAAATGGCTGCATATGTTCAAACATTACAACTTATTAAAAATTCAGAAACAAAACAAAACATCAAATTCAATTCCACCACAGGATTCCACACTACCTTGGGGATAGGAAGCAAACAAACTTCCAAACTATGATTTGTCACGTGCTGTGTATCTTTCCCTAATTGTGCTCTTTTCAGCCACATGCTGAGTATTGTGAACACAAGATCTGTGAGTTAGAGTTGTAGGTGAAAAAATAAGTGGTTTTAATAAAACAATGTTTGGGGGAAACTTTGAGAGGGATTGTTTTTCATAATATCCCTGGTAATCCTGCATCAAGCACTAGTCCACCAGTTTTCTAAAAAACAAGATGAAACAAAATGTGTTTCAATTCCCAGAAGTATCCATGATATTACAAAGTGGCTCACTACAGGTGAATATATTGTTTGGTAACACTTTCCAACTGCTTGAAAATGAAAATTGAACTATGATTAAAATACATTTCCTTTTTTGAAGATTTTATTTATCTGAGAGAAAAAGAGCATGAGTGAGGGGGAAGGGGCAGAGGGACAGGGAGAAGCAGACCCCCTGCTGAGCAGGAAACCCTTCAGGGGGCTTGATCCCAGGACCCTGAGATAATGACCTGAGCCAAAGTCAGATGCTTGAGTCACTGAGCCACCCAAGCACCCCTAAAATACATTTTCAAACCATGAAATGTACAATGTACAAACGTTCTGTGTCTATCTCTTTAAAGTTGCACTTTTTTCCCATTTTCCCTATATACAATACTACTCTTTAAAAAAACAGTTGTGCTTAAGTACGAATGATATAGATTGAACTTGACTTTCTATATTAACACCACCATGGAGTTAATTACAAACCTGACCCACAACTGCATAAAAACAATCACAAATCCATATGTAATAACTTATTACAGAAATGCAAAGATACGTTAGAAAATTGAAAGCTTTCTAACATATATAGCAGTCAGTAAAATAGGAAAAAAAATAACTGGCAGAGACATGAAGTAACTTACTATAATACCGCATACATTCATTATACAGGTTTCTTTTTTTCTCTGATGGCTTCCCAATTTCTGCCTTCTGTAAATAACACACTTGAAAGTGAAGCAACACCTTTGCCGAAATCATGGGATCCAGGGTTTTCTTTACAATAGTTTTTGACAGGTATTTTTGAGGCAATTTCAGGAGAAAAATAAGCACAAGCAATGATTTTTTGAAAACCAGGTCAGAAATATCTGCATTGAAAACCTAGTCCCTTTCTATCATAGCAATTTTTGTTTAAAAGCAGGTAGAGGCATTTATGTTCTAGGTGGTGGTAATTCTTTCACTTACAAGTGATACTTCTTTCCTGGGAACTCTTTCTTCAGAATTAATTGTGCAAAAATTAGTTTGGTATAGCTGATGATATAATATTTGGTACTGAGGTGGGAGCAGGTCTATAAATAAGGTTTGCATAGTTGGCAAGGTCTAGATTATGAAGTGTGTCATGTTAGAATTTATTCTGTAGGCAATCAGGGACTATTGAAGGCTCTTAAACCATGGCTTAAACTAGAAAATCAATATTTTCAAAGAAGATTCATATTTCATGATTCATGAGATATTTAGGAAGTAAAATCAAAAGGCCATGGTGAAGGAAAATTGGATAAAGAAGAGTCATGGTGGATCCCAAGGCTTCTGACCCAAGCATCTTTGGGGATTATGGTGGGATAGGCAGAGGAACAGGGTTTTTGTAATATGATGATGACTTACTTTGGACTTTTTTTTGCATTGGTCTGCCTATACGACACACACATAGAATTGTCTAGTAGGTGGTCACATTTCTGGGTTTGGGGTTTTTTGCTCCTCAGACTCAGGAAAACAATATGGAATAAATAAAGAACAAAGGAGATAAGGAAAATGTGATTACACAGTCCTTTCCCCGTTGGTTGACCTAGGTATCCTTATTATATAAAGAGTTGAACTATTTGAAAGAAACTCAAAACCTTAACCACAACTTCTAATCAAGGTATTTCTGTCTAGCACATTCAGTAAAACCCCAACTTGGCAACACACACAACAGTGTTGAATATTTTTCAAAGGCCAGATCACTGCTTAAACCCAAGATATACATCTCCACAAGCCAGAACTGGAATAGAACATGCAGCCTTTTGGGCTCTGCGTATAGAAATATGCAAACCCACCCTCCTGCCTTCCTCATAACCACCCTTCCATCACCAAAGAAGCTGAAAAACAATGTGATCACAGCCTAGGTTTGAAAATGTATATCTTTTTTTGAAATATTTTATTAATTTATTCATGAGAGACAGAGAGAGAGAGAGAGGGGGGCAGGTATATAGGCAGAGGGAGAAGCAGGCTCCCCACAGGGAACCTGATGTGGGACTTGATCCTGGGACTCTGAGATCACTCCCTGAGCAGAAGGCAAATGCTTAGCCACTGAGCCACCCAGGTGCCCCCCTGAAAATGTATATCTTAGTGGCTAAAGGAAATCCAGCTGAAGAAAGAGGAAGTAGGGAAAGTCCCTGTCCCATAAACCAAGGAACTGAACTTGTTTCATCTCCAATACTGTTGCAGAGCAGGACCCCTGAGCTGCCAATAGTAGGCCCATTTCTAGACATATGGTTTCCAGGCAGCTGCATAGAGACAACCACAAAACTACTAGACACAGAGAAAGAGCAAAAGAAAGGATAGATTTCAACCATAGAGAAGGAGTAGGATATGAGAAATGCTACACAAATAAAATGGGTAAATACATAGGTAACAATTACTACTGTTTATAAAATAGATCATTTTGGGGGCATCTGGGTGGCTCAGTCGATTAAGTGTCTACTTTTGGCTCAGGCCAGGATCCCAAAGTCCGGGATTGAACCCTTCATTGGGTTTCCTGCTGGGTGGGGAGCCTGCTTCTCCCTCTCCCTCTGCCCCTCCCCCTGCTCATGCCATCTCTCACTCTTGCTCACCTTCTCTCTCTCTCTCTCAAATAAATAAATAAAACCTTTAAAAAAAATTAAAAAATAGCTAAGGAAGATGACCAAGAAGAGGGTGGAGGAACAGAATTCAGTGAATGGTTTATTTGTCTTCTTATTCTTTTTAAGGAGTCTTATATGGTCACAACAGACTTTATAGGAAATGATATAATCAAATTTATACCTTTATAGATAGATGATAAATAGATAATTCTTACACAGTAGAAGAATTTACAAAAGATCTGCATGGCTATGCTTGCTTTTGGAAAGTAAGAGAAAGAAATGATTATACTGAAGAAAATATTTAATTTTATGTATAGTGTTTCATTTTCTGAGAACAAAGAAAGCTTTGAACCTGATATAAAAACAGACAAAAGAAAACACAAGAGAACAGACAGAAATGGAAAAGGAAATTAAAGAACCAGAAGCAACACAGGAAGTTATCAACCACTGGAATGTGAACAAAATTCCTTTAGGCAATCAGAAGTGTGCATATGAAATATAGAATCCCCCATTTTCTCCCATTACAACAGCAGTCTTACCATATGGCACAAAGGTAATGCAATATGATCACTTTTGAGTAAGAGTGAAGAACTGTGGGAGATATAGTCATGACCTAATCAATCAAAGTCATGGAGAAGATAATAGACCACAAACCAATGTCTGAAGAAAGACACCAAGAGATTCTTGTGATGAACTAAAAGTGAGGAATATCTGAGAAGGGCTTTGAACATTTAAGGAGAGCATTATATTTGACAGTGCAGTTTTGGAAATTTCATTTAATTCCCCATAGTAAAGAGATAGTGGCAGACCAAGAGTATTTAGCATCTAGAGCAAATCACTCTTTAATACTCTTCACATCTATATGATAAAATTATTTTTAATAATAATCATGTACAAATCAGTAATACGCATTATTTTCTTGATTTGTCCCTTAGTACTAAAACAAACTTACTAACAATTCTCTTAAAAAAGAAATTTTAACGTTAAAGATGCTGTTCAAATCCAGTAAAATATTCCATGTATCATCTAAAATTTAAACTATCAAACAGGGCAGCCCGGGTGGCTCAGCAGTTTAGTGCCGCCTTCAGCCCAGGGCGTGATCCCGCCAGGATCAAGTCCCATGTCTGACTCCGTGCATGGAGCCTGCTTCTCCCTCTGCCTATGTCTCTGCCTCTCTCTCTCTCTCTCTCTCTCTCTCTGTCTCTCATGAATAAATAAAAACTTAAAAAAAATAAACTATCAAACAACCAAAACTACACTGTTTCAGTACTTGAGAACTTTAATACAAATAACAACTCCAAGTAGTCATTTAAAATGATGATATTGAACCATCTTAAGCTCATTTCTTATCTCCACAATCACTGTGCTACCATTACTTACGATCTGCACTTTAAACCTAAGAATCTGTAGTACTACAGGAGTTGGAAACAGAAGCTGTATCTGAAAGAGCTCGAACCATCCTAAATTGTCGTTATACACAACTCTTGGACATAAAGGAGGAAGAAAATCCACCTTGAAATGCTCCGGGCAAAAAAAAGTGATTTCTTAATTGATAGAAATGAAATGTCCAGGAGTGCTTCTGGCTGCATACACAGACATAGCTAGATCTTGGGTCTCAATAGCATCATCAAGACCAGTTCCTTCCTCTCCACTCTCTCTCTCTACTCCTCTCTCTCCCCTACTGCTAGTTCCACTTTCCTCTGCATTACCAATATCTCATGCAGATTCTGCTTATCTGTGGGTTGTCCAGTAGATCCATTCTTGCAAATTTATAGCTGTATGTGCATTTGAAAAGTGAAAAACTAACCTAGTTTTATTCATCAAATGCCCTGATTTTAGCATTAATTATATAACAAGACCGCACTTGAATTAGTCATTATAGTTGGGTTATATAATGATCTAATTGTCTAGGTTTAGTAGCCACCCCATCCCTTGGGATTTCTCACCCAAACCACATAGACTAAGCATAGAAGATTAGTTCTACAAGGGAAATTGGGGACACTTATGAGAAGAATGGTAACAGATAATGGACTGATAAACCATGGCCCAGTGTGCTAATATTAATGCAGATGGACTATGACATATTTTACTTTTGAATAATTATTTACATCATTTATCTGAGAATGATTTAAAGCCCATGATTGACACTGTTCCATACTTTTCATGAAACGAGGAATAGATGTCAGGTTAAGTAATTTAGAAAGACTGTATAGTCAAAGTTGTGAAAATAAGCTAAAATTGATGAGAATCCATTGCTTCAGCTTCCATGGGCTCAATGTAATGTAGTTTAAAAATACTTGGCTGAAAGCATTTGGCACAAAGCAAGATATTTAACATCACAATTAGATAAAAACATTGATTTGATCAGAATTAGGGTTCCTAAATGCTATCACTAAGATTATTGTAAATCTTAGCAAACACCAGAGTATTTTTGTAAATTTCTGTGAATCAAAGCATTTTGTCTAGTTTTGAGAATTTTATATTTTATTTATTTATTTGTTATTCATTTATTTGACAGAGAGTGAGAGCACAAGCAGGGTGAGGGGCAGAGGGAGAGGGCAAAACAGACTCCTCAATGAGCAGGGAGCCTGACCAGGGATTTGATCCCAAGACCCTGGGACGAGGTGGCCTGAGCGAAAGGCAGATGCTTAACCGACTGAGCCATGCAGGTGCCCCTGGTTTTGAGAATTTTAAAGATTGTTTAAATGTTTATTTCTAAAATTCTAATCCATATTAATTCAATTAACCCTGTTTGTCTAAGTTGTAATACTGCAGAGCTCAACTACCTAAATATCTAATAGCAGGGGATTAGTTGGAACTAATCAAATCCCCCTCATCAAAATGCATACTTAGATAAGTATCTTTCAAAATATATGCCAAGGTCAGTGAGATTATAGAAATATTTAATGATGTTTTGCTTTTCACATTTTCTATATTGGACATGAATTCTTTGGTGATAAGAAGTAAAACATGAAAAAATATAATAGGTATAAATCTAAAAAATATGTATAAGATCTATATGAGGAGAACTACAAAACTGATGAAAGAAATCAAAAATCTAAATAAATGGAGAAATATATCACATATATGGACAGGAAGATTCAATGATGTCAAGATGTCAGTTCTTCCCCACTTAATCTATGGCTTCAAAGCAATCCAATTAAAGTCCAAAAATTATTTAATGTATATAAATAAACTTATTTTAAAGCTTATATGGAAGGGTATAAGCTCCAAAACAGCCAACACAATATTGAAATTAGAACAAAGTCAAGGGACTGAAATTACCTAAATGTTAGAATTAACTATAAAAGCTACAGTGTTCAAACTAGTGTGATATTAATAAGATAATAAGTGAACAGACTAATGAGCCCAGAAATAGACCCACACAGTCAGCTGATCCTTGATAAAGGAGCAAAGGCAATTCAACAGAGAAAGAAGTCTTTTCGAACAAATGGTGCTGTAAATACTACACATCTACATGTAAAAATAATGACTCTAGATACAGACCTTACTCCATCAATTAACTTGAAATAGCCCACATATCTAAATGTAAAACAAACAAACAAAAAACTATAACACTCTTAGAAGATATAAGGAGAAAATCTAGGTGACCTTGAGTTTGGTGGTGACTATTTAGCTAAAACAACAAAAGAACCACCCATAGAAGAAAAAAATTGGTAAGTGGGACTTACTTAAAATTAAAACTTTTTTCTGTGAAAGACACTGACAAGAGAAAGAAAAGACAAGTCATAGACTGGGACTTTGCAAAACAAATATTTGATAAAGGACTAGTGTCCAAAATGTACTAAGAACTTTTAAAATTCAACAATAAGAAAAAATCCCGATAAAAAATGGGCAAAATATTTGAACAGACACTTCACCAAAGATATACAAATGGCAAAAAATTATATAAAAATATTCAACATCATATGCCATTAGGGAAATGCATATTAAAACAACAATGAGACCATGACATATCTATTAGAATGGCCAAAATTCAAAACACTGACAACACCAAATGTTGGTGAGGATGTGGAGCAACAAGAACTCCCATTCCTTGCTGATGCAAATACAAACTGGTACAGCCACTTTGGAAGACAGTTTGACAATTTCTTACAAAACCAAATATTCTCCTACCATATGACCCAGAAATCACCCTTGCAAGTACTTATTCAAATGAGTTGAAAATTTATGTCCACACAAAAATCTGCACATGAATATTTATAGTATCTTTAGTCATAATTGCCCAAGCTTGGAAGCAACCAAGTTGTTTTCAATGTGAATAGATGAACAAACTGCGAGATATTCATGCAATGGCGTGCAATAAAAGCAATGAACGTTCAAGGCATAAAAAGACATGGAGGAACTTTAAAGTATATTAGTAAGTGAAAGAAGCCAATCTCAAAAGACTATATATTGTATGATTCCAACTATATGACATTCTGGAAAAGGCAAGACTTTAGAGACAGCAATGAGATTAATAGTTGCTAGGCATTCAGGTAGGAAGGTTGGGGGGAAAAGGGATGAATAGGTGGAGCACAGGAGATCTTTAAGGCAGTGAAACTATTGGTTACAATACTGTAATTTTGGATTAATGTAATTTTACATATATTAAAAGTCATTGAATGTAGCATATAAATAGTTAGCCTAAATGTAAACTATGGACTTTCATTACAAATAATATATCAATATTGGTTAGTCCATCATAACATAACACACTAAAGCTACATTTATACATTATTATATTATATATACATTTAATACATTAATAATAGGGGAAACTGTGGGAAGGTAGGGAGAGGGTATATAGGAACTATGTTCTTTCCACTTGATTATTTTGTAAACCTAGAACTGCTAAAAATATAGATTATTAATTTAAGTAAATCAAATAATTGCATCACTAACTTTCCCACATGTTAATTCATTGAATAAATATTTTTTGAGCAAATACTATATATCCCAGACATTATACCTAGCTTTGGGGGCTATACAAGAAAACAAAACATGGTGTCTACCTTTGAGCAGCTTGTATTGTAGTGTCAGATATTGTCAAGTAAGCATGCACTCACACTGCAATCTAGTAAGTATTGCATAGGGCAACGACAGAGTGCTATGGGACCTAGTATTTTATTGTTGGAGAATAAGGAAAGGCTTCCTGGAAGGAGTAACTTCAGGAACCCAACATATCTAAACTAAATCAAGATGTCTCCCTATCCATACATAGATAACATGTTTCTTTTGGGTTCCTGGATTTGGTCTAATTCAATGTAAGAGGTGAATGCTTCTCACCTGCAAGTGAATAGGTCTAGAAGTTTTCCATATTGTACCTGACACATGCCAGGAACCAAAGCTTGTTCAAATGGAGCCTCAAAACAGGTTTTCAGAGAACTACTGCAAGTCAGATACATGAGAGAGATCAGAGATCAAAGGAAAACAAAAATGAAGAAGAGTGAATCCTAATAGAGCAGTGGGCAAATGAAGCAAATACTACTCACATGATATAACAACAATCTGTGGCTGATCTTTAGGGAATTCCTAATAGGGTACTTGTGCTCGGGGGGTCCAATGCATTTAAAGGGCCCCATGGAGAACACACAGCATTACAAAACATCAGAACTAGCCCTAAAGATCCTTCAGTTCATCCACTATCTATGCTATTTCTATGGTGATAATATCTTATTGTGCAGGACTCAGAGCAAAATGATAATGTGAGGCACCTTGTTCAAAAGTTATTACAAACTCAAAAATGGCAACAGTGAGCCCTAAACCAAGTCCAGGGCCCTTCTAACTGTGAAGCCTAGTGCAACTGATAAAGGATTAGTATTCAAAACCTATAAAGAACTTACGAAACTCAACACCTGAAAAGCAATCCAGTTAAGAAATGGGCAGAGGACATGAATAGACATTTTTCCAAAGAGGACATCCAGATGGCTAACAGACACATGAAAAGATGCTCAACATCACTCATCATCAGGGAAACACAAATCAAAACCACCTCATACCTGTCAGAATGGCTAAAATTAACAACAGATGAAACGACAGATGTTGTCAAGGATGCAGAGAAATGGGAACTCTTTTACACTATTCATGGGAATGTAAACTGGTAAGGCCGCTCTGGAAAATAGTACGGAGGTTACTAAAGAAAAAATTTAAAGAACTGCCCTAGACCCAGGAATTACACCATTAGATATTCACCCAAAAGATACAAAAATACAGATACGAATGGGTACATGCATCCTGATGCTTATGGTACCATTATCAACACTAGCCAAACTATGGAAAAGCCCAAATGTCCATCAACTGATGAATGGATAAAGAAGATGTGGTGTACATATACAATGGACTATTACTCAGCCATCAAAAAGAATGAAATCTTGACATTTGCTACAACATGGATGGAGCTAAAGTGTATTATGGTAAGCAAAGTAGGTCAGTCAGAGAAAGACAAATACCATATGATTTCACTCATGAGGAATTCAAGAAATAAAAACAGATTAACATATGAGAAGGAAAAAGAGGAAGGGAAGGAAACCATGAGACTCAACAAACTGAAGGTTGATGGAGGGAAGTGGGTAGGGGATGGGCTAAATGAGTGATGGGTATAAAGGAGGGTTACGGGTATGAGGGAGGACACTTGCTATGATGAGCACTGAGTGTTACATGTAAATGATGAATCACTAAATTCTACCCCTGAGACCAATATTATACTATATTAACTAACTAGAATTTAAATAAAAATTTGAAAAAAGAAAACAAAAGAAAACCCTAAAGATTCTACCAAAAAACTACTAGAACTGATAAAAGAATTTAGTAAGGTCACATGATACAAAATCAATGTACAGAAATCTGTTGCTGCATTGCTATACACTAATAATGAAGCAGCAGGAAGATAAATTAAGAAAAGATTCCCATTTATAGTTGCACCAAAAAGAGTGAAATACCTAGGAATAAACTTAACCAAGGAGGTAAAAGATCTGTACTTTGAAAACTTAAACATTGATAAAAGAAATTGAATATGACACAAACAAATGGAAAGATATTTCATGCCCATGGATTGGAAGAAAAAATATTGCTATAATGTCCATACTACCCAGAGCAATCTACAGATTTAATGCAATCTCTATCAACATACCAACAGCATTTTTCACAGAACTAGAACAAATAATCCTAAAATTTTTATAAAACCACAATAGCCAAAGCAATGTTGAAAAAGAAGAACATAAGTGGAGGTATCACAATCCCAGATTTCAAGATACACTACAACTGTGGTAATCAACTGTGGTAATCAAAATGGTGTGGTACTGGTACAAAGGTAGACACATAGAGGGGAACCTGGGTGTCTCAGTCCATTGTCTGCATTTGACTCAGGTCATGATCCCAGGGTCCTAGGATCGAGCCCCTCATCTGTAGTCTGTCAGGCTCCCTCCACAGCAGGGAGTCTGCTTCTTTTTCTCCCTCTGTCCCTCCCCCTGTTTTGTGCTTTCTCTCACTCTCTCATTCTCTCTCTCTCTCTGTCTCTCTCAATAAATAAATAAATAAATAAATAAATAAATACAGACAGACAGACAGACAGACAGACAGACACACAGATAAATGGTACAGAATAGAGAGCCCAGAAATAAACCCAGGATTATAAGGTCAATTTATCTTTGATAAAGGAGGTAAGAATATGCATTGATAAAAAGTCTCTTCAACAAATGATGTTGAGAAAACTGGACAGCTACATGCAAAAGAATAAAACTGGACCACTTTCATTCTTTTTTTTTTTTTAATTGTTTATTCATGAGAGACACAGAGGGAGACAGGCAGAGGGAGAAGCAGGCTCCATGCAGGGAGCCTGATGTGGGACTCGATCCCAGGACTCCAGGATCACACCCTGGGCTGAAGGGAGATGCTCAACCACTGAGCCACCAAGGCGTCTCTAGACCACTTTCTTACACTGTACACAAAAATAAACCCAAAATGGATTAAAGACCTAAATATGAGACCTGAAACTATAAAAATCCTAAAAGAGAGCACAGGCAGTATTTTCTCCAACATTGACCATAGCAACATTTTTCTAGCTATTTCTGCTGAGGCAAGGGAAATAAAAGCAAAAATAAGCTATTGGGATTACATCAAAATAAAAAAATTTCTATACAGCAAAGGAAACAATCAACAAAACTAAAAGATAACCTATGGAATGGGAGAAGATATTTACAAATGACATATCCAATAAAGTGTTAATATCTCAGATATATAAAGAATTTATGCAACTCCACACCAAAACCCCCCAAATAATCCAATTAAAAAATGGGCAGAAGGCATGAACAGACATTTCTCCAAAGAAGACATGACCTATCGATGACCAGTAGACACATGAAAAGATGCTCAGCATCATTAATCATCAGGGAAATGCAAATCAAAACCACAATTGAGATATCACCTCACTGCAGTCAGAATGGCTAAAATCAAAAACACAAGAATAAACAAGTGTTGGTAAGAATGTAGAGAAAAAAGAACCCTCCAGCACTGTTGGTGGGAAAGCAACCTGGTACGACAACTCTGAGAAATAGTATGGAGGTTCCTAAAAAAATTAAAAATAGAATTACCATATGATCCAGTAGTTCCATTACTGGATATTTACAACAAGAATACAAAAACACTGATTTGAAAAGATATGTGCATCCCTACATTTGCTGCAACATTATTTACAATAGCCAAATTGTGGAAACAGCCCAAGTGTCCATTGACTGATGAATGGATAAAGAAGAGGTGGTATATATACACAATGGAATATTAGTCATAAAAAAGAATGAAATGTTGCAAATACATCCATCCATGATGGATCTAAAGAGTATAATGCTAAGTGAAATAAGTCAGTCAGAGTGACTACTACCATGTGATTTCACTCATGCATGAAATTTAAGAAATAATGAAGAAAAGAGACAAACCAGACAACATACTCAACTATAGAGAACAAACATGGTTACTAGGGGGTTGGGTGATGGGTGAAATAGGTGAAGGGGATTAAGGGTACATATATCATGATAAACACTGGAAAAGGTATAAAATTGTTGAATAACCATATTGTACACCTGAAGCCAATATAACACTCTGTGTTAACTATACTGGAATTTTAAAAAAGGAATAGAGTATAAATGTCAAATGTAAGGAAATCTGTCACGCTGACAAAAAATACAAGGAAACATGCCAAAATGACAACAGTGGTTTCTCTGCTTATATGTTGCTACATGTGGTGGGTCTTTTTTCACCTATGAATGTGATTCTCCTTATATATTTGTTTTCCTTTTCCTCATAATCCAAGCAGGTAGATAGGCCCTTTATGGTTTTTTGCCTCAAGTATTTTCTGTAGAACCTACAACCAAAGCAACTTAATAGTTATAGACATGTTCTATTGGTCTTTAAAGCCTAGACCCACTGAAGAGCCATGACTAGGTTTACATAAGTGGAGTCTTCTAGAAAAGGAGAGAAAGAAAAGTGCCTTTGAGATTCTTGAAGGGAGAGGAGGGAGATTTCTCTAGCCTGGGAAAGACACAGATTTACAGGTCTAAGGTAACAAGGACCTGCACACCTCTTAAAAAAGGAGCTCGGTAAAGATGGCAAGATCCTACATGTGGACCAGTAACTGCCATTACTGTGATGGGCAAGAGGAAAGGTTAGAGGTTAATTCTTCATTTCCTTTTCTGACAGCTCCTTAAATCCTGGAACTATTCTAGGAGGGGAAATTGAGCCCATCAATGATGGATTTTTCTGCCAACACAGAAGGAAAAAGACTTGGAGATAAATTATGTTAACTCCAGAGAAATAAAATGATATTTTGATTCATCCTAATTTTCCAAAATTTCTGCAATGATTATGCATTCATTTATCACCGAAATAAGCAAGCAACAATATGAAACCAAGTAAAATACTTTCATACTAATTTCACTTTTCAAATTTGAGTTGGAGTTCTTGATGACCAACCAAGACCAAGGGACATATTTTATGGAGACAAAGGGTCCAGAACTTGCATCTGTGATCACATCTGTGATCATCTGTGATTGTTACAACAATCCTACCATGTTGACAGAGCTGCTATTATTATCCCTATTTTTCAGATAAGAAAATTAAGACTCAAGATTAAGTATCTTGTGCAGAATTACAAAAATTGTTACAGAGCCACAGTTCAAACCCAGATTAATGATTTACACTGTGTGGTAGTGAGAAGAGTATAAGTTATAGAGTCACAGAGATTTAGGAGCATACAGTTGTTCCACTGTTCCCAGCTGTGTGACTTAGTTTCTGATCTGTAAAATAGGGATATAGTTCCCCCATAAAATGAAGATGTAAAGATGAAATTTGATCATGTTCTTAATACACTTAGCATATACTAAATACTCAGTTAATTCAGTTTGCCTCTTCCATTTCCCAGGTGGTCTGATTCAACATTCTGACTTGATTGATTTTCTTCATTTCTCAAAGCATGGTTGCAAGCATTCAACTGGAGACTCGGTTGAAGTCTTCCTGAGCTTATTTCTGTCTTATAGAATCAGAACTTCTAGGGGTGAGGCCCTGGAATATGGATTTTTTTAGGCTTTTTAAATGGTTCATATACAGAATAAAGCTGCAGAAACACTACAATTCATCTCCTATACCTGGCTATCTTGCCATTTAAGGACATTTATTTCATAAAGATTTTATTTATTCACTCATGAGAGACACAGAGAGAGGCAGAGATATAGGCAGAGAGTGATGCAGGCTCCCCACAATGAGCCTGATGTGGGACTCAATCCCAGGTCCCCGGGATTGTGACCTGAGCCAAAGGCAGACGCTCAACCATCAAGCCACCCAGGCGCCTGCCATATAGGGACATTTATGTGCTAGAGCCTATCTTTGGTAAATACTCATTTGTGTTTATCAAATACTCAGAAAAGACTGTAACAGATGAAATCCCTATCCAAACACTGATATCCAAGTCCATTATCCTAGGATCTTCTATCCTAGTCCACCTCTATCTCTAGTGGTTTCTCTTTTAAGGTTGAGAGTAGACTAAAATATGTCATGTGTATTTCTTTAGCACTCACAGGCCAAAGTTCACTTACTGGTTTTACAAGGAGATTTATCTGGTCCTTAGTTTCATCCAGGCATGTAAGATAATTTGGGATTTTAACGTCCATGCAAGGTGATATGAACAAGGTGAAATCAACACCAAGTATAGTGCTGGAAAAGCTCACAAAATTTAAGCGAGCCCTTAGAAAAGTCAGAAGAAAAGGCCCAAGTATGCATACAGCATTAACCATTTTGTAAGGAATCTTGATGGCATGAAGTCTTTGTCTCTCTAAAAATGTTTCTCAAGTTTTAATGTTCAAAAGATTGACCTAGGGATTTGGTATAATGTAGATTCTGGTTGAGAGGTCTGAGATGGGTGCCATGATTCTGTACAAGTTCCCAAGTCATGCCAAACTGGTCCATGGATCACACTTTGAGTAACAAGGGGTTGTAAGGCCCTAGTGACCTTAAATATGTACCATTATCTCCATTTTGTAGCAAAAGAAACTCAGTCTCAGATACTAAATATTGTCCAAATTCTCATTGCTATTAAATGGAGAACACAGACTAAAAATAAATGATTTGACTTCGGTTTACTTTCAATTATAGCAATACTTTATTATCATTGTATAACTAATGACTCTCATATCCTCTAGAACAAGATATAGAGAAAGGAGAAAAGTAGACATTTGGTGAATTTGTTGAATAGATATCAAATAAAAGTAAGAGACTAACATTTTGTTGTTTGGTTGAATTCTATGTTAAAGTGAAAATCTATTTGTGGTGCAGGTGGTAAAACTTTAAGAGAAACATGTTTTGTTGGGGTTGTTCATTTTTCTTCCCCAAGCTTGTCTTGTTGAAAGTATTCACATTGAACACTGCATCCATTCAAAGAGCATTTATTGAATACCTAGTCTATGCAGGGAATGATATGGGCTTACAACAATCGTTAATACACTCAAGAAGCTCTTAATCTACAGAGGAAGAGGGAGATTGAAGACTATTGGGATGGGAGGTATGAGGGATGAGGATGTGCAGGACATACTAAGACGTATGGAGGAGGAGGACTGTAAGAGGGAGGAGTTTAAGGGAGGGTATGTGAAGGAACTGGCATTGGAATTACATCTCAAAGGGTGACCCGGAGCTTGAAAGGCAAGGGAAATGGCATTATATATCACAGTGCATCAAGGAGTCTCAAAGACATCAGAGAAAGCAGAGCCACATGAATGAGCGTGGTTCAGGGCTAGAGGCATTTCAGGATTATTGGCACATAAAGTGCAATGAGGCTGCAGATAAAGACAGAAACCACATATGGAGAGCTTATGCGTGCCCTGCTCAGGAACTTGTAATTTATCCAGTAGAAGATTGTTCCTCAAACTGTGGTCCTCAGATACATGTGAATACTCGAGACACTTTCAGGGAGTCCGCAAGGCCAGAACTATTTTCAGAATAATATGTAGACATTATTTGCCTTTCTCCCTGTGTTGATATTTGCACTGATGGTGCAAGAGCAATGGGAGTAAAACTCTTGTCATCTTAGAACAAATCAAAACTAGCACTAGAGTGTACTACAAAATGCACTAGTCATGCATTCTTCACTGTCAAGTACTCACAGTAGAAAAGAGAAGAAAGGAAAGACAAGGCAGGGTAAGGAAAGGGAAAAAAACAAAAAGAAAAGAAAGAAGGAAGAAGAGTCACTTGCATTGAGGAATGTCCTTAATAAAGTAGTAAAAATCATTAATTTTATTAAATTTTAACCTTGAGCTTACATATTGTTAACATTCTGTGTGATGAGCTGGGACATAAGCATAAATCACTTCTGCTGTAAACTGAAGTATGATGGCTAGCTCTAGGAAAAGCACTTGTGTGACTGTTTGGGTCATTAGCTGAGCTATCTGACTTTTCCATGAAACATTTTTTCTTGAAAAAATGGCAAACTGGTTATTCAGATTGGGTGTTTGGCAGATATTTTCTCAAGAGTAAATAAAACAATCCTACCGCTTCAAGGAAAACAACTGATAGTGTTTGTTGCCAATAATAAAATTCAAAGAGTCAAAGCTCTTGGTGAAGCTTAAAATTTTGGAAAACTTCTCTTCACCACAGCGAGCTAAACAGTTTCGCAATACCTAAATACTTTTCTAATGAGATTGGTGATAATATTAACAAATGTGAATTCTTGATGTTTTATAATGAAATGTGCCAACATTTTCAAAATCTGCATAACTTAGTGAAACCAGAATTTTTAAAATGATCGGTGCTTGGTGTGACAAAATCATGCATAGCTAAAACATCTACTTAAATTGTAAGACAGACCAAGGAATTTTAATGAAATAGAATACAAAAAGTTCATCGATATGCCTTTCATGCCATCATCATGCCTTTCAAGTATCATCATGCCATCAAGATTCCTTACAAAATGGTTAATGCTGTATGCATACTTGGGCCTTTTCTTCTGACTTTTCTAAGGGCTCGCTTAAATTTTGTGAGCTTTACCAGCACTATACTTGGTGTTGATTTCACCTTGTTCATATCACCTTGCATGGACGTTAAGAGTCCATATGGCGACTAGTTTTTCTGTATTTACCACTTGTTCATTTTTTTGAATACGAAAGAAGAATAACCAAAAATATCTGAAGAAGCTAATAAAACAAACCTCCCTTTTCCAACTCCATATCTATGGGAGGCTGGATTTTTTTAAATTTACTTCAATCAAAACAATATATTGCAATAGAATGAACACATGAGCAGATATAAAAATCAGATATAAAAATCCAATGTCTCCTATTAAGCCAGATATTAAAGAAAATTATTTTAAAAAGCAACATCACTTTTCTTGCTTACTTTTTGTATATCTTGAATGATAGTTATTTTGATAATTTAACTTATAATACTACTATTATAGTTACTTTTATTTTAATCTCTAATATGGCAAATATCAATAGATACAGCCCACATAAACAATAGCTTTTTCTGGTCCTCAGCAATTATTAAGAGTATAAAGGGGTCCTGAAATGAACAAGTTCGAAAGTTGCTGCCATACAAAGAAGTCAAACTCTCCCTCTTTGCAGATGACATGATACTGTACATCGAAAACCCAAAAGACTCCACCCCAAGATTGCTAGAACTCATACAGCAATTCGGCAGTGTGGCAGGATACAAAATCAATGCCCAGAAATCAGTGGCATTTCTATACACTAACAATGAAACAAAGATAAATTAAGATAAATTAAGAAGAAAGATAAATTAAGGAGTCAATCTCATTTACAATTGCACCCAAAAGCATAAGATATCTAGGAATAAACCTAACCAGAAAGGTAAAGGATCTATACCCTAAAAACTACAGAACACTTCTGAAAGACATTGAGGAAGACACAAAGAGATGGAAAAATATTCCATGCTCATGGATTAGAAGAATTAATATTGAGAAAATGTCCATGCTACCCAGGGCAATTTACACATTCAATGTGGTCTCTATCAAAATACCATGGACTTACTTCAGAGAGTTGGAACAAACCATCTTAAGATTTGTGTGGAATCAGGGATCCCTGGGTGGCGCAGCGGTTTGGCGCCTGCCTTTGGCCCAGGGCGCGATCCTGGAGACCCGGGATCGAATCCCACGTGGGGCTCCCGGTGCATGGAGCCTGCTTCTCCCTCTGCCTGTGTCTCTGCCTCTCTCTCTCTCTCTCTCTCTCTCTCTCTCTCTCTCTCTATCTCTCTCTCATGAATAAATAAATAAAATCTTAAAAAAAAAAAAGATTTGTGTGGAATCAGAAAAGACCCCGAATATCAGGGGAATATTGAAAAAGAAAACCAGAGCCGGGACATCACAGTGCCGGATTTCAAGTTTGTACTACAAAGCTGTGGTCATCAAGACAGTGTGGTACTGGCACAAAAACAGACACATAGATCAATGGAACAGAATAGAGAAAACAGAAATGGGCCCTCAACTCTATGGTCAACTAATCGACAAAGCAGGAAAGACCATCCACTGGAAAAAGGACAGTCTCTTCAATAAATGATCCTGGGAAAATTGGACAGCCACGTGCAGAAGAATGAAACTGGCCCATTCTCTTACACCATACACAAAGATAAACTGAAAATGGATGAAAGATCTCAATGTGAGACAAGAATCCATCAAAATCTTAGAGGAGAAAACAGGCAACACCCTTTTTGAACTTGGCCACAGCAACTTCTTGTAAGATACATCTATGAAGGCAAGAGAAACAAAAGCAAAAATGAATTATTGGGACTTCATCAAGATAACAAGCTTCTGCACAGCAAAAGAAATAACCTACAGAATGGGAGAAGATATTTGCAAATGACGTATCAGATAAAGGGCTAGTTTCCAAGATCTATAAAGAACTTATTAACCTCAACAGCAAAGAAACAAACAATCCAATCATGAAATGGGCAAAAGACATGAACAGAAATCTCACAGAGGAAGACATAGACATGGCCAACACGCACATGAGAAAATGCTCCGCATCACTTGCCATCAGGGAAATACAAATCAAAACCACAATGAGATACCACCTCACACCAGTGAGAATGGGGAAAATTAACAAGGCAGGAAACCACAAATGTTGGAGAGGATGTGGAGAAAGGGGAAGCCTCTTGCACTGTTGGTGAGAATGTGAACTGGTGCAGCCACTCTGGAAACCTGTGTGGAGGTTCCTCAAAGAGTTAAAAATAGATCTGCCCTACGACCCAGCAATTGCACTGCTGGGGATTTACCCCAAAGATACAGATGCAGTGAAACTGCAGGACATCTGCACCCGATGTTTCTAGCAGCAATGTCCACAATAGCCAAACTGTGGAAGGAGCCTCGGTGTCCATCGAAAGATGAATGGATAAAGAAGAGGTGGTCTGTGTATACAATGGAATATTCCTCAGCCATTAGAAACAACAAATACCCACCATTTGCTTCGACGTGGATGGAACTGGAGGGTATTATGCTGAGTCAAGTAAGTCAATCAGAGAAGGACAAACATTATATGGTCTCATTCATTTGGGGAATATAAAAAATAGTGAAAGGGAATAAAGGGGAAAGAAGAGAAAATGAGTGGGAAATATCAGAGAGGGAGACAGGCCATGAAGACTCCTAACTCTGGGAAATGAACAAGGGGTGGTGGAAGGGGAGGTGGGCGGGGGGTGGGGGTGACTGGGTGACGGGCACTGAGGGGGCACTTGACGGGATGAGCCCTGGGTGTTATCCTATATGTTGGCAAATCGAACTCCAATAAAAAATATACAAAAAAAAAAAAGAGAAAGTTGCTGCCATAAATGATAGAAAACAACTGAAGGATTTAAAGCAAAGGAAGGTCATGGTCGAATATGAAGATTAGATATGTTACTCTGGGGGTGCTCTTCATGACTATTTACCAGGATTGAGCATGAAAGGTATCTTATCCTTGGAAGAACACCCTTTTACATATTACAAACATTAAACATGTCCAAGCCACAGCAAGATAGTGGGCAGGTCAATTTTCCTGTAAGAAACAATGTGACTTTCATCTACAAAGGTTAAATAACTTGCCTTAGGTCACTCAAAATATTCATGCAAGGATATCAGAACTGAGATGTGTCTGACTCCAAAATACAAATACTTTCTAGCACACTGTACAGTTATATCCTACAATTCATTACAAAACAAAAGTCCTTCCTTTACTCTGAGTCTAGAGAAGTCACTCTGAATGAAAAGAGCTTCAAAAGTTACTCTTCGTGGGGATCCCTGGGTGGTGCAGCAGTTTGGCGCCTGCCTTTGGCCCAGGGCGCGATCCTGGAGACCCGGGATCGAATCCCACATCGGGCTCCCGGTGCATGGAGCCTGCTTCTCCCTCTGCCTGTGTCTCTGCCTCTCTCTCTCTCTCTGTGTGTGTGACTATCATAAATAAATAAAAATTAAAAAAAGAAAGAAAAAAAAGTTACTCTTCGTGTCTTCGCTCCCCATTTACATACTGGGTGCCATAGAGACCAGAGGAGCATCCTGTTTCCAGGGGAAGCACACAATCAGTCACTGAAGAAAAATGACTTGGAAAAGTGATATTTTTCTATAGCACAGACCATCATGACAAAGAGAAGGTAAAACTGGACCTGTGTGCTCCCTAACACACGCATACATGGGCGAGCACAGTACATACACAGCTGCAAAGGGGTAGTTGTATTAGTTTACTACCGTGTCTGTAAAAATGACTATGAATCTAGTAACTTAAAACAACATAAATTCATTACTTTACAGTTCAGAAGTCCTACACAGTTCTCACTGAGCTAGAATCAGGTGTCAGTGGGCTATGTTCCTTCTAGAACTTCTATGAGAGACTCTGTTTCTTTGCCTTTTCCAGCTTCTAGAAGCTGCCTCCATTCCTTAGCTCATGGCCCGTTCCATCTTCAAAGCCAATAATCATATCACTCAAACCTCTGCTTCCATCATCATCACATCTCCTTCTCGGACTCTGATTCTCTCATCTCCCTCTTTTATGAAGATCCTCGTAATAACATCCTGAATAATCCTGGATAATCTCCTCATTTTCAGGTCAGCTAAATAGCCACTTAAGTCTATCTGCAACCTTAATTTTTATTTGCCATGTAACATAGCATATTTGAGGTTCCAGCTATTAGTATGACATGCTTGGGGGCAATTATTCTGACCATTATTATTATTATTTTTGCAATACCTATGTTCAGTTTAAGAAGCATAATGCCAACTTCACTTACTTCACACATGCACATACACACACATACACACACACACACACATACACACTATAAGTAGTTTTCAATTTGGGCATTTTATCTTCCAGTACTATACAGATGTCCCTCCAAATTATGTTGCTCCCCCGCTCACCTTCTGACCTAGTACTACCTAGAAGTGCAGACTTGGATGACAAGAAATTGATTGTCCTAAATCCTGGTGAGGATGAGTTACTGCTAATTGGTTCTTTAAACAGACTGAATGAGGTGAGCTTCTTTCAGTTTACAATTGATGGGGATAAATTTCATGTCTGCAAAATCCATAAAGATTCTTGGGGTGTTTTCCTTGATTTGGTGCATTGTCTCCTCATGTAATCAGCATTTTTTCAGACCAGACATATTAGTAAGAGAGAAGATGATGCATTTGCCCTGAATAGACACGTCTGATCCCCTTGGGACAGTTTGTGATGTTACCTGAATAAGAGACTGATTCTTATTCAACAAATCTAAACTATGACAATGGGTTTCCTTTACTGACTAAATAATCTGCTCATATTGCTCTGATTGCAGTAGATATTTTTGGCTCCCTTTTTGTTACAATAAAAACTTAAAACATAAAAATTAAAAAAAATTTTTCAGATTTTTTTGTCTAAGACACCCTAACATTTTAAGTGTCTACACAATACTCTATCAAGTGGATGTATGTACGTCGACACCCTAAACTTCCACATCTTTGTGGAGGGCGGGGCATTAAGGTTGTTTCCAATGTGTCACTAAATACACGTAATTCTTCAAGGAGCACCTCAGAGCAAGGTTTCCCACTTTGTCACTAGTGACAATAATTTCCTGTTGGGTGCTATCCTGTGCATTACAGGATGTTGAACAACATCTCTGGCCTCTACCCACTAGCTGCCAGTACCATTCTTTTTTTTTTATAAATTAATTTTTATTGGTGTTCAATTTACCAACATACAGAATAACACCCAGTGCTCATCCCGTCAAGTGCCCACCTCAGTGTCCATCACCCATTCACCCCCACCCCCCGGCCTCCTCCCCTTCCACCACCCCTAGTTCATTTCCCAGAGTTAGGAGTCTTCATGTTCTGTCTCCCTTTTTGATATTTCTTACCCATAGATGAATGGATAAAGAAGATGTGGTTCACGTATACAATGGAATATTCCTCAGCCATTAGAAATGACAAATACCCACCATTTGCTTCAACATGGATAGAACTGGAGGGTATTATGCTGAGTGAAATAAGTCAATCAGAGAAGGACAAACATTATATAGTCTCGTTCATTTGGGGAATATAAATAATAGTGCCAGTACCATTCTTACAGCTGCGACAAACAAAATACTTCCAGACATTGCCAAATATCTGCTAGGGGGCAAAATTGCCTTTGGTTGAGAACACTGTCTTAGAATATATTTGTTCCTTCAGTTAGATAATTTCTTTGTGACAGATTTCCAGGATCAGAATTTATGGACCAAATAAAAGTATGTGTATGGTCCTTGATGTATAGCTAAATTACTTTCCAAAAGGGTGTACCCTTTTTCCCTCCCCATCAGTAAAATCTGAGTGACCCAATTCTGTGTTAACTGCTGGAGCCTTAGTTAATATTACTTCATTTTTGTTGACTTGCTGATACAAACTGTACTTTACTACTATCATTATTATTGTTATTATTATTTCTTTCAGTTTGTTTTTTCCTTAAATCAGTAAAAATAAAATGCTGTATATGGTTATTTGCTTTGTTTTGTGAAATATCATATCAAATTCTTAGACTTATCATGTTATAAGATTTCTGGGAGTAGCAAAAGTAGTTAAACATAGCAGAAGAGGGCTTTAACAGAACTAGGGCAGTCTTTTGAAAATGAGGGCTAATTCAACCAGTAAAAAAAAAATGTGGACTACATATTTTTGCAAGACTTTGCTTTATTTAGAAAAAGGAAATATGTGAGGTGACAATTAAGTCTTATTTTATGATTTCCCACTCACTGATGTGCTTCATTTGTGGGGGAGGTATATGTAAATTTTTAGAAATTGCGTCTCTAGTATGCACCACAATATCTTGTTGATAATGCTGAAAATTTAAACTGACTTTTGAAAATTAATACCCTTTTGAGATTCGGAGTTCATGTCATTGTTCCTCGACTAACCTTGTAAGCTACTCACTTGCAAAAGATTTTTTTAAAAAAATAATGCCTCTTATATTGCATTCACGAACATAAGATATTTTTCCACTGCATATATGATAATCAGCAAAGTATTCATTTTTTAAAAAAAAATTAAAAGATTTTATTTGAGAGAAAGAAAGAATGAGTGATGCGGAAAGAGAGAGAGAGAGAGAGAGAGAGAGAGAGAGAGAGAGAAGCAGACTCCCTGCTGAGCAGGAAGCCTGACGTGGGGCTTGATCCCAGGACCTGGAGACCAAGACCTGAGCCAAAATCAGATGCTCAACAGACTGAGCCACCCAGGTACCCCATAATCAGAAATATCTTTAAAACAAGGGATGAACTACCTTGCCTACTGACTTTTGAAAAATGCTCCTCTTCCCCACCCTCGTCTTACCCTGTCACATCACTACCAGCTTTTTCTCCCTCCCACTTCCTAGAACAAGTTGGACGATAGTCAAAAACTCTTGCTAAGCAAATACTATTGATCAACTCTCTTCTGTCTAGTAAATCTGACCAAGAGAGACTGAGGTATTCAATCTATATGGGGGTAGGATAGAGAGGCAGTGAATTTACCTTTGTGTATCTAAATTTCCTCATCTGTGTGTCGAGAGATGAAGAACTTAGATCTCAGACTCTATATAGACTCAATTAGTTCAGTGAGGCAATGACAGCCCTCAGGCTTCCTCATTGCTCTACTCTACCCTGTTTATTGTTGGAGAGCTAGAAAGCTACTGTGAAGAAGCTAAACCAAACTTTAACAACACTACTACAAATGCCATGTGTCTTCAAGAACAAACTCACAAACCTGAATCTTCAGAAATTCATCCTCAAATTAGATAACTACTATTCCAGAAAACATTTATAAGGCTCTATAGGTAGTAAATTCTGTCATTGATAATGATGAGCATTTGGGGCACCTGGGTGGCTCAGTTGGTTAAGCATCCAACTCTTGGTTTCAACTCAGATCATAATCTCAAGGTTGTGAGATCCAGCCCCATGTCAGCCTCCCCACTCAGCGGGGGTCTTCTTGAGATTCTCTTTCTCTCCCTGTCCCTCCTCTTCTGTCCTTTCCCCTGCTAGTGCTTGCTCTCTCTCTCTCTCTCTCTCTCAAATAAATAAATAAATAAATAAAATCTTTAAAAAATAATAATGAGAATTAATAGTATATAGAGTGGTTATATAACCTATTTCATACTTTTCCTTTCAGTAGTTTTTTTTTCATTAGCCAATACTGTTGATGCTGTATTATGTCAAATTTTGTGGCCTTTTAGTTAAAATTCAGTCCCTGAAGATTGATTTAACTTGAATATGGAATGTTTCTTTAATGCAACTCCAAATTGCAACTAAGTAGTCTTTTAAACTATAGTATTTCATTTTTAGAAGAAAAAAAACCACAGTGTAATAACTAGGCAATCTTGTTGAATCTTCTTCTGTGATGTTATTTCTGCCCTGAAATGATCACTTGTCTTCATTTTGCCAAGTTTATTGCCCCAAAAGGATACCAAAACACACACACACACACACACACACAAATTGCTACCTGCAACAAATGTTCTGGTAGATTTAATATCTCCACTAAGGCAGCTTCTAACACTAGTTTTTGGGTTGTTACTTTAAAGAAAAGTATCCTTTCATTTCACCTGTCTTTTATTTTTCGATAGCTGAGTCAAGCAGTTAAATCAGACAACCTGTAGTCTTTCACTAACAAACAAATGAGAATCTGAAACCTGGGGCCAATGACCCATACGTCTGCCCATTAACAATCTATGGACTGCTCTCGGCGATGTCTTGCAGCACACCAGTGCACAGCAGAGCAGAAAGTAATTACAGGGCACAGGCATTTATGCAAGTGGAAATGTGCATGAGAGGCAAAGTGCCATATTAGCCAGGGAAGTGTCTGCCTCTGGATGGTGGCAGAAGAAAAGAAAGGTAGTTTTCTGGGGTCGTTTGAATGTTGCCTTGAAGACAGAGGGAAACATGAGGTCCTATCTTAAAAGCTTTTATCATCTCCTCATTTTATGTAGCACCAGGCTCTGGTAGATATGAGTAGCACTTCCTTGTCTTCTAGAAGCTGGAAAAAATATGGTTAAGGAGAAAAAGATACGTGATATATGCTAGAAGAGCTCTGTTGGAGGAATGTTTGGGCAACTTAAAAGTGCTAGCCCTCAGTTTCTCCTCTGTAAATAAAGATCAACTTGGTTGATTAAACATTTCCACACTCTCTTAAATTCTACATCAAAGTCTATACAGAGGGAAATCTCTGCCTTGAGAAGGATATAATCCCCGTTTTCAGCATCATTTGACTCTGAGGCTTTTGGCTATTCTCACGTTTTAAAAATCCATTTTTTTTGTAATATTTATACTATCCTGACAATGCAATAGGCAGTGTGGGTGCATTGGGTCAGCTCATTTTAGGCATTCTGCATTTCCAAGCTAAACTGCTAGTGGGATCCCATCTGTTTAATGACATTCAGTTTAAAATTAGACTGGGAAAGAAATGTTGACAACCCTGGGCACACTTTAACAGAATGCCTTTCTCTATTCCATCTCCTAGAAGGAGTTTCAGGGGATTAAAGGGCAACTCTGGGCTTGTGGCTTTCTGTAAAGTTTGAGAGTTTTACTTCCTGTTCAGACTCCCAATTATAGCATTGTGGGTCCTTAAGATAGAGTCAGGTCTCCAAGGTTCAGTCTGCCATCACACTTCTGGGCAGCACTTAACCAAAAAGAGCATGAACTTTGAAGCAAACAGAAATGGATTTAAGTCCTGCATTTGCCACTTACTTCCACATGATATCAAACCTTCACAGCTTTGCACACAAGTTCGTTTAATAACCCTCTAAAACACTTGTGGGGGCCAACTTAATGATAAAAAGGAAAAGCAACAGCAAAACACCTGACGTGTAAGAGGGCTTCACTAACATTAGTTAAGTTCACAAAACAAGAATGACTATGGGATGTAATTGTGGTAATTCTCACTTTACAGATTAAGAAACAGATTCACAAAGTTTCTCAGTTCCTTAACCAAACAGATGTTCATGACTTCTCTTTTTGCCCTCAATCCTCCTCCCTTCTGATAGCTAATCCATTAGCAAGATTTACCCTAAAATTTGATCTGCTATCCTGCTATTTGTCACCATCTCCACCGTAACCACTTCAGTCCATGCCTCTCACTGGGCTCAGTTCAACAGCCTTCTAACTGGTTCCCCAACATCACTTCTTTTTTTTTTTTTTTTTTTTTTTTAAATTTTTATTTATTTATGATAGGCACACAGTGAGAGAGAGAGAGGCAGAGACACAGGCAGAGGGAGAAGCAGGCTCCATGCACCGGGAGCCCGATGTGGGATTCGATCCCGGGTCTCCAGGATCGCGCCCTGGGCCAAAGGCAGGCGCCAAACCGCTGCGCCACCCAGGGATCCCCATCACTTCTTACCTTACCTTACAACACCTATTTGTTCTCAACACAATCGACAGGATTAACCATAAATGAGACCATGTCACTTCCCTGCTTGACTCATCAATGGCTTCCACCACACTTAGATTCCAACCCCAACCTTCAGCAGAGCCTTCAGGACTCTGTATTCTCTGATCTCTGTCTGCACCACTAATTTAATCTCCTCTGACTCTTCTCCATATTCACCATTTCAGAGGTCTCATTGCAGTTCCTTTATACAGCCAAAATACTTTGCTGTCTCTGAGCTTTTCCCCTTGTCCCTAGTATGCTTGGAAGATGCTCCCACTAGACCCTCACAAAGTTTCCCCTTCTCATTACTCAAGTCACTGATCAATGTGATCTTCTCAACAGGCTGACCACTTTATCTAAAATAGCACCACATCCCCATCCAGTTATCTATCAACTCTTCACTTGCCTTATTTTCTTCCTAGTCCTTACTCCCATCTAAAATTACTGCATTATCTACTTAATTTTTTTGCTTGCCTATTTTCAGTCCCATCCTATTCCCCACAAAGGTCATGCCTTTTTGATCTAAAAAATGAAACAAAACAAACCAAAAACAGAAACTAAAAAAGAACACCCCAAAACAATAGATATTTAAGTGGAAGGGGGAATTTCTGTTAAATCTATATTATCTTTTACACTGAACTAGCAAATCCATTTGATCCCAGCCAACTGATTAGTTTTCCAGCATAGAAACAGTCTAAGGCAGGCATTTTTACAAAGCATTCAAACCCTCAGGACACTACTTAGCAAAGAGGAAATCAGCCAGCCTTCTGCTCACTGGGGAATCAGGAGTAGGAATAGCATGGATGATTTCCTCTCATTTTGGCCATTAGTTGCAAACCTCCTGCAAGTCTTTTGCCGGAGCTACTAATAAGAAGCCAAATTGACTGATTTGATCTTCACCTCTCTCTCCATCCCTGAGCAGTGCATATTGGAGGCCCTAAGGAACAACAAAGTGGCTCAAAGCACAATCATAGGAGGCCAGAGGAAGTGGAGAACAGAGATTTCTGAACTTACTGGCTAATAATGTTTATATTTTTCATCTATTTTCTTGGCTAGGTATGTGAATGTATAAAGCCTGATATACTTACCTACCCCTGAATGTGTGCTTATAGAGGGAGGTGACCAGCCCACTGGGAATCAGCAAGAGACGGAGAAGTGGCTCAAGGCCAGGCTAGCCACCTAGACAATAAAAGAAACTAAACTGTCTACGTTTAGGATCAATACACTTCATTCACATGCAAGGCTTCACCAGTACCTTACTGGGGGTGTAGAGGGTGGAAGTTCACATCAATTCCATATTGCAGTAAAGTTTGTACATTATTATCATTGCTGTCTAATACAAACCACTTAGTAAATGCTGTTACTCATTTTACAATGGTTTTATTGATCAGTTCTGAACCAGATGTATCTAATCAGTGGCTGAAGCCACTCCCCAGACTAGTTATTTGGCATTGGTAGAATGGTTGCCGCGTAGAAGCTTTTGGGATGGACCACCTTCACTTAGGCCCTCGTGATTAAAGCCCTACCAAAGCTCATAGGAGCTGGGAAGAGCTGGCTTTAGCTTATGAGCCTGCTACTGGAATTCTTATATTGGCCAAAACATTTTGAAATGCTATTTGACACAAACCTAAACATGCTGGAAAACTGTCAAAGGGAACTTGCCCACCAATAAGGGTGATTTCCCAGATATAAAGGAAAAAATTGGTGTGGCTTCTTTCTTTATGAATCACATGGTGCTTGCCTCTACCCAAGCAGTAATTCTGAAAAGTGAAAAAAAAAAAAACAGTTGGTGATCACTAATTCATTTGGAGCTCTGAGTTCTCCAGTTTGGTCATGTACAATGAGCAAAGGGATTAATAGTAGGTCAGACTCTATGCTGTGTTGGCAAGACAGCCTCAGAGTCCCAGATTTCTACCAGTGTAAGATTTACACTGCTCAGCAGACACTGCAATGCACCTCTTTTTGCATTTCTATTTAAACAAGTGTTTGGATAAATGCTCTGATGTCACTGCTCAAAATAAAGACTGCCGCAAGACCCAACTGCAAGGATTTGTTTAACGTTCTGTGCACATATCCCTGCAATGCCAGCACATTTCCAAAGTTACTTCATAACAGAAACCTTCATTATGACAGAGTAGTTAGCGTCCCCCACCCCCACCCCTCGCCGCCACCACCACATTGGCTTTCTCTGGAGCATCTTCAGTTGGTTGCTGACTTGTATGTTACAGAATTGGGGCACTGTGTCTTTACTTTCCATGTCAGTCTGCTCATCTGTTGCAGGTATGTCTGTCTTTTAGTAACCACTGCTTTTGTTTTGTGAGACACTATCCTTGCCCTCTTCCAAAGAAGCCATAGCTCCTTAACCAAGGAAAAGGTTTAGTTTTTCAACGATCTACACTTATTCATATATTGCAATGCATAGTAATGAAAATAGTTATTATTTTTGGGCTCCCTGTCCATGCAAGGAGCCACATTGGCTATGTGACTCGTGGAACCCAATGCAGAATGGAAATATGGAATCTGTCCAAAATTATTAAGAATCTCAGAATGATGATAACAGATCACTAAACTAAATACAGTTTAGGGCCCTTCCAAGTGCAGGGCCCCGGGTGATCACACAGAGCACATGACCATGAAACCAGTCCTGCTAAAATCTAATTTATTCTTTTACTAGCCTTTTGAGAAAACCATAACTATTTCTAGTTTGGAAGGGCAGAAACCAAAACTCAGAGAAGAAAAGTAATATCAATAATCAGACAGCCAGGAAATACAGGGGGTACCTAGCCAGGTGGTAGAGAGAGGTCTATCTCTCTCAAAAGCCTGTCTTCATTCTCCTATACTAGAGGTTGTCAAAGTAGGCCAAATCTGGCCCACAAACTGAAAATGTTTTTATGCTTTTAAATAGTTGAGTAAAACCAAAAGAAGAATAATATTTCATGAGAGATGAAAATTACATATAATTCTGATTTCATGTCCATGGAACACAGGCATGCCCATTTAGTACTCGTTACTACTGTTACACTCTAACAGCAGAGTTGAGTAATTGCAATCATATGGTCCACAAACGTGAAATACTAACCCTTTACAGAAAGTTTCCCAATCCCTGCCCTACACTGGCCAGTGAGCACAGACTTGTTCCTGTGTATATTTAACTGGATACTTCCTCCCCTATATTAGTTTACTAGGGCTATCATAACTAAGTACCATGAACTGGGTAGCTTAAAACAACAGAAATGTATTTTTTTTTTCACAGTTTTGGAGGGCAGAAGCCTGAAAGCAGGGTTGGTTCCTTCTGAGAATTCTGAAAAATAGTCTGTTGCATGCCTCTCTCCTAGTTTCTGGTGGTTTGTGAGCAATCTTTGGCACTTGTTCCTTGTCTTGCTCCTGCATAACCCCAATTCTGTCTTTACATGTCCGATTTTTATAAGGATACCAGTCATGTTGGATTAGGGGCTCCCTCTACTCCAGTATGATCTCATCTTTTTTTTTAAGATTTTATTTATTTATTCATGAGAGACATACAGAGAGAGAGAGAGAGAGAGAGAGGCAGAGACATCTGAGAGGCATCTTAACAGGCAGAGGGAGAAGCAGGCTCCATGCAGAAGCCTGACGTGGGACTCGATCCAGGGACCCCAGGATCACACCCCGGGCCAAAGGCAGGTGCTAAACTGCTAAGCCACCTAGGGATCCCCTGATCTCATCTTAACTAATCACTTAGCTAAGGCTGTATTTCCAAATAATGTCACATTTACAGGTACTAGTGGTTAGAACTTCAAAAATCTCTTTTTTAGGGGGCAGGGGAGATTATTCAACCCATAAGACTTAATATAATAAATAAATAAATAAATAAATAAATAAATAGTAAACAAATAAATGAGCAAACAATCTATAGTCTCACATCTTTACTCAGTCTGTTTCCCCCATCCCTGATGAGACCACATACCATGTGGGTAGTATTCCTAGAACTTCTCCAAATCAATGTTCTCAGCTCTACTTTCAACCGTCATCTTATTTAATCTCTCAGATCCTGATATAAAGGAGCAAAATGTTGCTGTCCCAAGATATGCCTCTGGCACATTGATTATTTTAAGCTGGTTATTAATAAGAAACTGCAGACCCATAAGAAGCTCTGTAAATCAAGTAGAAGGAAGTTCCCCTTTTCTGAGACATTTACATTTATAATGAAAACCTCAATTTGTAAGTCTATACCAGGAAGAGGGGGATGACTCTAAATCTCTAGGAAGCCTTATCAAGGAAGAAGGCAATGACTAAATCTGCATAATAATCATGCCTTTGTTTACAGTACTTCTTCCTGGCAACTTCCCATAACTGGCCTCCACCACACCCAATATCTTCCATCTTTGAAGATGATATTTAAGGTGATGGCTTGGGCCATTTCGTGGAATTACTCAATTTTGCTGGGTCTTTCATATATACGGGAGTTATACATGTTATTAAACTTGTGATTGATTTTTTCCTAATAATCTGTCTCATGTCAATTTAATTCTTAGACCAGCTGGAAGAATTTTGAAGAGTAGAGAAGTTTTTCCTCCCAACACCAGGAACATCTTTGATGTACAGTGGACTCCGCCTCCAAACTCTTTTGTTCTAGTATTTATAACTCAAGATCAAGCAATGCAGTAGGGGACTTTTAACCTCACGCATTCTGAACTTGGGAATGTGTACCATGATGGAGTTCCTTACTTCATTCATTCTGTCCACTTACATCCCAATTTTTATCTTGAATATGTGTCTTTGTATTTTTATATATACATACTTGATAATAGAGTAATACTTTGTTGGAAATACAAGGTTTTGAAGCACTTTATTGTGTCACTTGAATTTTCAATAAAGGCCTTTTGTCATCCAAAAGCATTATGATGTGCCTTCCATTCATGACACCAGTCTTGCCAACTACATTGGACAAACAAGTGTTGGATACTTAACACTTAAATACTCAGAAACCACTTTCATCTTTAAAGCACTGCCTCCAAACTTAATTAGTCTTTCTAATTTTCTGTGAAGTAAGTGTGGTATCCTTCTTTGAAATTTACATTAAAGGCAAGTGAAGTAACAAGAGGAAATCACTTGTAGAGCATTGCAGATCCTTCTTGATGAGTTAGGAGCTAGTTAGTGTCCTGAATTGTAATATAGTAAGTAGGATATTATTGGTGTCAGGGGAAACCTCATAGAATTCCAAGTTTTTTCTTACTAGGACCCTCTATTCATTGTATACCTTCATCTAGCAGAGAGGGGCTACTTAATAATTATTGGGTGAATGAATGAAAGGAAATAAAATCTAGGATGTATCAAGCACTAACTAGTCATGTACATTCTCAATTTTTCCTTTGTTCTATTGAAATGACAGTACACCTATACTAGTAATTTGTAAAATGACTTCCTTATACTACCTACATCTTCTCTGCTGTTTCCCTACTTCAATCTTTGACGCAGCCATAGAGAGATTGCAGTGATTGTGTGCCATGTCCAAAGTGCCTTCAAAGCTTTAGAATATAAGAGAAATCACCCAACCCTATTTCTGCTGAAGTTACAATCCTAGGTGGTCATGATACCTTTATCCCTGCAACTGTCATTCCTTGTGTGCCCTCTGGCTATAGTTAATCAGATCAGAGGCAGGAACATGACCAAAGGGTAAACTATGATGTGGCATGCCGCACACAGAAAAAAAAAAAAAAAAGACTATCCAAACAGGAATAGGCTGTTTGGATACAGCCAATCTGTTTCTTGTTCTTAGGAATCTGAACTGAAAAACAGTGTGGGGAATGAGATTGTTAACAGGACTTAAATGTGAAAGGCTACACAGAAAACCCATGAACAGGTAAGAGTTATGAGATTTATGTGAAAGCAGAAATTATAAGTAAGGAAGAGTTGAAATGCTCGGGACCAAAGATTTCCCTCTTGTTCATTTCATGTTTCAGAGTTTAGTACCTGAATACCTATGTTGCTTTCTGGCCATATGCTTATCAATTTGGCAATTTCAATGTTCACATGGATGATTATTCTACACTCTGGCTTCTTAACTCCTTGACCTTCTCACTTCCAATGGTCTTGGCCTCCATTCCATCTTGGCCACCCATTGCACAATTCTAATTTTTTAAATTTTTTTTATTTATTAATGAGAGAGAGAGAGAGAGAGAGAGAGAGAGGCAGAGACACAGGCAGAGGGAGAAGCAGGCTCCATGCACCGGGAGCCCGACGTGGGATTCGATCCCGGGTCTCCAGGATCACGCCCTGGGCCAAAGGCAGGCGCTAAACCACTGCGCCACCCAGGGATCCCCCATTGCACAATTCTATCCTTAAAGTTGTCATCCCCATAGCTGCTCCACTGCAAAGAATGAGCTAACACAAATGGCCCAGTGTGAGCTGTTACAATAGTTAGGGCAAAAATGATGATTGCTCCAACCAGTAGAATAAATGGTTATAAGAATGATACATTTTGGATTAATTTGTAATCTTTTGTGACACAGTATAACGTGGGCTATGGTTTGATAGCAGAGATAACAGAATTTGCTAATGCACTGGATGGTGGCATGGGTGAGGAGAGTAATCTAAGATGATAACACATCTGTCCTGAGCAACTGGGTGAATACCATTTACTGACTGAAGAAGCAGTTCTTGGGAAGAATTTCAGAGTTCAGTTTTGGAAAAGAGGAAATGTCAAGTAGGCAGGAACATATCTGAGTGTGAAGTTCAAAAGGGATTTGAAAGCCATAGATGTAAGTTTAGAAAACAGTACATATAGAGAGTAGTTCGGTCTATAGACCTGAAATCACCAAGGTTCTGAGTGTAGAAGGCAAAGATAGGAGAACCAAGCTCTAAGCTCTGAAGCACTCCAACTTTGAACCTTTAGGAAGAGGAGGAAGAATCAGGGAGGGATATGTATGTCTAGTCATTTAAGGAGGAACATAAGGCATGGGTCAAAGGATATAGTCATAAAAACACAAGCAGTAAAAGGAAAAGAGTATTAGTGTGACAAAACACATGACTGTATGTTTTTGGGGTCAGCTTACCAATCAGTATATTAATCAGTGTATATTAGTATATTAATAAAATCATCAACAGGTTTGGGTCAACAGAGATCCCAAAATAAGACACACACACAATAAATGATAACAACACACTTGTCATGCTTGTTTGGTTTCCCAAAGATAATATTTAGTGATAAACTAAGAGTGGCAGTGAAATAACTCACACCTTCAGTTTTATTTTATCTTATTTTTGACCTTTACCACAAGAAAGATGATTTATAACTTGGTGCTTTTCAAGAAAATATAAACTTCTAGTAGACTTCAGTAACCTCACCTACTTAATTTGCCTAAAACCCCTCCCATTTCCTTTCAAATCAAGATTAAGGGCTCCTCCTTGCTGCTGAAACATTCAGTGTTTCTAACAGGGCATTATGAAATTTCATTACAATTAAATGCTTACATGCCCCTCTCCCCACCATAATGTATACTAAAAAATAGGAACTATGTTATATGTTATAGCTTGTAACCCAGTGCCTAGACCAGTGCATTCATTTATAAAACAAACATGTACTGAACACTCAAACTCCATTGCTCACAGGTTTTCTGTTGTAATAAGATTGGGGGGGGGCGGAGGGGAAACCAATTATTTCTCAGATGGAATGTTGTTCTAGCCCTTCCAAATAAAGTGAAAGCCAATTTAAAAGACAGCTGCATCATATACTGAAAAGGAGGTTAGGATTTCTGACTTCTATTTCTGCATGTCTCTAAAAGTTGTGACTCAGGGCTAAATACTTCTCCAAATTGAAGAGTTTAGATTAAAATGCTATGATTATTTTAGCAATTAGCTTATCCTGCATGTTAATTGTGACTTCCGATACTTCGTGACCCTATTTGAAAAATGAGAAGGGTTTCCATTCTACACCAGCATTAAAATCTGAGAAAATTATTATGGAGCAACTGATTTACAAGGATATGCAGGACACATATGGAAACTGTGACTTCCCTGTGGCAGACTGTAGGAAGCAAAGTGCTCCACAACAGTCCTTCTGATGTTACAGCTCCTCATTTATGGGTTCACTTTTCAAGGAGTCAGACTCTTTTATCTAGACTTCTCAAGTTGCAATTTATTCCATCACCATAGTAAGATAAAAGGCAGGAACAGCAAGCCATTAATATTAGGGAAACCTCTTGATATTTCCTGCTTTTATGTTCAAATGGAAATTTTGTATATTGGCTTTCCTCCATACATTTTGCTTTTATTTCAGATAGTTAATTAGATTAAAATATTTCATATCAAGACACATATTAATAAGTGATTTAAAAGATCATCTTAATTAAAGCAACAAGTCTTAGATATGGAAATAGTAGGTTATCTTGTAGAGATTTTTTTTTCTTTATGGAAGGTTAACTGAATGGTTAACTAAAATCTACATACCTGATTTTAGCTAATTTCAATTTCTTCTTCTATCTGGGCTAATGAAGGCACCAACAATGACTGCTTCGAATTTTACTTCATTTTTTGTAGAAGTGCTAGAGAGATGCAAAGAGGTGAAGGAGAATTTTGAGTGCAGTCTTGCCAATTATGAAAATACTGCAAAAAAAGAAAAAAAAAGTGATGGCCTACGTGGACAGCACACCTTTCTAATCATCTAAAAGATCCAAAAACAAAACCAAAAAATCATTTACTTGTTGGTTCTTTTCCCCATAGACTTTATAATGGGAACCGATGAGAAAATCAGATTTGTTTTATAGGCCCTGATTTTGAAAGTTTATTTTTAATATGTAGATATTCCACAGTAAGTATGTTAACTACAGTTACTATACTTCTCCCATCGGTTCTCAGTGGCTGATAGGTTTCTTCCCTGTGTCCATACATAGGTAGTGAATTAAATCATTTTTGGATCTGAGATCCTGTAAACTTTATGCATATTATAATAAAGGCAGAAAAGGAGGCCCAGGATGCCTTCTATGGATGGAGAGTTTATGATTAATTTCTATTTACATTCGTTCAGGTACTGGAACTGCTAACAACTATGTAGTACTGTATCCTCTGAAGTTACACATTGCTAGTCATTGTTATGCTACTCATGTAACCAAGTAAATACATGAATTACATGTACACTAACTTCTTCTGAGTTTATTCTTAATTGAGTTCTTGTAAAAGTCACTTTAAATTTATAATGATGACTGACCTCCAGGGAACACAACTGTCAAGACACAAAGAAGGCTGTCCAGGGACTGAGAGAAAGACAAGGCTTCATTATGCAAATATTGTGTTTTCTAGATATGGATGTTCAATTTTTCTTTTATTGCCCTAAAAATACATAAATATTCTAATTGCAGCTTTTATGCAGAAGACACCCAGGAGCTTGTATCCTGGCTGGTAAAAGGACCCTGAAGAATATTAAGTAGAGAGATACATGTGAAGAATAATACATATTTTAAAAACATACTGCAATAGGCAAGGGCTTTCTAGGCTTCTGTCCTCTGCTTCAATACTCTAACAGGGGTATTAGGGTAGAGTAAAGAAAGCTGAGACTCATATCTGAGAGCCTCAGGAAACTCAAAGCCAGAGCCTGTGCTGTGTTTTTTCCCTAGGGCCTTTTAGATCTGTGTGCAGTTGGCAATCTATTCTGAATCCCCCAAACAGGTCTTTTGTATCTGTCTAGACCTACTTACAATCGGAAATGTTCCTCAGGACCCCCTCTTAGCTTACCCAAGTCCTTGAAGTCATGCTAGAATGGAATTTACATTAAGCTGCAATGGTAAAGTACAATCAAGTACACAAATTAGAAAACTAAAAGAGTTGGAAAACCAAAATAATTCATAGTGATGAGAATCAGGAACAGTGAAGAATGAGAGCAGGTGGGCATGTTCAGACTGGAAACAATTTCATTAATACACAATGACCAACTGCTATGTGCAGGTATAGTGCTGTCTCCTTTAGGGAATCCTGATGGATGGGTAATAAATAAGCAGAAGGCCTATGGAACTAGACTGTGCTTGAATCCCATCCTCAGCATTTACTAGTTTGGGTAAGTTACTAAACTTCCTTGAGCCCCAGTTTTTCTTCTACGTAATACTATGCATCTGCAGAATCTGAGATAATAATAACCCTCCCAAAATAAGTCATGCCCTAATCCCCAAAGCCAGTGAATATGTTACTTTATATGGCAGAGGGGACATTGCAGACATGATTCAGTTAATGACTTTTAAGAGATGAGATCATCCTAGATTATCTGGATGGGTTTCATGTAATTCCATAGGTCCTTAAAAGTAGAGAATCTTTCCCTGTTATTCTCATAGAGAGAGAGAGAGAGAGAGAGAGAGGGAGAGAATCTGGGATGGCACCATGAGATGGATTCAGCCCACTATTGCCGGAAGGAGCCCAGAAATCAAGGAATGTGTGTGATCTCTAGAACTTGGAAAAGGCAAAAAAACAAACAAACAAACAAACCCTAATTATCTCGTAAAGCCTCCAGAAAAGAATGTAGCCTTGTCAACAGCTTGATTTAAGACCAGTGACCCATTTAAGACTTCTGACCTCCTGAACTATAAACTAATAAATTTGTGTTATTTACTTTCATGGCAACTCATTACATGGTAATTTGTTACAGCAACCATAGGAAACAGTACTTCATAGGGTCGTTGTGAGGATTAAGTAAGTAATTATATATAAAATACTTAGAATGGTATCTGGTACATAGTGTGTATCATTAAAGTCTCAATTACTTTATTATTATTGTTATTATTATTATTATTATTATCCTAGGAAGAATAAGACATTAGCTTCTAGGGAAGTAAGGGAAATGGATATGAGCACGATTAATAAAAGCATATTAAACAGGATCAAGACTTGTATTAAAAATGCTGTGAAAGATCAGAAATAGGAATCACTAAGTTATGGAGACAACATTGGAAGAAAGCCTAAGACAAAGAGTGGAACTAGATCAGGTTAAAGGGGCAGAATTCAAGCAGAGGCAGCAGAAGTCAATGCATATGAAGGTAAAATAGCTGGAAAATTGGTGTGGCTTCCCTTTCAACCCCCCCTTCCTTTTCCAATTTTATCTCTCATCCTGTGCAGAACTATGTGGAAAAGACAATATACCACAGAGGCAACATCGTACTGCTGAAATTCAGTACTATTCCAGAAAGAACTAAAAGCTTGTGCTTAGTTTCTCCTGGACTTTGCTGCTGACACATTTTCCCTTTGCTACTTCGATCTATATATCCTTTCACTGTAATAAACTATAACTGTGGGTATAACAGCTTCTGAGCTCGAGGAGTCATTCTAGTGATGGAATTATCATGCCTGAGGGTGGTTTGGGGGACCTCCAACACAATTTCTTCAATCCTTAAAATTATAAGCAGGAAAGAAAAAAGTTGTACATGTACATGTAAAAATATGTCCATGTTGAAATGAACTTTACATGCTGAAATACATGCTGGTCTTCTTTAGGCTAATTTGAGGACATCCCATGAAGTCTGCTGCCCACTGATGAGAAGTCTTGACTCAGCAGCTTGGGCCCAGAAGGCCCTTGCCACCCTATGGATATTTCTGTTTCCATGGGATAACTTCCTAGAGAGTGGGGAGTCATTCTTCAGTCCCTGGGATTCAAGGAGCTGATAATATTCTTGTTAGTTTAAAGGGGAAGTCATATTTGGAAATAGATTGACTCCATGGAGGTGGAACAATGAAATATGTACTAACAGCAACTTTTACCTTTATTATTTCTATGCTGTTATTTAGGCATATAATATATAGCTGCAAATCTTAGTTATGAACTTGGCTCCTCAGGCTTGACCACAGAAGTGAATTGCCATGACAAACAGTACTACATAATTTTAAATCAATCTCAATCCTTTAACTTTTATACTCTGCCTAGGTCATTTGTCTATGTATACTGAAATGCACATAAATGATTAAACTACAACCTGAAGACTACTTAAAAACTTCATGTTAAAGAAACAAAGGAATAAATATGCCTATGTCACTACTAAGTGTGTCAATGGAAATAATTTTGAGAGACCTTTGAGAATCTCCTCTAGGATACATTTAGATCTTAGATCAATGATCAATTTATAACAGTTCACACTAACCTAAGACTCCTCACTCTCCAATCCAAGCAGTTTTCATCATATTTCTCTGGTTTGAAATCTTTAATGGCATTGTATTGGCCCATCAGCCCATTTGACCTGCCCGAAAGTAAGGGTTAGGGAACTCGGGGACCTTCCCTAGGTCACACAGTTTGTGAGTCATGGAGCTGGGATTTACATGGGATACCTCAGTTTAGGCTCTTAGCCCCTCACTCAAGCCTTAAGTCACCTATAGGTAAAATGAGACAATGGGACCAGACATTCCTTAGTGTCCCATCTAACTCCACAGGGACATAAATCTGGTCAAAAGACAAAGCCTATGGGAAGAACTGCTTGGCTACTCTTTTCTAGCTTGCTGTTAAATGACTCAGATTACTTACAGGTGGTTTATTTGTATCAAGTAGAAAGGGTGACCTTCCTTGGCTATGTGAGGGTTTAAGCCTGCCGTCTGAAATGTAGACATCAGTTATGTTTGTCCACCCACCAACTCAATACTTCCCCCCTCTCTACATAAATCCTGGCAATATATTGAACTGAACTGTCCAACACCAATGCTCACATTTTCCCAAGCCTGCTTGCTGTCATTGGGTGTCACTCATACTTCCTAGGCTATACATGTCTGTACCTAGCAGCTGGAGGTCCACCTTCTGAAAAGAGGTCTGGAGTTGGCTGCTTTGTAATTTATCCACCTAATCTACAGCTCTCACAGTAGCAGCCCTTATGAAGAACACAATTGGAATATCCCTTCCAAGTTAATAGATATGTCTACCACCCAAGGAAGAATGAGTCCTTGTTAATATAACAAGCATTGGCTGGCAGGCATCCTCTCCAAGCTCTATCCATTACTAGACATTTCAAATGTAAACTTCTGTACCAGATGGAAGCCTGGAGTTGGCTACTTTATTCTTGGTTCATCCTATAAACAGCACGCAGAGCAGCACCTCACACTAAGTACATGTTTGAAATTGCTCATTCCAAAGCATCAAATACTTTACTCACAGGCTGTTTTACCACAGAAGCATCCATTGACTGTTTTTCCATCAGACGTGACCTATGTGCTCATGCCTGTAACCAACCTCTACTCAATCATCCTGTGGATATTAGTTTGGTTCTTCTTCTGTTCTCTGTACAGTGATGCCTCTAAGGGCCTAGTATTCAACTCTCTCCTGCCCTGAACTTGATGTCACTCCCTTCCCACTTCCTATTACTAGGCAATTGGAAGTCAATTTCCCAAAGGAATCATTGGCCTTATGTTGCCTAAAACAATGATTTACCTGGCTCTCACAGAAGTCTCAACAGAGGTGTACAAACCTAGACTCAAAGGCTCAGGGCCAGCCTTAGTCTCCTCTTACATTCTACCTCTGCCCTCCAGTGTCTCCTACCTCTAAGACTGATGATGCTCTATATTTTTCCTGCAACCCTAAAATATCTTACACCCACATATATATCAAATAAGCAGAATTCACAGCATATATCTTCTAAGTGAGATGTTAGATCCATTTAATGACACATCCTGTATTGGAATCCCCCTCCCTTTTTTCCATCTCCCTATGTAGTACTTAAGCTTTAAGCCAGTGATCTCCAAACAGTAGATAATAATAATAGTAATCTCTCAATAAGTGTTATATATTATTATTATTCGTAAGTCATGCATTGAGTTCAATAACTTAATCTTTGTTGACAACAATGTGCAGTAGGTAGATACTGTAAAGATTTTTGCTTAGTGAGGCTCAGAGAAGGTAGGTAACCTCCCCATGGGCATTCTAACTGCAGAATGGCAATTTGAATCCAAGTCTAAGTGGCTATAAACTTCATGTTCTCTACCATTATGCCATTTTCTCTTCATAAATGTCTGAATGCATAAGCAAGTGATCAAGTCTCAACCTGAGAAATGATCACATACTTAAGAGATTACAGAACTAGTCAATATAAGAAAATTTGCCAGTGTAAGCTGTGTGTCATATATATACAACTGACTTTAAAATGGCCACTTTTAGATGGAATTATCCATTATTTTACCAAACACATTCTAAAAAGAAAAATCAGTATGCTTCAGTTACAGGGAAAAAATGAAGGAAAAAAAAAAGAAATGCTGATGGATGGAGTAAAAGTCATAGTTTGTGTTACTGAACTAAATACTGCCTCACCTTCCCCCAGAAACTCTATCATTGGAAAATGAAGGGAAATATAGTAATAGCTACTGAAGCAACTTCCCTCTGATGTGGAGACAGCTTTGGTTGTTGGAAGAAAATCTCTAAGAGAAAAACCAAAAACTGATGTATACTGAATTTACACCACCCACAAGGGAAGATGGGAAGCTAAGTTATGGGAGTGAATATTAACACAACCTTCTTGGATTATTAATATTCCATTGGAATACATCAGATTAAAATTTTGCAGTCTCCTATTAGACTTATTGAGAACTGTACTCTACTTCTCTTTAAAATTAAGTTTTAATTCCAGTATAGTTAACATACAATGTTATATTAGTTTCAGGTGTACAATATAGTGATCCAACAATTTCATTCATGACCCAGTATTCATCATGACAGGTGCACTCCTTAATCCCCATTGCCTATTCCCATTTCTCTTTATGGCATTTATCATTGTATTTTTGTTTTTGTGTGTCTAGTACATGAGTAGAAAGATACATTCATGAGGAATGAGAATGAATGTATCTTGGGAAATATAAGGAAAATGTCTTTAAACCGAGAAAAGGTAAAATAGGCAAGTAATGAATCAGACATTTTGGTCAAATTGTATTTGAAGAGTTTCATTATATTTATGTTGATATAATGTGCAGTAGGTCATATAGTTAGTAAGCAGTAACCTCTGAATACAGACTCTGCTCTTGTGGTTCCAAAGCCTATTCTCTTTCCATTATACTCTGCAAGAAAAAACTGATAGGTGATGTACAAACACATGAAAGGAAGAGTTTTCCTGAAGAGTTTAGGACAATCAGCAAGGAGAAAGTATTTAAGCTAACTCTTGAAGAATGAGCAGACATTTTCCAAGAGGACAGAACAGGAAAGGATATTTAGAATACGTGTATTTTAAATTCACTTGTGTATGCCTTTACATGTGTAAAGGCAAGGAGGACTGATAGTCTGGTGTGTGCATTCAAGGATATGCAGTTAACTGGTATGGCCAAAGAGTGGTGCCTCACAGGGCTACCAACCTGGACAAGGACTAGACCACAAAAGGTTTTATGTGCTAGACTAAGTAGTTTCAATCCCCTAGGCAATGGGATCCACTGAAAGATTCTGGTCAGGGAAATGAAAAGCTAAGAATTGTATTTGGGGGATGTCTGGCCTCAGTGTAGACAATGAAGAGGAGAGGAGCAAAACTTAGAAACACAAGAGCAGAGAAAGAATCTATTTCACTTTGCAGAAGTAATGGAGAGAAATAAACAAAATAGGGATTTGGAAAATCTCAATAAAACTAACAAGACCTGGCGACTGAAGGGATTTGGAACCAAGATGGAGTGGGGGTGGAGGAATTGAGGGTGAGTGACGGACCTTTAAACTCACTTGGGTTTCAGATTGAATGCTGCCATCAGTCGTCCAGAGAGACAATACATGAGCAGTAGTGGGTCCGGAGGTGGTGGGAATGTAGTTTTGAGAGCAGAATGGAATCAGGCTGAGAATCTGATTGGGCTTGAATCTCAGTTTTGCCACATAAACTTAGTCAAGTTATTTAACCACCTTGAGCTTTGTTTTTCATCCATAACAGGTCTACCTCAGCATTTACACAGCATTGCTGAAAAGTTTCACTGAGAAAATATCTACCATGTAGTTTGCAAAATGGCTGGCTCATTTAGTAGAAGCAACAAGCAAAACAAAACAAAACAAAAACCAATAAAACATACATTGGACTTACTGAAAGTTTGAGGTTCCAGTAACATATGTATACATAGTTCCAGTAACATATGTCTACATAGAAGTCTGTTAAAATCAAGATGACTCTGTTCCAACCATATGTGGTCTTCCCAGGGACCCTGGAAGAGCATAAAAATCAAGGATCTTTGATTTGTTCCTAAATAGTTTTCCTTTGGGGTAAAATAGGGTTTCCTTGCTAAAAATAATCCAAAATATTCACAGAAAATTTAAAACAGAAAAACACAAAGAAAAATTATTGAACTTCCACAAATCCTCACCACATATAACCACTGCTAACATTTTGGTGTATTTCTCCCCCCCCCCTTTTTTTCCCTATTCTGATATTCTATTCTATTGACAGGCATCTGTATTTCTGTGGAAGCATCATATTGTTACAGTATAATTCAGGTATTAATATCTTACGGTTAGAAATTCCTCATTTATTATTTCAACTTCAAAAATTTTTTGGCTAGTCTGATATATTTAGTCTTTTACTTACTAGCTATGGGGACTTAATGTCTTCAGTAAAAGGAGGGATAATAAAAATAAAAGTACCTATCTCACATGGCTATTATGAAAATTAAATAAATACCTGCACATAAAGCACTTAGAACAGTTTTCGGTGCAAGACCATACGCCTTCAAAATTAGTTTTATACGTTGCTTATTGACTTATGTAAATGACATATTTTATGTGTGTTTTTTTTTCCATTAAAAGGCCTTATGCCACAGAAAAGCTAAGAAAAGTCTAATGCCAGGTAAATATATGTAAATGTTTCATATATTATCTATGTTTCAAATATTATATATACTTATACATATTCATTATATGTATTTCAAAAGTGTACATATTTCAATTGTTATTTGATAAACAAAGAATTCAAACTTACCAAGAACAATTTTATTCAATAACATATATTTATATAGAATTCTTTCCATGCAAACAAAACTTTCCATAATACTCCCAGAAATAGGCACAAAGACTACAGCTGTTTGAGCATACGTATTAATCCTGTGCATTCTGCAGATAAATCAGAGGCCCTCCCTTCCATTACTTGATTTCGGCATTTAGTTTCTGCATAGTTTGTGCTGTTGCTAGCTTCAGAAATTCCTTTGGCTTTGTTCTCATCACTCCAGATGTCTTTTGCTTTGCAATCAGACATCCTTGGTTAACCCAAAAGCCCCTTCTTCATTTTTCTGCTTAGATCAAATTGCTAATTGTTCCAGTAGGCAGATAGAAATGAGCCTGGAGCTCAGGGAAAAGGTCTGGTCATTAGAGAAGGACTCTGGAGGCAGCCTGTGTGCATAGTGGTTGATGCTGCAGAGCTGGATGAGAATATCAAGAGCAGGAGAGAACAGGATGAGAGAGACAACTCTGGAGAACTTCAGTGTGTAAATTTCTCAAAGAGGACAAGGGAGAAAGAAACTTTTTTTTTTTAAAGATTTATTTATTTATTCATGAGACACACACTGAGAGAGGCAGAGACATAGACACAGGCAGGAGCAGGCTCCTTGCAGGGAGCTGGATGTGGGACTCGATCCTGGAGCCCGGGATCATGCCCTGAGCCAAAGGCAGATGCTCAACCGCTGAGCCACCCAGGCATTCCCAGAAATAAACTTTTTTTTTTTAATGTTATTCAAGACAATCAAAGGGGGTAGGAAAGGGCTTGGTGATGCTGGAAGATGGAATTTTTGTTGTTATTTTGCTTTGTTTGGTTTTTACCATTACATATAGGCTTTATATTTCTGCCTAAAAGCCAAACTAGTCTGAAAATTTTACTGGAGAAGAGTTTACCTTCGGATGAGTTGAATAAAAGAATAAGAATTTTTTTTTTAAGTATGAGCTACTTTCTTGAGACTGACTACATTCCAATAATTTATAGCATATCTTTGTGATTCAGTTTAGTCAGAAATACATCATAATTATAACGCTGTTTTTGTACATACTGATAGCAGGTGTTAAGTAAAGAATCTTCACCATATTAAAAAAAAAGTCCAATAAGACTTGAACTTCATTGTTTTTGACAGCTCATAGATAGAGCAACTGTGACTTAGTGGACATAAATCATCTATCATCAGAAAATCTAATGCGTTTAGTCTTTTCACACTAAGAAATTATCTTTTGTGGTTGACTGCCTCACTGAATTTAAGTTTACACATTTTAAGAGTGTTCAGAAGGACCGGGGTGACTGCCTATAAGGATGGGCTAATCTGAACCAACCTACAAAAAGATGCAAAAGATGGGAGAAGAGCTGAATTGCAAAAAGAATAAACTTATGATAAGGCAGGACTTCTGGTCTTTTTATTACTGTTGCTACTGCTATTGATAATGTTTTGTCATTTTGAAGAAATTGAAAAGAAAGGGTCGACTGGGTGGCTCAGCAGTTGAGCCTCTGCCTTCGCTCAGGGCCTGATCCCAGGATCCAGGATCGAGTCCCACTCTGCCTCTCTCTCTCTCTGTGTGTCTCTCATGAATAAATAAATAAATCTTTAAAAAAATTGAAAAGAAAATTCTGCTCTAGTCTCAATCATTCAGAAAACGTGTCTGGAATACGGGAGCAATTTTGACTCCTGTTGTCAGTGAGGGGAAAATATATATTAATAATAAAAACACAGAAGGCTTCCGTGCTGGGTTAGAAAAAGCAAAGTAACTTCCAGAGGGTTTTTATTAAAGGACAATGCACCTAATATGTCAAAGAAGCATAATTACTCTAACGGAAGGCCGGCCAAGAGCACATTTTGTCTATTTAAAAATAGTTCCTCCGTCTGTCACCTTACATTTCTGCCTGTTTGCGTAGTCCAATTAGCTTCGTTTTGAATTGCCTCCACCTTTCTTCTTTCCCCTCTATTTGACAACTCTCCTTTAATTGCAAAGAAGCTGCATTCTCTCCTAGGAGACTTTTGAATTGTAATAATATAGTATTAGCTATCTTCAGAGAAAAAGCAAGTGCTGATTGAAAATCAGTCTTGTTTGTGTTCCTCCGAGTTGCCTGTTTCTTCCTCTACCTCCATTTCAGAGTTCAAGATATGGTTTTTACGGGCCTAACTTTTTTAAAGAAAGCAGCCCGTGGGCTGCTAATAAGCAAACTACTCTATTCTGACAACATTCTTGGAGAAGGGCAATAAACACCTTTAGAAAAATCACAATCACACTTTGCAGGTGTGTAATTCTTTACACTCCACCTGGATCCTTGACAACAAACTTTTCAGGTGTGGGATTTTCATTAGGAGAAATCACATTACATTAGAAGAGGGGGAAGGGATCAGCTGTGATCACATACCCAGTAGATGACTGAGCCAGGGATGGAATCTATGGCTCCAGATTCCCACCCAGGTGCTCTCTCTTTGCCTAAATCTGAAACGGATCCCTCCCCAACCCCCCAGGGTTCTTAAATGATGATCACCTGTATTTAGCTGGGTGTTTTATCGGCCTCCTGACACTACTTGCCCAGTGTGTCTATTAGAAACACGACATCTCGGCAGTTGTGGGTACAGTCAAGAAGAGACAAGAGGATCTGCACACTGAAACAGATGGCATTTGAACACATGAAAAGAGAATCATCAATTGGACAATGCTTTGGTTCCAGGGGCAGCCGCTGCCAGTAGAGACAATAACATCACTTGTAACACTGACGGCAGCAGTAGGCAGGATTCAATGTCAGATCTTCATGTAAGTCAACACCCCAGGGAGGGAAGACACATGTGGGGGGCATCCCATGACTAAAGGACAACTGCTACCAACCACAGGGAGACTTGGAGAGACATTCCAAGTACGATAGCAATTAGAGGGCTGGGAGTGAGAAGCAGCAGAGGAAGAGGAAACAGCTTGAAAATATACTTCCACTCATCTCTGGCACATCTCTCTGGATATCTATCACTTATCAGTGTCATTCACATCACAACAACAAATGGCTTTAGAAATAATCAGGCTGCCATGTACTGAGAGGGTCAAGGGAGGCAGAAAGCATGGCTGCATGTGTAGAATTTGAGTTTGGGTGTCATATAGCTTCAGATGCTGCCTCGGCGATTTTCCAGCTGTGTGACTATGAGCAAATAAATCACTTAGATCCCTGGACCTTTGTTTTCTTAGCTGTCAGATGGACATAATAATACCTGGGTCAGGTTAAGTGTCTGCCTTTGGCTCAGGTCTCAGGACTGAGCCCCCCATCCGGCTCCCTGCTCAGTGGGGAGTCTGCTCCTCCCTCTGCCCCTCATCCCACTCTCATGCTCTCTCTCTCTCAATCTCTCTCTCTCTCTCTCAAAATAAATTAATAAAATCTTTTTAAAAATAATACCTGGGTCAGAGGTAATCTTATTTGCTCATATCATAATGTCATTCCCCCCAACCTCCAATATTTATGGATATTATGGAATGAGATGCTCAAGAGACTGAGCATGTGGGGGTGGGGGTGTGAGTGAGGGACGAGAGGTGTTGCTATTATTTAATAGACCATTTGACACATTTCAGACACTGTCCAAAGTTCTTCTTACATATTAACCCACTGATCCCTAATAACATCTCCCCATCTCTGATTTACCGATGGAAATCTGAGACAAGGAGTTAGATGAATTGTCTCAGGCCATAGAGCTATTAAATGGTAGAGACAGAATTTAAACCCAGAAGTCTTTTAACCTCAATGCTAACTACGTGGCTTTCCCCCCAATCTTTTATTTTAACACAATTTGTTGCCTGACTGCATGCAACAAACCAGGAGCTCCTTTTGAGTTTTACCAAACATCGAGGTCAGATATTCACAAATTGTCCTCACATTCTACCTTATTCATTATAAAACTTATTCGTGGTTAGAGCAAAATACCACATCCTGGAAATTTATTACTTGCTCAGAACAATGAGTGTTTGGTTCTATTGTTATAACATTTCTTTTAGAGAATATTCTTTAAAATGAGTTTAATTTCCACATGATTATTATTTTATTTGAATCTAATTACTGAAGTCTCCATTGACTTGCATGAAGTTCTCTCCTTAGGCATCTGACCTGTTTTTACAGTAAATTCAAAAGTCTCCTTTTTCAAAAAGACTTTATTTCTCTAATGCAATGTATCCACCCCCTTTCCCTCCCTACCCTACCACCACAAGAAGAAAAGCCAATACTCTCTTTAGAACTCACTCCTGTTCTTCCTTCCTGGCATCATAAGGCAATGATCCTACGTCTTGTTTGGTCCTTGTTTCAAAACAGACAAATATAAAACTGTATCTCCGCACATGAAATAACTATTTAGAAAATATTATTGAAAGTTAACATATTTTTTAATATGTATGATGCTAAAAGAGTAGCACCTTCAACCTACTTCAAGCTTAGCACACTCAGTTGGGCTGCTGAAGTATCCTCGGGATCCAAGTGATATTTAAAGTGGTTTTATCTTGCAATTCTTATCAATGTAGACTCATCAAAACATCAATGATATCCCTTGCTTATGTTTGTGAATTCATTTTAAATCTGCATTATACAGAATTACTTTTCCATATTATAAGGGGCCTCTGGGTTATTATTTTTTTGTGAATATAAGGACATATATTCATTCAATATTTATTGAGCACATTGTAAGTACCATACAATGGGCAAGGTACAATATGCTAAAATATATAATCCAGCAATAATTATAATTAGTATATTTTAAGAGATGTTGTTCTCATGCTTGGTTAACTCCCAGGAATGAAAAGTACATGACCTTTAATATGTCTCTCTCTCTCTCTCTCTCTCTCTCTCCCTCTCTCTCTCTCTCTCTCTCTCTCTCTCTCTCTCACACACACACACACACACACACACACACACACCTCTGACCGTGATTGACACTGGTAATCAATCATGCTGATCTTTTCCAATGAGACTTGACAAAGTCTCAGAATCCTCGATCCTGTGTAGTAGGCAGCTAATATCATTGATTAGAGTTCACACAATAGATGAAACCTGTTTGCATCCCTACTATTGCTAAAAATTTTCCTCTATATCCATTTTTAAAAGGTCAGTCTTTTGAAGACTATTATAAAAGACTACAATGAACAGAATCATACAAACTAGCTTAGCTGATGACAATGGTTTATCCTAAACATTAGCAAGATCTATTACATAATATTTTAAAACCATAGCAACAAAAATGGAATCTGAGACAGACTACTTTGATTACATAAATTCCTCTGTATGTTTTCCAGGAGCTCAATAAAGAATTATATACAAAGATCAGTGTCCCCCAAAGTTCAATGGAAGTCTGTGCAGAGACCCCAAGTAGTCTATACCTAGAAAGGGCAAGCAAGTATTTTCACCAATTCCTTGAAATTTAGGAAAGCTTTGTGATGAAAACATTAAGAATCTGAAAGTTGTGGATAAGCAGTCAAATAAAAAATAATATCAGATCTCTCTGGAAATATATCAATGCATAGAAAAATAAGGAAAGTAAAATGATCAACCAGAGTGTAAGACATGGGTCCCTTCAGTGATGTTTGAAATATGAGGATATTCCAGGAACTGACCCCGAGAAGAACCCAGAAGTGTAGACTCAGATCTAATAATTAAAGAAAAAAGTGTACTTCATTTATAATAAAGGAATTCAGATGAAAACGATAATACAATATCATTTTGAGTAATAAAAGCAGGATCATTTTGAGTATGCGAGTAAGCCTGGTGAACATGCAGGCTTTGTTAACAGGTGAGACCATAAATTGGGAAAATGTTCATGGGAAACAATATGACACTATCAAGATGGGCATGAAGGAGGGCACGTGAGGGGATGAGCACTGGATGTTATATGCAACTGACGAATTATTGAAAACTACATCTGAAACTAATGATGTATTATATGTTGGCTAATTGAATTTAGAAAAAAAGAATATTGAAAAAATTCATATCATTTAAGTTAGTTTTGAAAAAAAAAGTTAGTTTTGCCACATTTTAGGAAATCTATTCAAGAGAAATAGAAATGAAGAGACTTACAGGTTACTATAGTATTATTTATGAAACAAAACTTCAGAGAAAATGGAATTTGAAACATAGGAAAATGGCTACATATATTAACCCACATCATACAGTAGAATAATACTAAATACTGTAGTTTCAAAAAGATGGTAATGGAATTAAAAAATGCTTGTTATTATATATTTAAAAAAATATACCAGACATGATGGTTTACACAGTATGATCTTCACTATGACATAATATAAAAAGCAAAAAAAAAAAAATATTGCCAAGATGTTAACCATAGTTACCTCTGGGTAATGAATTTCTAGAGGTTTTTTTTTTTTTTTTAAGGTTTTACTTATTTATTCATGAGAGACACAGAGAGAGAGGCAGAGACCCAGGCAGAGGGAGAAGCAGGCTCCATGCAGGGAGCCCGACGTGGGACTCGATCCAGGGTCTCCAGGATCAAGCCCTGGGCTGAAGGCAGTGCTAAACCACTGAGTCACCCAGGGATCCCCTGAGGTTTTTTTTGTTTGTTTGTTTTTGTTTTTCATGATGGCAGAATAAGTGCCCATGGAAAAAAATTAAAGCTAGCAGAGCATCAAAAGAGATTGGTTTTGAAATATTACTTGGACTGATAACAGACTTCTCGTCAGCAGCAATAAATGTCAGAAGACAATCACATAATGTCTTCAAACTGCTGAGGTAAAATATCTCACGAAATAGAATTATATATTCAGCTAAACTGTCATTCAAGAGTGGGGGAGTAATGAAAATTTCAGCAGATAAACAGAAACTGAAAGACTCTGGGAAAAAATACAAAAACAAACAAAAACAAAACCCGATTTTATTCCAACATAAAGAAAAATGAACTCTTAGAAATAAGATGAGGAAACAAAGATGAGGAAAGAATCATAACAAAAAAACCATTAGTAATTTAAAAATTGGCAATAAAAGTATAAAAATTAATACAATACAAATGTTCTCTTTACTAATTCAATTTCTTAGTTTAACTGATATTCTTAATTCCTTTTTCTTTTTCTTAAAATCTTAAAAAAAGATTTTATTTATTCATTCATGAGAGAGAGAGAGAGAGAGAGGCAGAGACCTAGGCAGAGGGAGAAGCAGGCTCAATGCAGGGAGCCTGATGGGGGACTCAATCCGGGACCCCAGGATCACACCCTGAACCAAAGGCAGATACTAAACCGCTGAGCCACCCAGGCATCCCCATATTCTTCATTCCTGTTATAAAATCTTCCAATTTTTGCTTGATGCCCACAGCACATACACTCCCTACTGTGCAGCTGGATGCTCCCGAGAGTCAGTTGTATTTGATCTTAAAACCTGTGTGAGTTGTTTTTATTATCATAATTACATAAATTAATGGATTATTACATTCGCTTTATGAAAAAAGAAAAAGGGGGTTGTTTCTGTGGAAACTGGATAGAATTCTTTGGAAAAACCTCATAGAAGGGAGTTATTTTAGGGGAAAAAAAAACCCTGTCAACTTAGATCTGGTTTAGACAAGTGTAAAATCTTGACAAAAATAATGTCAAACATCCAGAAGGATTCCACATTCACATTGCTTAAATTCTCACTCCACTCAAAAGGCACAGGTGGGCCACACTCAAAGGAATTATACAAAGAAAATGTTGGATCTGTCAAATATTTTTGTTTCTTTCTGCATGGATAGTGAGGATCTTAAGGGATTTTTTTTTCTTTTAATTTATTAACATAATGAGTTACATTGACTAACTTTTGAATATTAAACCAGCCTTGTATTCCTGGGATAAACTCCACTTGATGGTGATTTATTGTCCTTTTCTTTTTTTTTTAATTTTTACTTTTTATTTATTTATTTATGATAGTCACAGAGAGAGAGAGAGAGAGAGCGAGAGAGGAAGAGACACAGGTAGAGGGAGAAGCAGGCTCCATGCACCGGGAGCCCGATGTGGGATTCGATTCCAGGTCTCCAGGATCGCGCCCTGGGCCAAAGGCAGGCGCCAAACCGCTGAGCCACCCAGGGATCCCTATTGTCCTTTTCATAAATATTCTAAAATGATTTGCTAAATTTATGTACACAATTGTATTAGATTATAGCTGACTTTTCTTCTAATGCCTTTGACTGGTTTGATACCAGGGTAATGATGGTCTTCCAGAATGAACTGGGAAATGTTCTCTCCTCTTCATTTTTCTGGAAGATAATCATATCTGAGTCTAGAATTTTCTTTTTTGGAAGGTTTCTAACCATAAGTTTCATTTAATAGACATAAAGTTATATAATTTATCAGATTCTTCTGAAGTAAGCTTTCATAGGTTGTGTCTTTCAAGGAATTTGCCCATTCCAATCTAATTGTCAACTTCACGGGCATAAAGTTCTTAAAAATTCCTGTATTAATTAATGTCTGTTGAATCTGTAGTTAAGCCACTTCTCTCATTCCTGACATTGGTAATTTGTGTCTACTCCCCTTTTTTTGGCTAATCAGTCTGCCTATTGGGTTATCTATTTGATTGATCTTTAGACTCTGCTTTTGGGATTGTCAACTGTTTTGCTATTTTTTATTTCATTGATTTTTACTCTGATTTTCTATCAGTTACTTTTTTTCTATCAGTTACATTCTTCTATTTACTTTAAATTTCATTTGTTTCCCCTTTGTAATTTATTATGGTGGAAATTAAGGGAATTTATTTGAAACCTTTCTTCCCTTCTAATGCAGGCATTTAACGCTATCTATTTCTATGTACTACTTTAGAGGCATTCTTCAAATTTTGCTATCTTATGGTTTAATTTTCATTCATTTAAAATATTTTCTTTCTTTTGATTTTTAAAAAGATTTTAATTATTTATCCATGATAAACACACACATAGAGAGACAGAGACACAGGCAGAGGGAGCAGCAGGATCCCCATGGGGAGCCCAATGGGGGCTCAATCCCAGGACTCCAGGATCACAACCTGAGCCAAAGGCAGATGGCTCAACTACTGAGCCACCCAAGCACCCCTCTTTTGAATTATTTTTGAACCATCATTTAAGTAGAAGTATTTTATCCTCTAAGTATTAGTAGATGTTTTAGACAAAGTTCATTGTTCATCACTGATTTCTAATTTAATTCTATTTCTCAGAAAACGTGTATTGTATGTCTTTAATTCTTTTAATTTACTAAAACTGTTTTTTATAGCACACAATACAGTCTATTTTGGTAATTGTCCTGTGTACCTTTGAAAAGAATGTTTTATGCAAGTGTTGGTGCTCTGTAAATGTCAATGAAGATATTTTTTTGATAGTGTCGTTCAAGTAATATATAGTCTTACTGATTTTCTGTCTCTTTTATCAATTATTGAGAGAGGGGTATTGAAATTTCTGATTATAATTGTGAATTTCTCATTGAAGCTCTATCAGGTTGTGATGCATGTAGTTTTAAGCTCTATTATTATATGTCTAAATATTTATGATTTTCATGTTCTTCTGATGAATTAATCCCTGAATTATTATGAAAGATCTTTGTCCTTAATAATACTCTTTACTGTAAAATCTAACTTATATTTATAGGTACTGTAGCTTTTTTTGATCATATGTTTGATATATATTTTCTTCTCAATTTTAACCTATTATTGTCTTTATATTTAATGTTCATTTATTTTTTTAATTTAAATTCAATTAGTCAACATATAGTACATACTTAGTTTCAGATGTAGTGTTCAGTAATTCATCAGTTATGTATAACACCCAGTGCTCCTCACATCTTGTGCTCTCCTTAATGCCCATCACCCAATTGCCCCAGCCTCCTACCCATCTCCCCTCCAGTAACCCTCAGTTTGTTTCCTAGAGTCGAGTCTCTCATGTTTTTTTTTTTTTTTCTCTCCCTGACAACTTCCCCTTCAATTTTCTCTTCCATACTCTATGGTCCCCTGTATGATTTCTTATATTCCACATATGAGTGAAAACATATAATAATGGTCTTTCTCTGTTTGACTTATGTCGCTCAGCATAATACCCTCCTGTTCCATCCACGTTGATGTAAATGGTAAGTATTCATCCTTTCTGATGGTTGAGTAATATTCCATTGTGTGTGTGTGTGTGTTCACACATGGAATATTGTGAATACTAAATTTGTATCGTTGGGTTAAATACCTAGTAGTAGTGCAATTGCTGGGTCATATGGTAGCTCTATTTTTAACTTCATGAGGACCATCAGTACTATTTTCCAGAGTGGCTGCACCATCTTGCATTCCCACCAAACAGTGTAAGAGGGCTGCCCTTTCTCCACATCCTTGCCAACATCTTTTGTTTCCTGACTTGTTCATTTTAGCCATTCTGACTGGTGTAAGGTGGTATCAAACCAAATCATGGTTTTGATTTGTATTCCCATGATGCCAAGTGATATAGAGAATTTTTTATGTGTCTGTTGGCCATGTGTATGTCTTCTTTGGAGAAATTTATGTACATATCTTCTGCCCATTTCTGGACTGCATTCTTTGTTTTTTGAGTGTTGAGTTTGGTAAATTCTTTATAGATCTTGGATACTAGCCCTTTATCTGATGTGTCATTTGAAAATATCTTTTCCCATTCCATAGGCTGCCTTTTAGTTTAATTGACTGTTTCTTTGCTGTGCAGAAGCTTTTTATCTTGATGAAGTCCCAGAAGTTCATTTTTATTTTTGTTTTCCTCACCTTTGGAGATATGTCTACCAAGAAGTTCTGGCTGAGGTTGAAGAGGTTGCTGCCTGTGTTCTTCCCTAGGATTTTGATGAACTCCTGTCCCACATTTAGGTCTTTTATCCATTTTGAGTTTATCTTTGTGTATGGTGTAAGAGAATGGTCCAGTTTCATTCTTCTGCATGTGGCTGTCCAATTTTCCTAGCACCATTTATTGAAGAGACTGTCTTTTTTCCATGGGATATTTTTTCCTGCTTTGTGGAAGATTCGTTAACTACAGAGTTGAGAGTCCATTTCTGGGTTCCCTATTCTGTTCTATTGATTTATGTGTCTATTTTTGTGCCAGTACCACACTGTCTTGATGATTACAGCTTTGTAATACAGCTTGAAGTCCGGCATTGTGATGTCACCAGCTTTGGTTTTCCTTTTCAACATTACTCTGGCTATTTGGGGTCTTTTCTGATTTCATACAAATTTTAGGATTTTTTTTGTTCCAGCTCTGTGAAAAGTGCTGATGATATTTCGATAGGGATTGCATTGAATGTGTAGTTTGCTCTGGGTATCATAGAGATTTGTACAATATTTATTTTCCCAATCCATAAGCATGGAATGTTTTTCCATTTCTTTGTGTCTTCCTCAATTTCTTTCATTGATGTTCTGTAGTTTTTAGAGTACAGATCCTTTACCTCATTGGTTAGGTTTATTCCTAGGTATCTAATGGATTTTGGTGCAATTGTAAATGGGGTCGACTCTTCAATTTCTCTTTCTTCTGTCTCATTGTTAGTGTATAGAAATGCAACTGATTTCTGTGCATTGACCTTATATCCTGCCACATTGCTGAATTCCTGTATGAGTTCTATCAATTTTGCAGTGAAGTCTTTCGGGTTTTCCACATAAAGTATCATGTCATCTGAAAAGAGGGAGAGTTTGACTTCTTCTTTGCCAATATGAATGCCTTTCAAATTCTTTTTGTTGTCTGATTGCTGAGAATAGGACTTCCAGTACTATGTTGAACTGCAGTGGTGAGAGTGGGCATCCCTGTCATGTTCCTGACCTTAGGGGAAAAGCTGTGAGTTTTTCCCCATTGAGAATGATATTCACTGTGGGCTTTTTGTAGATGGTTTTTATGATATTGAGGTATGTTCCCTCTATCCCTACACTGTGGAGAGGTTTCTTTAAGATTTTATTTATTTATTAATGAGAGACACACACAGAGAGAGAAAGAGAGACAGAGAGAGTTGCAGAGACACAGGCAGAGGGAGAAGCAGGCTCCATGCAGGGAGCCTGATGTGGGACTTGATCCCAGGTCTCCAGGATCAGGCCCTGGGCTGAAGGTGGCGCTAAACTGCTGAGCCACCCGGGGCCACCCATGTGGAGAGTTTTAATCAAGAAATGGGATCCCTGGGTGGCGCAGCGGTTTGGCGCCTGCCTTTGGCCCAGGGCGCGATCCTGGAGACCCGGGATCGAATCCCACATCGGGCTCCCGGTGCATGGAGCCTGCTTCTTCCTCCGCCTGTGTCTCTGCCTCTCTCTCTCTCTCTGTGACTATCTTAAAAAAATTAAAAAAAAAAAGAAAAGATGCTGTATTTTGCCAAATGCTTTCTCTGCATTAATTGAAAGGATCATATGGTTCTTGTCCTTTCTTTTATTAATGTGATATATCACACTGATTGATTTGCAAATGTTGAACCACCCTTGCAGCCTGGGAATAAATCCCACTTGGTCATGGTGAATAATCCTTTTAATGTACTGTTGGATCCTATTGGCTAGTATTTTCTTGAGAATTTGGCATCCATGTTCATCAGGGATACTGCTCCATAGTTCTCCTTTTTGATGGGGTCTTTGTCTGGTTTTGGGATCAATGTAATACTGGTGTCATAGAACGAGTTTGTAAGTTTTCTTTCCATTTCCTTCTATTACTATTTTTTTGAAACAATTTCAGAAGAATAGGTATTATTTCTTCTTTAAATGTTTGGCAGAAATCCCCCAGAAGTTATGTGGCCCTGGACTTAGGTTTTTGATTATTGCTTCAGTTTCCTTGCTAGTTATGGACCTGTTCAGATTTTCTATGTCTTCCTGTTTCAGTTTTGGTAGTTTGTAATTTTCCATGAATGCCTCCATTTCTCCCAGGTTGCCTAATTTGTTAGCATATAGTTGCTAATAATATGTTCTTATTCTGCATGCTCTAATCTTTATTATTTCTCTTCTCCTGCTTGGTTGTAGGCTTTGTTTGCTATTTTTTCTCCAGCTCCTTTAGGTGTAAGGTTAGCTTGTATATTTGAGATTTTTCTAATTTTTTAGGAGAGACTTGTATTGCAATGCACTTCCCTCTTAGGACTGCCTTTGCTGTATCCCAAAAGTTTTGAACCTTTGTGTTTTCATTTTCATTCATTTCCATGAGTTTTTATTTTTTTCCTTTAATTTCCTAATTGACACTTTCATTCCTTAGTAAGATGCTCTGTAACTTCCAAGTGTTTGAGTTCCTTCCAAATTTCCTCTTGTGATTGAGTTCCAAAGTTTCAAAGCATTGTGGTCTGAAAATATTCAGGGAATAATCTCAGGCTTTGGGTATCAGTTGGGACCTGATTTGTGACCCAGTATGTGATCTATTCTGGAGAAAGTTCCATGTGCACTTGAGAAGAATGTGTATTTTGTTGTTTTAGAGTAGAATGCTCTGTATATATCTGTGAAGTCCATCTGGTCCAGTGTGTCATTCAAAGCCCTTTTTTCTGGGAAGCCCCGGTGGCTCAGCGGTTTAGCACTGCCTACAGCCCAGGACATGATCCTGGAGACCTGGGATCGAGTCCCATGTCAGGCTCCCTGCATGGAGCCTGCTTCTCCCTCTGCCTGTGTCTCTGCCTCTCTCTGTCTCTGTCTCTCTCTCTCTGTCTCTCCTCTCTGTGTATTTTCATGAATAAATAAATACAATCTTCAAAAAAAAAGCCCTTTTTCCTGTTGATCTTCTGGTTAGATAATCTGTCCACTGCTCTGAGTGGGGTACTGAAGTCCCCTGATATTATTATATTATTGTCAATGTGTTTCTTTAATTTAGTTATTAATTGATTGATATAATTGGCTGCTCCCAAATTAGTAGCATAATTATTTATAATTGTTAGATCTTATTTGATAGAGGCTTTAAGTATGATATAGTTTCCCCTTTCATATCTTAGTACAGTCTTTGGTTTAAAAATCTAATTTGTCTGATATGAGGATTGCTACCCCTGATGTCTTGTGAGGTCCATTAGCATGATAAATGGTTCTGGACCTCATGGGGGGTCCACCTCCTTACTTTCAGTCTGAAGGTATCTCTCTGCCTAAAATTAATCTCTTGCAGACAGCATATGAATGAATCTTGCTTTTTTATCCAATCTGATACCCTGTGTCTTTGGATAGGAGAATTTAACCCATTTACATCCAGAGTAATTATTGAAAGATATTTAGTGTCATTGTGTTACCTGTAAAGTCTCTATTTCTGTAGATTGTCTCTGTTTCTTTCTGGCTTATGTTACTCTTGGGCTCTCTCTTTGCTTACAGGATCCCCTTTAATATTTCTTGCAGGGCTGGCTTAGTGGTGACATTTCTTTCAGTTTCTGTCTGTCCTGGAAGCTCTTTATCTCTCCTTCCATTCTGAATAACAGCCTTGCTGGGTAAAGTATTCTTGGCTGCATGTTTTTCTCATTTAGTACCTTGAATATATCATGCCAGCCCTTTCTGGCTTGCCTGGACTCTGTGGGTAGGTTTGTTGCCAGTCTAGTGTGCCCACCATTGTAGGTTAAGAACCTTTTGTCTTGAGCTGCTTTAAGGATTTTCTCTTTATCTCTGAAATTTGCAAGCTTCACTATTATATGCCAAAGTGTTGATCTATTTTTATTGATTTTGGAAGGGGTCCTCCCTACCTCTTGGACACGAATACCTGTTTCCTTCCCCAGATTAGGGAAGTTCCCAGCTATGATTTACTCAAATATAACTTCTCACCCCCACTCTCTCTTTCTTCTCCCTCAGGGATTCCAATAATTCTTTTTTTTTTTTTTTGTTCTATGGCATTACTGATTTCTCAAAGCCTCCCCTCATGTAACATTTGTTGTTTTTCTCTCTTTTCCTCAGGTTCCTTCCTTAGCATCAACTTGTCTACTATATCACTTACTCTTTTCTGCCTCATTTATCCTAGTTGTTAGAGAATCCAATTTAGATTGCATCTCAGTTAGAGTATTTTTAATTTCAGCCTAATTCAATCTCATTTCTTCACTTAGAGATTCTCTAATGTCTTTTATTCTTTTCTCAAGCCCAGCTAGTAACTTGGTAATTATTATCCTGAATTCCAGCTCTGACATTTTACTTTTATCTGTATCGATTAGATCTGTGGTGGAGTATTACCTGTAGTTCTTTCTTCTGTTGTGAATTCCTCCTTCTAGTTATTTTGCCCAGAGTAGAATGGATGAACCAGTGAGCACTCTCAGATATATCAACCATAACCCAAGTGAAATACACACTAGACAAATCCAAAGAGGTCAGAATCCGAAAAAGAAACAAACAAACAAACAAACAAACAAACAAAAAAAACAGAGAAAGGAAAAAAAAAGAGTGGGGAGAGAGAATATAATCTCACAGGGTGGATAAAACAGGGTGATCCACTTGGTCCTGAGTGTATTTTGGTCTCTGTGTTAAAAGACACTAAATCCCAATTGTTTAGAAATCAAAACATACATATACATACAAAACTAAATTGAGTAGAGTGAAAGAAAGCCAAAAATGAAGAATATGTCTATAAAAATGTAAATATAAAAATGGAAGTTAAAAATAGGCTTAAAATAGGAGATTTGATAAAACAAGAAATTATTTGAAAAGGGAAAAAAGAAAAAAGAAATGGAAAAACTTTAAATGAAAGATAAATGAACTATGAGAAAAAAATTCAAATTCTATATATTATTTTCCCCTAGCACTGGGGTTTTGCAGTCCTGTGAGGTCCATAAACTTGCTATTCACCTGTTCTTCTATCCAGTTTTCTGGAGGAGGGGCCTGCTGTACTGATCCTCAGGTGTCTTTTCCCTGGGCAGAGTTGCACCGCACCTTGCCAGGAGGCCAGACTCAGTGTACGCTGGTTTTTTTTTGTTTGTTTGTTTCCTCTGTGCGGCTTTTGTTCCCTGAAGGCTTTCTACTCCTCTTTAGAGGATCAAAATAAAAATTGCTTAAGCCCAATCTCCAGCTCCAGAGCTGAAAGATCACAGCCCCCTCTCTTCAGTAAAACATCAGGGATAAGTAGTCTTCACTTTTGTGTGCACCAAACTCTGCAGACTCCTGCAGTACACATTGGGGTGGATCCTCCTGGGGAAGGCAGAGGATTGCAGATGTGTGCATTTTGAAGGGCCCTGGCACAGAGAGCACCTGCCCAATTGTGTGAGCATCCATTCCGTGCCTCCTGGGGGAAGGGAAGGGTCGCTGCTCTCCTGTCTTTTGCAGGGCTCCAAAACTGAGAGCTGTCCCCTGGTCATGTGAGCAGCTACTCCACCCCTCCCAGGGGAAGGCAGTGGATCCTCTTGTTCCTGTCCTTTGTAGGGTCCCCATATGGAAAGCAGTTACCTGATTGGGCCACAGCTTCTGGTTTATGGCAAACCAAGCAGAGAGTCACTTCCTGGGCTCACTGACCATAACCAGTTTCCCCAATCCAATGCTTGGGAACTCTACTCCTCAAGCACCCCTGTTCTTTCTGTGACTCTGGGGATCCTGAGACTACACTTTCTTACCTAGAATTCTTCCCTGTTTCACCACCTGAACACCTTTCAGGCAGGGGTGTCTCTCACTGGAGGAGATTTTTAAGGGTTCTGGTTTTGAACTCTGGGGCAATATCACTTTCCAAGAGCCAGCTTATGGTGGCTCCTCCCCCTGCCATTTATCTTATGATATATCCTCTCAGAATCACTTCTCCACATGTCCTACCTTGCAAAAAGTGGTCACATTTTTACTTGTAGAATTCCAGATACTCTTTTCTTACATCTGCGTTGAATTCATGGGTGTTCAGAATGATTTGATAGTTATCTAGCTAAATTTAAGGGACCCGATTACATGAGGTCCCCTACTCTTCCACCATCTTGCCTCTTGGTAATTTTATCTCTTACAGGCAGCATAAAGTCAGGTCTTGCTTTTTCATCCAATCTGATGATCCCTTTTGTAATTGAGACATTTAGATGATTTATACTTAATACGATTATTGGTTTGTTTAGGTGTTTCTTTTCTCTGTTCCCTTCCCATGGATATAATGAGTTTCCAATAATGTCCTAATGAAAACAGTGCTTGCTGCCCCTCCCCACAGATTAAGGCTTTTGTTTTTTATGGAGTAGGAAAAGAAGTATCTTAGGGCAGTAATTTTTTTTTCATTTCTGGCAGCACTTTCTTTTTTATCCTTTAGGTACTATCTACCTAAGTAGGTACTACCACAGTAGCTATTTCTTAGGTATCTTTTTAATCTTTTCTATATGTAGTTAGTGTGGCTGATGGTGAAAGAGGCTGTTAAGAGGGTTTGAAGTCTACCAATTTCTCTGTTCCTTTTAGAGGTTTCATATTATCACCCAAACTTTCTATTGGACTTCACTAATTTAAGAAATATTCTAGCTGAGTTCATACCAGTGTCTGGTTGGATTTACCCCAGTTGTGAAGATACTCATGACTCTAAACTCTGTCAATGTGATTTGAATAAAAGACAGTCTGGTATAATAAGGTATGGCTGGACAAAGCATCAGGGCCAGGTTATATAAGATCCAGTAGAACAAGTTTATATCTTTTGTTCTTATTTTAAAGGCAATGAGAAATTATTGAAAAGTATCAATGCAATGGTCATAATCTGACTTGAATTTTTAAAGTTCTTAAATATTTTAACTTTTGCTTTTGAAATATAAGAGTTGCAACATAGAACAGAGTTCTTGTACAAACTCTACCAGCTCCCTCTAAAGTTAGCATCATGCCAGATTATAGTACAACCATAAAAACTAGGAAACCAACCTTGATAATACCACTACTATTAGATATTATTCAAATTTCACCAATGAGACCACTAATGCCATTTTGGGGGGGTCCAGTATCTCACACTGCATTTGGTTTTGGTATCTACTTTAGTGTTCTGCATTCTGTAATGTTCCTCGGTATTTCTTTTCTTTAATAACCTAGGTAATGTCCAAGAATACCGGCCAATTATTTTTTTAGAATATTTCTCATTTTGCAAATGTCTGGTGTTTTCTTATGATTTGATTGAGGTTGTGCATTTTTAACAGGAATACCATAGAATGATGTATCTATCTCAGAGCATCATATCAACAACAGGTTCATGATGTTGATCTGGCTTAGCACTGATGATATTAACCTTGATCATTTGGTAATGGTGATGACTGCCAGGTTTTTCCATTGTAGAGTTTCTTTTTTTTCTCTTTGTAATTTGATTTACATTTAATACAGAGTGTTCTGGACACTACCAGGAGAATGAATTAATGAAGAACAAGAAAAGAGTTAGGGAGAACAGAGAAGAAACTATTATATTAGACCACTCAAGAGATGATATGATTCAGACTAGGGGGATAATGGTATAAAACAAAACCAAAAAATGGTAAGTTTGCTACATATTTTGGAGTCAAAATCACTAATACTTGGTGATGAATTGAATATGGTAGGTGAGGAAACATTAAGTATAAAGAGAGATTCCAAAGTTCCTGACTCGTACTGCTTGGTAAATAGTAGTGACATTTTCTCAAGTTAGAAATATCAGATGAGTTATATCTGCTATTATAAAGTAAAACACAGGGCAGCCCGGGTGACTCAGTGGTTTAGTGCCAACTTCAGCCCAGGGTGTGATCCTGGAGACCCAGGATCGAGTCCCACGTCAGGCTCCCTGCATGGAGCCTGCTTCTCCCTCTGCTTGTGTCTCTGCCTCTCTCTGTGTGTGTCTCTCATTAATAAATAAATAAAATCTAATAAATAAAATAAAATAAAATAAAATAAAATAAAATAAAATAAAATACAGATGATGAGTTGGAGAAGTATAAGAGTGCAAGGAAAGGGACTAGTTAGGGGGCTATCACATTAGGTCCAGATGAACAATGATGATTGCTTAGATTAGATAGGAGATGATGGAAATGGAGAGAAGTATCTGATTTTGAAGATAGTTTAAGAATTATACTCAATAGGTACTAGTTCTTAATTGATTAAGGAGAATTGGTGAAGGAGAGATGACAAGGATGCCTTCTAGATATCTTGCTTGCACAACTGGATGAATTGTGGTTCCACTTATTGGGACAGAAAACAATGGCAGAGAACTAGGTTTAGGATAATAGGCTGTTTTTCCCCTTTACTAAAAAATACTATGGTGGGGGAGGCTGGGAGATTTCTCCTGACACAGCCAAGTTAGACATATCCTCCTACAATATAACCTTCCAGTAGTATATTGTAGAGTCTGATAGGAGAACATTTTCTGTCTGGTTTTAAAAAGAAAGGGTCAAAGAATCTTGCCAAGAGATATTGTTCCTGCTCAAATATGTCATTGATTCTTTTATCTTTCAATAGGATTTGTGATGTTGCTTTGGCTACAGCTACTAAATCCCCACTGCTTCTCTTTCTTTTGGAATGAGAAGCTCTCAAAAGAAAGCCACAATTCCATATGGCAAAATTTTAAAAATCAATAAGCGTAACAAATATCATGCCATCTGCACATTATCCAGAGGCAAAATTAGGCAAAGCAAAACTCCCTAGTGGACAGAACACATTGTGCAACCACCCAAAACTTCAACACCACCAGGAAAAGAATGCAAAAAGTAATAAGGGAAAGACTTGCATGCATTTATTACCAGAAATAGAGCAATGTTCACCCTTTTCTGAATATTTTGTGATCAATGAAATCTACACCTTAATAAAGAAAAGATGGTAATCATTTTCCAGAGGATGAAACCAAGGAGAAAAGATTCAAAGCTCAGGGACATACAAGTTATAGAAGGCATCAAACCATATCAAGAACAAGCTAATTAATACTTTGTTTCCTGGTAACAGAGAATACTATTCATTTCTTGTTTTCCTCCCTCCTTTTTATAAATTTGTTAATTCAGCAAATATATAGAGGGCTCTTAATATGTGTGCTTTGTTTTCACTATCTATGGCTTGACAGATGGCAAATTGCATGATTTGTCTATCTAAAATTATAGCATATGAATCAGTGAAAGGATCTAGGACTCTCTGTTATCAATGAGAGATAATGTAAAAGACATTGGCAAATAAGAATAGAGAGACAGTCCAAGAATGTATATTTTATTCAGCTAATCTGGTAGTTATTTAGCCTGTGAAGTACATTTTGTATTACATAATTATAAAAAAAAAAGGAAATAAGGCAATAATTATCAGTGGCATATCACAGAACTCTAAGTGAGGAAACATTTTGTTTCTATCTTGCCACTCAGAGTGCAAGACCTTTTAGGAACCCCAGATTCCACCAATTAAAGCTATTTAAAGCCAAAAGGACTATTCACTTCAACAAGATTTACTATTACCAACCTTTCCATCAAAGATTTGATAGAATGAACAATTATTCATAATAGTTGACCTTTTAACATTCATTGACATGTATAGGTTGAATGGAAGGTAAAATACAATTCTGGCTAAGCCATTGTTTTTGTTTCAAAAGCCTATATATTGCAAATGTGTATGGCTTGAATTATCAAGATCAACATTTCTTTAACTTCTCATGTGCAAATATAAATTATCTGTTACAAATAGTCTTGAACAAATATCTCCTATAATGTCTAAAACTCAGATATCTACATATAAAATTAAAAATCAAATCTTACAGATTTTTTTCTCAAATTTTACTAAGGAAGTCTTAAATTTTCTATTTCTTTTCTTTTCCAGATGGCTAATATTTTGCTGAGATAAAATAGAGCTATTTTCCAGAGAAGCTAATCACTACCTGACTCATCTACCAAAGAATAATAAATATAAGAGACAAGAATGTTCTCGAAATGACAAGTGAAATGGATTTCTGCCTACCTGTCATGCTAATAAAACCCAAATAATCAAGATTATTTCCCCAGGTAGTCATTCAGTCTTTGGTGGCCAATAAGTTAAGATTGACAAAGTAACCAGTTATCTATTAGATTCTCAAATTCCATGAGCCTGAAAAGTCTTAGAGTAGACTGCTTCTCCAATAAAAGACTTGTCACATTTGCAAAGACCAAGGTAATTCTTGAGAAACCCTATAAGATCTAAAAAAATGATCAATAGAAAACGCGTGTACATTGGAGAATGACTAAAAAATACTATATACTGAATTAGGGGATAAATTAAACATTAGCTTTCTGATATTTCCTAATTCTGGTTCACTAAGAAACACATTTTAAAATGGTAAACATTCACCCTTAAAAATATTGAACAGTTCTCTTTTAGCAACCAATCAGTTCATTCAGTTTTCTTTTCTCCGCATGAAGCCAGTTGCAGGAAAATTACTCTAGGCTATGTCTGTTTTTAAGTGACCTGCTTTCAAATGTGTGCTGCTCTCAATGCATTTGAACTCCTCAAAAAGAAAAGAAAAAGATGGCCCTTTCTTGAACACTAGTTAAGAAGCAGACAAGTTGGGGATCCCTGGGTGGCTCAGCGGTTTATTACCTGTCTTTGGCCCAGGGCGTGATCCTGGGGTCCCAGGATCGAGTCCCAGGATCGAGTCCCAGGATCGAGTCCCAGGATTGAGTCCCAGGTCAGGCTCCCTGCATGGAGCCTGCTTCTCCCTCTGTCTGTGTCTCTGTGTGTGTGTCTCTCTCTCTTTCTCTCTCTGTCTCTCATGAATAAATAAAATATTTTTTTTAAAAAAAGAAGCAGACAAGTTATTAGTGGATCTGCCTAAGTGCTTTGGCAGATACCAAAGTGAAGCATGCACAGTGTCAAAGTCAGCACAGCTATGAAGAAGGTCTAACTCCTGATGGAGAGTGTATGGACTCAGGAACTGGAGGTCCTGCCTCTGTTGATTTTTTTCTCTGTGAATTTTAATTTTAGCTGAATGGAATCCCAAGAAGGCATATGGTGAGATATTTTGCTGCTTAGATTGGAAAAAAGTAGAGCTCATTAGGGCAGGAAGTGAAGAAGTAGAAGTGGAAAGAAATTAGAGATAATTCATAAAACAAGAGAGATGGATTGTTATGGCTGAAAGAATGATGTACTCAATAATAATCAAATGGATGTAAATTGAAGTCACAGTAAATTATCACTTTTAATATTAAAAATTAGCAAAAAAATAAAAAACACCAACATCATTTGCTGCCATGAGAGAAGTGAGAAGGGTACTTTCAACTCAAACAGAGTTTCTGGAGAAAACATGACAAAGTGCATCAAAAGCCTTTAAATGTTCATATTCTTTGATTTTGGCACTTAGGATTAATAAGAATTTGAAAGGAGGTGATTATTAGATATGGTGTTCACCTTACATAAGGGCCTACTCCTAGCCAACCCAAAGAGTAAAGCCACAAGTCCTTTGGGACATCTGGATCACATTACTGCTGGGTGTTTGAAAGAGTTCAATGATATTTGTGATTGCACTTGAATCCTAAGGCATTTTTAGCTTTGAAATATTATTTTAAAATCTAGAAATGAAATAGATAAGGCAATTCACAGATGAATAGTTCTTTAAGTCAAAGTCCATTGAAAATGCTTAGATCTGCTGTTTTATCTCATGGAAAGCAAATTCATTTAATTGAAGAAAATCTCCAAAGATCAGATCAGTAAGGGGAGCTTGATAAGTCAGAAACCGTTTTCTCATAAATAGCATAGGACATATTAGAATAAATTGAGTTCATTTTAATCAAGTAAGCAGCCTTGAAAGAATGGATTCTCATAGGCAGCCTTAGAAATGTCAATAATGTAAATGTTTAGCAAGAAATGCATCCACATGTTTCCTGACCTGGCATCTGGGGTTGTTGTGAATTCTCTTCACCTTGCTTCACTGCACACCTACAATTGAATTACACTTTTGAGACCTGTATGGGTTATCATTTGGCTCCCTATAGGTGTCGAACTCAAAAGGACAGACCATAAACACAGCTAGAATGGCCATGAGAGAAGTGACAATAATCTTTTAAAAATACACAGAATATACCATAGGTCTTAGAGAGCAACGAATCACATATGCTTAACTGATGGAAAACAAACTGCAAAGCCACAATGTAGAAAATTTTAAGCATAGTCCTGCATCCTCACTTCTGACTGAACACTAAATAATGGCTTGGGAAGAATGACATGAGGATAAAAATGTCACGATGAATTGCTACAAGAAAGGATCAAGTAGCCCTGGTAATTAAGAGTCTGTCACTTTGACAGGAAGAAAAAAATCACAAGAGGTGCCAGATATCTGGGAAAGACATGTGCTTGTCATTTCAAAGCAGAGGCAAGGGAAAAATCAGCCTGATTAGAAGAGGGCACTTTGGCAAATAAGAGTACTTTGTGTTTTTTGATAGCTTGTATTATTGCAAACATTTTTTAAAGGAAAAAAAAAGCAAAAGCTGCCCATTAACGGTTCCTTTAAGAGTATTTAAGACAGCAAACAGCATTTGATAAGAGCTGTAGTTCAGGTCAAAGCACACATTTGTGGTGCGGGGCAGTGTCTTGAATCTATTATATCTGACAGATGCAACGTCTCACTTTGACTTAAATGTAATGTGGCTCCTAAGAGATGTAGTTATTTTTGATGCCAGATTGTTGGATTTGGAGACTTTCTAGGACAAGGTGACCACAGCACTGTGGGCTGAGAATTACATGACCACTTTATTCTGCACTTCCTTTAAAGATTTTTAAAAGTCTTAATCCAGGCACTTCAAATACAGTGTCTAATTTAATGGTATCCTTTTTTTTTTTTTTTTTTTTTTTTTTTTTTTTTTTTTTGGTTATGGAACCTAATCATTAGAGGGGTCAAGTATCTCACCCAAATCACAGCCCAGAATAGGAGAATAAGAATTTGCCCTGAGCTTTGTCAAACATTTAAAAGCCTATATCATTTTCTCTATAGTATGATGACTTTCTAAGATTACTGGTATAGAGACAAGAAGACCTGGGATCTGGTGTCAGTTCTGTTACCGACTCAACATACGACCGTGGGGAAATCACCCTGTTAATGGCTGTCTGCTTGTCCTCTTGTCCACTCATCATTTTACAGGCCGCTTCCTTTCACCACACCCATGATATTCATTGGCTTGTTTCTCTCATTTTACCAGAATGACCCTCTCATAAATACTTTTATTTTTTTACAGGCTCATAAGTTTTATTTATTTATTTTTAATAAATTAATTTTTATTGGTGTTCAGTTTACCAACATACAGAAAAACACCCAGTGCTCATCCCGTCAAGTGTCCCCCTCAGTGCCCGTCACCTATTCCCCCCCACCCCCTGCCCTCCTCCCCTTCCACCACCCCTAGTTCGTTTTTAGAATCCAAAGGAATAGGAGGCCAAGTTTGCTCCCACAGACTTCTAGGATAATTACACAAAGGAAGTCCCTCAGAGAGTTCTATCAAGCAGGGCAAAAGGAAAAGATTAGAATTCACCAGAGCCAGTATCTCCTTCTTATCACCCTTGGTTTGAGCCCCCCGAGTCTGTTATTGTTAGTGAGACCTCTGGAACTTGGGCAGTAGGATAGAAATCCAGAAAGTTCTAAACAGATTAATTAATTGTGTTGTATCTGTTAGTATTCTCTCACATTAACTAGAACAATTTAAAGTTGACTACAATAGCAAGCACGTTAGCACTGAAAATTGGCGGGGTCAGTCGCACAAAGCAGACAGAGACATTTTTCTCCAATTTTTTTTCCTCTCTAAAAAGAATTTGGATAATATTCAAAGATGCTTAATCTCTATTAACATTCATGTAAGTGATAAGTGATACTACCAACCATATCAATAATAATTATGATGAAAAATCTGAGACAGATACTTGATAGAATGACAGATAATATTACATATGGAGGAGAAGAGAAACCTAAATTTGTTAAGAATTCTCAAATGCCAGGGAACCTCCACAAGGTTTTTCACATACTTTACTGCATTTTAATACAGAAAAAAAAAAAAAATTCAAGCACTGTGGGTACTTTTGTCTTCATTTTGCAGATGAAATAACTGAAGAACACAGAGGTTAGCAATTTGCCCAGGGTTCCACAGCTAATCAGGACAGAGCTGTCATCACTTCAGAAGCCTTTCCTCATTCCGCTACACCATGCTAAAGCATCTGAGCTCTCTCGGCTGGTCCTCCTTAGCCTTCGTGATTGAAGACACACATTTAACAGATGGGGAAGGGTGCAGTTGTGGCTTTATAGCAGAGTGTAGTATTCCCCTATGTGCAGACAACTTGTCATGTCCCTCATTATCACTAGGATCCAACCAACTGAACAAACTAGCCCAGATTTAGAATCAGGGAAAATAAAAGCACTGCCTAGCTGGCACAAGCTGGTTCAACATCTAATTAACTCCTTCAGCAGCCTTTTCAATGAAAGAGCTGGTATTTTCAGCCTCTTGACAGATGAGGAAACTGAGCCAATGGAAGTTGAAATGATTTTTTAGCATCACTCAGAATGTAGACACAGAGCTGGGAAGAGACCCATGGCCTTTGGCCTCTTCTTTGAGTTCACTGACAAGAACCTTCCACATCAAACAGAAAGTACTATAATATATAGCACCAGCTGCATAGGCAAATTATTCCTTGCAAGTAAATATTATAGAAACATATTTTTTAAATGAAAAATGGTGGCCTAATTTTGATAATAGCCATCCAGGTATGGGGAAGGAACTGACTAGTGAACACAGGCTTGAACTTTAACAAATCAATTCTATTTTTTTTTTTTTTTTGCGAATGATTTCATTAAGATGTTCCAAACTGGTGAACTCCGTAGTTTGGAAGAGGCACATCCTTAATAAATATTCTGTGTCTGTCTGTCAGGTTCCCAAACGTGCATAATAAATACAGTTCTATTGTAGAAACCCAACCATGAGACCATATCCTGTTATCTCCCATGTCATTTAAAATAAGAGTTTGAAAACAGATTGTAACTCTGATTTCATGCCACCCAGTTTTGTCCCTTCACTCATTGGCCTTGACTTTTCTGGTCTTACCTATCAAAATATCAACAGCATTTTTCACAGAGCTAGAACAGACAATCCTAAAATTTGTATGGAACCACAAAAGACTCTGAATAGCCAAAGCAACTTTGAAAAAGAAAAGCTGGAGGTACAACAGTTTCAGCCTTCAAGTACATTACAAAGCTACAGTGATCAAAACAGTATGGTATTGCAACAAAAATGACACATAGATCAATGGAACAGAATAGAAAACTAGAATTGGACCCACAACTATATGGCCAATTAATCTTCAACAAACCAGGAAAGAATATGCAGTGGAAAAAAAAGAGAGTCTCTCCAATGGATGGTGTTGGGAAAACTGAACAGCAACATGGAAGAGAATGACACTAGACCACTTTCTTATACCGTATACAAAAATAAATTCAAAATGGATGAAAGACCTAAATATGATACCTGAGGAAAATCCTAGAGGAAAGCACAGGCAGTAACTTCTTTGACATTGGCTGCAGCAACTTCTTTCTAGATATGTCTCCTGAGGCAAGAGAAACAAAAGCAAAGATAAAGTATTGGGACTTCATCAAAATAGAAAGCTTCTGCACAGCAAAGGAAACAATCAACAAAACTAAAAGGTAATCTATGGAATGGGGGAAGATATTTGCAAACGACATATCTGATAAAGAGTATCCAAAATACATGCAGAACTTCTAAAACTCAACACTCAAAAAATAAACAATCCAGTTAAAAAAATAGGCAGAAGAAGTGAATAGACATTTTTCCAAAGAAGACATCCAGATGGCCAATAGACACATGAAAAGATGCCCAAAATTACTGATCATCAGGGAGCTGCTAATCAAGACTATAATGAGAAGTCACCTCACACCTGTCAGAATGGCTAAAATCAACAACACAAGAAGCAATAGGTGTTGGCAACGATGTGGAAAAGTGGGAACCCTCTTGCACTGTTGGTGGGGATGCAAACTAGTGCAGCCACTGTGGAAAACAATATGGAGGGTCCTCAAAAAGTTAAAAATAGAATTACCCTACAGTCCAGCAATTGAACTAGTAGGCATTTACCAAAAGAATACAAAAATACTAATTCAAAGGGATCCATGCACCCTGATATTATGGCAGCATTATCTACAATAGCTAAGTTATGGAAACAGTTCAAGTGTTCACCGACTAATGAATGGATATTAATTACTCAGCCATCAATCTTGCCATTTGCAATGAATTGGACAGAGTTATCGAGTATTATGCTAAGTGAAATAAATCAGTCAGAAAAAGAGAGATATCATATGATTTCACTCATATGTGGAATTTAAGAAACAAAACAAATGAAAAAGGGAAGAGAGAGAGAGAAACAGAGATAGAGGTGGAGGGAAAGAGAGAGAGAGGCAAACCAAGAAACAAACTCTTTTTAAAAATTTTTTAAAATTTATTTTTTATTGGTGTTCAATTTGCCAACATATAGAATAACACCCAGTGCTCACCCCATCAAGTGCCCCCCTCAGTGCCCATCACCCAGTCACCCCCATCCCCCGCCCAACTCCCTTTCTACCACACCTAGTTCCTTTCCCAGAGTTAGGAGTCTCTCATGTGCTGTCTCCCTTTCTGATATTTCCCACTCATTTTTTCTCCTTTCCCCTTTATTCCTTTTCACTATTTTTTATATTCCCCAAATGAATGAGACCATATAATGTTTGTCCTTCTCCGATTGACTTATTTCACTCAGCATAATACCCTCCAATTCCATCCACATCGAAGCAAATGGTGGGTATTTGTCGTTTCTAATGGCTGAGGAATATTCCATTGTATACATAGACCACATCTTCTTTATCCATTCATCTTTCGATGGACACCGAGGCTCCTTCCACAGTTTGGCTATTGTGGACATTGCTGCTAGAAACATCGGGGTGCAGGTGTCCCAGCGTTTCACTGCATCTGTATCTTTGGGGTAAATCCCCAGCCCTGCAATTGCTGGGTCGTAGGGCAGCTCTATTTTTACCTCTTTGAGGAACCTCCACACAGGTTTCCAGAGTGGCTGCACCAGTTCACATTCCCACCAACAGCGCAGGAGGCTTCCCCTTTCTCCACATCCTCTCCAGCATTGGTTGTTTCCTGTCTTGTTAATGTTCCCCATTCTCACTGGTGTGAGGTGGTATCTCATTGTGGTTTTGATTTGTATTTCCCTGATGGCCAGTGATGCAGAGCATTTTCTCACGTGCTTGTTGGCCATGTCTATGTCCTCCTCTGTGAGATTTCTGTTCATGTCTTTTGCCCATTTCATGATTGAATTGTTTGTTTCTTTGCTGTGGAGTTTAATAAGTTCTTTATAGATCTTGGATACTAGCCCTTTATCTGATACGTCATTTGCAAATATCTTCTCCCATTCTGTAGGTTGTCTTTGAGTTTAAGAAACAAACAACTATAGAGAACAAAGTGATTGCTACTAGAGGGGAGGTATGGAATGGGTAAAATAGGTGATGAGGATTAAGGATGTGTTGAGCACTTGTTGTGATGAGCACTAGATATTGTATAGAATAGTTAAATCATTATATTATACACCTGAAACTAATACTATGCTGTATGGTAACTAACTGGAGTTTAAATCAAAATTAAAAAAAATATAAAGACAGAAAAAATAAAATAAATAAATAAATAAACAAATAAATAAATAAATGCAGTCAGAAAGAATTCCCAGGCTGACCTCTTGGAGAGCACTCAGTAACTACTAGCTGACTCATGGAAATAAGAATAGTTTTATTTTTAGATATAATAATAATACCACAGCCACTGTTTACAAACTTTTATTATGCATCAGGTACTGTGATAAGTTATACTTAATATGCATTAATTTCTTTAATCCTGATAGGAAACCGCAGAGACAGTTGCTATTATTTGTTATAGTTCATATTTTAAAGATATGAAAACTGAGGCAAAGTATGTTGACATACTTCACCCAGCTATGAGTCAGAGCAGGCATTCAAACTCAAGACTCAGATTCTAGTACCTGAGATCTGAACTAATATTCAGGTAATTCTCCTGTCAAGAAGACTACACAGAGTTACAGAACCAATGTGTCTGCTGAATAAAGCACTCTTAATTCTCAAGGGATGATCAAACTGGGCTGTTAGCCAGTATACTGTATTATTCCTCATACTTCGCAGTAAAGACCATGAGTCATTGACTATCAGTCAACAGGCATTTACGCAGTATATACTGTGTGTGGGGCTCTAGACAAGGGACTGCAAGGGTAGCAAGGAAAACTGACAAAAAATAAACTCACAAAGATCTACAATTTGACTTGCAGAAAGGAAGAAATGTCCACAAAAAAGTATCACTAAAGTGAAATGGAGACTACCCATGCAAAGGATAGAATGGAAAATACAAATTCAGCCATTCATGTATTCTGAAGGCAGAAATTGAATTAAAAAATCAGGAACTGTACAGCAAGTTTATGGTAATAAGTGATTGCTTAACCAAATTCATAATCTATAGATATATATCCTATTGGTTCTGTTTCTCTGGAGAACTCGAATACACCATTTAATGAAGTACCTCAAATTCAATGATTTACATCGACACTCATTTTCTACTGCCTACACATCTATATGATTGAGTTTGGTCTTAACTAGATGAATCTGCTCTCGACAGCAGGTCTGTGGGTTGGCTAGGGCAAATGACAGGCTCCACTTCACAAATTTCTCATTCTTTGCCCGAGACCTGCAGGGTTGCTGGGGCATTTTCTCCTGGAGTCATCAAGGAGCAAATGCGTGAGCAGAAGCACATAAGGACCTTTACCATTGAGTGCTCAGAATGGCACACTAGCACTTCCAACTACATGCCAGTGGATAAAGCAAGCCACAGGTTCAAGCTTAAAATCAAGAGATAGAAAAATAAATTCTTCCCACAATGAGACCATGGAAAAGATGTGAATGCAGAGAGAGGTAAGGGATATACTTAATCTAGTACAATTTGGTAAGGAATGAGTTTTTTCTGTCATAATGGTATTGGGAGGTTTTAGCAGAGGAGTGATATGATCTGACTGACATTTAGAAATAATTCACACATTTCTGTACATAGAATATACAGCAGAGGGAAAAAGTGAAAACAAAACCAGTTAGGAGACCATTGCAGTAGACTAGGTAGGAATTGGTGTAACTTTGATTAGATTATGCTAATGGTAAATGTGTTGAAGTGTGGTTTGACCCAGGATATAATATGAAAATAAATTCAACAGGATTGCAGATGAATCGCATGTGGGACATTAAAGAAAAAGGAAGGAGGTCAATAACACTCAGGTGACTGTTGGTGCCATATATTAAGAAAGCTGACAGAGAACCTGTGTTAAACAGGGGTTCAGCTTTGGACTTCTTAAATTGGAAATGTTTATTAGACATCCAAGTAGGGATATCAAGTAGGTAGTGGAAAGTATGAATGTGGATTATAGCAGCAAGTCTGGGCCAGAGGTATATATTTGGGAATCTATCAGCTTCCTTGACAGAAGAGCCAACTGAAAGTATTTCTAATGATCAGGAGAAGTTCTCTCATACATCAGGAAGCTCACCGATAAGCAAATTTCAGATTTAACATATGTAGCTACTCAGCTACGTCATAAAGACTGGAGTTCTTTTTACTTTTCTGTTCTATCATATTCACTGTGGTGATTAATGGTGTCGTGGTTAAAAGATGGTGGCGATATTCTAAGTGTCACAAGCAGATGAAAATATTGAAGGCAGAGAAAAAGAATATTTCAAGGAGGAGGGAGTAGTAAACTGAACTAAATAGTACTCAGTGTTCAAGTAAAATGGGATCTGAGAACTGACTATTGGGTTTAAAGAAGTCATTGGTGAACCATGAAAACCATAATCCCCATGTATTGTGAAGAATAAAAACCTCATTGGAGTGGGATCAAGAAAGAAATGAAGAGAAAGACAACTCTCTTGAGGTCTTCTAGGTAACATAAGTGTAATGGTAAAGTAATCGGAAACACAGAGGAAAAGTTTGGGCAGTATATTTATTTGACTGGAAGATAGCCACTATAGAAGCCTTAAAAATGGACATGAGAGTGAATGCCTCAAAAATCAACTATATGTTAGCAAATTGAACTCCAGTAAAAAAAAAATCTACTATTGATGAATCCTCTATTCTTGTATGAATGGCCCTGTGAGCATTTGGAGTATTTTCCAAGCACACTGTGGTTCAATAATTCTTGATAGTGTACGAAAGGCTTAGAAGAAGAGGTAGAATGGAATACCATGGAGGCTGCCCTCCTTTTTAACTTATGTGTTAATTTAAAATTAATATATTCATACCCTTAAGTTAAACTATTTATAGATACATAAAGAAAATAATCCAGTCCCACTCCTTTTTCACTATAAGCACTGTCTCTAAATTACATACAGATAAAGATATCTCTCTGTCTTTCCTTCTGTCCTTCCATCTGTCCGTCTATCCACCCATCTATCCATCTGTGTGTGTGTGTGTGTACAGGAAAGAACTCCTCCCTTTTTCTTTACACAAATTTTTATTCTCAATTATACTTCAAGGGCATTTCTCCCAAGTCATGCCTACATATCTAATTCATTTTTTTAATACCTGCATAATAGCACATAAAATTTCCCTAATTTTACATTTTTGCAAGTTGTTTTTGTTCATTTTCGTGTGTGTGTGTGTGTGTGTGTGTGTGTGTGTGTGTGAGCACGTGTGTGTGCTTTGGCCACTACAAAGAACACACTTAAACACAGGTGTATGTATTGTTTCCTTATTTCTGTGTGATAGATTCCCAATAGTGGAAATGGTAAGTCAAAAATTATGTGCGTTTTTATAGTTTAATAGATCTTAATAGAGTATTTCTGAAAATATTTGTAGAAATGTATATTCTCTTTAGCAATCTAAGAGAGGATATGTTTCCTTGGGATTTCCTCTATAGTATATCACCCACTCCCCGTTCAAATAAGTCACCTGTTGAGGAGATGAGGTCATCATTGCCTCCCCAGCAATGTCATTACAAATCACTGTCCTAGGGATCCATCAACATGGATAGATATGCACCATGTCTCATGGATAATCTGAGACTTTGTAAGGCTGTAGAATCATTGCTTTATTAGCTCTTCTTTCTCCGTAGGAGCTCAGGCTCTGAGTACTGGGTAAAAGGAGAGGCTCAAGCCAGGTCTATGTGGTTAAATTTAACAAGTATTCCCAAATTTATGCTTTGAAGATTAAATAACTTAATTATTTGAAGAGATCTAGGGGGCCGCATAATAAATACTACATCCAAGTGAGAATCTGAGCCAAGTTAGAACACTTCCACCTTCAGAAAATAACATCCAGTAGAAAAGAAATGGAGCAATTGTACTTACTGAGCAATTTCGGGAAAAGGCATTTATTTGCTATTGTGTAGATACAGTCTAACATAGAACTTTAAACCTTCCCCAGATTGCCCACATCTTGAAATGAAGACATTCAGTAAACCATAAATTCAGTTCCCCTCCCCCATGTTTTGTCAATACTGTAATAACAATGTTGCCAATAACACATGTAAAAGGAAAGTTTATAGATGGTCAATGACAATGCCCATTGAGATGATATCTCCATTATTTATATGCCTCACAAATAGAAACTTAAATGTACAGAGAAATCAATAGAATAAAAAGAAATCAATGCTCAGTTTATTCTTAAAGCTACCAGACTAAGGAATAATTTCAAAAATATAGATGTGCAATATGATAGGAGAGTTAAAAATTCTGAACATCTTTTCATGCACACTGCAAATGCAACATTGATTTTTTAAAAGGCTTAAAAATTGTGTGTGTGTGTGTGTGTGTATGTGTGTGTGTGACACACATTGAAAAAATTAAAAACAATTTCCTTACGGATAAGTTTGTGTCTCAGGCTGAAGTCAGCCCCAATTGCTGTGTTGGTACACAACTTGTGAAAAGAGGATTTTCGTAAGGGAGTCTTCCTGTCACACTAACCTATCCCTTAAAGGTAGTTATTAGGAAAATAAAAACCTTTAGTAGCAAAGAAATGATCAGCTGAATTTAAACCCATTCCCTATATGTGGCTTTGTGTATGCACTCAAATCTTTTTTCTTTTTTTTCTTTTTTTTTTTTTAGAAATGCACTCAAATCTAAAAGCCTTTCATGTTTCTGTTATGGAAGCTTTCTTGAATTACTCTATCCCCAGCATTGTACATGCCCCTGAACATCACCTTTTCAGAGCAACATGAAAAAAGATTTCAGGGTACAGAAACACAACGGCTAGGGAGTTAGTGTGACAAAGCAAGGGATTATGTATTGAAATTTCTCTGGTGGTTTTACAGTTACTATTTTCCCTTTTGTGAATTTCCTGGGTTTTGTTTTTGTGATTTTGCTTTGTTTATTACTTTTTCTTTATTTGAGTGATTTTAGATGCACTATGGAAAATGGAAAAGTGGAAAAAGTTAAAGCTTCATAGGCACACAGACAGTCCTAGGGTGAATCTTGAGCTTGTCATTTTCTGATTGTGAAACTATGAATAAGTTCAACATTTCATCACCTGTAAAATATAAATAATAAAATCTACCTCAAGGTTATTATGAATATCTGAGATTATGCATGTAAAGTGTGTGACACTGTTTGATACAGTAGACAATCACACATTAATTGCTACCGCTACCACCACCACTGCCACTGCAACCATTACTACCATTTTAGTTCATTTGGGATCCTATAACAAAGTACTACAGTCTGTGTAGCTTATAAACAACAGCAATTTATTTCTCACAGTTGTGGAAGCTGAGGAGTCCAAGATCAAGACTTCACCATGGTCAGGTGAGGGTCTTCTTTGTTGTTCATTGCTGGGACCTTTCCACTATGTCCTCAATGGTGGAAGGAGCCAGGGATCTCTCAGAAGCCTCTTTCATAAGACACTAATCCCATTCATATGGATTCCACCCTCATGACTTTAGCCCCTCCCAAAGTAACCCCCTCCTAATATTGACTTTGGAGGTTAGGATTTCAATATATGAATTTTGAGGAAACATAAATATTTGGACCATAGCAATTATGTATTTGATTACTACTGTAAAAGAAAATGTGGTGGGTAGGGGAAGAAAGGCATTCTCCCTACTTCTTGGATTGGAAAGAGAGCCTTACCAAATGAAGGAAACAGTCTTTGTTAACAGGAGCAGACTCACTAAAATATGTATAAAACCTGGTATTATCTTTCAAATTATTATGCTTCCAATTGAGCTAGTTTTCCAAACAGCTTGTTTGGCTTCAGAAGCAAAACAATTGGTTAACTAACATTAATCTTCCAGTTGGTATCATGTAGATAAAGCCAATTGGTGGGATGGAATTATTTGTTTTTCCACCGAGAAAGGGTAAACCTGCTGAATGGTATCTGTGATGCAGTTGCTAAGCTCATAAAATCCTACGCTCCTTGCATGGGACTACTGGGCTTCTTCATATGGCTGCATTGAAGGAATATTTGTTTCTTGGAAATTATTAACATAGATGCTTCAAAACACTACTTTTGATAACAATAGAATACATTATGCATGGGATGAAACCTCAGGCTACTGAGCTTTTTATCTATCTTGGTGAAGTGCTTGAAAAACACAGGAGGGCACAATAACAGAGCCAGAATTAGCAAAATTTTATTCTGTTTCATCTGCCTATTACAACTGGAGAAGCAAATGTACAAAAATAAGGTCAAGAAACTTGGACAAGTTTGTAGACTTGTTGGCACAGCCCTTATCCTGAGTTAAAGACAATTTTAATGCATAAATTAATAATATACAAGTAATTCAGCTAAATACTTTTTCCCTCATTTTATGATAGTTCATATATTTTTCTTTTATAAAGGGTAGAGAGAAGGAAGGAGGGGGTAAGAGAGAGAAAGGGAGAGAATAAGTGCTCTTCCATTAACTTATTACAGTAGAAATAATATATTAATAAAGTTAATAGAAAACAATAAAGGGAGCCTAGATTATATAGAACAGAATAGAGTCTATTAAACTATTCTTCACAAAAATATAGTATCAAGCTATTATTCACTCAAAATATAGTACCAAAAATTAACTATCATTTATACAAAAATAATCTGTGAAAACATATTTTGTTGTTTTTTTCAGTATGTGTTCTGGGTTAAGGGAAGCCCTTCTGGAATGGCAGAGTAAAAACATGTGGATAATCTACTTTTTTATAAAAGTAATGAGAACACTGACAAAATCAACATTTAAAAACTGTAGCAATTTGGGCAGCCCTGGTGGCTTAGCGTGTTTAGCGCCTGCCTTCAGAGATCCTGGAGACCTGGGATCGAGTCCCACGTCGGGTTCCCTGCATGGAGCCTGCTTCTCCCTCTGCCTGTGTCTCTGCCTCTCTCTTTCTGTCTCTCATGAACAAATAAATAAAAATATTTTAAAAAAGAAACTGTAGCAATTAGCCAAAAGCTAGCAAAAATCCAAGGAATGTTTATTCAAGAAAAAGAATGAAATCTGTAAAATAGCAATTGTGAAGTGTTTAATTTTGACCTTTCCCAGGCCCCTCTCCTCAGTTTTGCAGTAACCTTGAAACTCAACATCCTCAAAATTATGGTAGTTGTGAAAACCAACAGCTGAGCAGTCACTGAACAAGGTAGAAAGAGTTCAGAGCTGGCCCCAAATCCTCTTATAAGAATTGTCACTGTTTAACCTGTCTGGCAGTTCCTGAAAAAGCCACACTTAATTTATTTGTCTTAATTTGACCTGACTCATAGCATGACCAGTACATATTGTTCTATTCTTAGGACATTTGTTAAAAACAATCAGCCACCTTTGTATAACATTCTAGCTGCCTAAGGGGGATATCAGTTGGAACAAATATGAAACTGACCAAAAAACATAAAAGGAAAATCTGGGGAATGAGATACTTGTAGCGGTCTTTGAAAAGCCCAAACATATTTATGGAAATATAGAAAGCATGTGCAACGTTATGTATATACCCAGGAAGCATGAGAAACATGAGTCTCTCACTTCTAACTGACCGTGAGGCTCTGCACAAGCAGGAAGTGAAGATGAACACTGATTTGTAAAGTGACTGCTGGAACGTGGAAATCATGCCCCAACATATACACCAGAGCCCCCTCAGCAAAGGCTGGGAATCTACTGATTCGAGGCATTGAAGGAAACCTTTCTAAAATCACTAGGTGACCACTAAGCTAATGATATAGAGATTTCATAACCACACAATAAAGAATACAGACTTTGCAGGTTTAGTTTAGAAAAGTCACTAAAACAAACAACAAAAGCAAGAAAAACTGAGTGACAACAAATCCTATTGGGGAATGGTATCTGATTTCCAGAATTCGATATTATACTATTCTAAAAGTCAAGTTTTTAACAAAAATTATGAGACACATTAACAAGTAAAAAAGCATGTACCATATTCCAGAACATAAGCAATAAATAGAAATTTGATCTTTAGAAAGCCTAGATGTTGGACTTACTAGGCAGACTCAAAATTCAAACAAAGATGTTCAATAAACTAAAAAAAAAAAAAATTGTATCTAAAGAATTAAAGGAAAGTAGAACAGTGATATCAGACCAAATAAAAAATATCAATAGATATATAAGTATAAAAAAAAAGAACCAAATTGAAATTCTGAAAAGCTTAATGACTGAAATGAAAAATTTACCAGTCAGGCTCAACAGCTGACAAGAGACCCGAACTAGCAAAGAAAACAACATGCTTAAACACAGGTCAATTAAGAGTATCCAGTCTGAGGAACAGAAAGTAGATGGATGAAGGAGAATAAACAGTGCTTCAGAAGCCTGTGGGATGCAATTAAACACACCAAAAGACACATAATGTGAATACCAAGAGACAAGTAAAAGAAAGGGGCAGAAAGAATATTTGAAAACAAAATTATTGTCTGGAAACTTCCCAAATTTAATAAAGGCTATTAATCTACATACTCAGGAAGCTCAATCAATTCCAAGTAGAAAAACTGGACAACATGCACACTGTGTTAAATTTTCAAATGACAAAGACAAAGCAAGAGAATCATGAAATTACCAAGAGAAAGTTGACTCATCAAGGGCAAAGGATATTCAATGACATCGATAGGTAACTTCTCATCAGTAAACATGGAAGCTACATGAAATAGACTATGAACAAAGCTATCCTTCAAAAACAAAAGAGAAACTGTGACATTCATAGATAAATGAAAAAGCTGAGAGTTTGTTGCTAGCTGACCTGCCCTATAAGAAATCCTTAAACTAAAAAAAAAAAAAAAAAAGAAATCCTTAAACTCTAAACCCTAAAGCGAATCCTTCAGGCATGAATGAAAAGACGCTTGAGAGGAATTTGAATTCACATGAAGAAATAGAAAGCACTGGTAAATGTAACTACATAAGTAAATAAAGAAGACTATAAATATTTTTTTTCATCTGCAAAGCATTTCCCCCTCCTGATTTAAATAACAACTGCATAAAGTAATAATTATCTATCTTTGTTGATAGGCACAGAATATATAAAGATGTAATTTGCATGATAACAACACAAAGAAGGAGAAAGAAAAAGGAGCAATATAGGACAAAGGTTTTTATTCTATTGAAATTAAGATGATATTAATCATACCTAGACTGTTAAAAATTAAGATGTAAATTTTAATCTCTAGGACAACCACTATGAAAATAAGACAAATATTATGTTAAAAGAGAATAATAAAAGGAAAGAAAAAGAAAAAAAGGTACACTTGGAAGTAACTAACATCAAAGAACATAGTGGAGGAACAGAGGCACAAAAAAGACGTAAAGCATACAGAAAACAATAAAAAATGACAGACATAACCTCTAACCTATTATTAATTACATTAAATATAAATTGATTAAACACACCAATCAAAAGGCAGACAGAGATTAATATTACACTTTCAAAAATGTATCAACAAGAAACAGGAAACTTAAATATTATAAACCAACTAAAGAGACATTTATAGAACACATCACCCAACAACAGAATACATATTCTTCTTAAGTACATATGGAACATTCCATAAGTTAGACCATAAAAAAGTCTCAATATTGACAAATATGTGGAAATTTAATAACATTCCTAAATAAAAAATGAATCATAAAAGAAATCACAAGAGAAATTAGAAAATACTTTGAGAAGAGTGAAAATGAAACACAACTCAAAACTTAAGGGATTCAGTAAAACCAAAGTTTATAGGGACATTTACAGCTCTAAATACCTACATTAAAAAAGAAGAGGGACACCTGGGTGGCTCACTCAGTTGAATGTCTGACCCTTGATTTCAGCTTAGGTGATGATCTCAGGATTATGAGACTGAGCCCCACAGTCTCCCAGTGTGGAGCTTGCTTAAGATTCTCTCTTCCCTCTCCTTCTGCCCCTCTCCTTCTGTCCCTCCCTGCTCCCTCTTTAAAAGAAAAAAAAAAAAAAGAAAGATTCCAACTAGCAGCCTAACTTTACACTTTGAAGAAGTAGAAAAAGAACTTCAAGTTTGCCCCAAAGCTAGTGGAAGGAAGGAAATATTTGGAAGTCCAGTTTATTTTTCCTTTGGTCATCTGTACTTTTTTTGGTGTCATATCTAAAAAGGCTTTGCTTAACCTAAAGTTATAAATATGTACTTCCATGCTTTCTTCTGAGAGTTTTATAGTTTCAGCTTATATTTGGGTCTATGATCCATTTTTAATTCATATTTGCATATGGTGTAAGTAGGGGCCCAACTTCCTTCCTTGCTATATGGATATCTAATTGTCCCAGCATCATTTGTTGAAAAAAAGGATTCTTCTCCATTGTATTATCTTGGCACCTTTCTGGAAACGCAATTGCCCATAAATATAAAGGCTTATTTCTGGATTTAAAATTTCCATTCAATTGTTCCATATGTCTATCTTTACGTCAGTACTACACTACTTTTTAATCACTGTAACTACAACTATAGTAAATTTTGAAATTGGGAAATAGGAATCTCTCAATTTGGTTCTTTTTTTTTTTAATTTATTTATTTACTTATTTATGATAGACATAGAGAAAGAGAGAGAGAGCCAGAGACACAGGAAGAAGAAGAAGCAGGCTCCATGCCGGGAGCCCACCGTGGGACTCGATCCCGGGACTCCAGGATCACGTCCTGGGCCAAAGGCAGGCGCTAAACCACTGAGCCACACAGGGATCGCCCAATTTGGTTCTTTTTTTTTTTAATTAATTAATTAATTAATTAATTTATTTATTATTTATTTATGATAGTCACAGAGAGAGAGAGAGAGAGAGAGGCAGAGACACAGGCAGAGGGAGAAGCAGGCTCCATGCACCGGGAGCCCGACGTGGGATTCGATCCCAGGAAACCGGGAAACCGGGAAACCGCTGCGCCACCCAGGGATCCCCAATTTGGTTCTTATGTTTCAGAATTGTTTTGGATCTTTTGAAGAGAAAGAAATGGAATGGCATGAAAATGGAATGGCTTACCATTGTATAGTGGTATTCCTTAACCTCTTTCAACAACATATTGTAGTTTCCAGTGTGCATGTCTTGTACTCCTTTTCTTAAATTTATCCCTATAAGGTTTCAGTACTGATGTCTCTCCTTTCTCCCTTTTTTGATTAACTTGACTCTTGTCTGTTTTTCTCCTGGTCAGTCTAGCTAAAGATTTCTCAATTTTGTTGATCTTTTTCAAAAAACCACCTGTGGCTTATTGACTACCTCTACTGTGTTGTTGTTTTTTTTTATTTCATTTATTTTAAAGTATACCAGCAGGAAGTGAAGAGACAACCTATGACATGGCTGAAAATATTTGCAAAGCTTATATCTAATAAAAATCTAGCATCCAGAAAATATAAATAAAGAATTTTTACAACTCATGATTAAAAAGACAGATAACTTAAAGTGAGCAAAAATATTTAAACAGACCATGCTCCAAAGAAAATATACGATGGAAAAAAAATAAAAAATAAAATAAAAGATAAATACAATGGTCAGTAAGCATGTGAAAAGATACTCACCATATTAGCCATTGGAGAAATGCAAGTCAAAACTACAATGAGTTACCTCTTCACATCCACTGTGATAATTATAACAAAAAATAATGAAAAATAACAAGTGATATAGAGAAATTTGAACTCTCTTATGTTGCTTATGAGAATGGAAAATGGTGTATCCTCTGTGAAAAACAATTTGGCAGTTCCTCACAAAGTTAAACACTGAGTTATCATATGACTCAGCAATCCCATCTAGGTATATAAAGAGAATTGAAAACATATTTACCCAAAACCTTGTACACAAATGTCCATAGTAGCATTTTTCATAATCGACCTGAGTAGAAACAGCCCAACTGCCCAGCAACTGATGAATGGATAAGAAAAGTGTAATATATCCATACAATGTAATATAAATATAAATCAACTATAAAAAAGGTACTAATTCATGCTACAACATGAAGCTTGAGAACATTATGTTAAGGAAAAGAAGGCAACATAGAAGGATTCCATTTACATAAAACAAAGAAGGATTTCATTTACATAAAATGTCCCAAATAGGTAATTCCACAGAAAAGAAAGTAGATTGGTTATTATCAGGTGTTGGGGGCAGTAGAGAAACTGCCATTGGTAATGAATTTCTTTTGGAGGGTAATGGATATGTCCTCAAATCTAGATAGTGGTGATGTTTGAAGAAGTCTGTGAATATGGTAAGAAAACACTGAATAATACATTTTAAAAGGATGGATTTTGTGGTAACTGGATCATATCCTAATAAAACTGTTTTTAAATGTTTAAGTTGCATAGAGTTCTTTGAATGGGCAGCATTGATTAAAATTAGCTACTTCTCTTTATTTGTCTTGCTATGTATTTAAAAAAATACTCCACAATATTCACATATGTGAAATTCAGAATGACTTAGTGGAAAGAAGACAGGATTTGTTTAACTGTAGGTTAATGATCCCAAACCAACTTACCATCATGTAAGGAAATCTAAGCTTTAATTTCTCCATCTGTGACACAGAAGTAAGACCTGTTTATCTGGAAGTAAGAGCACCCAACACAATGTGTAGTGTGGAGAAGGAATAATTCAATAAAAACTAGCTCTGTTTAAATACCAAACATTTATTTAGGCAGGATTTGGCAAATTGGGGCTCAAGTTTGCCCCAGCTAGATCCAAGATCTAGATCCAGCTGGCAGTTTTTGCAAATAAATTTTTTTTGTGAGAGAGGCCTGATGGTCTGTAAGCCTAAAACACTCTCTGGCCCTTAAAGGAAGCGTTTGCTGACTTCTCTCTCCTGGGGGGATGAGAATGTGTCAGAATGTGTAAAACAGATTAATTTTTACTGCTAGCCACATAGCAGTGTTCTACCTCTCTGAAGGAACCTAACTATGGAGAAGTCGGACAAAGACTCATCTGGTTTTTTGCACAGTGAATTTGAGATCCACATGCCAGGGCTACTGACTCAACACACAGTGATAATAGGCATATCTTATTTTGCAGCCCCAAATTAATATCAGCATCTTTAAAGGAAGGGGGAGGGACTCCTGGGTGGCTCAGCGGTTTAGCACCTGCCTTCAGCCCAGGGTGTGATCCTGGAGTCCCCGGATCGAGTCCCACATCGGGCTCCCTGCATGGAGCCTGCTTCTCCCTCTACCTGTGTTTCTGCTTTCTCTCTCTCTCTCATGAATAATAAAATATTAAATAAATAAATAAATAAATAAATAAATACATAAATAAATAAATAGGGATTGGGTGGCATAGTGACTACGGCCATTGGAAGAGACAAAGAAAAATGCACAAATTTTGGATTTGAGAAAACACTATGAAAGAAGTAAGCAGGTGAGATACCGAATAGTGGGAAGAGGGATACTCGAAATGTAATAATCAGAGAAAGGCCTCTGAGAAGTAATATTTGATCTGAAAATGAAAGCTATGAAAGAGCTTGGAGTGTTCGCTGGAGTGCAGTGAAAGAGGAGCATTCTTTCCAAAGGCGAAGTCAAGGAGGTAGAAAGGAAACTTATCAAACTGAACTTTATAGACATGATAAAGATTTTTAAAATTTTTCATTTGATGGGAAATCTTGGAAGTGTTTGAGATTAATATAACTTGGTATGTGTTTTTAAAAATGGCACTCCAGCTGCTGTCCTTTCTAATAACGTGCTTGTGTTTTTTTTTTCCCATTTGTTTCTTCTAGATTGTTCGAATCCTCGTTTATTTTACAGTTTATATATGCTTCCCTAATGGACCGGCTCCTAGACTGCTCAGTGCTGCTTTTTTCCCAAGATCTGAGCAGAAGTCTAACAATCCTTGGACCTTGTCTAGGAGGGCAAATACTTGGATAATTTAGGTAAAGACCGCTTCCATCCATCTCTCAGATAATTTAAAACAAAGGGAGACCTGTGGCCTGCTAATTTCTTATATAGATAAAATATGAAATATTTTCCTGTTAAAAACAAGGTAGCATTCATTTTGTACTATGTGCTGAATATTATATATTTAAGTTTTTTATCCCAAATGCTCCAAATTCCCTCATGCTGCAACTGCAGTCAGAACCTTCTTTATTCCTATCGCTGTCAATCGCTACACTGTTCTTTCCCCTAAAGCTTCACCTTTTCCAGAATGTTATATAAACAGAATCTTGCAGCATGCATCCCTTTAAGGCTGGCTTTTTTCACTTAGCACAAGGTTTTGAAGTTCATCCAAGTTGTTTTATGTACCAATAATCTGTTCCTTTTTATTGAGGAATAGTTAGTATTCTCTAGTATGGATGGGCTAGCTTGTTTATTCATTCAACAGTTCATGGACATGTGAGTTCTTTCCAGTTTTGGTAGTTATGAATAATGCTACTATAAAACATTTTCATGTGAACACAAGGTTTCTTCTTTTTTTTTTTTCCTTTTTGGCTAAATTCCTAAATGTGGGATTGTTGAGTCATTCAGTAATTCTATGTTGACCTTTGTAAGAAGCTGACCATTTTCCAGAGTGACTGTACCATTCTGCAGTCCCACCAGCAGTATATGAATGACTCAGTTTCTGCTCAGACTTACTAACCATGTATGTTTTCTGAATAGATATACTGTGTCCAAAGATCAGAAACTTAATACAGTTAAGATGTTAATCTCCCCATTGGTACACAAATCAGCACACAAACAAAACCCCAACATGATTCTTTGTATATATAGGAAAGCTGATTCTGGAAGATACATATAGAAAGGTAAATAAACTAGATAGTCTAAAAACCTTAGGAAAAAAAGAGATCTTTAAAAAGCTTAACTACAGCACCATTAACAGACCAAGAAAAAAATTAAGAATTATTTTGTAATATCATCAAATATCCAGAAATGTTCAATCTCCTCACTTGTCTTAAAAACATTTACTTTGCAAAAAAAAAAAAAAAAACATTTACTTTGCATTGTGTTTGTGTTACTAATTAAAACAAGTTCTATAGAATGTAATTATTAGAGAAAAGAAAATTGAAAATCAGTAAATTATATGAAGATAGGCAGAAACATCCTTTAAAAATGTTTGAAAATTGAATGCAGACTTCTACTACACAGACACTATATCATGACCAAACGGGGTGACCCCAGAAATGCAAATGTTGTTTAATATTTAAAAATAAATTGACATAATTCACCAAATGTATAGAATAAAGCAGAAAACCATATGATCGTTTCAATAGATGCAGGTAAAATTGAACACCTGTTCACTACAAACCGCTCAGCAAACTAATAATAAAAGGTAATTTTCTAAATTTGATTAATGGTATTTATGAAAATTTTCAGCTTAATTCACAATTAATTCACAGCTTAATTCATAATGATAAATTATTGTCTGTTTATCCCTAATATCAGAAATAGGACAAGAATCTTTACTCTCCTCCATGGTCTTCAACATGTTATTGAGGGCCCCCAAAACAAGAAAAAACACATGTGTAACAATATCAATACATAAATTAGAAATAATTAACAAAAAATGTTACAGAACTCTATACTTAAAACCATCAAATATTTCCCAGAGATATTAGAGATATAAAAGTTATTTATGGATTGGAAGACATAATCTTTTTAAGATGTCAATTTTCCACAGAAATTTCCTGTAAAGTTAATGTAATCCAAATCAAAACTGAAGCAGGCTTTTTCAAATTAAAAATTGATAAATTGACTCTATACAATTTCTATGGAAACTCAAGGCTCCAGAGCAGCCAAAACAATTCTGACAAGGAAGAGCAAAAAATTGCATGATTCAAACTATCTGTCTTCAATATATATTGTAAAGTCACGTTAATCAAGACAGTGTGGTATTGGCATGAAATTAAAGAACAGCATAGACAATCTACATCTAGACCCACACATGCACAATCAACTGATTTCCAACAAAGGTGATAACGAAATTCAATGGAAAGAAGAAAGTTTCAATAAATCATGGTGGAACAACTTGATATCTATATTAAAACAAACATGTGGAACACCTGGGTGGCTCAGTCAGTTAAGCAACCAGCTTTTGATTTCAGCTCAGGTCCTGATCTCAGGGTCATTAGATTGAGCCCTCACGTGGGGTTCTGCACTCAGTGGGGAGTCTGCTTGAGATTCTCTCTCTCCCTCTGCCTCTCTTCCCTCTCTCTCTAAAATAAATAAATATTTTTTTTAATAAAGCAAATATGAACTACCTTATGCTATATATAAAAAGTAACTCACCCAGTGCTCATCCTGTCAAGTGCCCCCCTCAGTGCCCCTCACCCATTCACCCCCACCCCCCGCCCTCCTCTCCTTCCACCACCCCTAGTTCGTTTCCCAGAGTTAGGAGTCTTTATGAGCACTGGGTGTTATTCTGTATGTTGGTAAATTGAACACCAATAAAAAATAAATTTATTTAAAAAAATTAAAAAATTAAAAAAAATAAAAAGCAATTCACAATGGATCACAGATCTAAATAAAGAAGTTGAAACTTAAACGTTTTTAGGAGAAAATATCTCTTTGACCTTAAGGTAAGCAAAACTTTCTTAGAACACAAACAGCATTCTTAAAAGAATACAAAATAAATCAATTGGACTTCATATTAAAACTCTGCTCATCATAGGATACCATTAAGAAAACAAAAAGGCAAAAAATAAAAATAAAAACAAAATAAAAACAAAATAAAAACAAAACAAAAAAAAGAAAAGAAAAGAAAAGAAAAGAAAAGAAAAGAAAAGAAAAAAAGGCAAAAAAAGACATGGAAAACATATTTGCAGTGCATATATCTGACAAAAGGGCTTGTATCTGAATGGTTAAGGAATTCTTACTAACCAATAACAACAAACCCCTAAAATTGGAAAGTATTTGAACAAATACTTTACAAAAGAAGGTGCAGAAATATCCAATTAGTTCATGAACAGACACATAACATTATTATAATTTAGGAAAATACAAATTGAGCCCAGATGAAATGTCACTATATACACATTGGAATTGCTTACATTCATGCAAATACAAGGTTTTGGCAAGGATATAGAACTACGGAAACTTTCATATATCGCTGTTGCAGTATAACATGGTGTTTTTCACTCTGAAAACATTTTTTAGCATTTCTAATAAAATTACACCTATATCTGAACACTATGACAGCAATTCTCCTCCTAGGTATTTACCCGGGAGAAATAGATGCCTACGTAGCTCACAAGACTTGTACAAAAATATGCATGGCAATATTTTTCATAACAGCCCAAACTGAAAACAACCCAAGTGTCCATCTGGTATATTCATGCACTTATATCCTACTCAGGAAGAAAATAACAAAATAATGCTACATGGATGAATCATGCTTAGCTTCTAGGCAAAGGAAGCTGGAAATAAAGGAGTATATACTCTAAGATTTTGTTAATGTGAATTTCCAGAACAGGCACGAGTAACTTATGATAATGAATACAACTGAGAATGATTCCCCCTGGAGACAGGGGTTAATTGGAAAGAGACACAAAGCTTTCCAGAGCATTGGAAAGGTTCTGTATCTTGATGTGTGTAATGATTATCCAAATCTATATGTTACCCAAATTCATCAAACTGTACACTTAAGAATCTGTGCTTTTGTACAAAAATCACACCTCTATAAAAAAAAAAACTGGCTTTTAAAAATTAAATTCTGGGTGGCCTGGGTGGCTCAGCGGTTTAGCGCCGCCTTTAGCCCAGGGCCTGGTCCTGGGGACCCGGGATCGAGTCCCACATCGGGCTCCCTGCATGGAGCCTGCTTCTCCCTCTGCCTGTGTCTCTGCCTCTCCCTGTCTCTCATTAATAAATAAATAAATAAAATCTTTAAAAAATTTTAAATAAAAATTAAATTGTTTAGTAGTTATGTAAACTATTTACATAATTTCAACTTCAAATCACTTATCTTCATACCAATACCTCTCCATATACTTTGTTTTCTGGAACTTTTTCTCTTTAATAGATGCTTCACAAAAGGCCCATGGGAAGAATACTCTAATTTCTTCCATATCCGTAAGAGGTTTTTTGGTGGCTTTTTCCCTTGAAGATCAGTTTGTCTTGATATAAAATCCTCAGGTCATATTTCCTTTCCTCCAGTGTAGTAAATATATTTTTTCCCTTGCCTTTTGGTAAAGAATTGTTCTGAAGTCTGATGACAATTTGTTTTTCTTTCAAATAACACACACCTTGCTGCCTGCATGTTTGAAGCTTTTATATCTCCTTAAAGTCAAATTCATTTTTTACTTGAATGTCACATGCTCTTGACCATTTTCAGTTGATTTCCCAAGATATACCTTTTGTACTTTTGATATTAATGTTAAATCTTGATTTATTCTAGAAAAGCTTTATAGATTTAAGATATTTGTTGGTTAATTTATTTGGGTTTATACTTACTTGATGTTTCGTTTCTTTCTAGGGCAGAAGGCAACTCATACACAGAATCTGCTTTAATATCTTCTATATCACGTTTTCTTAAAACCTTTTTCTATCTCTTTCTTCCTTTATTTGAAATTCAGAAAACTTTCTTAGGGGCGCCTGGGTGGCTCAGCAGTTGAGCATCTGCCTTTGGCTCAGGGCGTGATCCTGGGGTCCTGGGATCTAGTACTGCATCAGGTTCCCGTCCCTGCAGGGAGCCTGCCTCTCCTTCTGCCTGTGTCTCTGCCTCTCTCTGTGTGTCTCTCATGAATAAATAAATAAAATCTTTAAAATAAACTTTCTTATTTTCCATGTTTTATTATTCTTAAGGCATTTCCCAAGGCTTTAGTTTGCTTTTGTGTTTTTTCTAGTTCGTTTTTCAATTCTACCAGATTTTTTTTTCATTTTGAATTCCTTCTTGAGTTCTGATATTTTTTCAATTTATCTTTACTTTAATAATCTTATTCTTTTAGTTTGTATAATCACATCTCACGCTGTTCTTTTATACCTTCTGTAGCTTTGGGGGAAGATTTCTTACACTATTCATCTGTTTGTGAGCGTATCTTTCCAGTGCACTCTCCATTGTCTGCAGGGACATCATTCTGTTCATGAGTCTCTTTTTTTAAATAATAGTATTGTATGGGATTTCACCACAAATGATTTCTGTTGCTTGTGTTTAATTAAGATTAATTTAACTTTGTTCTTAAAAAGAAAAATGGGAAGGTGAAGAAAAAGGTGGGGTGGGCGGCTCCAGGAACTTCTCTCTCTACAGAAAAATGGAAAAATCAAGCACAAACTCTCAGAATCCCTTTTGCCACAACTCTGGCAAATAGTCAAAGATTCACAACAACCGAGCACGTGCTCCATTAAGAAAAAGGGCAACTCTCACACAATAGGAAAGATTTGTGGCATTTTTTCTGCCTTTATCTTAACCCTTTTCCCCAGGTCAGTGGTGGTGTTGGAGGTCACGGCCCACATTCCCAGTGTGAAACTCAGCTCTCCGGTTCTGGTGAAGCAGAGCAGATATTATTGACAAAGATTTTGTCTGGTTGTCGTAACCAGTGTAGAGGCTACCTCCTAAGGGACAGATAGATGCAAAACGTCTGACTTCGTTTCACCTAATTGGGAACTAACTCAGGACAGAAGACTAGTAAGCATTCCTCAAAAATACTGCCAGGCAAACCAATCCCCATTTTGCGGCTGTCTGAGGCAAAAATCATGGTTAAGCACCAGAAGTCTGGAAAGAAAAGCTGGGGAGAGTTTCTTTGAAATAGTGGGTATTGGTGGGGATCTCTGGATGGCTCAGCGGTTTGGTGCCTGCCTTCGGCCCAGGGCGTGGTCCTGGAGGCCCAGGATGGAGTCCCACCTCAAGCTTCCTGCATGGAGCCTGCTTCTCCCTCTGCCTGTGTCTCTGTCTCTCATGAATAAATAAAATCTTTTAAAAAATGAAATAGGGGCTATTGGGACTCAATACCCAGTGAGTTCCAATAGCTCAGTGGTTGAGCATCTGCCTTTGGCTCAGGGCCTGAACCAGGGGTTCCCTGCAGGGAACCTGCTTCTCCCTCTGCCTGTGTCTCTGCCTCTCTCTCTGTGTCTCTCATGAATAGATAAATGAAATCTTTAAAAAAAAAAAGGTACTGGGTATTGAAAACATCCACATAGAACAGGGAATTTAGAAAGCCCTAGGGCAGGGCACATGCTCAGAAGAGACCCCGAGAAGACAGCCTTTTCACCTGTGGTTGATATGTAAGCTCAGAGCAAAGGTTAGTTTTCTTCTTTACTTCTTTTAAAATGTCTTCTTTAGCAATATTCAAGTGCCCCTTTACATACTATTAAATATTATATATTCTTATTTTGACCTCCATTCAACCTTGAGCAGTAGTTAAATGAACCCTGGATTATTTGTATCTTATTAGCTTAATAATTTATTACTTTCTGTTTCAAACACTCCAATTATTTCTTAGGTGTATCACTTGGATAAAATCTTATCTCATTTTTTAGTAGTAGGTTTTCTGATTTTCTACTGATATTTTTTAAGTTTTTATGTTAATCACCTGGTGCTCATCACAGCAAGTGCACTCTTTAATCCCCATCACCTATTTAACCCATGCCCCACCTACCTTCCCTCTGGTAACCGTCAGGTTTTCTCAATAGTTGAGAGTCTGTCGCTTGTTTTGTCTCTCTTTTTTTTCCACTTGCTCATTTGCTTTGTTTCTTAAATTACACATACAAGTGAAATCATACAGTATTTGTCTTTCTCTGACAGACTTATTTCACTTAGCATTATACTCTACGTCCTTCCATGTCATTGCAAATGGCAAGATTTCATTCTTTTTTGTGGCTGAATAATATTCCATCGTATATATACCACCTTTTTTTTATTCATTCATCAATCGGTGGACACTTGGGCTGTTTCCTTAACTTGGCTGTGCTGTAAACATCAGGGTGCATGTATCCCTTTGAATTAGCATTTTTGTATTCTGTGTGTAAATACCCAGTAGTGCAATCACCGGATTGTAAGGTCGTTCGATTTTCAGTTTTTGAAGAAACTCCATACTGTTTTCCAGAGTGGCTGCACCAGTATGCAGAGATTTATATTTAAGTGCTAAAAAAAATCTCAACCAAAATTCCATGTTCAGCCAAACCGTCTTTCAAAAAATGAAGGAGAAATTAAGATATTCCCAAATAAACAGAAGATGAGGAAGATCATTGCTAATAGACATACAAGAAAGGCTAAAAGGAGTTCTTTAGGCTGAAATGAAAGTATACTAGACACGAATTTGAAGTCATATGAAAACATTAAAACAACAGCAACTGTAGTAAAGATGGCTAATAGGTAAATGGAAAAGTCAGTATTATTTTTCTGATTAGTAATTTTTTTATTTCCTGTTTTAAAACACTATACATAAAGTAATAATTATAAATCTATGCTAATTGTGACAGACTGTATTAAAATGTAATTTGTGACAACCACAACATGAAGGGAGAAGAGGGACAGAGCTCCGAAGGAACAGAGATTTAGTAGCTACTGAAGCTCGGTTGATATTAATGAAAACTAGATTTTTAGACATTTAAAGTGTTAATTGTAATCCCCATGGTAACCACAAATAAAATATCTAAAAATAATTACCAAGGAAATCAAAATGGTACACTACAAAAAAAATTTAATACAAAATAAAGCAGTAATGGAAATGAGAACAAAAAAGTATAAGACATACAGGAAACAAACAGTAAATGTTAGAAATAAGCTCATCCTCTCTGGTACCCGATGACTCTGTTCCTCTCTCCCTCTTTGATCGAATTTACTGTTTTGTCTGTCACTATAATCTCTGCCCTGTTCAATGTGCAATCTTTCCAGAAGTTTCTCCCCAGTTATTGTTATTGTTGTTTTTTTCCCAAAGATTTTATTTATTCACAAGAGACAAAGAGAGAGAGAGAGGCAGAGACACAGGCAGAGGGGGAGGCAGGCTCCATGCAGGGAGGCCGATGTGGAACTCCATCCTAGGATTCCAGGATCACGCCCTGGGCCAAAGGCAGGTCCTAAATCACTGAGCAACCCAGGGATCCCCTTGTTATTGTTGTTGATGAGGGTTTTGGCTGCTTATTTTTGAGACTTTGCATACCCCATGTCACTCCAGCACACTCTCATCTATTAACCAGAGCCTGCAAAGCTCCTACTCCACTTTAGCTATTCTTACATCAGTCCCTTGAACATTCTAGTTGCTACTTTTTGGTGATTGGGACCATTACAATACTTGGCTTCCCTCCTCTTACTTCAGCATAGTTGCTCTTACCAGACAGTTCGTTTGCCATCAACTGGTTCTCCCCACCCACTCTTTTGTGTTTCATGGTAATTCCTGTCACCTAATTTTGCTATAGATCTTGTTTGTGGGTTTAAAATTTTTCTGTCCACGTTCCTCTACCTTGTGGGAGAGTTTGTTGAACACACACACACACACACACACATACACATTCACTCCATTATGACTGCCAACTTCTCAGAATCCTCTTCCCTCAAATTTTCTCTTGTCATAGTTTATCTAGACTTTTTATAACTAAAGAAGGAGATAGATGAGACAACCACTAGAGTGCAACTTCAGTGGCTAGGGACACTAGTTTTCAAAGGGAAACATTCAGGTGCATCTGCTGGAAACTAACGGGTCTCAGAACTGGGAACCAGATTTTTCATAATTGGATGTGCGTGTCTCGGTCACCTCTACTTTTTCCTGACCTTAGTTTGGTGTAGATTTGCATAAAGGACTTTTAAGTGATGGCCGAATTTGGAAATGATACTGAGATCTCAGGCATGCATTTGCAGCTCAGTGAGATTTCCCATTGGTAGCTTAATTCATGCCCCAATAGTTTATTTAACATTTTTTTTTGTTCTTGAAACACAGTGTCATCTGTTTGAAACTATTGTTTTAGTTGTTCAGTGAGTTTCTTGCCTGAATAATTTGACATACTCAGCAGCTCTGTTTAAAGAAAGGACTCTGTTTAAGGTCTTTTCTTTTTTAGAGGCAAAATGTGTGTCAGAGGGGAATTAGGAAGGAATTACCTTTGTTTAATGAATACTAAAGTAAAAAAAAGGATTAAACATCTCTACAAATAGCCAGATCCCATGGGCCTCTTGACTTTAAAGATTGTGGAAGGTAATTATATAGTGTAATTAAATTATTTTAATTCAATTTCAAACTTTGTTTCATGAATAGAAAATATTTCCTATTCTGAATAGGGAATACCTTTCTTTTAGCTAAATCCCCCTTTGGGATAGAAGAGAATTTGTCATTTAAATGTAAGCAGCAGGGGCAGAGTAAATTTTTAAAAAGGAAAGCAACAAAGACATTCTCTGTTTTGATCTCTTCCATTCTATAAATTTTTGGATTGAATTTAGCATTTGTAAGTAACGTTATTGCCATGAAACTCAATTAAGCCTTTTAAAACTTGGCTTGGTATAAACATTCAACCATAGTAGACTACAGAATAGACTTGTTGCCTTGTGATTTTCTCACCAGTTATCAAGAAGCACTTCCATACCAATTTTAAGATATGGGTTTATAAAATAACTGAAGACATTTTTATTGCCATTTGAATTGTTGGTGGAGCCTGGAAAGTCATTGGGATACAGTGGAATGATTGAAGAAGTGTGTGATAGAATCCTGAACTCATCAGCTGTGCTCCCAGGATAAATTTGTTTAATGTCTCTAAATTTCAGTTCCCTCATGTGCAGAATGAGGAGCAGGGCTAGAGGATTTCTAGGGCCCTTATCCACTCTAACATTCTGTAGGCCCTCCATAACAATAAGCAAACATCAAAGTAACAAGGCACGTAGTCTACTAGTATTTTATAGATGAAGTGGTGACTCAGAGGTTAAATGACTTGCTCACAATGACACATCTAGGGAGTGGAGGAGCTAGAATTCTGACTCAGAACCCTGTGATACTTCTCTATAGCCACGTATAGAAAAACTATAATTACTGTTCCTTTCTGTGACTGACTTTGCACTCCATAGCTTTCTGTGTGCAAGTCTGAAGCCAATGGTAGAGAAGAAAACACTGAGCACTTGTAAGACTAGTAACACTGAGAGCCGTGTAAGGGCAACAAAGAGGCCTTTGATGAGCAGATTTAGAATTTACAAATCCAGTTTGTGAACATTTCAAAACAAAACAAACAGAGGATGGAATCAAGACTGTGAGAAGAGAGCCACTCTTTTTTTTTAAAGATCCTCATGGGTTAATATGCCACCACCTTACCCTGGACAAGTTCTTCTCATGGAAAAGAAACCTCTTTGGTTTGCTTATATGTTTGCCTCCCTCTACTAGAAATAAACCTTTAGTGAAGAGAGACAATATCTTATTTATTTCTGTATCCCCAGCTCCTAGTTTAGTACCTGGCACGAAGTACACTCAATGCATATGTGTAATTATTTAAAAATCGTATTGTGAAAAAAAATAAAAAATAAAAATGGTATTGTGGGAGACAATTCATCTTTTTTTTTCCTAAAGATTTATTTATTTATTTGACAGAGAGAGAGAGAGAGAGAGAGAGCGAGAGAAAGCAGAGGGAGGGGCAGAAGGAAGAGAGAATCTTTAAGCACTCTCAGTTGAGCACAGAGCCTGAATCAGGGCTCAATCCCATGACACTGAGATCATGACTTGAGCTGAAATCAAGACTCAGATACTTAACTGACTGAGCCACCCAGACACTCTAACAATTAATCTTTCATTAACAGCTGCAGTAGCTGTCATATACTGAATTAATATTTATCAAATAACTCCTATGTGCCAGGCAGTCCTCTAAGTTATATAAGGAACAAAACAGATACATTTCTCTGCCTTCATGGAGCCCACATTCCAGTAGAGGAAGACAAGACAAGAAACAAAAGAGAAGTAAAACAGATGGTACACGAATGCTGATAAGTGCAGTGAGGAAAAATGAAGGAGGGAAGGAGGACGGGGAATGTCAAAGTATGGGATTATATTTCTAATTAGGGAGGACAGAAGAGGCTTCACTGAAAAGGTCATGTTTAAACCAATTGGATACATTTGCCAGCAGCGGACCAGAATCTTCACACGCACGTATTAATTTCTTAGGGCTGTCATAGCAGAGTACCACAAACTAGAAGGTTTAAACAATAGAAACTTACCGCATCATAATCTGGAGACTAGAACTCCTAGATCAAGGTGGGAGCAGATTGATTCTTTCTGTGGGCTGTGAGGGAAGGATCTATTCTATGCATCTCTCTTTGACTTGAAGATAGCCATCTTCTCCCTGTGTCTCTTCACATCATCTTCCCTCTATGTCTGTCTCTATGTCCAAATTTCTCCTTTTTTTTTTTAATGACAATGCCATCCATACTGCCTTAGAGCCCAGCCTAATGACCTCATTTTAACTTGATTATCTCTATAAAGACCCTCTCTTCAAATGAAGTCACATTCTGAGGTACTGGGGTTAAGATTTCACCATATGAATTTGGGGGTACTGAAATTCGACCCACAAAGTGCATTATTTCATGTAATCTTAACAATAATTCTATGAGGCAAGTATTGCTAAGCATGCTGGATACAAGGATGAATGGCATTTCATCCTTTTCATTCATCCATGGATGGAAAAACAAACACAAATATGCAGATAACTTTAATATGGATGACATGAATAGAAAGGCACATATGGAGGAATATCTACCACCCCTTGGGCAGAACTAGAAGTGCAACTAAATCTAATTGGGAGAGGGTATATCTCACCTTAGCCTTGAGAAACAGGAGACTTTAGCTACATAAAATGTGGAGAAGTGGTGGTAGGAAGGAAGGAAACTATTCGAGCTAGGAGAGCAGCTCGTATATATGCTAGAGGGAGACACAGAGTTTGGAGTATTCTGAGAACCATGGGTGTGAATAAAGCCATTTTTATGGGGTGTGTTAAATAGGAAAAAAAATATTGGTACATTGTATTGTGCCAAGATGATTTTCAGCTTGCCTTTAAGTTTTGTAAATGTGACTACATTCAACAAGCACCACGAGACGGACACAACCTGCCAGCTTAATTAAGTTTCTGAAATGCTTCTGGGCAAAATTAATATGTGTGGATACCAGCCCAAATCATTTGGACTGAACACATTTCAGCTTACACAAAACTCCATGAAATTCAGGAGTATTAAAAAAATTTGAATATAGCAATATTGATAATGGTGGTTAGAGAATTGTTCATCCTTTCCCTGGACACCTTCTCTCATTGGTTATTTCAAAGTCAATATGGTTATCAGAACCTTTAAGAACAAAATTAAAACCTTGGGGCTAGGTGGCCATTTGGCATAGCCTCCTATGTATATTCTAGTAAACCCAAGTGGATAGAAACAAAATAAACTTAATTCTAGTGTAAAGTTTACTTATCCTTTGAAGAAGGTGATGCTAAATATTAGTACTGAGTAAACACATTCTCTTGCTCATCATCTCAGATGTGGGCCAACTGGCAAAATCAAGACTGAACTTTCTCTTTTTTCTGTTTCTAGGATGTATTTTTTTATTTTAATTTTTTATGTGAGAGAGAGAGAGAGCGAGCGAGCGAGAGCATGAGAGCAGGGGTGGGGAGGAAGGGCAAAGGGAGAGGGAGAGACAGTGTTAAGTAGACTCCACACTGGGCATGGAGCCCAACATAGGGCTCCATCTCACAACCCTAAGATCACAATCTGAGTCAAAACCAAGAGTCAGATAGTTAACTAACTGAGCCACCCAGGTGCCTCACTAGGATGTATTTTTATCAGTAAGTCAAAAGGTATAAGAAGTAATGAGGCCCACATGTACGAAGTCTTTTATGATTTGCAAAGCTTTTTCAGACCTGTCATTTCATTTTTTTAAATATTTTTTTTATTTTTTCATGAGACACACACACACACACACACACACACACACACACACACAAGGCAGAGACACAGGCAGAGGGAGAAGCAGGCTCTATGCAGGGAACCCGATGAGGGACTCAGTCCCTGGACTCCAAGATCACGCCCCGGGCCGAAGGCAGGCGCCAAACTGTGGAGCCACCTAGGGATCCCCTCTCATTTAAAATGGTCTTTACATCTACTATATGAGGATAGGAGGATGGAAATTATGATTCTCATTTCATAGAAGAGAAAAAGTGAGGCCCTGGGAGTTGATGTTTTCAATGTTACAATCAGGAATGGGGCTAGCACAAGCACTCTAAAATTTGGACTATTATTCCAATGCTTGAACATATCAAAGAATGTATGAGTTTTACAATGCTATGTTGTTAAACAACTCTACCCCAACACTTTGATTCCCTAAAAAGTCTCAGCCTTGAGATTCTATGAAATCTTACAAGGCAAAAATAAAATAACTTTATGTCTTGTAGGCACAATTGTCAATCAGCATAAGATTAGTATTGGTAAAACTGTATTTTCAAGTTACATTTTCAAGGTCCTTGAAATTTCCCATAAGACTGTGTGTGTGTGTGTGTGTGTGTGTGTGTTCATTCTTATCATAACCTACAAATAAACAAGCAATCTTTGTAAGTTCATCCCTTATCACTTGCATGATCACTTGAGGCATAGGTACTGCATGTGATCTGAGAGCCCCTGTATGAGTTTGTGGTCATGATGCCATTGGCACCATGGCTAATTTGACAACCAGAGGTATGTGGCTGCCTGACCTTTGTTTTGATTAATGAGAGCCAAACGAAGTCATTGTATGTCATATGAAAAAAGGTTTCACAGTATGAATACAGAAGATGGTGGGAGAATTGAGTCATCATCCAACACACTTTAACTTAGGCCTGCAGAACTCCCAGGAGCCTGTAGCATAACAATCACCATTGTATTCACAGGATGAACTACAATTTAGTTTCAGTGAGATGTCTTCCACCACATTAAATTAATGTAGCTATTTAAATATTATTGTTATTTTAGTTTTCCTTTGTGTTTAACTTCCCAATATGTTTTTGTGTTAGCCATATAAGAACTATAGGCATAGAAAGTTTTTATACCTAGTATTCTGTTGGCATACACCTAAGTAACATATGTTAAAATAAACATAATTTGGTTAGCCCTAGAGTTAAGAGATGATTGTTTTTCTCTTTATAAGGGCTCTACACATGACACAATTTGGAAAAAACACTGAACTCTGTGGTTTTTAACAGTCTAGCATTCTAAAATTTGAAAAAAGAGCCTGTTATGCCTATTCTTATTTTGTGGCCATGAGTTCATAGAAGAGCCAAAGAATCAATCCAATACATATCTCTGAGCTGCTACTATATGGTTTGCCATAGTTGTGTGCCAAGAGTAGATAGATACAAAGCAAATGCAGCCCTGGCCCTTACAAAGTTAATTGTCTAGAAAACAGCTTGAGTCTATCACTGTTTGACTGCCTAGGTTGACTCTGATTTCCAGCTTTAAGCTCTACAAACACTTTGGGCCCGTCACAGAGAAGCCACCAACTCTAGCCCTGCTTTTTAAGGAACACTGTGTAGCATTCACTGAAATCTGCCTTCCTATGGTTCTCTAAACGTATTAAGACTTGAGCATGGTCTGGGTGAAACCATATTCTAGGGAGAAAACTTGCAGAATGAGTAACCTTCACAGAAAGTTCAGGGATGTTCATAGACACAGTAAAGTGAAGTAAACAAAAGCAAGTCCACAAAGATGTCCCCGAGTTGCCTTTGAATACAAATAATAAGGACAATGAATTGCAATAGCAAGGCAGGGTATGGTCATATGGTTGGAGTTGGGTTTAGACTAGCAGATTTCTTTTTGGCTCTTTTTTCCATTTTACCTTCATTGACCTCAATTTGGTATTGATAAGATAATTAAAACTAGGATGCAAGGATGTGATTGGCATAAAAATAGCTCCCCTGGAGGGCCTCAGGTTCCCAAAGAGTAGCTTAATAGTAATGACAGTAACAGTAGTTCAAGACATACGGCGGAAGTAATGCCTGTCCTATAGTATGTGGGTTCACAGTATCCTCCAGCCTGTAGGAAGTACAGTACAAAGGGAATGAGGGTGGTCACATCGTCACCTGAGTACTTGAACCACAGCAATAGCCCCCTCCCTGATCTACATGCTTCTGTTTTGGCCCCTTACCCCCACTATTATACAGTCAATTCTCCATATATTAGGCAAAGTGACCTTTTAAAATGAATAATTAGTTCATGACACTCTCATGTCCAAAGCCCTTCAATGGCTCATGGGTACACTTAGAATGAAACCTAGTGGTCTTAAAGATCCTATGAGATCCAATTTTGTTTATCTTTTCAAAAAAATAGTTCTTAGGTTCATGGATATTGTTTTTCTAGTCTCTGATTCATTTATTTGTTTAGGAGTGTATTATTTATTTCCCACATATTTGCTAATTTTCCAGTTTTCCTTCTGTTACTGACTTCTAGTTTCATATCACTGTGGTAAAAAAAAAAATACTCTATGGTATGATCTCAATCTCCTTAAATTTGCTAAGACTTGTTTTGTGATCTAATATATGATCTATTCTGGAGAATGTTCTGTGTACACTTGAGAAGACTGTATATTCTGCTGCTGTTGTGCGAAAAGCTCTGTAAATGTCTGTTAGGTCCATTTGGTGTAAAGTATATTTCAAGTCTAATATTTCCTTAATGGTGCTCTATCTTGATTATCTATCCATTGTTGAGAGTGGGATATTAAGGTCTACTATTACTGCATTGTTATCTACTTCTACCTTCAGACTCGTTAATGTTTGCTTAATATATTTAGGTGCTCCAACATTGGATGCATCTATATTAACAGTTGTTATATATTCCTGGTGAACTGATTTTTATCCTTATGTAAGGATAAATAAAGCTTCTTTGCTTCTTTTTATATCTTTTGACATAAAGCCTATTTGTCTGATAGAAGTATGGCTATCCCAGCTCTCTTTTGGTTTCCATTTGCATAGAATATCTATTCCTATCCCTTTACCATGAGTGTTTGTCCTTAAAGCTAAAGTAAATCTCCTGTAGTGAAGCATACAGTTGAGTTTTTTTAATCCATTCAGCTACTCTGTCTTTTGATTGGAGGATTCAGTCCATTTACATTTAGAGTAATTATTGATAAATAAAGGCTTACTATCATCATTTTGTTAAGTATTTTCTGTGTTTTGTAGATTTTTTTGTTTCTTCCTTTCTTGATGTCTTCTTTTATGATTTGATGATTTTCCATAGTGGTATGCTTTGAAAACCAAGAAGAAATGGATAAATACTTAAAAACATACAATGTTAGAAACATCCATACCAAGACTGAATCGTGAAGAAAGAGAAAATCTGAATATACCTATAACTAGTAAAAAGATTGACTCAGTAATTAAAAACCACCCAACAAAGAAAAAAATATCCAGGACCAGATGGCTTCACTAGTGAATTATAATAAACATTAAAAAAATTAATGCCAATACTTCTCAAAGTCTTCCAAAAAAAAAAAAAAACTGAAGAGGAGGCAACACTGCCAAATTCATTTTACAAGGCCAGCATTACCCTGATACCAAAATGAGACAATGACACTACAAGAAATGAAAATTCCAGGGCAATATCCCTGATGAGCACAGATGCAAAAATCCTTAACAAAATACCAGCAAACTGAATCAACAGCACAATAAAACGATCATATACCATAATTAAGTGGGATTAATTCCTGGATGCAAAGATAATTCAACATAAGAAAATCAATTAATGCAATATATCACGTTAATGGAATAAAGGAAAAAATCATCTCAATAGGTGCACAAAAACATTTGAGAAAGTTCAACATCCTTTCATAATAAAAGCTCTAAAAAATTAGGTATAGAAGGAATATGCCTTAAGACAATAAAGGCCATTTGGGCAGCCCCGGTGGCTCAGTGGTTTAGCGCCACCTTCAGCCCAGGGTGTGATCCTGGAGACCCGGGATCGAGTCCTGAGTCGGGCTCCCTGCATGGAGCCTGTTTCTCCCTCTGCCTGGATCTGTGCCTCTCTCTCTCTCTCTCTCTCTCTCTCTCTGTCTCATGAATAAATAAATAAAATATATTTTTTTAAAAGACAATAAAGGCCATTTATGACAAGCCTGTAGCTAATGTTATACTCAATGGTGAAAAGCTAAAAGCTTTTCTTCTAAGATCAGGAACACAACAAGAATGCCCATTCTCACCATTTTTATTCCACATGGTACTAGAACTCCTAGCAGAGCAATGAGGCAAGACAAAGAAATAAAAGGCTTTCAAATCAGAAAAGAAGGAAAAACAAATCCTATATGGTATGACTTATATATGAAATCTAAAAAACAACAAAAAAGCAACAAAAACCCAAAAACCTGAGCTTAGAAACAGAGAATAGTGGCTCAGTGATTGCCAGGGTCTGAGGTATGCAGAAAATGGGAGATGTTAGTCAAATGACACAAACTTTCAATCATAAGATGAATAAGTTCTATGGATCTAACGTATAGCATGGTGACCATAATTAATAATACCATGTTGTATACTTGAAATTTGCTAAGAGAGTAAATTTTGATCATCCTCACCACAAAAAGAATTTAAAAAGGAAACTATGTGAAGTGACAGATGTGTCAAATAATTTGATTCTAGTAATCATTTCGCAATGGAAACACACACCAAACTATCACATTGTACACTTTCAATAAATACAATTTTATATGTCAATTAAACCTCAATGAAAATGGGCAAGATCTAGTCTGTTGTTACCTTGCTGGTCTCATTTCCTACCCCTCACTAACTTGTCTACTTTGTTTCAGTCACATTGGTCTTCTTGCTCTTCCTGAAACATGCCATGCTATTCTCATCCTAGGACCTGGGAACAAATGGTGGTACCTCTGCCCGGAAGACTCCCGGCCTCAGAAATCCAGGGAGGTGACTCTTCTTTAGGTCTCATCTCAAAAGTCATTTCTTTCCATAACTGTCTAATATAAAGTGCTTCATTCAACTTCGTTCCTCTCCAGAGTACTTGATGAGAAGATCTGGACCCTAGTACAGAGAACATCCCAAAATGCAGAGATTTAGTAAAAGGCCAGAGCTGTTACCTATTTTTCTTATGCCTTCGTCTACCTCAAATAAAAACAAAATTCAGTTTCTCCTCTTGAAATGAATTCTTGCACTTCCCAAGTTTCTTCCTCATCTTCCTGCTTTTAGTCCAAGGAATGTTGGAAACTGCTAAAAGATGGCAACAACAGCAACCACCATAACAATAATAATAATAATAATATCATAAACTGAGTATTTAGTGCCATGAATCATTTGAAAAACTTTATGTGCCTTAATCCACTGAATACTCACATAATCCTATGAGGTTATTAATTTTACTATACTTATAAATGAGAACATTGGGGAACACATGGATTTTATAAAAAGATTTTATTACTTGAGAGAGAGAGAGAGAGAGAGAGAGAGAGAGGGAGAGAAAGAGAGTGCACACGAGAGGTGCAGGGAGGGACAGAAGGGGAGGGAGTCTCAAGCAGACTGCACTGAGTGTGTAGTCCAAGGCGAGACTCAATGTTGTGACCCTGAGATCATGACCTGAGCCAAAACCAAGAGTCGGATGCTTAATTGACTGAACCACCCAGGCACCCTGAACATGGATTTTTATAAACTACCATAGTACATCTTTTAAGTCTACAGTATGGTTGTTATCTCAGAATTAAATGTCTGTGTGTCAATTAAATTGCCAATTTATGCCAGAAATAGCAAGATGATAGTTGTGATGATCAAAAAAATGGCAATCCAGATCAATTGTTTTTAGTATGTTACATATATGGCACCTGATTGTACTCAGAGCCCTGAGAAGTCTATTTTAATTATATCAATTTCACAGAGGAGGAAACTGAGGACAATCATGCATAAGGTCACAGAGCTAGTAAAGAATACCCACAGTAATGTCAGCAGGAGCATAGTGGTTTCCAGTGCGGATGGATGCAGACTTGCTGGATCCAGGCAAGACTTTCAGTCTAATTTCAAACACAACCTCTGTGGCACATTTGGTTGAGTGAGGGATCTTGGCTCCTCCTTCTCAATACCATGATGACACTCTAAAAACTTGGTAGACAATCAATTTTGCTATTCTGTAGATCATATCTCATCTCGTTATCGATCAGGCCCACCAATCTAAGTGCATCTTTTCCTCTAAAAGGGTCAACCAGAGCCCTTGCACTGCCATCCTCTTCTGATACTGGCCCTGCCTGGAATGGATTCCTCCAATGCTGTGGTGAGATTTAGTTAGCATTGGCTCTTCCTCTGAAACAATTTATGACTCCTGATAGAAAAAGGAAAGAGTTGAATTGACATGGATTTATAATTCATGTAGGCTACCAACCTGTGGTCCATTACACTAATGGAATAAATATTTCCCATTTATATTGTCAAAAATGTACTGATTGAACACCAGTTTATTCCATTCTAACTTACTTGTCATGCTATTTGTGTTTTTTGAAATCCTATTAACAATATCTAAATTTGAAAAGTTTATACAGAAACTAGAGAGAATAATACACAAATGTCCACAGAATACTAAAGACATTGAGAAAATGGACCCTGGAACTAGATTGCGTGGGCGAGGATCCCAACTGCATCATTTCCTAGACTGTGTACCTTGGACATGCCATTAAATTTCAGTCCCTTTATTTACCTACTTCAAAGACACATAAAGCATTTAAGAACAGTGAATGGCACATAGTAAGTGTTTGATAAATATTAGCCTTTTGACTATTCTTATTCATAACCAAAGTACTATTTTGAAAATAAAGGTATAACAGTCCACAGATATACCTTTTGTTACTTCAAAGTCATAAATATTAATTCAATCCCCTATAAATACTCCCATTCCAAGTGCGAGGTATATATCTACAACTCTCAAATTTTTACATGACCAATGAATAATATGCAGTGTGAACTCTCAAAGTCCTTTTTTCTTTAAAAAAATATTTTATTTATTTATTTATTCATGAAAGACACAGAGAGAGAGAGAGAGTCAGAGACATAGGCAGAGGGAGAAGCGGGCTCCATGCAGGAAGCCTTATGTGGGACTCGATCCCAGGACTCTGGGATCATGCCCTGAGCCAAAGGCAGATGGTCAACCCCTAAGTCACCCAGATGTCCCTCAAAGTCTTTTTGATATAGAAATAGACAAAGACAAAATGAAATGACAAGTACCTAAAGAGGCATAATACAAGGTGAAATAAGTGCTTAAGTATCTGACAAGTGATTCTATGTATTGTGGAATTACAAAGGAAGAATGAATCTATTATATCGAATACACACAAATCTAAATACATTGGGGATGAGGTGGTGGGCGTACTGAAAGGTTTCATGTGCCATGTGTCATTTGTGTTGATCCTTGAACAAGCAATAGAGTTAGATAAATTAGATAGAGTTTTAAGAGAGAGACATGGGAGCAGGGTCCAATGACGGAAAATTAAACCACTTGGCAAAGCGAGGAGGCAGGCCATTAAAAATTGTGAGAAATGTTAGGAATAGGAACTTTACACTCTGGCAAAATTTTCAAACGCATTGAGAGGGGTAGTGAGATAGAAAGCTGAGAGAATATGTTGGGGTTTGTGGTTGAGGGCTTTAGATGTCAGGGAAATTTGTACTTAGTTCAGTGAGCAATGCAAAGATCATAGGATGGTTTGGGGTAAAATCTCAAATGAAACGTAAGTTCCTCGAGAGCACAGACTTTGTTCAGCTTAACATTGTTTTCTCAGCACCTACACTAATGCCTGGCACATAGTAGGCCAATATTTGCTCAGGGAGCATTTATCAAATGGATAATCATTGACAGTCTTTAAATTATTACTCTTTGTTGATGTTGTTGTTACTCTGAAAAGTACAAAAACTCCACTGAGTGACTTCAAGGACTCCGATTTTAGCTGTTTATGATCTAAGAAGCCATTACTTTAAAGAGACCTCACTATCAAATAATGATTTTAAACTCACTCTTCTAGGGGTGCCTAGGTGGTTCAGTGGGTTATGCATCTGCGTTCGGCTCAGGTTTATGATCTTAGGGTCCTAGGATTGAGCCCAACAATAGGTTCCCTGCTCAGCAGGGAGTCTGCTTGTCCCTCTCCCTCTGCCTCTCTCCCTGCTGCTCATGCTCTCTCTCTCTGTCAAATAAATAAATAAAAGATTTTTTAAAATATGCTTTAAACTCACTCTTCTAGTTTGTCTCCTTTTCCAGATGAGAAGACTGAGGCCACATGAAGTGAAGAACTCAACAGGAATAGAACCCAACTGTCTCTCTTCCTTGTCTTGAGGTCTTCCCACAACCCTTAGCTACGGTATACCTCAAAAGAGTCTGTTGTACCCAACTCTCATAGATATAGCTCTGAAGACATTGCGACCTTTGTACACTGTTGGCGAAATGTTCATTGGTACACCCACTGTGGAAAACAGAATGGAATTTCCTCAAAAAATTAAAAATAAAACTACCATACAATCCACCAATCTCATTCCCGAATATTTATCCAAAGGCACTGAAATCTCTGTCTTGAAGAGCTATCTGCACTCGCATGTTCATTGTAGCATTATTCACGATAGCCCAGATATGGAAACAACTTAAATGTCTGTTGACAGCTGAATGGTTAATAAACTATGGTACAACACACACAAAAACACATAAACATACACACATGCACACACACGCTGGAATATTATTCACAGGTAAAAAGAAGGAAATCCTGCTGTTTGTGACAATATGGATGATTGTGGAGGACACTATGCAACGTGAAATAAGCTAGACAGAGAAAGACGGTGTTGTATGAAAAAAAATATAAAAAAAGACAGTGTTGTATGGTATCACAGACATGTGGAGTCTTAAAATTTAAAACTTTTAGGGAGTAGAATGGTGGTTGCCAAAGACTGAGATATGGGGAAAATGAGATGTTAGTCAAAGGATGCAAACTTTTAGTTATGAGAGATGAATAAATTCTGGGGCTCTAGCATACAGCATAGCAATTACAGTTTATAATAGTGTATAATATACTTGAAACTTGCAAGAGGGTAGATCTTAATCATTCTCAACACACCCAAGAGAAAAGTAACTAAAGTGATGGATGTTTGTCGTAATCATTTCACAACGTGTATGTATATGGCAAACCGTCACATCGTACACCTTAAGTATATACAATTTTTGTTAATTATACCTCAATAAAGCTGAAAAAAATAAAGACCTTGCAAGCCCTCAGTGAAATAGTTAGGGTTTTGTTCTATTTTGTTGCGGTTTGTGCTTAGGAAGGAAATGGAAAGGCAATGGCATAGTTATAATACATGGATTAAAGAATAAGTTTTGATGTGGTATCCACATTTGGCCTGAATTATCCAATATTCTCAAGGACAGGAAAGAGTGTACCATTAATGTGTGTTAAATATAGTTCATTCCTCAATAAATCTTTGAATGCTCATTTGCTTTCTTCTAATTTGCCATGACCTCATTAGTATTGCAATAGAATATTTAGAGACAGAAAGCACACCCTGGCAACTTTTTTTGGGGGGGTGGGGTGATCCTTCATTATGAGCTATTATTCACAAGTTGTATGCATATAAAAATTGTTACAACTGTTTTGAAGATCTTTTTCTTTTTTGGTTTTGAAAAAATACACTGCAAAGTTCTCAAAATGTATACGTTTACCTTGTCAAAAGATTTATTCTTAGCACGGAAAGAATACCCCCCTTTTCCGTGGGCACAAGCTAAACACACAGCATAAGTTACAATATCAGTGAAGTAATCCTAATTCCATAAAGCAAGGTACAACAAACTGTAACAGAGGAATGAAGAAAAATTCAAAACATGGGACTATCAATACAGAGATAAGGTATCACTCATTCTGAAGACTTCCTTCAGTATTCAATGAAAAAGAATTTCTTCATATATCTGGAGACCATCAGATGATTAATACAAACTGTGTAGACAGAGAATTGGAAATCTGTGATCCAAAGAAAGTTAGCAAGGGGCACCCAGTGAAAAATCAAGAAAGGAATGGAAACAATGAGCACAGGGTGACTTTTCATGTTAACACAAGGATTCATTGCTTATGGGGTCTGGGATCTCTGCACAAGTTTGTGTGAATGGATAGCCCTTTCGAGAAGACAGCGTTTCCTGGGCCAGAAGTCACAAAGATAATCCCAGAGACAACATTATGATGATGAGCAAGAGGGGCTGCCATAATCACAACCATCTCCCACCTTTTGAAGTTTACCCACTATTGTTTTGATACTTACAGCTTGTTACCAATGTGGACATTACTACCCAGGGGCACAACAGTGGAGGGGGTAAGAGCAGGGCACTGGAGCCAGACCTTGGGCTCTGAGTCATGCTAGCCTGATGACACTGGAAGGGATCCAACTTCTCTGTCTTCGTTTCTTTATCTGTGATAGGAAGCAACAGAGACTTCCCCAAGATGTTGTTAAGGTGATTTATCATGTTTTTACATGTAAGTTGCTTAGAATTGTGGTTAGCACATGATAAAACTGTCAGCTGTTGGCACAATTTTTGCATAGTTAGTACCCAGATAATGCCACAAGAGTTTTACAAAAGTGCATATATTTGTGCTTGGTGCATACAGGTATACACACACTATTTCTTGATAATCTGTCATGTGCCAGGCAGTACGTTAAAAATGTGACAAACAATTTTATTAACTATTCACAACTGTATAATAAAATGGATTATACTGGTAATAATGATGACTACTAGTAAAATAACATGTCAATCATCTTTGAGTGCTTACTGTGCACCTCGTGCTATGCTAACTGCTCTGCTCCGTGTGGATTATCTCATTAATCTTCACAACCACACTGTTACGGATTATTATCATGTCCACTCGCTGCAGGAGAAAAATGAAGTAGACAGAAGTTTAGTGACACTGAAGGTAACACGTGTGGTAAGTGCTAGAACGTGTATTTAAATCCAAATCTTGGGCAGCACCGGTGGCCCAGCGGTTTAGCGCCACCTTCAGCCCAGGGTGTGATCCTGGAGACCCTGGATTGAGACCCATATCAGGCTCCCTGCATGGAATGGAGCCTGCTTCTCCCTCTGCCTGTGTATCTGCCTCTCTCTCTCTCTCTGTGTCTCTCAGGAATAAATAAATAAAATCTTTAAAAAAATACAAATCTCTGACTTCAGAGTCCCAACAACCTTTCCCTGTCAGCCTCCTCCTCCATCATGAACGTCTAGAGCCTCTCCCAAGGCATTCACACACAAACTCCAGAGTGAAATATTGCCCAAGGTTTTGTGACACTGCACATACTTGGCTCCCCTCTTCTCTTACCAGTCCCTCCTCAATCTCCTTTGCTGGTTTCTCTTGATCTCCCTGAATGATATTTGTTGTAGAGGTCCAGAGCTCAGGCCTTGGACTTGCCTTTTCCGTCTATACTTGTTCGTTTGGTGATCTTGTCCCAGTGGCATTGTTTAAATGTGATCTATAGGTGAAAGACCCACATCTATAATGCAGCCTGCTGTCTCTTCCTAAACACCAGGCTTCTATATTCTGACTGCCTTCTTGACATCTTTGCCTGGATGCTGGATAGGCAACTCAAATTTAACATGTTCAAACCATGTTCTTGTTCACCCCATATCTGCCTTCCTCCCAGTCTACCCTATTTCAGAATATAGCAATTGCATCCTTTCCGTTGCCCAGTCCGAAACCTTTAAAGTCATCCTGACTTGTCTCATTCTTTTACCACTCCCTGCATGTAAACCCATGAGCAAATCCTCTCAATTCTACATGTGGGATATTTTCTTGAATCCATACAGTTCTCACTGATTTCACTACCATACTGTGAGCCCAAGTTACCATCATTTCTCATCTGAAAAAAAAAAAAGATGCAATTAGCTTATAACTGGTTTCCTGGCTTCCGTTTTGGCAACCTAAACAGCACACTGCCCTATGTGCCTTACCTACATGAATTCACTTAATTTTGACAATATTCTTACAAGATAGGTCCTATCTTTCTTCCCATTTACAGGTAAGGAAATCAATGCTTTAAAACGTGGGGTAACCCCACCAAGGAGGAACTGTACAACAATCTTAGTCATGCTGTTTCCATAGTGCCTTAATGCTTCAGCACTCCACTAATTAATTCTTAGGGCTTTATGCAAGAAAATAAAGCAATAGAAAATAGATGTCTAAAGGCATTCATTAAAATGTTAACTATAATTGGGAAATGTCAGCAAACAATGTAAATGTCTCCAAAGTGGTGAATGGTTAAATAAATCAGACTACATTAATACAATAAAATATTAAGCCATCATTAAATACATATATTAAGATTATAGAGCATCACAGACAAATACTTGAAGTGTGCATATGGGATAGTAATGATTTGAGGCCACAATTTGCCCACCGTAGGAATGCAGAAATGCCTAAGGATAGGGCAGGTACTATTTAAAGTCTATTCGAATGAGTCCATTGAATTGTGTAGACTCAAGAGGTCTTTTTCTGGAGTTTGTATGGACACTGAGGTATGTCTATGTGGACATTGCTGAGAGGAACCATTTCTCAGAGTGGATAGCATAGGTCCTTAGCCTGGCTGCATGAACTCAGACCTGAGCTCTGTGAGAGGCTGTGGGAAGGAAGTGACAACTGTTCCATGAAGAGCTCCCATGTACCAGGCACCAACATTCCCTATAAGCTATTGACCATGCTCCCCTCACCCTTTGCTTCTAGAGCTCCCACACACACTATTGGTTCTAGCTCACCTGTCATGTCCCCTTAGTAGTCTTGCCTGCTGGCCCATCAGGGTTAGGAGTCCTTCCTCTATGTTTCCTTAGCATCTCCTTTTCCTGTTATCATAGCACCTATCACATATTACTATTATTTAATTTCTTTTTTTACTTTAATTTTTTAAATTCAAGTATAACTAACATACAGTGTTATATTAGTTTCAGGTTTACAATATAATGATTCAACAATTCTATACATTTATCAGTGCCCATCAAGATTAAGTGTACACAATTATTTAATTTCTATCACAATGCACACTGTAAACTCCTAGAAGGCAAGGACTTGTCTGTTCTTGTCCTGTGAGCAAGGATACTATCTGCCTTGTTCAGTTTTGACTCTTCAGCTCCTAGCACACTGGATCAAAGTAGGTCATCAATAAAACATTTTTAGTGTAGCTAGATTCTTTACTGATTCAAAGGCCATATTATTTTACCATTCAAAGGAGCACTGGAAAACAATGAAAATATTTACCAAAACCCTAAAAGAAGTGACACAGGGATTTATATTGCATGCCACCCAAAACTAGATTCTAAAAATCTTCTTCTTCACATCTCTATCTTCCCCAAGCATGTATTACTAATTACCACTTAGCAGTCACTATTACCTTTCAGATTTGCACAGGAAAAACAAATAATTCCAAATAAACCAAAACCAAATAAACTCCAGCCCATTGTTTTGCTTCTGTCTTTTCTGTCCTCTTTCTTGAGGCCTTCTTGTTCTTAAGAGAATAACTCCAGGTACTTTCTAATGTAAACCATGTTAGCTTTTATTGCTGGCCACAACTTAGCAGCTCAAACCTCAGTTAACACAATCAGTTACAAGGGTGCCTGGGTGGCTCAGCAGTTGAGCATCTGCCTTTGGCTCAGGGTGTTGACCCCAGGTCTGGGGATCGAGTCCCACATTGGGCTCCCTGCATGGAGCCTGCCTCTTCCTATATGTCTCTGCCTCTCTCTGTGTGTCTCTCATGAATAAATAAAATCTTTTTTTAAAAAAAACCAACCAGTTACAATAAGAACTTAGCCTATATTACTGCTAGACTAACAAAGAATCCTTCCTCTTTTGAAGATCAGAATGTCAATTTTCTGATCAGCAGTGACTTGGGGGCTCAGGCTGTTTCCATTCTGGGGCTTATTGCTGCCCTGGCTTTGAACTAGCCAGTGGGAGGTTGGGAACAGTGCATGGGGAAAGCACACTCACACCAGAACTTTCAACTTTGGCCTATATGTGACACTCAAGACTTACACTCACATTCTTTTTTTTTTTAAGATTTTATTTATTTATTCATGAGAGACACAGAGAGAGAGGCAGAGACACAGGCAGAGGGAGAAGCAGGCTCCATGCAGGGAGCCTGACGTGGGACTCCATCCCAGGTCTCCAGGATCATGCCCTGGGCTGAAGGCGGCACTAAACTGCTGAGCCACCCGGGCTGCCCTTCCACTCACATTCTAATGGCCAAAACCAGTCAGTCACATATTCAATCTAATTGCAAAGGAGGCTGGGAGACATAATAGTAAATAGGGTTATCAGTGAGCCTTAACAATCTCTTCTAAATGGGGAAAGGAGGGTCATCTGGGTGGCTCAAATGGTTAAGCATCTGCCTTCAGCTCAGTTCATGATCTCCAAGTCCTGGGATTGAGCCCCACATCGGGTTCCCTGCTCAGCGGGGAGTCTGCTTCTCCCTCTCCCTCTGCCTCTCCTCCTGCTTGTGCACGTTCTCTCTCTCTCTCTCTCTCAAATGAATAAATTAAAAATCCAAATAAATAAATAAATAAATAGGTAAAGGAGAAGCCCAGCACACAATTAATAAATAGGTTTGCCCTTGTCATTGTAATAAGGTAGAGAGGAGTAGCATTTTGTTCCCATTAATATTATTCTATGATTATTTTCTTATTAGAATGTGATTTTAAAAACACATTAACAGGGATCCCTGGGTGGCCCAGCGGTTTGGCGCCTGCCTTTGGCCCAGGGCGCGATCCTGGAGACCCGGGATCGAGTCCCACGTCGGGCTCCCGGTGCATGGAGCCTGCTTCTCCCTCTGCCTGTGTCTCTGCCCCCTCTCTCTCTCTGTGTGTGTGTTACTATCATAAATAAATAAAAAAAAAATGAAAAAAAAAATAAAATAAAAACACATTAACAATGTAGGAAAAAGTTTTGAGTACTATTAGGTTTCCTTGATAGCCAAATCTGAGTACAAACCAACGAGACGGGGTGCCTGGGTGGCTCAGTGGTTGAGCGTCTGCCTTTGGCTCAGGGCATGATCCTGGAGTCCCGGGATCGAGTCCCGCATCGGGCTCCCTGAATGGAGCCTGCTTCTCCCTCTGCCTGTCTCTGCCTCTCTCTGTATGTCTTTCATGAATAAATAAATAAAATCTTTAAAAACAAACAAACAAACAAACAAACCAACGAGACTCATTTTCACTGCAGAGCAAATGGCAGCTTTAGATAGTGAACAATAAAATCTAATTGACAGCCACCTTAGCAATAGAGGCCAAGTGTATTTGTCATCTACTGTTGTGCAATAAATTAATTCAAAACTTAAAGGTTGAAAAAACAAATATCTCAAAATATCTGTGGTCCAGGAATCGGGGCACAACTTACCTTCTGCCACTGGCTCAACGTTTCTCATGAAGTTGCAGTCAAGTGGTCAGTCAGGAGTTACATCTGAAGGTTCAACTGGGCAAGAAAGGAATTCATTTCCAAGCTCGCTCACACAGTTGGTGGCAGACCTTGGTTGTTTGGAACAATGGGCCTCTCCAGAGGGCTATATCACAACGTGGCAGCTATCTTCCCCCAGGGTGGCTGATCCAAGAGAGAGTGAGAGAAATCACCTGTCAGAAGTCACAATCTTTTAACAACTTAATCTCAGAAGTGACATACCATAACTTCTGTGAAGTTTATTTGTTAGAGGTGAATCAATAAGTCCAGGCCACACTCAAGGGGAGAGTATTACATATGACAGTGAATGCTGGCAGGGTAAGATCTTTTGGGAGATTGTATACCATTGTAGAGACTGTATATCACTGTAATTTTCAATAGCAAAATCTTTAATAAATTCTCTTTTACGAACTTATATTTGAAACTACAGGTTTAATACTATTTCTTTTGGGACTAGAATCAAATAATTTAGTTAAATATTGAAGCCTTGAAATTAAAATAAGCATTTTTGAAGTAGCAATAAAAACATATATTACAGACTTTATCTGAAATAAAACTCATGTTTTGAGAGTTTTTCAATATGTAATTTATAGCTCCTATCCTAACTTATAATTGTGCTCTTTGCTTTCTAGATAGAGACCTTGAAAAGACAATCTTTCCAATATTGCTGCCTCGGGAATATGAAGATAAGAAACCATTTTTTGACTTGACATTTAGCTGTGAAAAAGCATTCCCCATTTGAGAGGCGTTTCAAATTTCCTGTTCAAACAGGTTTCCTTCAGGGCACTATGGGGTAAAAGCCCACCATGCTATAAAAATCCATAAGGATTTTCCTGACACTTTGTTTGATTCTTGGATCAGACAACAGAACAAAAGGCAACTCTGGCCAGAGAAAAGTGTGTTCTCTTTCGCCAAAGAACCTTACTTCTATGGCTCACTAGAGTAGCTCACATTTTAAAGATTTTTCCCCCCAAAGTCACAAAAGCACCATTATCAGAAGAGATAACTATGATTCCATGGGCAAAGACAGAAAAACAATGCCCAAAGTCACTTAGTGACTATACAAGCAAAAGATTTCAGTTTCTTAATAAGAATTTGCTAAAAACAAACAAAAATCTACACACAGAATTTCTATCCTGCGCTGTTTTCATTACTCAGCCAATCTCAATCTTCTTCTCTGCCACGGGAATAATCTCTCAAAGACAGAGTTCTGACTGTGCCTCCCACCTCCCTGCTGTTCTCCACTCAGCAGCACTTCTACCACAGGCCTTCTGACTCCTGGAAAATGCAACACAGAACACCAAGAAGTCATAAAGGAAAATATAGATACATGTAGCTACATAATTCAGGAGGATAAAACTCATCAGAAAAAAGCTGTAGATTTTAATCCCCAGTCTAACCTCATTTACCTGTCATCCATAAAAATGGTCAATATTATGTCTATATCTCCATTCAGGTCATTAATAACATCACTAACCAGGACCAGGCCAAGGCCAATGCACTGCATCTTGCCACTAGCATCCCTGCCCCATGATGCCATTGTTTCTTTAATCAGAGCCATCTGGGCACAGTGGTTCACCAGCAGTGAATCCACCCAGTTGTAAGAGGCATCTAGTTTGCATAGGTCCATCTTAGCAGTGAGATTCTGCGAGATCTACTTACATGGGATTATGAAGTACAGTTTTCCGTATTTCTTTCAAGAGCCAGTCTCACCATTTGACCAACGATGAAAAAATCAACCAGTGTTGTACCGTTTGTTCCTAATCAACACATGCTGCCTCCTTTCCCGTGTGCTCAAAAAACCTAAAACAAATGAACAGGAGGTTCTTCCAACTGTTCCTTCAAGTTCATTACTAATATCGCCTCTTCTCACTACCTGACGCACTACTGCCGGGCTCCAAGCCACCTTCTTCTTCACTTTCAGTTTTGCTCCCTTTATACAGAAACCAAAATGAGCCTTTCAAAAAGTCATATCAATCCATTTCATGGTTCAAAGTCAGCTGTCATCAATCACTTTTCGAATAAAATTTCAAGTTCTGACTATGACCTACAAGTCCCCATATAATCTGACTCCCGCTCTGACTTCACCTCCTGCTCTACCTCTTCCTCTCATTCCACTCCGGTCACCGTGGCCTTGCTATTCTCCAAATATACCAAATTATTCCTGCTTCAGTGCCTTTGACATGCTCTTCCTTCATGGACAGGTTTACTCCAAGAAGAGAGTATTCCTGTTGTGTTTCCAAGGTCATAATATTCCCTCCCTTCTGCACCTCAATTGTATTTGCCTGGAAAGTCCTGAGTCTAAGTAGTGAGATGGGGAGATGGCTATGGTTACCAGCCTTGGGACACTCGTTTAGCTCATTATGCAAATCATATTCTGAGCTTATCACAACAGCTTCTATTTTAGAGTCATAAACAGCCGTATGATACAATTAAGTAATAGTGCTCAAATGACATGAATTACCAGAAGAAACTCTATTTAAAAAATAGAAATAAAGGTGCTTACCTGGCACATTACTGATTCATCTGATACAAATAGCTCTTATGGGAACCACTGAATATTGTATGATTTGGGCTACAATTCACACATGTAATATATGTGTATGATACATCATCATGTAATATGAATTTACCCAAATATATATATTTACACCCACATAGCCAAATAAATACACTTAATAATGTTGTCACTGGAGTCCAACATTTATAGTATCCTTTTAAAAGGGGATGCATTTAATATTAATTATAATAGAAATAGATGCAGCAGCATGGCAAAGCTTAGTTGCAAACATAATATTTTAATAAAGAAGTGTAATAGTCAATTTGTGTTAGATAAAACTCAAAAATCATTATAGTTTTTTTTCAAATTAATAAAATTATCTCCAATTTTTCCACCACTATGGCTCATTAATTCATTGCTTATTCTTTTTGGGAAATGCTAATCACCACACAAATAAAATCACTGCAACCACATTTGTTCTTCAGAGAGCCCACCGGGCATATTGGAGGGAAGAAAAGATCTAAGAGTCAGAATATTTGGTTTCAATTTCTGGACATACCACTGGCTTGACATGAAATATTTGCCACATGGCTCTAACTCTTGGATCCTGTTTCCTTGTTTCTAAACTGGGGTCACTAATATCTTCCTTCTTCACCTCATAAGGTTTCCATTTGCATAAAAATTTCTAGCACAAAATATATTTCACTAACCTCGACTCAGAGGCTAATATGTGTGACTACCAGTTCCTCCATAGGAGGAATGTACAGTTAGATGCCTACATAAAACGTTGCCCTGTTACCATGCCAATTTTTATTATCTTCCCATTAGTCTTATACTGTTTAAGGACTAAACACTTGAAATGCATAAAGAGCATCATGAACCGTGGCCAGCAAACAGCTGTATAGCTTCACAACATTTAATTACTTCACTATTTCTTGGCCTTCTGTTCATTAATTCATCAAATATTCAATGAGCAACTTCAGTAAATCATTAGGAGATTGAACTCATGTTTCTTTCTACTCCTTGAAATTTCACTACAATTATGGTACAAAGAATGAAAATGGACAAAGAGAAAGGCAGAGAAAACAACAGATGAAGATGGCACACATTTTTCAAAGAGGGATAGCAGAGTGGTGAATGACTTAGCAGAGAGCAGGGAGCATAAATAGAAATGTCTTCACACAAGCAGCAGCAAGAAGTGAATCCATTTGCCCCGTGGATTCCTGAAAAGCTTCGATTTGGAGGCACTAGCTATAGCAGAAGGTCAAATAAAAAGCAAAGTGGAAAGCAGAATTGTCTGAAATTCTGTACACAAAAGAGTTAGACTTTAACTCAGACATGTCATTCGCCTCCCTCTTCAACTCCACACACCCTTTTATTGGACAGAGCCGCTATAGGTATCAACTGGGGTGTAACCTTTAAATAAACATCAAGTTTCTAAAGCAATCACCCTAGAATGAAGCACACTATTTGTCAAAGCTTGCTCATGCCCACAGAGCTCCCAATTCATGCTTAAGTAATTATCCTTAAATATGGAAATAAATGGAATCGTCTCACATGAAAGAGAGAGAGAGAAAAAAGAAAGCAATTCAGAACAAAAAACAATCTGTTATTGCTACCCTCAAAGAAACTTAAGAATGTGTGTTTTAAGGTGCACATGGGTCAATGCGTACATCTCTAATTTGAAAGTTTGTTAAAAAGATAAGACAATAAGGCTTAAATTTATTGCCAAAAAGTAAAATAAAAAGACAAGCATAGATTACAGGAGAAAAAAGCTAAGAAAATTAAGATTGACTAATTTAAAAGGTATAATATCTTACTAATAAGATTCAAGAGAGGATAGAAAACAGAGAAGTAATTATCAAATAATTATTGAGAATATTTCCACAGCACAATGTATTAATTTCTGATTTCAGTTGCAATAAAATACCACAAACTTGATGGCTTAAAACAGCACAAACTCTTCTCTCATAGTTCTGGAGGCCAGAAATCTGGAATCTGTCTCACTGGGCTAAATTCAAGATATTGGCAAGGATAGTTCCTTCTGGAGTCTCTAGGAGAAAATCTGGTGCCTTACCTTTGCCAGCCTATGGGGACCACCTAGGTTCCTTGCCTCATGGCCCTTTCCTCCCGTCACTTCCTGTAACTCCTACAGACAAGTCTATTTCTCTAGTCAAGAAAATAGGATAGGGTGTGTGATTTACTTTATTTTTTCTTATTTTTCCAATAAACATTCAAGTCAGATATGCACACATTGACACGTGTGCATCTGTGTACACACACACATACACACACACACACAAACATGCAGAAGAGTTCTTTTTTGGCCTCTGGTTATTTTTGATAGCCCTCTGTTATGTTTTTCTATAGTCAAGTTCATGATACTCTGTTGAAACTGCAACAGCTATACCAGTTGTAGAGCAGATCTAGACCGCAACTGGTACAGACTGAAGCACAAGGGACAGAGAGCTTTAGCTGGGAGGGAAGATGCCTAAAAATAAGAAGAACTGATAGAGCTACTGAAACTGCATTCAAGAATTTGGGGGAAATATTAAGAGGAATGTTAGAGAAACATGTGAGAGTTTGGAAAAGCAAAGGTACATGAAAAACTAAGCTTGTGGGAAAAATCAAGCATATTCCATGCCAGGCAACACAAAATGCTTCAAGGAAAGGACTTAGATAATTATACACTATGTAGTTCAGCAGCAAATAGTATTTACATGGCAATAATACAAACATCAACTACTCTTTCAATTTAAAATTGTGATATAAATATATTAGGATGACAAGGGTAAAGAAGGGCAGGTTGCAACATACAGAGGAATGCACAAATTATGTCAACAATTGGTAATTCAGTAAGTAGCAATACAAGCTTATTCTTTTAAAAAATGGACGTAAGGAAACGAACTAGGGGTGGTGGAAGGGGAGGTGGGCGGGGGGTGGGGGTAACTGGGTGACGGGCACCGAGGTGGGCACTTGATGGGATGAGCACTGGGTGTTATTCTATAGGTTGACAAATTGAACACCAATAAAAAATAAATGTATTAAAAAAATAAAAAAATAATAAAAAATAAAAAATGGACGTAAATAGCAGAGAAGCCAAAAGATTTTAAAGAAGTTGTCTCTGATGTGTGGGGCTGGAATTTGGACGAGAGTGTGACAAGGGACTGCTCTATTTTGTTGTAAGTCTTTCAGGACTATTTTTTTAAATTGTGTTTATTTATTTGAGGGAGAGAGAGAGAGCACGCAGGAGGGTGGGGAGGGGCAGAGGGAGAGGGAGAAGCAGACTCCCCACAGAACACGGAGCCTGACATGGGGCTCGATCCCAGGACCCTGAGATCATGACCTGAGCCGAAATCAAGAGTCAGACTCTTATCTGATTGACCAACCCAGGAGCCCCCTTTAGGACTATTTTATGATTTTTTTTTAATAGTGTGCATGGATTCCTTTAAGAAATGAAAGTAAACAACTCCATCAGCAGACTTTAACAGAGTACTTTGAGTCAGGAACCAAATTAGGATCTGGAGACATCGTCATCCCACATTTATATCCCACCGTGTGGCCCTATCCTTAGGGCTGTTTAAACGCCTGGCTCCAAAGAGCTCAGTTGCATGAGACAACATATGAACAAACATTTTACGACCTAATATTCATTTTTTTTGTTTTTTTTTTTCGACCTAATATTCAGTAGGCATTTCTTACTTCAAAAAAAGCAGCTTGCAGCTTATATTATAGAAATCCACAAGACTGTACAGAAATTATTTAAATCCAAAAATAATTTACAAATTGTCCTGAAAGCAAAGCTTTGCTTCTCTTCTCTCTACTAGCGCACATTTACCAGAGCTTCTAAGGATCAATAAGCTTAACTGATTTCACATTTATAAGATTTTATTGTACATTAAAACAGTTTGGATTGCTACACTAATCTTAGAAGCAATTTTCCATCCTCTAGTTACACTGCTGAGATTCTTCTAACTTCTAGCCTCGTGTCAGTAACAACAGTTACTGAGTGTGAAGCATTTACTCCACACCAGGCAGCAAGCTAAAAGATATATTATTTCCATAGATCCTCACACAGTCCAGTGAGGTAAGGAACCATTCTATTCCCATTCTGAGGACCAAACTGAAGTTTCGATGATTTGCGGAGTCACATAGCTAGTGAAAGGCAGAGTCGGGGTTTGTACCCAGGCTGCAAGGAAGGCCCAGGAGGAGACACTGGGGGCTATACTTACCACTCTGCCTTTCCAAACATTTTCGTGCTTCCTGGGTGAAATCCGAAGCTGGTCCCTGGATGTGGAGGGCAAGGAGACAGCAAAGAAGAGGTAGCCACTCCACATGGGTAGGTGGCGGGTTTAATAAGCCAGGGACTCACATACAAGGCTTGTGCTGGGCAACTGCAAGATGAGTAGATCTTGGCACCACCCACCAGAATTTTGAAAGTTTGTTTATATAGCTGCATTGATGGGGTTCATTTATGCGCCCCATCCGGACGGTCTCAACAACACATCACTATCTCAAGGCCATGTCCTTGCAGCAGCTTATGAGAGTAGGAAAGGGACAGGCCAGAGCATGAGGAGCCTTTGAGTGCCCTGAGCCGGTTCGTGGATCAGCCAGAAGGCAGGTCCTCTCAATGACTTCCTCCTACAGGCCCAGCTGCTCTGGTCTGACTGACATGCTCGTCTTCCATGTAATGAATCCCCATTAGCCCAGAGTCCCCCTAAATGCCATTCTTATATCCATCTGCACAGTTTCTAAAAATTCTTCTCAATGAGAAACCACTTTCTTTGTTTATTCAAGTACTACCCTTCCTACAAATTGCACCTATTGCATAAATACGCACTGAGCTATTCCACTCTACCATCATATTGTCACTTTTTAAAAAAAAATTTTTTTTAAATTTTTTATTTATTTATAATAGTCACAGAGAGAGAGAGAGAGAGAGGCAGAGACATAGGCAGAGGGAGAAGCAGGCTCCATGCACCGGGAGCCTGATGTGGGATTCGATCCCGGGTCTCCAGGATCGCGCCCTGGGCCAAAGGCAAGCGCCAAACCACTGCGCCACCCAGGGATCCCCATATTGTCACTTTTTAAAGCAAATAAAGCAATATGTAGGCACTCAGCTACTATCTTATATGGTATTTATCTAAGGATATGTATTAAATATTAACTAAGATGTAGATTCTCAAAAGTATTTATAGTGTATGTCCCCTAAAATAATGGCCTAGTAAAGCAGTTGAATTCCATTACTAAAGTAATTAGATCCAAAAACCAGGGACAGAGTATTTTTATGTGTTCTGTTCCTTTATATATATATATATATATATAAAGAATATGATATATGATAGAATGATCTGGTGGGTTTTATTCAATATAATCATGCCTCCCAAATTATTATAGATGACATATTCTAAAATTAAGATCTGCCAAGAATTCATTTCTTCAGCCAGGTTTCCAATATCTACAACTCACTAGCACTCTAAAAATAAAAACCACACCACATACCTGAGAATTAAAAGAGGCCTCACAGTGTACCCAGCCTACCTTCCCATCTTGAGCTGAAATTCCATTTCCAAAACCCTGACCTCTTGCTTCTGCTGGAGTAACAAGACTATTTCTACTTGACTGGTCCATTGTCACATGGTTCTAATTGCTGGTTTAATTATTAGAAAATGGTCACTGTACTTTGTTGTCAGTGACCTACTGCCACTGCTTTCACATATGGTATTTCTCTTGAAAGTCAAGTGCTCTTCCACTCTCACCCCACTTACTGCAAAGCACTGGCTGCATGGTAATTTTGCAGGAGACACTGAACATCACTGGCATTTATTTTGCTCCTTGGTTGACATATTTATTTTAGGAAATCCTTGAGACAATATGATAAAGGTTCCAGACAGAAGGCCCATTGGCTTGCCTTATTGGAAAACAAAGCATATGTGAGGTCAAAAAAGCAGTCGAGATTTCTCTGCAACTGTACTAATGAGAAATGACAAAGGCTGAAATACACGATGGAAAATAAATAGCACTGGGGGACTGGTTCAACATCTGATTAAACAGAGTATTTGCTTTTCTTTTGGCTGTATATTTCTAGGCTACAGATAAAAATATAGTAATTTTATGTAATTGTGAAAAGGTCATCTGGCTAATTTTATTTCAAGCACAAGAAAGTGGAAAGAATACTTAACCTTCATTTGTTGTTAATCATATTGCTTCATAATATTGCTGGAAGGAAAACCTTATCAACCAGGGGAAATAACTAAAAAAATGTGTCCCTAAAATGTTTTGGTATCTTTTGTCCTTCATCTGTTTTATGTCCCAACATATACCTTTATATTAATGAAAAGGTCATATTACAGTAATTAGCAGTAACATTTATTTAAAGCATATATTAATGTCCTATAAGACTTATACAACTTTTGTTAAGTGCAGCAGTGAACATTTTAATTGTACTATAAATACCATATGGAGCAATAGATTGCCCAAATGATCAGTTTTATCTTTCAGCTGGAATTTGCACAATGCTACGAAATCTAAAAACTAAAATTGGCATCATAATTGTTACAGAGTATTTAGTCACCTTAATTACACTCACCATGCAACTGGCAAACTCTATAATTACTATTATCTGGGAGATTGTTTTGCCAAACAGTCTGTTTAAAAGGTTACTTCCCTTTTCTATCATATTTTATCTCAAAGCCCAATCGTCTGTGGCTTCCTTGTGAATATGAAGGATTCAAAACAACTGGCTCAAGAATGAAAAGATGGGAAGCCAGACAGTCTTTTAGAACCTACTGGAACTCTTTGTGCTGTTTGTGTAGCAGGTGAGTTGTAGGAGTATCTGCATGGACTGAACAGTTCTTGTCCAGTGAGACAGCGTGTGATCCATCGCTTATCAGAAATCACCTAGGAACAAACCGTGCCACGACAGCTCTCCACCACATCATCGTGCCACTGTTTTACAAAAGATAATGCAGTGCCATTCTCCAATAAAAGGCACCAAGGATCCTTGGAGGAATAGTTGATTCTAGGAATGGCCCAGGAAATATATAAGATGAACCCGGACTGTCTTGTAGTGCCAGAAAGTACTAAAAAAAAAACCCAGTAACACAAAAAACCACACACATGAAGTGGGTCACTGGAGTCAACTGAAAGAGCTCCCAATGGCCAAATCTGGAAAAACTTGAGCAGAAAGTTAAATAAAGTAGTATTGGATTAAAACCCAAAGTATAAAATTAATACCCATGCATCCACACTGATATAAGTGATTAAAAAAATAAGTAGAGGAGACTAGGTCTTCCTCAAAGAATTCCAAAATATTGACGCAGATACTACACTGCCAGGGAGGGGGAGCATAATTCATCATTCCTTATTAGGCCATCCGTAGTGATTTCCTTGTGAAGAGTCTAGTATAGAAAGGGAAAATAACAAAGGGTTGCAGAAGCGGAGGAGGGTGGGAGAATGGGGTAACTGGGTGATGGACATTAAGGACAGCACTTGATGGGATGAGCACTGCGTGTTATACTGTATGTTTAAAAAAAGAAATGAGAAATTTAAAAAAAGAAAAGGGAAATAAAAGAGTGACTTTAGAGAAACCTGCCACCTACTACCTCAGCAAGATGGCAAAGGTCAATACTTTAGCTTTGTTGTCTTCCTCTCTAGAACCCATAACCCTAATTTAATCATGGGGAAAACACTAGACAAACACTAATTGAAGAACATTCTAGAAAACATTTGACGAGTGTTTTTTAAAACTGTAAAGGTCATCAACAACAAAGACTACTTGAGAAACTGGGGAGCCTGAGGAGACATGATGACTAGATGCAGTGTGGTATCCGGGACAGGATTCTTTATGGATTTAGAAAAATAACCCTTGCATAGTAGTTTCTCCAAGCATAGGATTAGGCCCTCACTGATCCAGGAAAAATTCTGAGAGGTTATCTTTCTTCTGCCTATGAAAATTAAAACCAACCTAGAACTCTTTGGAGATGTAAACTCTATATTCTTCCGTATCAATCTATTGATAATAGATTGTTTTGATCAGAATTTAAAGCTCTTGCTTCTAACAGGATGTCACTGGATAAAAATTACCATTCAAAGAAAATGTATTAGGCATTGTGCTGGGCCCAAGTACTCAAAGCCGAATAAAACAATCCCTACTCTCAAAAGTCTTATAGTCTGACATGGGAAGCACTTGGATAACTATACGTAAAACAGTGGCTTTAATTAGAACACACTGAAATTTATACATGAGTCCAATGAAAGAAGAAAATTCTACTGGTCTAAATGGCAGGGAAAGTTTTATATCAGAAATGACATCTGCATTGTGTCCTAGTGAATGAGTATGAATTTTCCAGGGAGATAAGGGATATTGTGCACAAATCTATTTGTTGTCAATAATTAGAGGGAAAAAGGAGATTGGAAGTTTAGAATGAGAAAAAGGTAGATAGATAAGTAGGAGCCGGTGCTCTGATAATGCAGCCTTGAAATAGAGAAGACGTGAATTTCTGACTTGTAGGTGGTAAAGGAGCCAAGATGTACATGAGTGATGGGACCTCACATTTGCCTCTGTATTTTATTTTATTTTATTTTTTAAGATTTTATTTATTTATTTATTAATGAGAGACACAGAAAGAGAGAGAAAGGAGAGACACAGGCAGAGGAAGAAGCAAGCTCCATGCAGGGAGCCGGACGTGGGACTCGATCCTGGGTCTCCGGGATCACACCCTGGGCTAAAGATGGCGCTAAACCACTGAGCCACCCAGGCTGACCCTTGCCTCTGTATTTTAAAAGATGCATTTTGTCATACAGCATCCTGACACAATGGAAAAGTAATTTAGCATTTTTTAGAATATGTAACACACTTTAAAAAAAATCATCAGACAAAACTATTTAAAATGTTGCTCTAATCAAGACATTTAATACATATTTTGACAGTCCCATTCCTTGGTGGATAATTCTATCTAACCACTCTCATTGTTAGGATATTATTTATTCTTCATTAATTTTTAATACATCTGCACTTATTATAAACATTACAGTATAAATTATTGAAAAGCCCATCTATATTGTGCAATATAAAACTTGAAAATCCACTGCAGCCTCCAGGGTAGCTACTAAAGTATTAATAATAACAAGTAGAGGGCGGAAGAAACCCTAGAGTATGATAAAGAAAATCCAAGTAGATCAATCCAATTTTATGAAAATGGATCTCTCTCTCAGGGCTTGGGACTACACACAAAGGAAGAGTGAGTTACCTTGGTCATTTCTTCTTTATGACTCAAGGTAACATTCTGTTTACCGGAAGCCACAAGACACGGCAGTGAGCACCTGGGACTGAGCTGAGTCCAGATCTGAAAAGCCTGGTATTACGGACCCATCATGTCCCTGCTCCTCTCCCCAGGTCTTTAACTGTCAAGGAAACAGGTTGGAAATGATCAGTAGTTTCGACTTTTGTTAAGGCAGAACTCTTTTCTTTTTCCTAATAAACTTTATAGCCCTGTGACATAAAAATAAAACACAGGTAAGCATTTTGGGTATTATAAGTTAAAATGGATGGTGATCAAATATCATAACATGGGCCAAAGAGGGCAGTGAGGATCTTCTAATTGTACAAAAAATTGCAATCATAGATGACGGAAAATTTTTTTTTTTTAATTTTTATTTATCTATGATAGTCATACAGAGAGAGAGAGGCAGAGACACAGGCAGAGGGAGAAGCAGGCTCCATGCACCGGGAGCCCGACGTGGGATTCGATCCCGGGTCTCCAGGATCGCGCCCTGGGCCAAAGGCAGGCGCCAAACCGCTGCGCCACCCAGGGATCCCAGATGACGGAAAGTTGTAAGCAAATGTCACTTCCACAGAATCTGAGACTGTGTGGGCCACAGCTTGGAAACCCCCACCATAAGTTGTACCTCCCAAAGGGCCTCTCGGGCTTGAATATTCAGGTGGTGATGACCACCACTACTGGAGCAGGCTTGTGCACCACTTCAGAGCATGGACTCTGGAGCTGGCCAATATGGATATGCACCCTGCTTCGGCTACTTTCCAGTTATATCAACTTTAAAAAATTATTTTATCATGTCTGTGCCTCAGTTTCCTTGCCTGTAACGTACGGAAGATGAAACATCTGCCTTCGAGGGATGTTGTAAATATTCAATGATAGTGCACGCGGAATACCTGTCACATGCCAGCACCATATAAATGTCAGTCGTTGATGTCAGCAGCCTAAAGTGCTTTTGCCCCCCAAACACGCTAAAGCACTTTCGTTGCTAACTTTGTCAATCTTGGTACCATCTGCATGCAAGTCCCAAATCACTGCTATTGACAGCTTCCTATAGAGCCTCAGTAGATCAAATTGCGTTCAGTAGAGCAGAAATTGATCAAATTGCATTCAGTAGAGCAGATATTGTTGAGGACCTACTGAAAGCAAAGTACTCTTTTAGGCACAGCAGGGACTGCAAGAACAAATCTGAGTTGTTTTTGGCATTTTGAGCCATATGTGATCATGGCTTGGCATATGGGCGAAGTGCTAAAGAGGCACAAGGGGTCCTAGATATGCAAAGGCTTAAGCTTAAGATTAGGGGCCAATTTAAGAGGGCAGATGGTATATGCGTAGATATAAATATTCATTGCCATTTTTATTACTAAAATAATTTTAATAATAAATAGCACGAAGAGGTTAAGTTGACAAAGTTTACATAGACAGTGAGTAGCAGAGCTAGACCCTGATCCCTAGGTGGTCAGGCATTCATTTGTATATTAACATTCCGGGCGGTTGCATGTTTGTTTTTAATATTTGTTCCTCTTACTGTGAGATGATTATACAATGCACCCCTCATCATTTTACCAAGCCGTGTGACGTGAACTCAGAAGGGTACAGACAGGGGCCGTTCCTTTAGCCTGGGTCCCCAAAACAAAGAAGGCACAGTGGAGTGTCATAGCCGATCCACAGATTGGGACATGTACTGTTAGTCAGAGATGGCCCTTAGCTTTCATAAGCCACTAAGAGTTTGGAGTGGTTTGTTACAGAGTTATAGAAACTTGTAGAAACAGGGGTGTCTGGGTGGCTTAGTTGGTTAGGCGTCTGACTCTAGGTTTTTACCTGGAGGTTGTGATCTCATGAGTTGTGATCTCGTGGGTCATGGGATCCAGCCTCAGTTGGGGCTCTGTACTCAATGGGGAGTCTGCCTGAAGATTCTCTCCCTCTGACCCCTCTCCCTGCTTTCTCTCTCTCTCTCTCTCTCCCATAAATAAACCCTTTAAAAAAAATCTTGTAAAAACATAAAATAAAAACCTAGCTGATAACAACCACTATACTATAATGCAGTTCAATATGTTAATGGCATTATTCTGAATGGAGAGGCCAGATTCTAAATTAGGTTATCTCATGTCTGAGCCTAAAAGCTTTTGTGTTTTTTTTTTTTAAAAGCTTCAATACAATAAAGTCTAAACTCTTTCTCGTGGTATTCAACGCCTTCTATAACCTGCTCTTAACTTTCCTCTTCACAGCCCCATCTCCTTTCCACTTTCCACATTTTCTCCTCCCTTTTAGTTTTTGCCATTTCAATATCCCTTTTACCACCCTCCACCCTCCAACATCACACACAGAACTCTACAGGCACTCAGCACCCCTGGCCATTTTCAAATTCTTTCACATTTCCATAAAATTTAAAATGTGTTCCAAATTCCTGGTGACCTCTCCATTTCTTCTGACTTTCTAATTTCCTGATAAAGTTCCATGAACACCCTGTGGCCCAGATCGAGTGACATCCCCAGGACAGATGTAATTGTTCCCTCTTCTCTGGTCTCAGGAAGCTGAAATTAGAAGTTTAACAGGTGATTAACTCATGGAAGATAGAAGTCTGTCTCCCTTCTCTCTTGACTGTGAGCTCCTTGAAAACAGGGAGGGTGTCTTTATTCATCTCAATATTCTGAAGACCATCGAGCTTGCCAATTAATGGATGAGATGAGACAATGCTTGCAGGCATGCAGGTTTGGTAAAGAAAATAATCAAGGGACCTCTATTGTTCAAAATTTGAGAATTAATTTGGTTCAGTCACAAATGTCATTTAATATCCATCTGATAGTCGTGTTGCCTAAAGAGGAATGGAGGTATCAGTAACGTTAGCAAGTAGAGAAGATGCTCTGTATAAATTGAGAAGTAAAAAAAAAAAAGAAAGAAAGAAACAAATATGCAAAATTCTAAATAAAATAGCCTCTATATATCCCAATCTTCCACGAGCACTGAGGTCACTGGAGGTTACATATATTCCCTCTCATCCCTATTGAGCAACACCAAGGGCCTCCTAGCTATGGGTAGCAAGGGAGTTGCATGGGCAAGAACTAGTCTGGGAACATGGTTGCCCAAATACAAATAAAACCAGGGCAGGGCTTACACCGAAGGCCCAATGAGGTCTTACAGATGCTGAGGACCTTCCTGCTTCCAAATGTTTCATGCTCTCCTTTAGCTGAGTGAAGGGAAGTGGGTGGGAGAAAAAGGTATTTGTTTTCATTTTCCCCTCTACCAGAGATCAGCAAACTTTTCTTTGGTGAGTTTTTTATTGGAATTCAATTTACCAATATATAGTATTACACTGAGTGCTCATCCCGTCAAGTACCCCCCTCAGTGCCCATCACCCAGTCACCCCCACACCCCATCCACCTCCCCTTCCACAACTCCTTGTTGGAGTTGCATAACTCCAGCATAACTCTGGGAACAGAGTTAGGAGTCTCTCATGTTCTGTCTCCCTCTATGATATTTCCCACTCATTTTCTCTCCTTTCCCCTTTATTCCCTTTCACTATTTCTTATATTACGCAAATGAATGAAATAATACAATGTTTGTCCTTCTCTGATTGACTTACTTCACTCAGCATAATACTCTCCAGTTCCATCCACATTGAAGCAAATGGTGGGTATTCATGGTTTCTAATGGCTGAGGAATATTCCGTTGTAGACATAGACCACATCTTCTTTATCCATTCATCTTTCGATGGACACTGAGGCTCCTTCCACAGTTTGGCTATTGTGGACATTGCTGCTAGAAACATCGGGGTGCAGGTGTCCTGACGTTTCACTGCATCTGTATCTTTGGGGTAAATCCCCAGCAGTGCAATTGCTGGGTCATAGGGCAGGTCTATTTTTAACTCTTTGAGGAATCTCCACAGAGTTTTCCAGAGTGGCTGCACCAGTTCACATTCCCACCAACAGTGCAGGAGGGTTCCCCTTTCTCCACATCCTCTCCAACATTTGTGGTTTCCTGCTTTGTTAATTTTCCCCATTCTCACTGGTGTGAGGTGGTATCTCATTGTGGTTTTGATTTGTATTTCCCTGATGGCCAGTGATGCGGAGCATTCTCTCATGTGCGTGTTGGCCATGTCTATGTCTTCCTCTGTGAGATTTCTGTTCATGTCTTTTGCCCATTTCATGATTGGATTGTTGGTTTCTTTGCTGTGGAATTTAATAATTTCTTTATAGATCTGGGATACTAGCCCTTGATCTGATACATTATTTGCAAATATCTTCTCCCATTCTGTAGGTTGTCTTTGAGTTTTGTTGACTGTATCCTTTGCTGTGCAAAAGCTTCTTATCTTGATGAAGTCCCAATAGTTCATTTTTGCTTTTGTTTCTTTTGCCTTCATGGATATATCTTGCAAGAAGTTACTGTGACCAAGTTCAAAAAGGGTGTTGCCTGTGTTCTCCTCTAGGATTTTGAGGGACTGTTGCCTCACATTGAGATTTTTCATCCATTTTGGGTTTCTCTTTGTGTCTGGTGTAAGAGAGTGGTCTAGTTTCATTCTTCTGCATGTGGATGTCCAATTTTCCCAGCCCCATTTATTGAAGAGACTGTCCTTTATCCAATGGATGGTCTTTCCTGCTTTGTCGAATATTAGTTGACCATACAGTTGAGGGCCCACTTCTGGGTTCTCTATTCTGTTCCATTGGTCTATGTCTGTTTTTGTGCCAGTACCACACTGTCTTGATGACCACAGCTTTGTAGTACAACCTGAAATCTGGCATTGTGATGCCCCCAGCTATGGTTTTCTTTTTTAAAATTCCCCTGGCTATTCGGGGTCTTTTTTGATTCCACACGAATCGTCAGATGATTTGTTCCAACTCTCTGAAGAAAGTCCATGGTATTTTGATAGGGTTTGCATTAAATGTGTAAATTGCCCTGGGTAACATTGACATTTTCACAATATTAATTCTTCCAATCCATGAGCATGGAATATTTTTCCATCTCTTTGTGTCTTCCTCAATTTCTTTCAGAAGTGTTCTGTAGTTTTTAGGGTATAGATCCTTTACCTCTTTGGTTAGGTTTGTTCCTAGGTATCTTATGCTTTTTGGTGTAATTGTAAATGGGATTGGCGCCTAAATTTCTCTTTCTTCAGTCTCAGTGTTAGTGTATAGAAATGCCACTGACTTCTGGGTATTGATTTTGTATCCTGCCACACTGCTGAATTGCTGTATGAGTTCCAGCAATCTTGAGGTGGAGTCTTTTGGGTTTTCTACATACAGTATCATGACATCTGCGAAGAGGGAGAGTTTGAATTCTTCTTTGCCAATTTGAATGCCTTTTATGTATTTTTGTCATCTGATTGCTGAGGCTAGGATGTCTAGTACTATGTTAAATAGCAGTGGTGAGAGTCGGCATCCCTGTCCTGTTCCTGATCTTAGGGGAAAGGCTCCCAGTGCTTCCCCATTGAGAATGATATTTGCTGTGGGCTTTTCGTAAATGGCTTTTAAGATGCTGAGGGATGTTCCCTCTATCCCTACTTTCTGAAGAGTTTTGATCAGGAATGGATGCTGTATTTTGTCAAATGCTTTCTCTGCATCTATTGAGAGGATCATATGGTTCTTGTTTTTTCTCTTGTTGATGTGATCTATTGCATTGATTGTTTTATGAGTGTTGAACCAACTTTGCATCCCGGGGATAAATCCCACTTGGTCACAGTGAATAATCTTCTTAATGTACTGTTGGATCCTACTGGCTACTATCTTGTTGAGAATTTTTGCATCACCCAGTTGGGTTTCACTGCCATTTTCTTATCATGGTTCTGCCCTCCCCTCCCACCCCCCCAACTCATTTTCTCTCGGGATTTGATGAGTAGTCAGAGATTTACCTTTTCACCTCTTCCAAACTCTATTTGGGGAGCAGCAACTTAAGACATCACTAATTATTTTTAGACGTCCCTGGTACCCTGAACTTTTGAATGAGAGAAATTATATTATAATGAAATTGTATTTCCTTATACAGAAATTTTAACTGGAGATTTTCCTAGTGAAAGAATGCAGTATTTTGTTTATTTCCTTAGAAAGTTTGATCTGGATCAAGAGCCCATTTCTATGTCTCATTCAGGAAAGCAGAATACTGGAAAACATATCCTCCTGGATGATGCCCTCTCACCCGCAACACAGATTTTTCAAGACCTCAGTGGATGATACACACTTTCACTTTCATGGTACTACCTTATATCCCAACTAAATGAGACAAACTTAATTCTGCACTAAGATAATTTTTTGCTTTGTTGCTTTTTAAATTATTTTAATAAATAGTCATTTATTTCAGACTGGCTGTGATAATTGTACACTTAGCATCCATAAACAAGAATTCTTGTAGTTTTTCTCCGTTGATGAAAGTTTTTCCCCACTTTATTTTTTAAAGTTATTTATTTATTTATTTGAGAGAGAGAGAGAGAGAGAGAGAGAGAGAGAGAGAGAGAGAGAGATTGAGAGCACGAGTGGGGTTAGGGGCAGCAGGAGAAGCAGACTCCCTGCTGAGCAGGGAGCCCAATGTGGAGCTTCATCCCAGGACCCTGAAATCATGACCCAAGCTAAAAGCAGAGATGCTTAACCAACTCAGCCACCCAGGTGCTCCTTTTTCCCACTTTAAAAGTTGTTTTCCAATGATGAAAATTTAATATACTAGTAGGCAATGTTTGATTCCAGAATCCATTGTCATATAAGGTTATATTTTTTAGACGTTAATTTTGACTGTTCAGTAGGCTTATTTTACATTTTAGTGCTTTTTTAATGTTTCAGATCTCAAACATTTTTTAGGCCCTTGAAAAGCTCTTGGGGCCCAGGTATCTGTTCCTGTGGTGCCTTTTGAAAAACAATAGTTTTACCAGCTCTATGGACTCCTCCTGCTGGATGCCTGAGGAGAAGAGCCTCAGACATAAGTTCAAGGAGGTGTTTTGGCAAAGGATTTGGTCATAAGAGCACTGAAGTGGCTCTGCATGAAACTTCATATCCAATAGCACAGCCCAGTGTCAGGAGAGGGACAGCCTTTCCATTTCTCATGAATGACAGCATGATTCCAATGCAGTAGAAACTGCACGAATCCAGCAGTGCTTGGCAACATCCAGGGTTTGCCAATCTGGAACTAGCCAGGGATCTATCCTCTTAGACACAAACAATCACATTTCTGTGGAGGTGCCCATAGCAGAACCAAGGTTGAGATGTTGGTCTCACATGGGTTCTTGAAAAGTGAATATCAATCAGAGCAACTTAATGGGGAGACCCTGAGAGGATCACCCATAAGAACAGATAAGGGTTTTTGGGGAAAAGTCCAAGACATGCCTTGGAGGGACTTTGAGACCCTGTGTAATTCACGCAAACATGAATCAGACGTAAAACATTATATCTTTATTCTAAGAGTGAATTTGTTTAATGCTTAAACTGGTAAGACTCGAAGAAAATTTTCTGGTGAGTAGAAGAGGAAATTTTAAGAAATTCATCAAAGATTATTCACAATTCATAAAGTTATTTTACTTTAAAGGGTTTTTTTTTGGTGAATCTTCCTGTAAATAATAAGCATTCTTGTGCATTTATCTCTTGTATTAGGCAAGAGACACTTGTATTTGCATCCAACCAAGATAGCAGGTGGACAAATTTGCTGACTTTAGCAATATCATATCTGGAGACTGTCTGGCAAAGGAGAATTGCTAACATCCATCATAAAGAATAGCAGCCTTAGAAAGAAACAGGGGCTTTTTTCCTCCAAATATTCAGTGGTGTCCAGATTTGACAATTCCTTTCCTTTTACGTCAGATTTTTTGTAAAACATATTTTGCCCCCAATAGTAGTTGTGCAATAAGGTTTATTTAATGAATGCATTTGCTCTGTAAGTGGTCCATGTGAAAATCTTGGTGATTTATTCAGTAAATATGTATTACACATCTCAAATGTGCAGGGTCCTCAGAAAAAAAATACCACTTAAGGAGCCTACAGTGCAATGATTCTCAAAGATGCAGGGAATTTATGCCAGCCACCTCTACCTCTCTACCACCCCATGCCACCAGGGATATAGATCACACACAGGAGGGAGAGGTACAATTGTATCCCTATACAAAGATACCTGGTGGAGAATTACTTCTGTAGTAAGTCACAGTTTTCAGCTACAGTGACATACACCTTGGTTAGGTTGGGGCTGAATAAATGGTTGTACCATCCATGAAGTCTTTCCTCTTCCCTCTGGTTTGGTGGGGGAGACAAAATATATGCACAGAGTAAATCCCATTTCAAGTTGTGAGCTAACACATATTTTATGAAACCATACTCACTCTGTGTGTGATGCATTTCTGGTGTTTTCTATTCTATTTCAACTGAAAATCAATACAGGTCACACCCCACACAATTGATTTTATAAACCACAAAGTCACCACCTAGATTTTGAGAAAAATGCTTCTCTAGGGTTTAATAATGATTGGAAGACAGAGGTAAGAAAGAGAAGATCCCGTAAGATATATTCCTGCATAATTTTCATAAAAATGATGCACTTATATACTACTTACCAGGTGGCAGGCAGTGATAAGTACTTTTCATGTGTTAAGTCATTTAATCCCTACTGCTACCCTATGACATAGGCACATTAATTATAGCTATTTTATGGATGGGAAAGTGAATGCAGAGAGAGGTGAAGTAATCTCACCAAAGCTACCCAGGATTTGACACAGGCTGCCTTACTCCTTAAGCCCCCTTTAGCAAGTTCCCAGCCAATCATCATATATAGCCCACCATGAGCCAAGAAAACAATAAGAGTAGGTGACTCAGTGGTTGAGCATCTGCCTTCAGCTCAGGGCGTGATCCCAGGGTCCTGGGATTGAGTCCCACATCCGGCTCCCTGCATGGAGCCTACTTCTCCCTCTGCCTGTGTCCCTGCCTCTATCTGTGTGTCTCTCTTGAATAAATAAATAAAAACCTTTATATACATATATAAAACTTATATATATGAGTGTATATATATATGTATGAGTAGGTCAGCTCCACAGGTAGGAAAAAAATAAAAATAATAAAAATAACTAGAGCACATGCTTCACCAGTGGGAATGAGCCACGCCTTCTTGGTATGCAGAAAGCAACAATAAAAGTCAATTCCAGACCCCAGTACTTGACTTTTTTCTAGGGACCTTAGAAGGGCAGTAATGACACAGCAGAGCAGACATGGCTAGGGCCAACCATTTTCTTCCCCTGTGTTTCTTTAGGTCAAATGAATCAAAGCACTGAAGCAAACACAAACTAATTCAAATTCCCTTTCCTGAATCTCTTCATTTCACATTCTAAGAGTTAGGATGTAGAGCAAAGCACAGCTCGAAAATGAAAACGAGAGTGAAACACATCTCGGATCCACTAATAATTAAGTCGTGGCATTTTATTAACATCTATGAATAGTGTCCTTAAATACTTTTCATTTTTTTCTTCATTGATTTTAATTTAGATTGCCTCTGGCTCATAAGCCAGGTAAATATGCAACCTTGAACAAATCACACTATAAAACCTAGCCATCGTCCTGGGTTCCCCTGTGCATCCATCCCTAATGAGCTGATTTAATGGTGTGCAAGACAATAACACCAATTACCTAATACTTTAAAAGATGTGCAGCATACAGGAAAGAAAGAAAAAGAAAGAAAGAAAGAAATAGAAAAGAGAAAGAAAGAAAGAAAGAAAGAAAGAAAGAAAGAAAGAAAGAAAGAAGAAAGAAAGAAAGAAAGAAAGAAAGAAAGAAACCAATAAACGTGCTTTATAGAATAAATCTGACTTGGTTCTGAATGTCCTCACTACAGTTTCTGAGAACATGTGTTTGCGATAATAATCTTATTGCTATTGTGTAAATACTATCTAAATAAACTCCAAAAAATTAACAGTGCACAGCCTTCTATTTATTACATCTAATTGCTTTTTTCATTCAATATGTAAATTTGAACTGATTCTATATCTAATCTTGTACTGTCATGAAATTTCAAGGAGGCTTATTTATATTGAGTGATCCTTCTCCACCAAAACCATGGTACACATAAAGTAAGATATTTATTCATAGGCATAGTCAGGTAACTGAAAACTGATTAAGGTATAGGATATAAAGGATTTTTTGGAATACAAAAGAAACTATTTTAATGTAGAATATAAATTGAAAATCTTTCTCCTAGACCTATAGGCATTGACTGCTGGTATTCCCTATAGTTATCATAATTTTGAGGAAAAACAATCAACTGTCAACACGTATTTATTGAACATCTACTATATTCTCTGTACTATGGGGATTATAAAAGTATGAGATTCAATTTTTTCCCTCAAATTCAATATATGATATGAAATGCTGTGACAATATAGAAAAAGCTTCCCATTTAGAGGTAGGAGCACCTATATGAGAACAGCTGGATGGACTCAAACCTCAGAAAGATAAAGTCCATTCAAAATTATTATGATTTATTAGTTCTGACTTTAATAATCAGCACAAGCAACTCCAGCTCAACCAAGAACCTTCACATTTTGTAATCAAAGAAAAAGTATTATTGGATTGAATACATGCTGACTGATTCACTGTCAGTTTTTTCCATTTATAAGAAGCTTCAAAAGTTATCTGGCTTTATTTATGAAAAAAAACCATAAATACTGCACAATCCACGTTTTTTCCCAGTGGCTGTTTAAGGTACTGCATTTCAAAAACTGTTTATGCACCATCATACTTGATAATTAGTTATGCAAAACAAAATGTGAGCTCCACAAAATGTAACGAACTGAGAATATAAGTTAAGATCCATGTAAACTACCACAGACTTAAAAAGATCATGTATAAGTTGAAACAGCACAACAGTATTAAGAGAACTTGGGGATACTAAATGTAAACTCCTTATCTTTTTAGGCTGATGTGATAGAGGAGTGGGTTGCAACTCTGGCTAAATATTAGAATCATCTTAAGGAATTTAAAGAAACACCTGTGCCTTAGCTCCAAACCAGTTGATCCAGTACCTCTGGGAGGCAGATCCTAGACATCAGCATATCTCAAAGCTCTGCAATTGATTTTATTTTACTTTTTGAAATTTTAATTGACTTTGCCAACATAAGTACATCATTAGTTTCCGATGTAGAGTTCAGTTATTCATCAGTTGCATAGAACACCCAGTGCTCATCACATCATATGCCCTCCTTAATGCCCATCACACAGTTACCCCATCCACCCACCCATCTCTCCTCCAGAAACCCTCAGTTTTTCCCTAGACTTAAGAGTTTCTCATGGTTTGTCTCACTCTCTGACTTCTTTCCATTCAGCTTCCCATCTGTTCCCCTATGAGGTTGAGGCTCCACAACTGAGAGAGGGGAGAACTGAATGTCTTTCCATGCCACTGCCAGAAAATAATAGAGAGATGAATGACCCAAGTAGTTTGTTGGTTCCTTTGCAAATCCTAGGTAACAGGCATGTGGGATTTGCATTGCTAACTACACTCTTTTTTCATTATGTGGACACCCTCAGTGGGCTTTTTTGTTTATTTTTAAGATTTGTTTATTTATTTGAGAGAGAAAGTGGGGCAGAGGGCAACGGAGAGTGAGAATTTCAAGGAGACTCCCTGCTGAGGAGAGAGGAGCCCCATGCTGGGTTCGATCTCACAACCCTGAGATCATAACCTGAGCTGAAATCAAGAGTTGGTCATTTAACCGACTGAGCCACCCAGGAATCCAAGCCCCAGTGGTTTTATTTATTTATTTATTCATTCATTCCTTCATTCATTCATGAGAGAGAGAGAGAGAGAGAAATAGAGAGAGAGAGAGAGAGAGAGAGAGAGAGAGAGAGAGAGGCAGAGACACAGGCAGAGTAGCAGGCTCCATGCAGGGAGCCTGATGCAGGACTCGATCCCAGGTCTCCAGGATCACACCCTGGACTGAAGGCAGTGCTAAACCGCTGAGCCACCCGGGCAGCCTACTCCAGTGGTTTTAAATTAATCTACATGATTCTCAGAATATCTTTGGGAACCCCTTCCAGTATTCTCTGGGTATAGAAATAGTCAAAGTTTATGAATTGAAACCAATTTCTTTTTCTGGTCCCCCCCATCCTTAATAAGAATGTGAATGACAAATCTATATGAGGAGCAGTACAGGATAGTGATTAAAACTATGGGTGCCATAGCCTAGCTCCCTGGCCTCTGATCCCTGCCCTTCAATTTGTCAACTCTATGACCCAAACAAGATGTTTTCCCTATGCTTCAATTTCCTCATATATTTTCCTTATATCTCAATTTCCTAATCTTATTAGGTGGTTACCTTAGGTAGGTATTTTAATTCAGGTAGTGTTTTAAACAAAGCCTGCAACACAGTAAGTGCTTAAGAAATGTTAGCTCTGTTAGCAGGTAAAATTAGGGTTGCTGATGTTTGCTTCCTACCATGATGAAACAACTGTGTTAGGTCTGTTACAGAATCTCAATAGCTACTACTCGTTGAAGCTGGTAGAGGAGCACAAATGATTTTGAAGAATTTATATTAAAAAAATAAGTTAAAAAATAAACAATTTGGGGAGTAAAACCCTGCATAGTAATTACTAGGAATCAATGTTACTATAACACACACATAAATGCAAAGTTTTTTAAAAAGCCATTTTACTGAAAATATTCAAACGTTGTTTACATTAGTAATTCTCAACCATGGCTGCACATGGAGCTTTGAAAAAAATACCAGTGCTGGGGTCCCACATACAAATATTCTGATGTATCTGATCTGGGGTGGGCATGGGAATGTTTAAAAATTATGTTTATTCTGATGGAATCACACTTAAGAATTACTAATTTAGGTCATTTGACCAGTTTGGATACTGTATTTTCAACTCCACAACTGAAGCATATATGAACGCAATCTGCACAAAATTCTTTTTGTGTGTGGGGGGGGGTGAGTTATGGTGAATTCTTTATTTTTAACAACTTTATTGAGATATATTTGACATATAAAAATTGTATATATTTAAAGTACACAACTTGAGGTTCTGATGTATGGATACACGGTGAAAACATCACTACAACTGAGCTAAATAACTTATTCATCACCTCTACATAGTTACCATTTGTGTGATATGTGTGTGTGCTGAGAAGATTACATTTAAGATCTGTCCTCTGAGCAAGTTTCAAGTATACAATACTGTATTGTACACAACTCTTTCCAATATTATTCAAGAGAAACTATTCACTGATATCATAGTCTATCAATCTAGAATTTAAGTTGAATAATAAATGCTCATGAAAATCTAGGAAGTGACATGACTTTGCTTGTGGAAAAAATCATTCAATATTCCAGGCAACATAGAGTTCTTGACGCTATTAAATTTTAGCATCTTGATGGAGACATCATGGTTTCATAGCTATCTAATGTGCTGCATTGCTTTCACAATAAATGCCAAAGACCTCCTTGTTCTCAGAGCACTGGATTCTCTTCATCTCCACAGTGACTCTGGTAGACATGACCTCAATAGCAGTCTGTGGTAAGAACCCTCTCACCTTGGTTTTATTGGGAAATCGTGATTATACATTAAACCAAAGAAATATCAGAATAAAGCAATAAATTCAGCCCACATATTAAATTTCACATTTCAATTGGAAACAGTGTACAAACTATGATCATTCCATAGCCCCGAATTACAAATAATGGAATATATTTTGCAAATTAAGTGTTAGTTCAGAAATTTTAGCTATATAAACCTAACTTTAAAGGCTGTCTAGTCTCTTCAAAAAATGGTGTTGGGAAAATTGGACATCCACATGCAGAAGAATGAAACTGGACCACTCTCTTTCACCATACACAAAGATAAACTCAAAATGGATGAGAGATTTAAATGTGAGACAAGATTCCATCAAAATCATAGAGGAGAACACAGGCAACACCCTTTTTGAACTTGGCCACAGTAACTTCTTGCAAGATACATCCACAAAGGCAAAAGAAACAAAAGCAAAAATGAACTATTGGGACTTCATCAAGATAAGAAGCTTTTGCACAGCAAATGATACAATCAACAAAACTAAAAGACAACCTACAGAATGGGAGAAGATATTTGCAAATGACGTATCAGATAAAGGGCTAGTTTCCAAAATCTATAAAAAACTTCTTAAACTCAACACCAAAGAAACAAACAATCCAATCATGAAATGGGCAAAAGACATGAAGAGAAATCTCACAGAGGAAGACATAGACATGGCCAACATGCACATGAGAAAATGCTCTGCATCACTTGCCATCAGGGAAATACAAATCAAAACCACACTGAGATACCACCTCACACCAGTGAGAATGGGGAAAATTAACAAGGCAGGAAACAACAAATGTTGGAGAGGATGCGGAGAAAAGGGGAACCCTCTTACACTGTTGGTGGGAATGTGAACTGGTGCAGCCACTCTGGAAAACTGTGTGGAGGTTCCTCAAAGAGTTAAAAATAGACCTGCCCTACGACCCAGCAAGTGCACTGTTGGGGATTTACCCCAAAGATTCAGATGCAATGAAACGCCGGGACACCTGCACCCCGATGTTTCTAGCAGCAATGGCCACAATAGCCAAACTGTGGAAGGAGCCTCGGTGTCCATCGAAAGATGAATGGATAAAGAAGATGTGGTCTATGTGTACAATGGAATATTCCTCAGCCATTAGAAACGACAAATACCCACCATTTGCTTCGAAGTGGATGGAACTGGAGGGTATTATGCTGAGTGAAGTAAGTCAATCGGAGAAGGACAAACAGTATATGTTCTCATTCATTTGGGGAATATAAATAATAGTGAAAGGGAATATAAAGGAAGGGAAAAGAAATGTGTGGGAAATATCAGGAAGGGAGACAGAACATAAAGACTCCTAACTCGGGGAAACGAACTAGGGATGGTGGAAGGGGAGGAGGGCGGGGGGTGGGGGGGAATGTGTGACGGGAACTGAGGTGGACACTTGACGGGATGAGCACTGGGTGTTTTTCTGTATGTTGGTAAATTGAACACCAATAAAAATTAATTTATAAATAAAATAAATAAATAAATAAATAATCCTAAAAAAATAAAATAAAATGAATAAAGGCTGTCTAAAATAAATAAATAAATAAATAAATAAATAAATAAATAAATAAATAAAGGTTGTCTATGACAATTACTAGCTTTGTGACCTTGGACAGTTATTAAACTTCTGAGTTTCATCTTGCTATGTATGAAGACAATGATAACAGTAGTGACCACAAAGTTGTCATGACACCTGCATGGGATTCTGTAGGCAACAAGCTTACCGCAGTGCCTGACACATAATATCTACACACAAAGTATTGTTGGTACTCCATAATCATTACCATTATTTGGATTCTATAAGGAAGAATAGGATATGGTCCTGGTTCTTAGAGGGTTTTGAATCTACCTTGGGAGAAAAACTTGTCAAAGTGAAATGATGGTTTTTAAGTTGACATTTCAAATTGCTAAATAGTAAACTCGAGGCAGTGCTATTGTCATGCAAATTATACCGGGATGTCATTGTCCTGACAGGTCAGAGGGAGATGGCTTGGAATAGTTGAGATGAAACTCCTTGAAAACTGTTCTACTCTCTCTTGCATCTTGTTACTAATTACCTGTGTCTTTCAGCAAAGCACGTTGCTTCTCCAGACCTCATTTTCTCCATCCATAAAACAAACTGGTTAGACTTTTCTAGAAGTAACATCTTGGAAATCTGTTAGAGATTCGAATAAGCTGTCATCAGAACAGAGATAGAAGAACAAAATAACCATGGAAAGTACCAGATAGATCAAGGCAAGAGTGAGTAAATCCAGTTGGTGGGAGCACAGTGTTCAGGTGGGGAAAATACTAGGAACAAAGGCAGACTGAATGCAGCTTCTGGAGGAATCCAAAAGGCTTTCCTAGAAGTCTGAATGTTATTCTATATGCCGTAGGCAGAGTTTCAGGAAGATTAATGTGTGCTGGTGAGTATAAAGGATCCAAGGCAGGGAACATGCAGAGAGCCCAATTATAAAGCTGTTATCATAGTCTAAACTTAAGTTGGAATGAAGAGAGTAACAGAGAAATCTAAGAACAGATGATCAAGGTATTATGGAGCCATTGGCACTTGACTACTGATTGGATAGGACAGACAGGGTCGAGCTGGCAGCAGATGATTGAAGACTGGAGGCCAGGAAAGTGTGGATGGGTTAGGAAGAAGAACTAGTTTGCAGTAAGGGGCAGGGGAGGAGGAATAAGCCTTAGAAATGTTTGATTTGGGGCATCAGAAACATAATTCAGGTAGACATGTCCAAAGGACAAGGAGAGAATGAGAAAAAGAAGGTGTAACAGAATTATAAATTTGGAAGTTATCTGCACAGAAGTGATAGCTGAAATAAAATTAATAGGTGAAGTCTCAAAAAGACTTGAGCAAATGATTATACCCGGTGTCATTGGCTTTAGTGTTTCCTTTTTAATACTTCAAATGAAGGGAGCATAGTATAGCGAACCTTGGTGACTGCAACAAAATTAGAACATTTGGTTTGGGGGATATAGTTTGAGAGTTTCTCCTTTACTGTGTGCCTTCCTTATTTTACTGACTGAAGTCTATCTCCTAATTTGGGTTTCTCCAAAAGCTGATTCTCAGGTGGAGATTTGGCCTTAAGTACAGTAGTTTATTCGGGAAGTTATCGCAGGGAACTCTATGAGGCAGTAGGGAAAAGAGACTAGTTAAAAGAAATAAGTCAATTAACAGTGCATCGAAGGGGGGGGGGTTACCACTGTGGGCAAGTGAAACTCAAGCTTGTTGGTGATCTTCTGATGGACAATATAGAACGTGTCTCGGAATTATCCTACTGAGGGGGGAGGAAACTAGAGTATTTATTCAACAATTCCTGTTCCTCTTTTGCTGAAAGTAGTTCCTGGAGTGTTAATTCCATAGCACTTACTGTCTGGCCCTGAAGGGAGGGGGGAGAAGTGGTCAGAGAACAGTCTCAAGCAGAGAGAAGTAGGAAGTAGGAAGTCACTGCCACATATTGGAACTATCTCCAGGAGGATCCAAAGTTGAGTCAAGACAAAATAGATGAAGTGCCAACAACATCTGCTAGGATCATTCTAGTTCGTTTGTATGTCCTATCTATACAGAAGGAGGTGTAACAGCATTTTCTAGGCAATAAGAAATCTCATGGTTAAGTCACGTTCACAAAGGGTAATGTCACTGTGACTTCTTATGCTTCTAATGGACTTACATATTATCTTTATATAGAAAATCAAATGATTAAATGTAATTTTTTTTAAAACAAAAGTTTGGGACTGGAGTTCATTTTTCCTTTGAAAATAAACAAAAGCATGTGCAGGTATGCAGATGAAAGCTTCACAGCATTTTATGTGGTCACGTTTGTACCTTTTCTAGAGAAGGATCTTCTGTTAATATCAAAGGAAGCTGTACTCACAGGATATACAGTTGTGTGGAGAATAACAACCCTGATTTTTGTCTTGACATGACCTTACTGGATGTGTGGAAAGAGAACAATTTTCCCAGCCAAAGGAATATAATGGTTTTTTCTTGGCACCCGGCCATGATATTTTGATTCTAGTGTGCACATAAATATTAGTCACAAGGCATAAAATGACCCAGAGATGATGATTTTGACAAACCATCTATTTCTATTAGTGTGGCCACAGACATAAATAACCTATCGTCTCTCCAATTGTTAGGTTGGCAATCTGCTAGTCATTCCTGACAAAGTAAAAATAGTTTTCTCCAAAGTGTGCAGAAAATGCTTTCATGTGAAAATGCAGTTTCAAACAGTATAATCACTGTGCATATAAGTGTGGTATCACTCAGCTGAGAATGAACCATAGCCATAGATCATAAGTAGTTTGTTTTTCATTAATGTGGACCAGCTGGCAAGATACCCTGCCAAACCCCTTAGAAGACTAGATGTGGAAATAATTATTTACCAAGGTACAAACTGACAAGATTGCTATAGTGATGGATTGGCACACACGGAGCTCATAGATGATGAATTGAAATAAGTCTTGTTCCACTAAGAGATGCCTAATATCCACATAATTTGATTTATGAATTTTTTTGCATTATGGTTATGATATATCTTGTAGAACTCCATTCAAGAAAAATAAAACAAGAAAGAGAGTCCAAATCATATGGCATAATGCAATCCAAAAGATTCCCCCAAGATAGTACATGGAAATCAGACTGCTCTGGATGTGCGTAATGTAGAATGTTTCTTTGTAAGTCAACGATGACCACTAATCTACCAAAACATCATTGACAAATTGTCACAAAGGCAGAGGGAAAAAGACTTCCTGGGGCTATTCTCTAGTTTCTAAAGCCTTTCCAAGATGTCCTATTGCTACAACAGACATTTATGAACAGGCTGCTGTCAAAAAGCTACATTCTCAGAAGCCAAAATCAACATTCATATTTGAAAACAGACCCACTGCAGAGTGACATTTTCTTACGGTGCAAGATTATCTGTGGATGTAAACATGAGATGCTAAAAACATATATGCTCAGGTTACTAGTGAGCTTCTTCATTTATAAAGCTTCCTAGATTGGTTCTTCTTTTTGGGTTCCAGGACCCAATTCTAGTGTGTGTGTGTGTGGGGGGAGGGGGGCATACACCACCAAGCAATTCTCAAACATAAACACAGAGTCTGAGAATTTAACTCAATTCTGAATCTCCCAGGGGGGTAGCATTACATTCCACAGATCAAGGGCTCAGTGCTGTAAGATTGCCCTCCATCCCCCACTTGAGGCTAGATCCAAGCCCCAGGCTGTTACCTGTGTTTCTGACCCATAAGCTATAGGTTGGAGGTTCTAACAACTTCCTACTTAGGTTATTTTAATCTGCTAGAGCAGCTCTCAGAACTCAGGGAAACACTTAATGTTTGCCAGTCAAGGATGTGATAAAGGTTATGAATCAACAGCCAGATGAAGAAACATATCAGGTGAGGTCTGTGGAAAGGATTGGGGCTTCCCTGTCCTCTTCCCTGGCCATCACTCACCGCAGTCTCCTGGTATTCACCAACCCAAATTTCTCCAAACTCAGTCCTTTTGGGGCTTTACGGAGGTTTCATTGAAGTCATGATTGACTAAGTCTTTGGCCACTGACTGACCCAATCTCTGGGCCCTCTTCTCTCCATGGTTTTAGCCCTCATATCACAGCGTTGGTCCTCCAGGCAATCAGCGTCCAACCTCTGGTGGGATCCAAAAGTCACTTTCATTAACATAATAAAAGACAACTTTATTGGCCTAACACTTACCAAAATCCAATGGTTTGGGGAACTCTGGGCCATCCACAAACCATGTACCAAGACCAAATACATATGAGAAATACATTTTGGTCATCTGAGTGACCAAATATTTTTTCTTATAAATCACAATATCATAGTACTACTGGGTAAAAACACCATACTTATCTTGATGGTAACAACATAACAGTTTGGGTATTTTTACTCAATTCAAATGACTCCACATATTCACTTCTTGTCGATTGTAAGCATGTTAATGCCAGATGGGGCTGGCATGGCCTTGTAATACTAACAACAGCTTTGAGAATTGCAGAAAAGTCACTGCTCCTTTAATCTCTGGTAGTCAATCAACCCTAATTATAATTGACCAGGGAAAAAGAAGGCCTACTGAAAGTTTTTAAAGCTTGGGTTGTTTAGACAGTATTGTAAGGAAACTAAACAGCTGAGCAATTTAATTTAATTTTTCCAACGCTGGCTCATGTTTTCTAAGTAGGGGCCAGATTTCATAGTGTCGCCAGCTAGACCCCAAGCCCTGACCTTTACTGCCCACCTGCTTGCACTCACTAACCTTTGTCTCACAGTTCTCCTTAAGCTCTTCTTTTCAGCTCATCTCTTAACTCAGCCAAATGGAAAGCAAAACTGCCGCTTCAGTGGGAGTGACTACCCTGACAAGACCTCCAGTGAGCCCAGGCCACCCAGACCAGTTTGAATTTAACCCCTGACTCCACTGTGCCTGAGCAGATGGACCATGGAGTGACAAGCATTTATCTTTACCTCATTATAATTCTAAAATCTCCACGCAAGGAGGAGCCTAAGCCTCATTTACATAACATACTGATGTGGGAAACAAAGGCAAAAGCAAAGTCTTTTCAATTAAAATCTCTTTACACTTTGCAGCCCATTGATAGATCCTTGACACACCTAGAGCATGACCGTCCTCAAGGAACTCGTGGCCACCTTCATACTTTCATGTTGAAAAGTCACCTCATCGTGGCAGCAGCTGGTCCCTCCAGGTCCTGAAAGTCTTGCTTCTGGATTCCTTGGAGACCTGCCCTGTCCCTCAGCCCCACTAATTTAAAAGTATACAATGGGGAGCACCTGGGTGCCTCAGTGGTTGAGCATCTGCCTTCAGCTCAAGGTGTGATCCGGGGTCCTGGGACCAAGTCCCGCATCAGGCTCCCCATAGGGAGCTGCTTCTTCCTCTGCCAATGTCTCTGCCTCTCTCTGTATCTCTCATAAATAAATAAAATCTTTTTTTTTTTTTTTAAAAGTATATCATCACTCACTCCGCCCAATCCCAGGATCACTTTTTCTGCCCACAGATTCTGTGCCATGAAGAGGGAAGGGGTGACAGGAGAGGTGGGAGTGATAGGAAGCCCCTGAGTCCCCTGACGGGGCTCCAGAACTATTCCTGGCAGGTGGAGCAGAACCAGAGAGAAGGGATGACGCAAGAATCTCAAGGCCACAAGCTTCTCAGCCAGTTCTCAATAAAAGACTGCCACTAAAAGCCCTCGGTGGAAGCCACTCAGGACCCCAATCAGGCCAGAGAGCTTTTCTCTTTCCTCTCTGCTCTGACCTTCACTTAATAAACTTTCACTTCACTTCACTTCACCCTTTTGTGTTCTCGAGATTCATTCTTTGACTCCATGAGCTAAGAACCCTGCAACCCTGCAACAATGCTATGTCTACATAGGCGTGTTTCTGTAATGGGTATGTATAACCTTATGCCCAACCTCTACGTACAATGACAAGGCTTCTCTATCTAAATCTTCTTCCTAACCTTAAATAAAAGGAACCCATTCACCCTTGCTCCCGAATCACAGCTTTCAAAGTCATTGCCTGTGATCTCCTTATTTGCTGCAAATCAAGTTTTCTTTGTGTGACAACTCAACCGATGCAGTTTCTGAGTCACCAAGGAGCGAACTCACGTTGGTTTGGTTACAATAGGAGCCTGACAAATCTTAAATACTGATTGTGGTGCATTTCCTTCTGAGTAAAATGAGTCCAGGAGATGGATTTTCATATTTAAGTACAGTAATCAGAAACATTAAAAAGAAAACCACACGAGGATGTTCTTTAAGGAAAAATTTGCTTGGAAATCTTTTTGATGGAATTGTCAAAGCACCTTCCTTTTCTCGGCTGTGAAACTTTCATCTCCAATTTTATTACCTCAAAGCATAGCCATAGAAAGAAACCGTTTCTGTTTTCAAATACATCCTTGGAAGGAATTTTCCAAGCTTCTGTTGTCACATGAAAAAATGAAAGGGTGTGATGATTGGGATGCCTGGGTGGCTCAGTGGCTGAATGTCTGCCTTTGGCTCAGGTTGTGATCCCAGGGTCCTGGGATCAAGTCCCACATCGGGCTCCCCGCAGGGAGCCTGCTTCTTCTTCTGCCTGTGTCTCTGCCTCTCTCTCTCTGTGTGTCTCTCATGAAAAAAATAAGTAAATTTTTTTAAAAATGGGTGTAATGATTGATAAAAGGATGTGGCATAGGGAAAAGCCCATAAAGAATCAACAATAATACAAATGCAAGAAAAGTAACATGAAGATACATGAAGATAAAAACTAGAAGAAGAGGGACTCAAAAAGGCTTCTAATTATAGAGACAAAAAGGTAAAAGAGAGAGGGAGGTTCATTTAGTAAAGCAATGATAGATGACCTCTCTCTGTGTGTCTCTCATGAATAAATATATAAAATATTTTAAAAATAAGAAAGATTTCCAAATAGGTCTTTCATATCAGCAAACTGGACAAATTTTGATCCTATCACTTTGCCTTTCCTGTTTCTTATACTTCCAGCTGCTCGTACTCTTGATGGGACCCTCAGCAAAACTCAGGAACCCTGAGATTCCCAAAGAGGTATTCTTTGGCTTGGTCATTGATTTCATTGAAGGTCGAGGCATCTCCAGAACCACTCTCCACAGGACCCACTTGGTGGTTAGGATTTGGCATTGGTCCTCAGCTTGGGTGTCAGCACCTGAGGTGCAGTTAGGCCCTCCTCATGGAGGAATGGGGTGGGAGACCTCAGCGGTGAAGGTGGTAAAGCTCAGCCAGGAAAGCTCTGCCTCCAAGTGGAGCCTCCAAATGGAGCCAGCCAGGGGCCGACTTGCAGCACTGGCCGCCACGCCCTGGGGGCCACACTCAGTTTGTCCTCCGAGGTCCCAGGAAGGGAGCACTTCCCCTGGAAGATGAAAGGCAAATGACGACTGTCCTTTTCCTTCCTGATCTCAGAAGGAAGGCTCCTGTCCAGGAGAGAGTGACATTACTGCTCCCGTGTGAATCAGTGGGACAGCCAGGAACCTCCGCCAGGAGTGAACACAACCACTCTCCAAACGTGGCCCCAGTGCCTCTCCTCCAGCCCCTCCTCCTCGGTTCGGGCTCTGCCAGGGTAGGTTTATCCCAGTCACCGTGAATGCAGACGTGCTGGGCACAGGGCAGGGTGCAGTCTCAGGTGGCAAGAAGTGTGTGTGTGAGTGTGTGTGTGGGTGTGGGGGGGTGTCAGAGACGGTATAAACTATACATGAAACCTGGACAAACTACATCAGTGCTCGATGTTTGTAGACCATTGTAGACCATTCGGTTTGGTCGAAACCAAAGATTGCAAACTTTTGTTGACTCAGTTGATGCCTCTCTTTCCCTTGACCTCCATGCAACCCATGACGAGTTTCTGTCCCATCAAACTCTAGGATCCACTCGAAATCCACTCACTGCAGCTGTCTCCATGGCGACCGCTGTGGGTGATGCTCCCACCGGGTCCCACCTCCTCTACAGCAAAGGCTGCCTCACTGCTGCCTCTGCCTCCACCCCTCCCCTGTAAAGTCCCTTCTCTCCTCAGCAGCCAGCGAGCCTTTTACAAATCCAACCCCTGGTTGTTTTTTTTAAGAATTGTCTATCAGAATTCACAATGATTTAAAGTTGTATGTATTTTAACAAACACATAGAGTCCTATCTCTACCACCCGAGGATCATGCATAACCCTTCTGTTGGCCTCAAATTCCCCTGAGCATCCTCTTGGTAGTCAATCACCACTTCCCAGGCAAGCTTGTAGCAGCAATGATCTGTCTTCTGTACCCCTCCTCTTGCTTTTTCCAGAACAGCGTATGAATAGCATCATAGAGCCATGTCTTCTAAAACGGCTGTACCATTTTTTTACTAAAACAGGCAAAGAGGGAGAATTCATGCTGTTCCACATCCTGGTCAGCATTTGGTGTTTTTAGTGGCTCTGATTTTAGCCATTCTAATGTGTGTGGTGATATCTCATTGTTGTTTTACTTTGTAAGTCCCTGATGGCATACGATTTTGAGCATCATTTCATATTCTCATTGGCAATCTCTATATATCCTTTGCTCGGCTGTCTCTTTGGCCCATTTTTAAATTGGGTTGTCTATTTTGTTATTGTTGAGTTGTGAGTTTTCTGTGTAGATTTTGTACACATGCCCTTAATCAGATATTTGTTCTGTGAAGCTTTAATCTCTGTTTCTGCTTTGTCCTTTCATTCTCTTAACAGTGAATTTTACAGAGCAGAGCCTTTACATTTTAATGATGTTCAGCTCATCAATCTTTTCTTTCATGGGTGCTGCTTTTGGGGTTGTAACCAAAAAGGCATCATCAAAACCAAGGTCACTTATGCTTTCTCTTATGTTGCCTTCTATGGGTTTAAGTCTGTGATCTATTTTTCATTAACTTTTGTGAAATGTGTAGGGTCTGTGTCTTTTTTGTTGTTTTGCATGAGGATGTCCAGTTGTCTCAGCACCATTTATTTGTTCATTTGTTGAAAAGGCTATTCTTTCTTAATTGAAATGCCTTTGCTCCTTTGTCAAAGGTCAGTTGACTATATTTGTGTGGGTCCATTTCTGGGTTCTCAATTGAGTTTTTTCAATTTGCCTATTTCTTCATCAATATCACACTGTCTTGATACTATAATTTTAGAATATGTCTTCAAGTTGATTAGTGTCAGTTTGCTGACTTTGTTCTCTTTTAATAATGTGTTGGCATATCTGAGTCCTTTGCCTCTTTACATAAACTTCAGAATCAGTCGGTAGCTAGCCACAAAATAATCTGTTGAGATTTGGATTGAGATTGCACAGAATTTAAGGATCAAGTTGAGAAGAACTGATATTTTCACAACATGGAGTCTTCCATCCGTGGACATGAAATATCACTCCATTCATTTAGGTTTCTTTTGATCTCATTCATCATAGTTTTATGGTTTTCCTTATAGAGATCTTGTATTTATTTTGTTAGGTTTCTAAACAGTTTTAAAACTAAAATAAGATTGAAAGAACCACACTGCGCAATTTTAAGATTCACTATAATGGTACAGTAACCAAGACAGAGTGGTATTGGTTAAGGATAAATATACATTTTAATGGAAAAAAGCAGAGAGTCAAGAAGAAGACCTCAATATGGCCCATGGAATTTTTACAAAGGTCTAAAGACAAACTGAGAAATGTTAATGTTTTTTTTTAAAGATTTTATTTTACTTATTCATGAGAGACACAGAGAGAAAGACAGAGACGCAGGCAGAGGGAGAAGCAGGCTCCCTGCAGAGAGCCTGATGTGGGACTCAATCCCGGCATCCCAGGATCACACCCTGAGCTGAAGGGAGACGCTCAATCGGTAAGCCACTCAGGCATCCTGAAATGTTAGTTAGTGTTTTGAATAAATGATGCTAGAGCAATGAAACATCTATATGCTAAAAACTCTACCTAAATCTCACCCTTCATGTAAATGTAAAATGGATCATTATTAAATGGTAAATTAAATAAATTAAGTAAATGAATTAACTTAGCATAAAATGGTAAATTAAAAGTTATAAAATCTTTAAAAGAAAATGTAGGGAGAAATTCTATGACCTGGAGTTAGGCAAAGATGTCTTAAACATGACATCAAGGATTTTTCATAAAGAAGAAAAAGATATATTAGGCTTCCTCGATATTAAAATGTATTTCCTTTCCAGGGCTGACAGCAAAGAAAGTCTGGTCTCTGTGAGGTCCCATGAGTACTAGGGTGGGAGGTTCCCTCAGTCCACCTCAAGGTCATCATATTTACTCCTGACAGAAACTGTATCCCTTCCTTCTTTTCTGCTGACCTGAGGATGGTCCCCTGGGCCAAGGCCACCATCTCCCTGAGACCCTAGTAAAGGAAGTCAAGAGCATGAAGAGGGTTGTCTCTGCCTGATATCCAGGAATGAGTCCTCTCAGGAATGACAGTAGGGGCAGATGTCTTTGAGGTTCTGCTCCTGGTGAGAAGTTCCCTCTGTCCTTATTCTAGATCTTCACCTTAATGCATGGCAGAGTCTAGGACTCATAGTTCTGGTGAACTGAGGCCTTTTCCTTTAGAAAAAAGTGGCACCTCCCTCAGGCTCCAAAGATTTAAGTCCATAAACACCATCCCCAGAGAATACTGCCTGAAGCTTCGCAGAGCTTACAGTGGGGACCAGCTGGGGCTAGGTCCTCCTCTATCTGTGGTGAAAGGTCCGCCTCAATCCTTCCTTTGTGTCCACCCCTTGATGATTGCCCAGGATCAGAGAGAAAAAAAAGGCAATTCTTTTAAAATGTAAAATTCCTTACAAGAAAATGAAGGAGGAAATCTTATGACCTAGAATTAGGCAAAGGCATCTCAAAAATGACACCAAACTCTTGATTCAAAAAGAAAGAATGCTATATCAGACATCCTCAATATTACAAAAAAAAAATCACTGAGAGAGACACTCTTAATAGCAGAAAAAGACAAGCTACAGACTGAAAAAGAAATTGCAGATCACTTATACAATAGACCTGTATCCAGAATACTTAAAGGGCTCTCAAAATTCAAAAATTAGAAAACAATCCAATTTTTAAAATGGGCAAAATACACCAATGGATACTTCACTAAAGTTGACATACAGTTTTAAATAAGCACATGAAAAAAATCTCCTCCGTCATTAGCCACTAGAGAAAAGCAAATTAAAAGCACAATATGATGCAACATACTTGTGAAAATACACTAGTGTTAGCACGGCTGAGAACAACTTGAAGGCTCACACATCACCCTTGGGAATTTAAAATTGTGCAGTAACTGTGGGAAATGACTCAGTAACTTCTAATAAATGTGCACTTAACTCTTTGATTCAGCAGTCCCACTCCTGGGAGAAATAAAAACGTACATTTACACAGAAACACGTGAATGTTTATAGTATCTCTATTCATATTTGCCAAAAGCCAGAAACAACTCAAACATCCTTCTGTGGATGAGTGGATTACCAAATTGAGGTGCATCCACACAATGGGATACTACAGACCAACAATAGGGAGTAAACTATTGACAAGCACAGCAACTGGGTGAATTCCTCGTGCCTCACCTTGTAGTCAATCATCTACCCTGACCCAAGTCCCAAGAAACTATGATTTATTTTCTGGTCTATCTTCTTACTTTTTCCAGAATGTCATATAAATACTTCCTTCTCAACCTCAGATAGAATGTAGTTTGAACAATTTATCTCATAGCTTGTTAAAATCCGGCCTAGACAGAATATTTCTTCTCTTATTGTATGCATCACTTTCATAATGCAATGTTTCCACTTTATCTGCATGAATATAAAATGGAAAGTCAAGCAACCTGAAGAGACTCACATTGTTCTCCTCCTGTACTACACATAAGTCATATAATCTTAGTATATAAATTAATTTAATAAAATAATAAGACTTTGTATCTATCTGTTGGTTGTATATTGAGACTATGGTAACAGTATGTTCTTAGCAGCCAGGAATCCCAATCTTTGTCTTGAAACTCTAGCAAATCTGGCTTTGATAAAGATTTTTCCCCATAATTGTGGTTTTCTCTTGCATATTCTGTTATTTCATGCAATACTGAATTGTTAAACACATTTCATTGCTAGAATAAAGCACTGTTTCCCATCTTTCAAGATATTATTAAAAATATATCTTACATGAAAAAGTGACTGTATATTTTTCATTTCAACCTGCAATGAATGAGAGATCCTTTAGCTCCACATCCTCTCCTTCATTTGATATTTTCAGATTTTTGTGTTTTAGCGATTGCGATTAGTATGCAGTTGAATCTCATTGAAGTTTCATTTGCATTTCCCTAATGACAGATGATGTTGAACATCATCTCAAATGTTTTTGTGATCTGTATATCCTCTGTGGTGAAGTGTCTTTTCAAATCATCTACATTTTTTTAAATTAATAGATTTGATTTTTCAGAGTTTTGTTAGGTTTACAAAAACTTAATCAGAAAGTATAGAGGGTTCCTCATAACCATTCTCATGCCCCACAGTTTTCCCTATTATTAACAACTAGTAGTATTGTAATACATATGTTAAATTTGATGAACCCATATGGATACATTATTATCATCAATTAAAGTCCACAGTTTACATCAGGGTTGGCTCTTTGTGTTGTATGCTCTATAGGACTTGACAAATGCATAATGTTATATATCCACCACTATGGTATCATACAGAATAGTTTCACCATCCGAAAACTCCTGTTTGCTCTACATTTTTGCCCCTCCATCCCTCCTCTGAAGCCTTGGTAACCACTGATCTTTTTACTGTCTCCATAGTTGTGCCTGAAGATGTATCATATATAACATATAGTTGGGATGATATATCATCTAGCTGGGATGATACAGTATATAGTCTTTTTTCATGTTAAATAATTTTTTTAATTTTTAAAAACAGACAAAATAGAGATGGTAGTAGTGAACCCCTAAATACCCATTACTCAGATTCTGCACTTTCAAGATTTTGATAGCACTTTATAATTGAATAATTCCAAGACCATTTCAATTCAGTGTATGTAAAAACCCTGGATGGTCTTAAAAATACTAAAATCTATAGATATCTTTGTTTGTCACATCTATCCCAAATATCCAATCAGTCTGGCCAAATCACATCTATAAGCCCCTCCTTCAAACATGTTTCAAGGATATTTTGCACCTTTACAAATAAAATTTTTTAATTATGCCAAAGTATATATAACTAAATTTACCATTTTAATTATTTTAAAAGGTATAGTTCTGTGGCATTAGGTGCATTCAGATTGTTGTGCCACTAGAGTGGCAATAAGGAAATCCAAGGAACTCACTGTCCTGAGGTCCTTCAGCATTTTGCCTTCGTTCTACTTTTCAGAATCTTCCTATGCTTCTTTGGTTAGTTATACCAGATTTTATCCCTAGTTTTATTGAGAAATAATTGATATATAACATTGTATTAGTTTAAGGTATATGCAGTCTGTATTATTTAATATATGCATATATCATGAAATGATCACCACAACATTTAGTTAATATACATCAACTTGGGATCCCTGGGTGGCGCAGCGGTTTGGCGCCTGCCTTTGGCCTAGGGCGCGATCCTGGAGACCTGGGATCGAATCCCACATCGGGCTCCCAGTGCATGAAGCCTGCTTCTCCCTCCGCCTGTGCCTCTGCCTCTCTCTCTCTCTCTCTGTTACTATCATAAATAAATAAAAATTTAAAAAAATTAAAAAAAAATATACATCAACTTACATAGTTGTTTTTTTTTCTTGCAATGAGAATTTTTAAGATTTACTTTTTTTTTTTTTTTTTTTTGTCTTTCTTAGCCACTTTCAACTATACAATACCATACTGTTAACTATAGTTACCATGCTGCTGGTTACATTCCCAGGATTTATTTACCTTATAACTGGAGGTTTATGTACCTTATAACTGGTATAACCACCACCTTTTGAGAAACCTGTTTCACTCATCCCCACCTTCTACCGCTGGGAACCAAGAATCTGTTCTATTTTGTTTTGTTTTCTGGATTCCACATTTAAATGAGATTACCAATATTTGTCTTTCTCTGGCTGACTTATTTCACTGAGCACAGTGCCCTCAAGGTTCATCTATGTTGCTGCTAATAGTAGAATCTCTTTATTTTATTTTTTTATGGCTGAATAAATTTTCATTATATATATATATATATCTTTATCCATTTATCCACTGATGGACACTTAGGTTGTTTCCATATTTTGGCATTGGGAATAATGCTGCAATGAGCATGGGGGTACAGATATCTCTTCAAGATAGTGATTTTACTTCATTCAGATAAATACCCAGAGGTGGAATTGCTGGATCATATGGTAGTTCTGTTTTTAATTTTTGGTGCCACATCCATATTTTTTTTTTCATGGGAGCTGAACTGATTTACATTACCACCAACAGTGTATAAGGGTCTTCTTTTCTCCATATCCTTGTCAGCATTTATTTTTTGTCTTTTGGATAATAGCCATTCTGACAGCTAGCAGCCAAGAATTGATATTTCCTTGTGGTTTTTATTTGCATTTCCCTCATGATTAGTGATGTTGAATACCTTTTCATGTTCCTGTAGGCCAATTGTATGTCTTCTTTGGAAAAATGTCTATTCAATTCCTTTGCCCATTTTTTTTAAATCAGACTGTTTTTTTGCTATTCACTTATAAGGGTTCTTTATATATATTGCATACTAACCTTTCATCAGATATATGACTTGCAAATATTTTCTCCCATTCCATAAGTCACCTTTTTATTTTCTTGATGTTTTCCTTTGCTATGAAAAAGCTTTTTCGTTTGATGTAATTCCATCCCACTTGTTTATTTTTTGCTTTTGTTGTCTTTGCTCTTGGTTTCAAATTAAAAATATATATATAAACATTGCTAAGACCAATGTCAAGGAGCTTATGCCCTATGTTTTCTTCTAGGAGTTTTCTGGTTTCGGGTCTTATGTCTAAATATTTAATATACTTTGAGTTGTTTTTTATAAATGGTATAATATAGGGTCCAGTTTCATCTTTTGCATGTAGCTGTCCAGTTTTCCCACCACCGTTGTGCCATGTGGCACAAAAGTACATAAATATTTAAAGTAGGGGTCAGAACCCAAATGGTATAGGAGAGGTAATAGTAGCTAGACATTTTCTGAAGAGAAGGAAGTTAAAGTCTCTGGGGGAGCAAGAGGGATCAGGAAAGTTTCTATGATAAGACAGACAAATGTCTGGCATAAGTCTTAAGGTAGGTAGAACCTTGAGAAAAGAAAATGGTAATTGCATGAAAATAGGTATAAAGGACAAAGAATTGTTCCACTGGCAGGATTATAAAGAATGTTAAAGGAAAGAAGGGAAATAGCTAAAGTAGTTGTGAGACATACTCTGAAGGACCTTCGGTATCATGTCAAATAATCTATTTTAAATTTCTTAGGCAATAAGAAATCATTAAATATTTTTGAGTAAGAGGATGGCATAAATGGCATACTCCTCAGAAAGATAAACATGGCAGTTGTATAAAATGGATTAAAGCAAGGAGAGCCCAGATAGCAAGATGATGTTGTAGATAAAGCAAGAGAAAGCATGAGACTGAACTAGTGTGCTGTGAACAAGGGAAGGAGGCAAAGGTGGCAAAAGATATCATGGCTGCTGATAATTAGATCGGAAGCTGGGGAAAAAAAGCTTTCAAATTACTTTAAAATTTGAACTTGGATAAGATTTCAACCCATGCTAATAATCATGAACATCTCCACATAAGTAGGGCTATAGTGAAGGCCTGTGTTACTCAGGGAGAAGTTGGCTTCAGTTTGGGACTCAGTGTTGATGAAGGACAGTTGGAAGAAAGACAGGCAGGGACAGGGCCCCTTTCCTTAAGAGGAAACCACCCTTAAGGATTTTACACCATCCTAAAAGGAGCCCTCCATCCTTTCCCAGGTGATAGATAGATGACAAAAACCTGATTGGATGACAGGAGAGTTAATCAGATGAAAACAGCCCACCAAGAAACCCATAAGAACCCCTAAACTGAGAAACTCTGGTGGCAACCATTCAGGATCCCCTCCCTCTTTGGGAACTTTGTAGTATTACTCAATAAGCTTTACTATCACTCAATAAACTTTGCTTTGGTGCCCACCAGTCTGTCTGGGCTACCTCTTCACTCTTTGAAGTGTAGTAACCAAGAAGCCAGGTACTCAAGGATAAGAAATCTTGTAACAGTGTCTCCGATGAAATAACAGAACATCTACATTCTTGGGTATGTTCCTTCTCTGGAAACTGAAGGTGCAGAACATGAAGTGTACAATAGAATAGCTATGAGCATAGGTCCTTTACCCAGAGTGCATAGTTTAAATCTTAGCTCAGGTACTTACCAGCTCTGTGATCATGAGCAATTGAGGTGGCCTCTCTGTGCCTCAATTTCTGTCTCTGTAAAATGGAGAAAATAATTTTATATATTTCAATGCTTGTTGTGAGGATTAAGTGTGTACACGCACACACATACATATTCATGCATATGTGAAAATCATATCAAATGGAATATACAGTTTTATGTAATACACATTAACTTTATGTGTAACATATGCCATATATTAATTATATGCACATTGTTTCCTCACAATAAACCTGAGAGGTATATATCTTATATGGCATAGTGTTGATAGACTATATATGTATATTATATATATAATATATGATATATTTTACATATATACACACATTATTTTGTATTATAAGACATAAATACGAAAAGGGGAAAGAAAAGGTGTCATTAAAGGGTAGAGGAAGAACAGTAAGAGAGAGGAATAGAAAAAACTGAGAAGAATGCAAGTTCAGGACAATGAGGAGATAGTAAAGGATGCTGGGTTCAAAAATCAGGAAGTCCTTGGTGAGTTTAATCGAGCAGTTTCAGTTGAGTGGTGTGGATAGAAAGAAGTCAGATTTCCAAAGGATAATGAGGTCTGCACTGAGAAAGGAAAGAAAGCACAGTTTACCTTTTCCTGAGTTTGACCCTGAGAATGTGGATGAATCAGAAAATAGACCGTATTGTTTTGCAAAAGAGACAGTTGAGCATTATTTTTGGAAGAGAGGAAGGAGCTTAGCAACATAAGGAAAATTAAAGAGAAGGAGAGGGGGAGTAGAGGGAGAAGGGCCAAAGAGAGAATGGGACAAAATCAGATACAGGACCTAAACTTAGAAAGTGAGATGAGAGGAAATTCCTCAAAGATTGAAGTGAAGGAAAAGAGGAGGGGGGCCCAATGACTAGCATTTGAGACTGAGATGCTCTGGGGGCTTCAGAAGAATGGTGGAGCTCTGGCAACTGCAGCTGAGGATAGAGGAGGGATACTCAAGGAGGTAAAACTAAATACTACCCAAGTCACAGTTTGGAGTCAGCTCATGCTTGATACTAGGAGGTCTAAAATGTTTTGGGCAAAAAAAGCCAAACAAACAAGGAAGCATCATTGCAATGAGTGCACATCTTCCCAGGAACACTGCTTTGGAAAAGTATCATTCACTTTAATGTCCAATTTTTCGAATTTTATTTTGACAATGTCACATTGCTTTTTATTTTCACCACTTACTAGAGAAAGTCATAGAATATCAGAGCTGCAAGGAAACAGATGACTTCTCTTTAATCATTCCAGTGAAAGTTCGTGCATCATGCCAATTAAGAGGACAAACTCTACAGAAAGAATTCTTATCCTGGGCTCTGTAGATGGAATTCAGAATCCATGAACACAGATGTGGAAAAAATATATACATATTTGCACTAACATTTATGTGAAGTTCAGCATTTCCTTCCATGATCAATACAGGCAACAAGACACAGTTCTAATGGGTAGGAAATATCAGAAAGGGAGACAGAGGGATCCCTGGGTGGCGCAGCGGTTTGGCGCCTGCCTTTGGCCCAGGGCGCGATCCTGGAGACCCGGGATCGAATCCCACATCGGGCTCCCGGTGCATGGAGCCTGCTTCTCCCTCCGCCTGTGTCTCTGCCTCTCTCTCTCTCTCTCTCTCTGTGTGACTATCATAAATAAATTAAAAAAAAATAAAAATAAATAAAAAAAAAGAAAGGGAGACAGAACATGAAGACTCCTAACTCTGGGAAATGAACTAGGGGTGGTGGAAGGGGAGGAGGATGGGGGGTGGGAGTGAATGGGTGACGGGCACTGAGCAGGGCACTTGACGGGATGAGCCCTGGGTGTTATTCTGTATGTTGGCAAATTGAACACCAATAAAAAATAAATTTATTATTAAAAAAAACACAGTTATATGAGCAGCATCTGTGACTTGATCAATAGCAATCATAGATATTTTCATATCACCTTAGGGTTATTACAGATATCTCAAAACATCACATATTCATTTGAATTACCACTTTGAAACTGTGGTAGTTATTAGACTTGTCCCTAGATCTTGCTAGTTAAAGCATTACAAAAGCAGCACATATTACTATATCCCATATTCATTTTTTAAAGTTAAGTTGATAACTGAATTTTTTGTATATTTTTTATTGGAGTTCGATTTGCCAACATAGAGCATAACACCCAGTGCTCATCCCATCAAGTGCCTCCCTCGGTGCCCATCACCCAGTCATATATTCAGTTTACCTGGGAATTTGTTGTTTCATTTTAAGTACTTAAAAATATTATTCTGAGGGATCCCTGGGTGGCGCAGCGGTTTGGCGCCTGCCTTTGGCCCAGGGCGCGATCCTGGAGACCCGGGATCGAATCCCACGTCAGGCTCCTGGTGCATGGAGCCTGCTTCTCCCTCTGCCTGTGTCTCTGCCTCTCTCTCTCTCTCTCTCTGTGTATGACTATCATAAATAAATAAAAATTAAAAAAAAATATTATTCTGAGAAAAGCCTTTTCATAGGCTTCACCAGATCTCCACAGGCATGTCTATACCACATGGTATAATAGAAAAGGGTGAGAAGCCCAGAACTCACTCTTCAGACAGGCTTAGCAGGGAGTCCCTGCTCTTCTTCTATGCAACGTTGGGCAAGTTGTCTTTACCTCTTTTTTTCTTCTTTACCTCTTTTAAACCTCTCTTTACCTCACTATGCCTGGATGGTCAATATATGATATTACCATTGATATACCTACATCTTAGATTTGTTCATAGGCCAACATGGGACTCTATGTATTAAGTGCTTCACATTTAGTAAATGATGAAGGGTTGTTGCTATCAGTTTTCATTATTACTTTTGCCAGAGCAGTGGTTCTCAAATGTTGCTCCACAGATCACTAACTGGGTTCAGATGCAAGTGGAGTGTACATTTAACATATAGCCTCTTCTTTTCCAGCCCTGAGTTTCTGAATCAGGATATGATTTTAATGTAATTACTCACTCATACTTAAAGCCATGCGGGTGACTAAGCTTTATATCTTTTTTTGTGTGTGTGTGGTAGAATGGGGAACATTGCCTAATAATCTTTGCCTCTAGAACTGTGGGTTCATTTTCCAAATCCAAAGAAGGACTCTTAGGTACATGGATCTGCTTTTCTTGGAGTTACAAGTGTTTACTGAACTCCCAGTATAAGCCGGGGAGGGAGAAGAGTATGGCGTGATGGGAGGCGGAGGCGGATATATGGAAGCTGGACAGATGTGTGGAGAACTGAAGTGGCCCAGTGGAACCTAGGATGAAACTCTGAAGATAATCTATAATAAAAGGCACCTTTGTTCAGCTCATAAAATCTCACCTATAGGCCAACTCCCTGTGGACTCATGTCACTAATTACAGATAGGTAGATACCGATTCCTCTAGTGGATTCTAGTTCTGGAGCCTAGCTTCCTTATCAATGCTCAAACCTCCTGACTTTTTCATAAATACAGTATAATGTTTTTATTATTTAGCCCAAGAGTTCTTAACTTAGGAGCAGTGGGTTGACTTAAGCACATATCAAGGTTCTCCAATCCCCTGAAATCGTATGCAAGATTCAATGCATGAACTACTGGTTGGCTGGATGGCTTTCATGAAATTCTCCAAGGGAGAATTCTGACCCAAAATGTTCAGAACCATTGGACAGATCCACTGAAGTTTTATCAGGGCCAGAGTCTTTATATTTGCACAAACTTCTCTTATCTCTTTCTGGCACAGACGTAACTAATAATAGCCAAATTACAATATGATTTTATTTTAAAACTGCTCCCTCAGTTGTGGATCCATTTTGTGGATTCAAAATTAAGGTATAGGACAGCACACCGCCTTCATTTCAAGTGGAAATATTGAAATATTGTAGAAAGATCTTCTAAAGTCTGCAACACTAAATTTGCCTCACCTCTGGTGACGGTCACCTTTCCTCAAGGCTCTGTAACTCCCTCACAAAGATCTGCTCCATTGTCTAAAATGATAGTGTGGATACTGTTTGGGCTTATTTTTCCCCTCCCTCATTTTTGAAAAACCAAAGTCAACTAACAAAAATGGATTCACCCAGCCACAAGATCACAAGGTCATGGGTGCATCTCCCATAAATGCTGGGCCAAGGGCCAGGCCTGATGTCCATCTAAAACATATGGGATCACTAGAGCACTCTCCACAGTGTTGTACTGAGTGCTGATCAATACTGTTATTGGTCCAGATGGTCTTTTAGAGGCTTGGAAAACATCCACTGATGTTCCAGCAGCTGACTCAGATGCACTGTCTGCTTTTTCTTTCAACTTTTCCCATAGTTCTATTTCAAAAATGCTTCTAGAAAAGATTCAAACCATAAATGGGAGAATAGAAAGAAAGATACTATTCCAAAGACTTCTCTTTCTTGTGCATGAATTTTAGAGGATAAAATAACCCCTAAAATCAACTATTTTCAATTTATCTACTGCTTTTATACATGGTTCATGAAATGGATATGAGACTTTAAAAGCATCAGCTTCATGTTGCTTGCTACCCTTTGTACCTATGTATGATTGAAAATTGAATTCCCTTGAGATTATGAGTTGTAGAATATATTAGGAGCCAGGCATTATGCTAGCTTTCAGATGAGGGATTGATTTTTAAACATTTCACCAAAATGAAACTCTCTATTCATTTAGTCTTATTCCACACATACTGGTGATATTAACATCAATGATAGTGCCATGCACACATTATGAGCTTAACCAAAAGTTGTTAAATGGACAGAAGTAAGAGTTTGAGTTGAATCCACTAGGCTTGTCTCTTATACTAAGACCTCTCCCCAAAAGAAAGGATACTTCCCTCTCTTCCCTCAGGGATTTTGAAAGATTTCATTCTAGATAGGTACTTTGATTTGTGTAGTTAATATTTTATTTTTTTAAAGCATGCTAGGGCTTTGTTATAGCTCTGAAGGATCTAGGAAAATGTCCAATTGTTCTTGAGTATAGTCTCAGTTCCCGACTGTTTTTCATTAATTAAATACTTATTTAGTTAATATTTGGAGAACAAAAGCATGGTTTGATGGATGAATAATTATTATTAATATCTGATTGACAAGATATTCTAGAAATAAGAGTTCACAACTGAGAGGTATGAAATCAACTCTCCCATTAATGGTGATAAGGTCATTCCATTTTCATGACCCTCAGCTTCTACATTGTGCCTCATTAAAGGAGGGAAGAGTACACAGAGCATAGTGTAGTTAACGTATGGATCTCCCCTCCCACCCAGAAAACCTGCTTTATGGTCATAGACCACTCATCCTGTCTAATTAGTTTTTATTGCACATTGTTGGATTGGGGACAGGTGATTATAGAATGTTATTTGTCTTATCATCTAGAAAAATTGCACATATGTCCCTGAAAGTGAGGTCACTCAAAATCTAGAGGTCCCTTAACTCTGGTCTTCTGGAATGCTGGTACTTGCTTCTTGAATGTTTAAAAAGTTCACCTGGAGTTAGGGGAGGAAACAGATTCCAAATGCTCCTAGAATAACTCCCATGTGGACGCAGGATACAATATTCTTTTTTTAAGATTTTATTTATTTATTCATGAGAGACATAAGGAGAGAGAGGCAGAGACATAGGCAGAGGGACAAGCAGGCTCCACGCAGGGAGCCCGATGCAGGACTCGAACCCGGGTCTCCAGTATCATGTCCTGGGCCGAAAGTGGTGCTAAACCATTGAGCCACCTGGGCTGCCCAGGATACAATATTCTGAAAAGTTTTTTTTTACATGATCTGTGTAATCTTGCCTCAGCTACATATCCTTCTCTCTTGCTATGATCTAGTCCTTGGTACTTTTAATGTCTTAAAAGAACACAACCCTTTCCCAGATTAGAACTTGGGCATGTGCAGAATTTTCTAACTGGTAGTCTCATCATATGGGTAACTCCTACACAGATTTCAGGTCTTAGTTTTAAATAATTACCTTGGACATGGCTTCCCTGAACACCACAACCATTTAACTTAAGTCTGGCATGCTTCTCTATCATACTTTTACGTACTTTCTCCTCATAAGAGTTACCACAAATTGTAAATATCCATAGGCTTGTATGTATAATTGTTAGATATATATCTCTCTGCCTGGGCTATAAATGCCATGAAATCAGGGATCATATTTTTTTATTATTCATCCAACATCTATCACAGGGCTTAGAACAGAACTGGTTTTTAATAATTATTTGTTGAGTTAATGAGGGAATAAATCATGTCCTATGCAAAACAGATTCAAAAGCCATTATTATTTTGTATGTGGATTCACCCATATAGAAAACCAGTCAAAAAAAAAAGAAAGAAAGAAAACCAGTCAAAAACATGCACTTTGTGGGTTGGGAGTGTGATACTCATATAAGTGGGAGACTTAATATTTGGAGAACAAAAGCATGGTTTGATGGATGAATAATTATTATTAATATCTGATTGACAAGATATTCTAGAAATAAGAGTTCAGGGTCCACATCTGGACTAATCCTATGGCAAGGTAAACTTAGTCCAGTGGACAAAACAAAATGAATCATTCACTTGTATTTTTCAGAAAACAAAAAGGGGTCCAATTCTCAATACTCCTTAATTCGTCTCTCATTTCTTCTCAAACTCTTACTTCAAAACAATCACAAAGCCCTAGCCTGCATTACACTTTTCCTTTACTTCCTTCCCATTTCTTCTTTCACCCTACAACACATTTCTTCTGTATCTCCTGTTTTCTGGAATTCTTCATAAAAAAGCTCAGATATCTTTCTCACAAAATAAGAAAGGAGAAAGAAGTTTAACACAGAGGACAATTTTCTTCAGCAGGAGGAACCCAAATGTTGTCCCTGCCATATAAACTCAAAAGTAAGTCAGTATGATAAGAGGCAAAATAAAAACATTACCAAAATCTAACATGCGCATGCACACATATACATAATAGAGTATTAAACAGCTATTACAAAGGATAAGCATGTGTCATTTGTGACAACACTGACGGACTTAGAGTGTATTATGCTAAGTGAAATAAGTCAGACTAAGAAAGACAAATATCATATGATTTCACTCATATGTAAAATCTTAAAAACAAAACAAAACAAAACAAAACAAACGAGTCACTGAACAAAAAGCAAAAATCAGACCTGTAAATACAGAGAACAAACTGATGGCTGCCAGGGAGGGTGGTGGCAATGGGCAAAAATGGGTGAAAGGAAGTGGGAGATAAAGGCTTCCAGTTATAGAATGAATACATTACATGAATAAAAAGCACAGCATATGCAATATCATCAGTGATACTGTAATATTGTTGTATCATGACAGAAAGTAGCTACACTTATGGTGAACATAGCATAACACATAGAGAAGTTGATTCACGATGTTGTAAACTTGAAACTGATGTAACATTGCATGTCAACTATACTCAAACAAAAAAAATTTTAAAAACCACAATACCAAAATCTGACTTCCAGATGAAAGACAGAGAACTAAAAATGGGTTAGATTTAATCTTTTCACAAAGATGCTCACAATCTGCCCCAAAAAATATTGACTGAAAGTCAGCTTGCCAATAGACATTTGCTTCAAAGTGCCAACATTTCTCTAATGGCTTTAGTATCTTACAACTTTGTATTCACACCTAAGACAAAGCGAGTATATAATCAGTGTTCATGGAAGATCGTGTGATGCAAGGGAAATTGACACAGTTTTTGTAGCCAGAATGATCAGAATTTTAGCTTTGCTATTCATTAACTTGGCATTCATTATTAAAAAAATCAATCTGTTTCCTCTTCTTTATAATTGTCATCATGCCACCTACTTCAGGAGTTGCCTTTAAAATTACAAATAATACATGGAAGTCAGAATAGTTTTATAATAAGTAAGGAAATTGGTTTAGTAATTTTAAAAATGCCACAAAGAAAAGCTCAGGCCCAGATGGCTTCAATGCTGAATTTTACCAAAGGCTTAAAGAAACATTAAGACCAATCTTTTTTAAAAGAATTCATTTATTTATTTAAGACAGAGCAAGCACAAGCAGTGGAGGGGTAGAGGACGAGGGAGGAGAAAACTCCCTCATGAACAGGGAGCCCAACACACATGACATGACACATGGGGCTTGATCCCAGGACCCTGGCCAGGATCATGACCTGAGCCAAAGGCAGATGCTTAAAAACTGAGTCACCCATGTGCCCCAAATTAAGACCAATCTTTCAGAAAATATTCCAAACTTAGAAAAGAATGAAATACTGCCTGACTCATTCTATGAAGACAGTATTACCCTGATACCAAAACTAGAGAAAAACATCATCTGAAAAGAAAACTGCAGACCAATACCTCATATAAATATAGATGCAAAAATCCTCAAAAATACTAGCAAACAAAATCCAGCAATATATAGAAGATAATAATACACCGTGATTAAGTGGGATTTATGCCAGAATAAATAATCAAGAATGGCTGAATAATCAAGAATAATCAAGAATGGCTTTACATCCAAAACCAGATTAATGCAGCGCACCATATTGAAAGAATAAGGAACACAAAACACGTCATTATCTCAGGAGATGCAGAAGAACCGTTTGACCTAATCCAACACCTTTTTGTGATTAAAAAAAAATACTCAGCAAACTACTAATAAGAATGAAACCTAACAAAGGGTGTCTGTGAAAAGACCTACAGCTAACATCATACTCAATGATGAATAACTGAAACCTGTCCTCCCTGAAATCAGGAACAAGACAAGGATGACTCTCATTCAAATAATAAGAGAAACAAATTTAACCAAAGAAATGCTAGACATATAATGAAAAATATAAAATAATAATGTAAGAAATTAAAGATCTAAATAAGTGAAAAGACTGCAGATTCAATACAATCCCTATCGAAAATCCAAACGCCAATTTTTGTGGAAAGGGATAAGCTGATCTTCAAATTCATATAGAAATGCAAGTGACCCAGAATACTCAGAACAACCTTGAAAAAGAAAAAATTAAAATTGGAATTCACATACTTCCAAATTTCAAGATTCGCTACAAAATTTGGGGAATATTGTCATCTTAGCAATATTAAATCTTCCAATCCATGAATGTCTTTTCATTTATTTATCTACAAAGCTACATCAATTAAAACAGTGTGATACTGGCATAAGGATAGATAGATAGATAGATAGATAGATAGATAGATAGATCAATGGAAGATGAGTCCAGAAATAAATTGATACATCTGTGGTCAATTGATTTTTCAACAAGGATGCCGAGACAGTACATAATAGGAAAATTCATAGGAACAAAACAGGAGTCTGAAGAGAGGAGGCAAAGGAGGATGACTGCTAACACATACAGAGTGCCTTTGAGGTGATGAAAGTATTCTGGAATTAGAATGGTGGTGATGGTTGTACAATCTTGTGAATACGCCAACAACTACTGAATTGTATACTTGCAATTGTGAATTTTATGGTACCTCAATAATATCTCAATAAAAACATCAGCCTCATTTAAAAACTATTTACAACCTACATAATAAAACACAAAACTATAGTTCTCTATTGGCATTAAAAGAAACAGATTCTATAATCTGGTTGCAGGGGATGGGCAAAATAGGTGAAGGGGATTAAAAGGCACAAACTTCCAGTTATTAAAGAAATAAGTCATAGAGCTGAAGAGTACAGCACAGAAAATACAATGGATACCACTGTAATAACCTATGGTGACAGATGGTGACTACATTTACCTTGGTGAGCATTAAGCAATGTACAGAACTGTTGAATCACTATGTTGTACACTTGAAATGACTATAACATTATAAGTCAACTACAATAATAAAAATTAAAAAAAAAACTTATCCAACAATCTAATGCAATTAACAGAAAATTTAAAAAATACATGGAAACTGCCAAACATTGCATAGCATGTAGTGAGTATTCAAGTTCTAATGACAACTCTTTTTGTTATCTCTTGATCTGCCGTGATGATAAATACTTTTCAACAATTTAGACAGACTCATCCCCATATCCAAAAGGCCAACTGTCACAGGCAGTTCCAGTGGATAATTCGAAGTGATGAAGAAATGAAAAGTGAAGGACCTCATAGGCTGGAATCATGATCAACTCCTTTTTACCAAGTATGTCAAGTCTTAATTTATAACTAATCTTACTTCCCTCTTCTATTTTTTGAATGAGTATGTAGAATTGATATTAATTTTTCTTTTCAGATTTGGTAAAATTCACCATTGAAGTTATTTGGGCCTGGTCTTTTCTTTGTATGTCACTTATTGATTAGTAATTCAATTTCATGGTTTAGGTCTATTCACATTTTCTGTCTTCTTGAGTGAAATTCAATAGTTTCATATCATTCTAAGAATTTGTCAATTACATCAAAATGTTCTAATTTGTTAGCATAATGTTTTTCCAAGTATTCTCTTCTAATCCTTTTCATTTCTGTAAGGTCAGTAGTTATGCCCGGTCTTTCAGCACTGATTTTGGTAATTTGTGTCTGTTATCTAGTTAACTGTATGTATTAATTAGACTGGGCTACAATGCTCAGATATTTGTTCAAACATTATTTTGAATGTGAACTTCAGAAAAAAAAAGTTTTTTGATAAGATTTAACATTTAAATTGATGAATTTTGGTAAACCAGATTGCCCTCTGTAATGTGTGTGGGCCTCACCAAAGAGTTGGAAGCCTTGGTAGGAAAGAGTTTGATCTTCCCAAGCAAGCAGCTCTGGCAGCAGACTGCCTTTCAACTCGGACTGCAGCTTTTTTCTGGATCTCCAACCTGCTGGCCTATCCTGAAGATTTTGGACTCGTCCCTCCACAATTGTGTGAGCTAAATCCTGAAAATAAATAAGTGGTGTGTGTATGTGCAAGTACATACATTTTTCTCTCAAATATGAGTTTTCAACAAATCAATTTTATGGATTGGTTTTCAAAGGACCAAATATTGGTGTCATCAATTTTAATCTATTGATTTTCTCTTTTTTATTAACTTCTACATCAGTCCTTATTAATTTCTTATCTGCTTACTTTGTGACTAGTTCTTTTTCTAATTTCTTGAGGAATAAGTTTAGGTTAATTGATTTGAAATTTTTCTTCTTTTCCTTTTTTTAATTCATGAGAGACACACAGAGAGGCAGAGACATAGGCAGAAGGAGAAGCAGGCTCCCCATGGGGAGCCTGATGTGGGACTCGATCCCAAGACCTCAGGATCACGACCTGAGCCAAAGGCAGATGCTCAACCACTGAGCCACCCAGGTGCCCCTTCTTCTTTTCTAATATAGGAATTATAGCTATAAATTTCCCTCTAAGCACTACCTTAGCTAGGCCCCACAAATTCTCTTTTTTTTTCATTTTTATTCAGCTTACATTTTCCTAATTCTCTTTTCAATTTATTCTTTGACCCAAAGAATTAATTTTGTTTATCTTCCAATTAATTGTATATTTCACAAATTTCCTTCCTTTGTTGATTTCTAATTTAATTCATTGTGTTTGGAATATACTTCTTAGTATTGTCCATTCCTCTTATTTGAATATTCAGTCTTCTCTGAAGTATGTTATATCCATTTACAAGGCCTAGACTGTGGCAGTGATTAAGAAAGTCCATCCAAAGAGATCCATGCACATCTTCAGAATGTGTCACATTGGGGTAATTGTTTATTTCAGATTACATGGTGTATCAAGACTTGAATCAGGTATGCTCAATGAAATGTTTTGTAAGTTAATGAAATTATGTGAATGCAACTTAGAAAATCCAACTACATTGCTTTAGATTTAAACAAGTGAAGGAGGGTAAGAAAGCCTATTTTATTCTAATGCTATAGCCTGAGAAATCCAAGAGTCTTAGAACACAGTTAGAAATCACTAGAGTAGAGGATAGCCAACAAAATGTCTTTTTCCTAAATCTTCTGATCCTAAAATTCATCCATTGCACAATATAAATAAATGAAATTTTATTCAGGTATTCCCATCTTTGGAAAATTGCTATTTACTGAATGTATATTATACAACACAGTGTGATAATCTCTTTCATTATTTTTTATTCTATTTAATCCCATAAACTCAATGAATCAGATACTATTATCATTGTCTTATGAATGAGAAAAATTAGGCTTGGATTTGTCCAAAGGCAATGAACTCTAGCTTTCTGTGAAATTAGGGTAATATGATCTACTTCAGAGGAAGAACTAAAGATAGCAACAACAGACATTGTCCATAATTTAACAGCATAGCTTATGGAAAGAAAAAAAACTCTCACATATAAAGTCAATGGAATATATAAAGTCATATATAAGGTCAATGGAAAAAAATTAAGTACGTAGACCTAGATTCCTGTTCTCTTAGGGCACTACAATACTCATTTCTGTATCAAGATGTTTTTGCACCAGGGTGGAACATAGACACTGTAAAAGTATATTATGAGATGTAGTTAGTGTTATTATGATCTTGGAGCAGAACAATACTATACAAGGCAAGATAAATCAAGAAAGCAGGGGCTATGGGTTAAGTGAGGTGCTACAAGTCTGAGAATTTAGGCAGCTTCAGTAGATATACTATTACATATTTTCATTTAATTTTCCTGTCAGGCTCCCATAACAAGGCAAGACTGCTAAAAAATAAATAAAGAAACAGGGAGGTCTCAGTACTCAGAGACTAAGAGATTTGCATGTAGTGGAAACTCACTTATTATTGGTTCCCATCACCCAGTCCCCACCTTAGGCCAGAGTTAGATGTGCAATGAAGCATGAAAGAAAGCCATTGTAGACTTTTGAATCAAAGAGTACATTATTTTATCAGTGGGAAAAGGAGTGGAAAGTAAACTAGAACACATTCATGAAAGCACTAGTGAGGGAGTAGCAAGGATTTAAAAATACCTGGGAACTGGCAGTTGATTAAGCAGTGTAAATCGGAATCTGAGATGGAATAAGGCCTATCATGTTCTAGGAGCTATTTGTCCTCTCCGTATCTCAGCATCTAGTATGGAAACTGAAACAGTAAGTTTTCAATACGTGATGTCAGGAACTGTTGCAGATGTTTTAAATTTGTCATATAATTTAGTTTTTCACTACATCCCTATCATATATGCTGTATCATAACCACCTTACAGATGAGGAAACTCAAGTGTAGAAAATATTCTTGGTCATGTAGCTAATTAGCAGTGGGGCCAGGATTTGATCATTAAAGGATTGACCATGAATGCTTTTCAACTAAGCAATTCTGTCTCTGAAAGCTTTTTCTTTCCCTATCAACACAATATAACAACAGCAAAATAAGTAACTCTGACACATCAACCAATTTCTTTATTTTCACAAAAGTTATGCAATATAACAGTATAGCATTAACTTAGTCATGTGTCTAACCTGCAAGTTTGTTAGTTTTTAAAGTTTAGCTCATAGAAAGTGAGTGTCAACAGAGATATATTCACTTGGCTACTATTTTCCCTGAAGCACAACATAAGTTTTGTCAACATATAAATTCCCTTACTGGAAATATGACTAGAGCTGCAATGATGGTATTTGCAAACTTTTATTCAGCAAAACTAAAGGTCTAATATTGGCATGTAAGACTTTATTGATAAGCTATATATTTCATACCAAAGCCTTCTGAAAACTTTTTATTTTTGAGATTTTTTTGGTCTATTTATCATAAAAACTATTCTCATTTATCACTATAAACATAGCTGTACACAACCAAAATCTGTATGCAAATTTTGTGCTCAAAGGAAAGCAAACTTTTCGGTTTAAGTTTAATTTAGTTCTTTATTTATGTCTAAATCAAATTATAAGTACATTTACAAAATCTCCTTAGCACTAAATGTGAAATTTGGGAAAATTATTCTCAAGGTTTCCTACAAATCATCACTTTATATTATTCAGAGCTAAATTAAACTAAGTATGAAAAAGCACTTCAAACTACCTTTTTATATTACTCAAAATGCTGATGCAGAGAGCCTGCAGTAGAAATATCAATGAACAAAATATTGCATCAGTAAATACATACTATGGCCTAGAATGATTGGAATGTTCCCACTTAAAAAAATTGTTCAATCGTACTGGAAGAATATCCCCAGAACTTTCCTAGAAGGCTAAATCTTATGCATGGCAATGCTGGCATTTGTTTATATAACTTCTAAATAAGTTTCTCATTAATGCAAATATAATGCAAGTATTTAAAATTAGAAAGAAAATAATCTGAAGAAATTTTTTGAGAGATTACTTAATAAAATGGAGATTGAAATATGAAAAAAATGAAAAGATATGGTCTATTGAATGAGAAGCCCTAATATACATGAATTAAAATCTCCAAATAGATAGTAGACAATGGGGTCAAGGAAATAGTCAAAGAGATAATGGCTGATGTTTTTCTGTAATTTTTTAAGACATCAAAATTCAAATCCAGAAAGACTAACAAATCCCAAGTATAACAAATGAAAAGAAATCCATGACTAGACACATCATAGTGAAAGAGGAGAAGGCCAGACACAGAAGCTCTTAAATGCATACAGAAGTAAAAGATAATTTGCTTACACTAATTAGACTAAGACCTGACTTTTTAATGTCAGCAAAAGGAACAGGAAGGCAATGAAACTGTCAACCTGGAATCCTATACCAAGTTTAAATACTTTTCAAGAATGAATGAGAAATGATGACATATTTGGATAAACAGAAAGTGAGAGAACTTGATGCCAAATTACCTAACCACCCACTGAAAAAAATATTGATAAATGTCTCTGGTATATTCACAAAATTGAATACTATATGGCAGTGAAAATGAATAAACTACAGTTGCATGTATACACATGACTGAATTTCAGCATACATTTGATTGGAAAAAGGTCAGAATAATACATATGGTCTGAGTCAATATGTACAATGTTCAAAATCAGGAACAGCTAAACAATATATTGTTGCAAGATACTAACATTGCACAAGCCAGAAAGAAGAGTAAGGAAATGAGCAATACAAAGCTCAAGAGGATGGATAACTAGATAAGGGGGTGTGATTGAGGAGAGCACATAAGAGAGCGTCTAACATGTTGGTAATGTATTTCTTAAGACTTTTTAAGATGTCTGTTTATATTGTACTTCTAAGTTACATATACTCTTCTGTATGTATATTTAAAATTAGAACAATCTTAAACAACAACAAAAAGCTCCTGGGGGAACTCCTTGTGTGTAGGTAACACTTATTAATCATTGGGACTTGTGTTTGACTGATTGGCAGGAAGCATGCTGGGGGCCTTATAAATGGTACTCAAGTTTTTGGCTCTTGAGCCATTCAATTTTTGGAGAGAACTTTAATTTTTCTTCTGGAGTTGTTTGCCTTTTTAAGGAGCAATAATTGAAAGATTTGTCAGCAACACAGAATTGTGCATGGGGTTATGGGCAGTTGAGGGAAACTTCTTTTTCTCTATACTTTCAATTAATTATTCTGGTTTTATTCTAGTGTCGCCATCTTGCCCTATGTTATTATGTAGCATTTCTGGGTTCTAGGCTTCTCAGGCTTTCTTCAGGAAAGATGAGCTTTTTCTTTGGCATGCTGTGGCTATAATTGGACAGTATATGTTCAATAAATTTACTCAAGTATGAACCAATGAAAAAATTATGTAGTCAGCCACCAAGAGAGAAATATTTGGGTTGTCTGAAATGGCTGATGGCAAGTCAATCCTGTGTGCAGATCTGAAAAATGTACTCCTGCTCAGCAACTTATACATCTCAGGTTGATGGTCTGACCCCTGTGGAGTGGCGGACTGCATGCAGGGGCAGTGGCTTCATACAACAGACTTAGATCACTCCTCCAACCATATTTATCTAATCACATAGCCTTTAAAAACCTTTGTATGTATAAAGCTGAAACTTGTGTGTTCTCTGTCACTCTAACCACCTTGTGAACTAGACACTTGCCATCATTCATTTACATGATAAAGCCTATTCATGAATCAATTGCTGCATTTCCCTATGCTTCTACAAATGCAGGTGCAATAAATTTCATGAACATGGATTTACTTTCAAAATTATAAATGAGAGAGAAGAGGCAATAATTTAATAAACTCCACAATGCGTGTGTCAAACCAATCTGGCTTTTACAAGTGAAGTCAGAATGACTTTCGTTGCCACCTAGAGCAATAGCAATCAAAGGGAAAATTTAAGACTTTTAGTCTAATAAATTTAGAACACTTCATTATATAGCTACCACTCTAGAATAGAGTAAGTGTTTTAGAGATGTTTATGAAGTCTAAGAGTGTAAATTGAGGGGTTTCATTTCCAGATCTGTCAGTGATTCATAGTGTGAACTGGAAGAAGTCACTTTCATGGGAGTAATTTAAATCTTTATTTATATTTCCAGGGCAGGATACCTTGAAGGGAAAATCTAGATGTGGAATACATTAAACACAAAGGGAATTTCAAAGGCCATGGGTAACAGAACGTATTTCCTCCTTGAAAAAAGATGACTCAATTGCCAACCGCCTTTCTGGCATTTCCATCATGAGCACATCCCCACCAGGGATACAGGTTGTTTAGTGTTTTCAGCTTTGTATTGCTGCTTTTAAAAACTATAAAAGTTAGAATGTCACAAGGTGTTTGGAAAAGCAAGAACAAAATTTCCATAATCCCATAAAATGATCCAACTATGATTACAGTCTCTGTTTATCTTTTGCTAGTTTTCATTGTTATATTTTATAAACTTCTATTCATATTGTACGTACAATATGGTGCCATGCATTGTTCACTTAAAACAAATATTTTGTTTCTTATCTTTTATAATTTATAATTATAATTTATACCTTTAATGGCTGCATAATATTCAATCAAGTCATCATACCATACATAAACCATTCCTCTCTATATGGACATTTGTTTTATCCAGTTTTGACCCATTTTGAGATCCTTGTGTTTTTGTTGAAATAACAGACCAAGCACCCAAATTCTATAGTACTATACCAGATTCTATAGTACTAAGCAATACATATATTCATACAATTCCAAGTTTCTATTCAATGCCTAATTATCACACTAGGCACATTTAGGTTTGTTACCAGCCAAAATGTAATACTTGTTCTTGCTTCAATAGTTTTCAGCCATGTTAAACACAGGGTTCAGCTAAGATTTTTCATACTGAAATCCAAACATAAGGCCCTCTTGTGAGTGTTTCTCTGGACTTTCACATGCCAGCAAATGTACTAATAGCAGTTCCTGTTCTCAAAGAGATCACATTCCATTGAGAAGTTAGCAAAGGAGACAGAACAAGAATGGTGCTATCTCAAGAGCCAGGAGGGGAGCACCAAGAGGAGAATGTTCCTCAGTGACAAATGCGCCAGAGAGGTCATGTAAGAGGAAAAACCACCAGTCCCAGTCAATGAACACATATTTATTGAATGTTTACTATGTGCAAGGCATAGTTTAGGGGCTGAGTATATTACAGTGAACAAGATTGAGTTCCTGCCTTCAAGGAACTTATATTCTATTGAGGGCCAAAAGAAAATTAATATGTAAACAAAGACATGAAAATGATTAAGGTACTAAGAGCTTTAAAGAAAACAAATCGAGAATGTCTTGAGATTTAGCTCATGTGTTCAGGAAAGGTCTCTCTAAGAAGATGCATTTTGTTTTGAGACCTAAAAGGTCTCAAAGGAAACTTTGGGTTTGATAATTGGAAGCTTCCTGGTGGTTTCTCAAAGTACAGCTTCAGTTGAGTGATAAGAATAGAAGTCAGAAAATATTAAGAGAGGTGTTGTTCAATGAGTATAAGGAGTTTCAGTTATGCTAGATTATTAAGTTCTGGAGCTTTGCTCTACATTAATGCCCATAGTTAACAATACAGGATTGTATACTTAAAACGTTATTGGGGGCGCCTGGGTAGCTCAGTTGGTTAAGTGCCTGACTTGATTTCAGCTCAGGTCATGATCTCAGGGTTGTGATATCGAGCCCCCATTTGGGCTCTGCACTCAGTGCAGAATCTGCTAGAGATTCTCATTCTCTCCCTCTGTCTCTCATCCCACTCTCAGTCTCTCTCCCTCTCTCTCTCTCTAACAAGTAAATAAAATATTTTTTTTTAAAAATAAAACTTTTTAAGAGGATAGATTGCATGATAAGTATTCTTACTACAAAGAAAGAAAAACAAAAGAACCAAGGATACTTATAGAGGTAGTGGATATGTCTATTACCTTGATTGTGGTATCAGGAGTGTATGTATGTGTCCAAACCAATAAAATCATACATATTTAGCATGTCCAGTTCTTATATACAAATTATACCTCCATAAAACTTTTTAAAAAGAGAGTGATTGGCAAGTAAGCAGAAACAAAGACAGGAAGCTTCACCTTTGAAGCTTAACTGGAAAAGGGAGGAGAAAGATGTAAAGAAGCTAGAGGCAAAGGCAGAGTCAAAGGGTGTTTATCGTTGCTGATGTTTCATTTTAAAAATGCTATTTAAGATTGAAATTATTTGCAAACTATGGTGAAGTAGCTGGTATAAAGGCAAATATCGAAAATACAAAAGAAAAATAACTAATGAAGCAAGGTCCATTCTCAAGCCCCTTGAATAGATTTGTTTATTCATTAAATATTTACTGAGTATTTTTGTTTGTTTGGTTTTGTTCGTGTGTGTGTGTGTGTGTGTGTGTGTGTGTCTGTTTTATTGAAGTATAGTTGACCCACAATGTTACATTAGTTTCAGGTGTACAACATAGACATTTGAGAAATTTACACATCATGCTTACTACTTCCTATGTTGTTTTTAATGTGAAAAGCACACTAATGAGGCATGACTGCCCACTGATTCATTTTGCAAGAGGACTGTTGCTCAGATATAAGGCTAAATTATAGCCAGCATGGGTGAAAGGGAAAAAATACTGAACAGGCCACTCTACTATGGTAATTTCATAGGAGAGGTACTCCCCCCAACTGGAGATATTAGAAAATATTACTTCCATGAAATTCTTCTTAAAATGGTAATGCCAAATTTATGAAATGTTCTTAAGACATCTGAACTAAATATGCTACATAAAACAAATTCCAAGTAAAATGTAATTATACATTTTCCAATATAATATTCTTTTGACAGAAAAATTGAAAATCTTATGCTATGTGTAACTTCCCCTTTTTAAATCACTTTTTATGCTGATAGTTTTAGGAAAATATTTTCTTGAAAATTAAATAAGACTTTACAACCTGATGGTCACTCTTTATGTAGCTTATCATTTGTTGGATCACAAACTAAAAGCTAATTAGGAAAGACTACAATCTAGCTATTAATTTTCTCAGAGGTTAAAGATCATTTTCCTGTAGTGTTTTATGTTAGTATGAATGGATGTTTTCCAAGTAGAGTATTTCCTGTCAAACATCAGTGGTGTTCTAGCCAACTTCACCTCAATCTCAACCTTCCTACCAATCATTCAACAGTTGGGGAAGAGTTTTCCCCACACAAATACTTTAGTAGGAATTTTCACAATGCACATTCTGATCAGATAAACATGGACGTCATTTTTTTTAAGTAAACTCATTTTTATAGTTTTGCCACATTAGGTTAAATCAGGGTTTCTCAATTTTGGCATTATTGACATTGGGGCAGGATGATTCATTGTTATGGGAGGCTATCCTCTGTACTATAGGATGGCTAGCAACATTCCTGGCCTCTACTCCTTGGAAGCCAGTAGCATTCCTTACTTCTTCCCCACCCCTCAATTATGACTACCAACAGTATCTCTAGACATCACCAAATGTCCCCTAGATGGCAAAATCTTCCCAACTTGAGAACCACAGGGTCAAAGGGCAGGCATTACTGCTATAGGGGAGATAGTTCTAAGGACATTAAAAAGCTAGCACAATATTTAGTGCATTAGAAATACACATAAACAATAAAATGTTCAGGATCTATAATGAATAAATACTTGTTTTTCTTGGATAATGGATATGCTTAATCAATCCCACAGGAGGAAAAAAACCACTTAACTCTTACCCTATAATGATAAGAAAGATTCATTAAATTCTCTTCAACATGGAAATTTTTAATATAGAACACATTTGCAAAATATTAGCTTAAGAGTCATACCTACTTGAGGAACTCACATCAGAGCTACTCAGCAATATAAGCACTAGGTTAATTTCCATCTACAGTAACAATATTATCTAATAACTCAGTCAAGCCTGTGCATGGCTGCCCTACAAGACTCATAGATTTGAAAACTCGGATTCACACTGTAAGTATCAGATCGTTTCTCCAGCAATATCACCACAAATCTGAAGTAAAGTCAACAAGCTAGGTAGCATTGAACAATGAATGCATAGGCAGTAAGTTATTGGGCTCTAAGGGATTTAGGCAGAGGGTAATGAATATAGCTGCCCAATTGTCTAAGAGTGATTAATCTATTACTAATTGTCAAGGACCGGGGAGTATGTATGGTCTTGCCAGATAAATAAAGAAATCTGGTTGCTTATCCTTGGCTACTCATTACACATTCTACCCAAAGAGGAGGTCTAATTAACCTGACAGCATAAGAGTTTTCAGAGAGCTTCTTAAAAGACAGAGCTGTTGGGACTCAGAACAGTGCAGCCTACAAAGGGATTTATAATCTCATTTTCTGTGAGCTATTCCTATGAGATAGTCACTGTGCTTTGCTTCATCCCTCGTGTCTAATAGTATCCCCACCAGGTTTGCCAGCTGTAAAAGGACCAAGGGAACATAGAACACCAAGCCCACTGAGCTTCCAGGGCTATCCTATACTTGCAGGAAGCTGGGAAGTTGTGGACCTGTCAAAATTAATACTTCTAAAATAGGTTTGTTACTAATCTCCACAAACCAACCAACCATTTAGCAGACATTTAGCCCTTGAACTGTGTGCTAATGCATTTAAAATGCCCATAGGGTACCTGGCTGGCTCAGTCAGTAAAGCATGTGACTCTTGATCTTGGGGTTAAGAGTTTGAGCCTCATGTTGGGTGTAAAGATTACTTAAAAATAAAATGCCCAGATACACTGGAATAAAAGTGCCAAATCTATATAAATTATAAGCCTAAATCTCTAGTGCCTTTCAAATGTAATAACACTTGGCCTCTAGGATGAATCCAGCAAATAGGCTGTTGCTAAGCTTTGGTGCATACAATGAATACGATGCTCATTGTTTAAGCTTCACCTCAGGCAACAGGGATACTTACTTTTCCCCTGCTTTCATACTGTTAAGCTGTCCCTCTTCAGGGCTGTCATATCACCCTAAATGCCCTCTCCTATCAAAAATCCTAACACCTGGAATTGTAATTGTTTATATATCCACTTGGCAATGGGCTCTGTAAAGGCAGAGGTGATGTCTTCTGTTTTGACACCTGGAATAGGTCCTGATCCCTAGTAGGCAGCCATTAAGTAATGGTTGAACTATCTAATTGAATTGCCTTTATGTCTGAGTCTCTGGCACATGCAAGCCTTTCTATTTTACACATCCTATTTCATATCTCACTTCACAGACTCAGAGGCAAGAAATGCAATGCTTATTGTTTTTGACAATTTACCTTTTAAGTATCCTTCTACTAAGGTGGCAGAAATCAATTCAGAGATTTCTACCACTTTTCCAAGGCTCCGAGTCAAAGTTTTTGTGCTTGTGTATGTGTGTGAGGGAATATTACTAATCATTTTTCTGGCACCTTTTGAGACAGTAAACATCCTATCTGTCTTTCAGTTGCAACACAGACATCCCTAGTCCCCATCTCATGGCTCTTTAATCCCAAGGAGCTCTTTTTTCAACTTCTGGGGCATACTGAAATCATGCCACCACTCTATTCTATTCATTTTGAGGCACTGAAAGTTCCCTGAGATGTCTAAGGCATTGGTTTTCTGGTGTTTTACCATCTTCACAAGCTCTAACAGGAAAATGGAAGATAGCCATGACCACTCCACCTTGACTTGCTTCTTCTCATAGGCTGAAAAATTGGTTTCTGATCTTGAGAACACAAAAGTTTTACATCAACTCATGAGGGATATTCTGAAATCTTTTAACTATGCTCTGGGTTTTTCAATTCCCCCATTATGAAGAAAACCCTCTTTTTTGTCTCCTGCTTTCTGCTCTGACATTCCTTCAGTGAGACATGGGCAGAGAGTGGCCTAGCTCACAGAATGAGTGGGAAGGGCTTGGGGATACCTGTTCAAAGCTACAAAAAACATTGAGGTTTAAGTTCCTAACCAATTCCAAAAAATAAATGTTCTTCTTTCTAAAGCTCAGTAGTTCTCAACTGGGAACAACTGTACACCCCTTTCCCAGGGAACATTTCACAATATCTGGAGATATGTTTGGTTGTGGCAACTGGGTGGGTGAGGGAAGTGTTTGGTTGCTATTGATATCCAATGTGTACAGATCAGAAATGCTGCTAAACATCCTAAATTGCACAAGAGGGCCTCCTACAACAGTTATCTGCCACATAATGTCAGTAGTGACAAAAGTAAAACACCCTGTACCTCACTCTTTAATATACTACCCAAAGAGATTTTGGTTGTTTTTGGCTATAAAACTACATATCTTTTGGCAAATCAATAGCTGTTTTCACCATTAATAGATCAGCAAGAGAAAGGAGATGAAAATTGATATCGCAGAAACTCATTCTGTGCCAGGCACTATGCTCAACACTTCACATTGCTGCATTTAATCCTTGTGAGAAAAATATCAGGTAGTTTCAATGGCTATCTACATTTTACAGAGTCAAAAAAAGAAAATTGAGTTGCAGTAAAACTAAACAATTTATCCAGATTACAGCATCTAAAAGTGGCAGAACAAAAACTTACTGTTAGACTGTATGACTCCACGGCTGATGCCATTTCAGACTCAGCAAGGAGATCAATTGCTTGATTCATGGATCTTTTTCCCCAAAGGTTATTAAGATATAATTGATATATAACGTTGTGTAAATTTAAGGTATAAAATGTGTTGATTTGATACACTTATATACTGCAAAATGATGACCACCTTAATATTAGCTAACATTTCTCTCACTTCACATAATTACCATTTCTCTTTTGTAGTGAGAATATTTAAGATCCGCTCTCTTAGCAACTTTCAAGTGTATAATAGAGTATTATTAACCATAATCCATAATCACCATGCTGTACATTGTATCTTGAGAACTTATTCATCTTATCACTGGGAGTTTGTACCCTTTGATCAATATCTCCTCATTTCCCCCATCCACCAGTCCCTGGTAACCATAAGTCTACTCTCTGTTTTTATCAGTTTGGCTTTTTTAGATTCCACATATAAATGCTATCATACAACATTTATCTTTCTCTGCGTTATTTATGTCATTTAGCATTATGTCCTAAGGTCCATCTGTGTTGTTGCAAATGGCACGATTCCCTTCTTTCTCATGGCTGAATTATTTGTGTGTGTGTGTATACACACATACTACATCTTCTATATTCATTCATCTATCATAGGACACTTACATTGTTTCCATATATTGGAAATATATGGAAATATATTTTGGATATATATATATATATATTTTGGAATATATTCCACAATTGGCTATTGTGCATAATGCTGCAATGAACATGGGAGTACAGATATCTTTTCGAGATCCTATTTCATTTCCTTTGGATATATGCCCAGATGTACAAGCGTTGGATCATATGGTCGTTCTATTTCTATTTTTAATTTTGTGAGGAACTTCCATACTGCTTTCCATAATGGCAGGATCAATTTACATTCCCACCTACAGTGCACAAGGGTTCTTTACCCTCAGGCATTACAGATTTTCACTTTTTTCTAATGGAATGTCAAGCATGGAAGTTTGGCATTCAACAAGGAATACTGTATGATTTTCTTGTCCTGAAAAAATCTTCAATAATGAATAATAATGAATAGGCTGTGAGGCTTTCTAGGAAAGCAAATAGAAATATTGCAGGCTTAAAGAGTTTCTCACACCAAAACTGACCAAAATGAACAGAAATAATTAATCAGTACTTAAATTTGGAAACAAAAACCCTACTCTCATTCAATATACCTCTAGAAGTATGATTCAGATACAAAATGAATTGCCTCATGTTGAAAGTAGACTCAAGAAATCAATATATGACCCCTCTTGCCACCTTAGTCCAGATCTTCCAGTTTGGAGAGGCGAGATAATTAGATTTGAGCAGACGTGAAAAAAATGTAGAATGTATTGTGTGGAGCCCATTTCTTCACTGCAAATAACCAGCCTTGCAAAGTTAAATGCTGGAAGAGATGAAAAACCATAAAACCTATATGACTGCCTGCCTGCCTACCTATCCAGCTATGTAGTTCCTCCTCCATCTAGCCAGGTAAAACATCAGAGAGAAATAGAACTAGAAAATGACAGCCATGAACAGCTTTCAGGACAGGAGAAATACAGTTGTACAAAACTAAATTTACACAAAAAAAAAAAACCCATCAACCCTGGACTTTTTTCATGAAAATGGATTCCCTACTCTGCCAAAGAATATAATGAAACATTAAGGGCACTCTCCACCAAGAGATAAGAGTATGCCCCGTCAGTATGGGGCAGCTCAAACCAGTACAAGGATGCCAACAAAGTCAGAGAAACTAGCAACTAAGAAAAAAAAAGTAACTTCATCTGCACACAGGCCTAGATAACTCTTTGCTGTCCCTCAGCACTATCCTCATCCTTGACAAAAAAGCTGAATGGTAAAACACAGAGTAAAAACAATAAACCCAAAACTGTTCCATGCATGTTCCAAGACATTGGTCCATAAATGTAAATCCACAGACCAGTTTTGGAAGGTGGGCTGAAAGGACAGATTCAGAAGCTCTAAACTTAATGTTGATTCAATAGGTCTGGAATTGGGATAGACACTTTCAGTTTGTGCAACCATGTTTGAGAAACACCATTCAAAGCAGAGAGAGCAGGTGAAGCCAATAATTGCTATGTCAACCAGCAGGGATATCAAGAATTCCATACCACTCTCTTTGGGGGTGGAGGGCAACAAATGATCCCAGTTAAACATAAATAAGTACAGCAAATAATAACAACATGGGACTTTGTGTAAAATGCTCTAAAATAGAAGAGGGAAGAGAACAGGAATATAGCAAGCAAAGAGAGCTCAGTAACTTTTTGCCAGCTTCTATAGCAGTGGCTAAAGTGAATAAACTAAAAAGGTAATTCTAAAATCATAGATACGTAACAAGTGAATAAACTAAAAAAGATAACTCTAAAATCAGAAGCAATAAAAAATATTTCAACTCTGTAAAAATTTGGGTCAGTAGCCTCAAGTATAGGCTTGGGAAACACAGGGAATGAAGGGCAAACAGATGAGCATGATATATAGCATAACATAAAAGAAAATAAACCTAACGTTAGGATCTCCCTTCTAAATTAGGCTTACTAACTGTAGAAATAGACCGCGATTGGGAAAAAGTAGAAGTTCAGTAATTTCTTCACTTTAACATATTATGATTTGAGCCTTTAAAATCAATCAAAACATATTTTAAACATAGTTTTCACAAGAAACAGTTATATGACCCTGGTCCAATGACTGACTCTTCTCAACATCTGCTTTTTATCTTCAAATTGAGGATGAAAACTGCACCTGTCTCACAAGATTATTGTGAGGTCTAGGTGATGCCTTCAAATTCCCCAGCAATTACAAAGAAAAGTCTCAATAGGCATCAGCTACAGCTCTTAATATTTCATAAAGGAGAATTCAAAGAAACTCTTGTGTATCTAGAACTGACACTTGAAATTTTTAAATTTAATGTACTATGTAAAATGTTTAAAACTAAAACCTAGCTGAATTAAAAACTAGTTGGCATATTTGATATTGGTCAGATGGGAAACAAATGTCACATAAGGACTAAATAATTTTTTTTAATGAAGCAAACTGATGAGTGAGAAAAAATATATGGGCCCAATCACATTCCCTTCTAAATAAAAACTTCCAAAGGAAAGTAACTCAGAAAAGCTGAAAGTGAAAATCTTTGACAAAAGGTTACCAGATAATACAAACAAAAATGGGAACATTCATTTCTTTAAAGGGCAAGATCTAGAAATGGCACATTTCTCCTCATAACTCATAACTCAGTCTTTGTACTGAGTTGCAGAGTTACAAAGGAGCTGCAGAATGTAGTCTGGGAATCCATGCACCCAGATCAACTTCAAGAGATCATGAAATGGGCAAAAGACATGAACAGAAATCTCACAGAGGAAGACATAGACATGGCCAACAAGCACATGAGAAAATGCTCCGCATCACTGGCCATCAGGGAAATACAAATCAAAACCACAATGAGATCCCACCTCACCCCAGTGAGAATGGGGAAAATTAACAAGGCAGGAAACCACAAATGTTGGAGAGGATGTGGAGAAAGGGGAAGCCTTTTGCACTGTTGGTGGGAATGTGAACTGGTGCAGCCACTCTGGAAAACTGTGTGGAGGTTCCTCAAAGAGTTAAAAATAGAGCTACCCTATGACCTAGCAATTGCACTGCTGGGGATTTACCCCAAAGATAGAGATGCAGGGAAACGTTGGGACACCTGCACCCCGATGTTTCTAGCAGCAATGTCCACAATAGCCAAACTGTGGAAGGAGCCTCGGTGTCCATCGAAAGATGAATGGATAAAGAAGCTGTGGTTTATGTATACAATGGAATATTCCTCAGCCATTAGAAACGACAAATACCCACCATTTGCTTAGACGTGGATGGAACTGGAGGGTATTATGCTGAGTGAAGTAAGTTAATCGGAGAAGAACAAACATGATATGGTCTCATTCGTTTGGGGAATATAAAAAAATAGTGAGAGGGAATAAAGGGGAAAGGAGAGAAAATGAGTGGGAAATATCAGAGAGGGAGACAGAACATAAGAGACTCCTAACTCTGGGAAACGAACAAGGGGTAGTGGAAAGGGAGGTGGGCAGGGGGTGGGGGTGACTGGGTGACGGGCACTGAGGGGGGCACTTGATGGGATGAGCACTGGGTGTTATGCTATATCTTGGCAAATTGAACTCCAATTACAAATATATATATGTTAAAAAAAAAATCTAGTAGTCAAGAAAGAAGAAGAGGTCATTGCATATCTAGGAATCTCTGACACAGGAATATGGATGACCCTGAGGTCAGGGGCAAAGCAAGGGTGTTTGTCAGAACAAGTACTTCACATTCCTATGGAAGTGCCAGGCAATGCAATCCAATCAGAGGACAAAATAAGAGGCACAGATACCAGAAAGTAAAAGGCAAAATCATCATTTTTTTAAAAGAGAATAAATATAATGTTACATTTTCTACATTACTGGAGAACTTTAATAGAATCAGCTGAAGATATATTAAAAGCAATAGGAGAGGAGAATAAAAGGGAAAAATAAATTTTTAATAATTCTCTCTGATTAAACAATACCTATTTAAGAACTATAATGAGAAAAATAGTCACATTCACACAAGAAATGAGAGCAGCAACATTAATAGGAACACAATAAGAGCACTAAATACAATTCTTAGAAATCAACCTAATATGCGGTACATTACATCCCATGACTCACTGATTTTATAATTGGAAATTTGTACCTTGCAGCACCTTCACCCATTTCACCCACCCCACACCCTGCACCTCCCGCAATTGCCAATCTGTTCTCTGTGACTCTAGTTAATAATGGTGTGCTGCATATTTGAAAGTTACTAGGAGAATAGATCTTAAAAGTTCTCATCATAAGAAAAAAAAATTGTAACTATGTGTGGTGATGGATGTTAACTAGACTTGTGATGATCACAATATAAAGAGATACTGAATCATTATGTTGTACACCTGAACCTAATACAATGTCCATATGGCGATTATACCTCAACTTAGAAAATTAGGGCAGCCCCGATGGGCTCAGCGGTCTAGCGTCGCCTTCAGCCCAGGGTGTGATCCTGGAGACCAGGGATCGAGTCCCGCGTAGGGCTCCCTGTGTGGAGGCTGCTTCTCTCTCTGCCTGGGTCTCTGCCTCTCTCTCTCTCTCTCTCTCTCTGTCTCTCATGAATAAATAAATAAAATTTAAAAAAAATTAACTGAATATGAATTGAACAAGAACTATGTGAAGCAGTTACTACAGAAATCTCCATAGTAAAGCACTTTGCCCACTGCAGTTTAAAAGAAATCCAATTTTCTTTCCATGGTCTGGACCCCTCTGACCTCATGACTCATAACTTTTTCCTTTGTTTCAACTTTCACCTTCTAGGTAAGAAATTCGGCCACATCAGCCTCCTGTTTGTCCCTGTCCCTGAGCACATCAAGCTAATTCCTGATTTAGGGCAATTGTACTATTTCCACTTCTTGAAGGCTGTTCTCTCAGATTTTTCTCATGGCAGATCCTTTTTATCAATTCATGTTCTAAAAATACTATCCAAAAAAATTCACGTTCTAGCTTAAAACATCTTAAGTCCAGAAGCATTTCCGACCACGCTTTTTTTTCAATACCACTCTCACCAAGTCATTGTCTATTACACTGTAATGTGACAACATAGTATGAAAAAAAGCTAAGTTCAAAAAAAAAAAAAAAAAGAAAAAAAAGCCAAGTTCTACTACATCATATATAATATAGATACATTATTCCCAAGAGAAGATTGAATATCAGTTTATAACATATTAGATAATGGTTAGTGGTGGGGCTATGAAGTCGGAGAATTGGATGAAGGTGGTCAAAAGGTACAAGTTTCTAATAATAAAGTAAATAAGTCATGGGGATATAATGTCTAGCATATTAGATTACTTTCTATGTATTTTGCAATTATGTGTGTATAATATTATATGTTTATATTATCATACATAAAATTAATTATTTTCATAGTATATTATATTAATGTAGTTATAAAATTGTATTAGGTAATGAAATATTTCCCATGTTATACATTATATATATATATATATATATATATAATATGCAAGAAAACAGAACTTTTAAGATCTAAACAGGTGAGATTTTCAGGTAATTCCTACTTTATCCTTTATATTTTGTTCTGTCATCTGATTTTTAATAGCTAATAGATACATAGATGAAGAGATGAACAGACACATTTAGGGAAAAGAAAGTTGAATCAGTGAGTACACAAATGTAGAAAACCCTTTCAAAGTGACATAAACAAAAATGAACTTTATTAACTCACTTTCCCAAAATATGTGAAATGAGTGTTGTCTTTTTTTAAGTGTTGTTTTTTTTAAAGTCATGTATAAAATATAGTGATTCAATAATTCTATGCATTACTCAGTGCTCATCAAGATAATTGTATTTTTTGTCTTCTTCTCCTGTTTCACCATCCCCCTTCCCCTCTGATAACCATCAGTTTGTTTTCTATAGTTAAGAGTTTCTCTCTTTCCTTTGTTCATTTGTTTTGTTTCTTAAATTTCACATATGAGTAAAATCATATGGTATTTATCTTTCTCTGACTTATTTCACCTAGTATTATACCTTCTAGATCCATCCATGTTGTTGCAAATGGCAAAATTTCATTCTTTTTTATGGCTGAGTAATATTCCATTGTATAAATACATCACATCTTCTTCACCCATTCATCTATCCATGGACACTTGGATTGCTTCGGGAAGAAGTGGTTGTCTTCATTTATGTAGTCAGTTGGTCAAAATAAATTTATTAAGTACATAATTATATGCCTTTTAGTTTCTGAGGATATAAGCAGTAAGAAAGACTGTGTCCCTGCCCTCAATTATCTTATTTCCTGGAGAAGTTAGAAAATAAATGAATAAACACATATGTTAAATATATTTGGATACATTTCAGGTTCTAATAAGCATGATGAAGAAGCTAAGTTAAAGAAATGTGGTAGAGGGTAGCAGTGGAGATTTGCTTTGGTTTGAGTGATCTGGTAAAGTCCTTTCAGAAAGAGGTATCAATTTCATTTAAGGTTTGAATGGCAAGACTGCTCTGCAATGATACAGGGGAGTTTTAGAGACAGAGAATAAACAGCAAGGATAAAGAACCTCAGATAAAAAATATGATTGGAGTGAAATGCATCAACTAGGGATCAAATAGAGATGAAGTAAGATAAAAAAAAGCTGGGCCATTTTCTGAAAGTCTTTAACTCCCTACATCAATTTTATGAGGTCACTCTTATTTTATATATAAAGAAACTATTATTTTCCTATTGCTGCTATAACAAATCACCACAAACTTAGTGGCATAAAATAATACAGATATATTCTGTTACAGTTCTGGAGGTCAGAAATCTGAAGTGGATCTCACTGGGATAAAATCAAGGTTCCAGTAGAACTGTGTTCCTTCTGGAGTTTCTAGGGGAGAATCCATTTCCTTGTGTCTAGAATCTTCTTGCATTTCTTGGCTCATGGTTCTGAATGACTCTGAACTATGCTTCCATCTTCACATCATCTCTGATTCTGAACTCCCTGCCTCCCTCGTATAACGACTTGTGGTGGCACTGCATCCACCCAGAAAAATCCAAAATAACCTCCCATTTCAGGTCTTTAATCACACGTACAAAATTTCTTTTATCATGTAAGGCAACGTAGTCACAGGTTCCAGGGAATAGGGTATGGACATATTTGGGGAAGGGGACATTATATTGCCTACCACAGACACTTACATTTAGTAGAGTGACATAGCACATGTCACATCACTCTGAAGAGCCAGAGTCTTTTCCAGACCCAGGCTTGGTCGTTAGTTAATGTTCTTAGTGGGAAATTATACTGAAGGGTATTCCCAAGGCATAAGACTTTGTAGGTAAGTCTGATTTGTTAAGACATTAAAAAAATGGCACTGATCTGGCCAGTACATCAACCTAAGTGTCTTTAGGGCTGAGTGACAGCATAGCTTAGTAGTTAAGAACTACAAAACTCAGAAGTCATATAAATCTTGCCATGATGCTCAGCCCTACCATTTACTCCCTGCAGGACCTTGGTTAAATACTTTACCACTGTTGGCCTCAGTTTCCTTCTCTGTAAAATATCTCACAAAGCAATCAGAAAGATTTAATGAGGGATGCCTGGGTGGTGCAGTCAGGTGACCGACTCTTGGTTTCAGCTTACATTATAATCTCAGAGTTGTGGGATTGTACCCCACGTTGGGCTCTGCACTCAGCATGGAGTCTGCTTGAGACTCTTTCTCCCTCCTCCACCCCCTTTCCCTCTTTCTCTCAAATAAATCTTTAAAAAAAGAAAGAAATATTTATTTTTAAATTTTTTATTTATTTATTTATGATAGGCACACAGTGAGAGAGAGAGAGAGAGAGAGAGAGAGAGAGAGAGAGAGAGAGAGAGGCAAGAGACACAGGCAGAGGGAGAAGCAGGTTCCATGCACCGGGAGCCCGACGTGGGACTCGATCCCGGGTCTCCAGGATCGCGTCCTGGGCCAAAGGCAGGCGCCAAACCACTGCGCCACCCAGGGATCCCCCAAGAAAGAAATATTTAATAAAACAATGCCTAAGCAACATAAAGTAACGGATGCATATTCAAACAACCACAACTAGTATTAGGATATTATTTAACTTAGTTTCCCAGTGACAGATTTTAAGTCAATATTCATTTTTCATTAAACATTGCTATAATTTAGTGTTTTGCTTTCAAGATAAGGAATCAAAGAGAACATACACAGTAAGAATGATCACATTCTTCCAGTCTAATTTAGAAATAGGAGTTTCATTTTTGTAGCCTAAAAAATCATTTCATTAATAATGGAGTTCTTTATCAGTCCTATAAGTCATGTCAAAAAGATACAATCACAAAGTTGTTTTGTGCAACAAAAATATAATAAGTTGTTCCCCATTCCTTGGTCTCTCATTACTTACATTACTTCACTTCTAGGAGAGAAATGACCCAGAAAATGCAACAATTTACTTATTAACTCTAAGCAATGCTAATTAGGAAATTTTAGTAAGTATTCTGAGAGGTCAGGATCCTTTTCTGACTTTAGTGGTCTCTATTTTTAAATCTCTATGCATACTTGTCTTTGCCAAGAGCTAGAAGAACAGTGATTGAAGCCTCTTTGTTCTCCTTCTGGTTGCATTATCAGAAACAAAGTTATATTCAAAGAAATATTTGAACTCATTTTATACTTAAAATAGCCAAGACTAGGAAGACAAAATCTCTACTGTGTAAACTGTATTAGAACTCCATCTAGCTTTCCTAGTATACAGGTCTCAAGAGGCATATGTGAGTGTAATATCTACACAGTCACAATCAGTCACTGTCCCCAAGATAATTCAGGACACACAGATAGAACACATAAGCCAGACTGCCCTTGGGTGCTCTCTTACTTATTTCCCCCTTTTTATTAGTTATTGTCACTTTCTGTATCTCCTTTACTATATTGGTGCTAACTACATCCTGAGATTGGTTCTACTATAGTAGAAACTGTAAAGAAATCTCCTGGATCAGTGAAATCTTGTTTTGGGAAATTGCTTTCTATCTGGCTTCTAGGACTTTAAATTTGATTGCTTTAGCCTTTTATTCTACCCATTCCAGACCACTGACTACTTGAGTCATATTGCCTTCCAGGATGCACATCTTCCTGACTTTTATAAACCTATAAATATACCTTTTGACTCCAGATCACCATTAACTGTGGGATTGATGAAGTCTTTCATTTGGCATGTCTTCTAGATTTCTGAGTCATGACTCATTCTGACATTTGTCTCATGTAATACTGGTCTCCTGACACCTTGGTCTGGATGATTGCTGAGTTCTCCTTAATACAAGAGCTCACATCTGTCTTCTCTTAGAATTTGGCTACCCCAGAATCACCACTAGTTCATGTGTCCAGGCACACAGCAGTCTACCAATCAAAGATGAACAGCCTGAGAACTGGCTTAATTTTAAGTAGCTCAACCAAGGCTATATGGAAATCCAGACTCTTTACAATGGCCTGCAGAGCCCTGTGCAATCTTATGACATCCCATTACCTCTCTGACATCATTTCCTATATCTTTCCTACTTTCTTAACACGCTAGAGCCACAGTGGTCTTCCAGTCTGTTGACCATGACAATCTGGTTGCTGTCCTTGGCCTTTTTTTTCACTTTTATTTATTTATTTTTAAATGTCCTTGGCCTTTTGTACATGTTTCTCTCTCTGCCTGAAATTTTCCCCTAGAAGTTTTCATGACCAGATTCTTCTCATCATTCAAATTTCTGCTACAACATAATCTCAAAGAGGTCTTTTTTGACCATCCTATTTAAAGCACCCCTTCTACTCTGTCATTTATTTATCCTCTGTTTCACTGTAGTAACCACCATTAAAATTATTTATTTCCATGTTTACTGCTTAATGCCTGCTCCCACTGGAATACAAAATCCTAGGGAAGATATTTTGTATCTATTTCTTTCACTTCTATATTCAGAATTGCTAGGTATTTAATAAATATTTGTTGAATGAATATGAATTAATTAAATGATAGCTTATGGCTCAGGTTAAATTTTATGAAACTATTTTCTGCCTTGTTTGATTTTTAAATTAAATCTACTTAAAGTCTTTTAATTAATTTTGAATCCTCCAGATATTGCCTTACTTGATATTTTTCTTTGATTTTACTCAAGAATGAATAAGAATAGTAAAATGGAAATTGTATCCCTACAAAACATTTATTTACTACGAAATGAGGAAGAAATAACAAGGAAGTCTAAAATAAAAACAAAATAAATTGGCATGAATATATTTTATCCCATTAAAGAAGGGAATAACAAAATCAGTACAATTTATTTGCAAATACAATTAAAATTTAAATATAATTCAAAATATAAGTTTATTAGTTTCCTAGAGCTGCTGTGCGAACTACCACAAATTGGGTGCCTTAGAAAAACATAAATGTGTTCTTTCATATTTCTGGAAGACAGAAGTCCCAAATCCAGATGTGGACAGAGTTGATTCCTTCTGAGGGTTTTGAAGGACAGTCTGTCCCATGCCATTCTCATAGCTTCAGTGTTGCTGGCAAACCTATGCTTTCATTCTTGGCACCATATTCACCTTCTCATGTGTCTCTACTATTAAGTCTTTCAAAGAGCTCATCTCCTTAATGAGATATACCAGAATACTGTCTTTAATACTTTAATCTCCTGTCTTCTTTCCTGGCACTGCCAATCCTCCCACATTGCTTGAATTTTCTTTTCTTTTTTTCTTTTTTATGGTACTTATCAGTCTCCAACAGTCTATACTCTAATAGCACATACATTATTATTTATTACTATTGACTCTTTATTATCTGTCATCTCCTATTAGAATGTAAGTTCCAAAATTCCAAAAGTTCTGACTGTTTTGTTCATTCAGTAAATATTTGTGGAGTAAATGCATTTGTGGAGCAAGTGAATGAATTTGCTTGCAAATTGATGCAATCTTCAGGAAATTATTAAGTGGTTATATGAAATTAAAATCTTAAAAATGTCCATATCTTTTGATTGTGAATTTCTACCTCTTAGGAATAATCCTAAAGAAATAAAATGAAATGCAGAGTAGAACTTATATAGAAATATTTATAGCACAGTTGATTACAATTTGTGAAAATGTTAAAACAAATCCTAATATTAGGTAAATGCTAAGTAAATTATACTTGAAATAATATACAGGCACTAAAATTATTTTATTTTTAGTTTGTAATGACATAATGACATGAATATATTCCTAAATAAAATATCTTCTTACTTAAAATGTTAAAAATAACAAAACAAGATAGGCAATTCAATATTCCAGTGGCTCCCAAATGCATTCATTCACTAAAAAGTTATTTATTTGACACCTTACTATAGGTACTGGAAATGTGGCAGTGGATGAAGCAGACAAAATACCCTGTTATCACAGTCCTATATTCTTGTGTGATCAAACAGTCATAAACAAATAAATATAATACAGAATCAGATGTGATAAGTTTTATGAATAAAACTAATCACCCTTCAGGGTAGAGAGTGATGGGGAACGCTATTTCAGTTATGATGGACAGAGAAGGCCTCTCTCTGAGGAGGTGATATTTGAGTAGTGACCAAAAATAAAAGCGATGACCAAAAGAAAGTAGTAGGAAATAATCTTGGAAAGATAGGCAGGGGTCAGATCAAGCACAGTTTTGTAAATCATGGAGAAGAATTTTTGGATTTTACTGTAGTTGTAATGCACGTTCAAGAGCAGGCTTTGTTTAGAAGAGTAAAATGAACCAACTTATGACTTAAAAGAGTAACTTTGACATCTAGGTTGAAAATAGACAAATTGATAGCAAGAGAAGCAGGAAGCCTGGTTTAGGCTGTTGCCTAATACAGTCAAGAAGTAATGCTGGTTTGGGCAGGGGTAGTAGTGGTGAAAGATTATGGTAAATAACAAGATTAGGAGATCGTAACAACAGGAATTGCTGATGCATTGGATGTAGAAAGTGAGTTAAAAAGGTAATCAAAGTTCAATTAGGATTGGGTTTGAGCATCTGAGTAAATAATTGTTCCATTTTCAATTGTTGGAAACAATGAGAAAGGAGAAAGGTAGTTGTGTTGCTGGGGGACATTAATGGTGTTTTATTTCAGAGAATTGTAAAAAAATCTCTTGATCACCCAAGTGTACATGTCAAAGAGGTAATTCAATACAGTTATATAGATTTAAGGGGCTACATTTGGGCTAGATTTATACATTTGGAAGTCATCAGTATATAGATGGCATTTCAAGCTGGGAGACTGGATGAGATCATTATTGATGGGGAAAATATTTGAAGACTAAGCCTTAGTTTCCCTAACACTTGGAGTGTAGCTCGAAAAAGACATAGGGGAATGCCCAGTAGGTTAGGAGGAAAATCAAGAGGATAAGGCATCTTGGAAACAGAGTAAAAAAAAAACATTTTAGCCCTAGCTAATGTGATAAGACAAGTAAAGGAAATAAAAGATAAACAGATTGCAAAGGAACAAATAAAACTGTGTTTGTTCACAGAAGACACCATCATTTGTATAGAAATTTCAAAAGAATCAACAAAAACCTCCTGGGACTAAAAATTGATTATGGAAAAAAATTGATTATGGCAAGGTTGCAAGATACAAAAGCCAATGGCTTTCCCATATACCATTAATAAACAAGTATAATTCTAAATTGAAAACCTAATACCATTTTAGTTAGCCCTTAGGTATAAATCTAACAAAATATATGCAAGGTCTATGAGAAAAACTAAAAAAATTAAATCAAAGGAGAACTAAATAAAAGAAGAGCTTTTTCTTAGTCACAAATAAGAAGACTCAATATTGTCAAGATGTCAGTTCTTTCCAACTATATCTATAGATTCAACGAAATCCTAATCAAAACCCTAGAAATTTATTTTGCAAATAGTGAAAAGCTGATTCTAAAGTTTATGGGAAGAGGCAAAATACCCAAACTAGTCAGCACAATATTGAAGGAGAAGAACAAAGTTGTAGGACTGACACTATCCAACTTCAAAACTTATTAGAGAGCTACTGTAAACAAGATAAAGTGGTATTGGTGAAAGAATAAGCCAGTAAATAAGTGGAACAGAATAGAGAACTCAGAAATAAACCCATATAAATATACTCAACTGATCTTTGACAAGGAGCAAAGGGAACATAATGGAGCAAAGATAGTCTTTTCAAAAAATGGTGCTCAAACAATGGGACATCCACATGTTAAAAAAGAGAGAGAAAGAAAGAAATTAGGCACACACCTTTACACCTTTCACAAAGATAAATTCAGAATGATGAATGAAGAAGATGTAGATATACAGAATGGAATATTACTCAGCCATCAAAAAGGTTGCAATCATACCATTTGCAACAACATGGATGGAACTGGAGGGTATTATGCTAAGCAAAATAAGTTGATCAGAGAAAGACAATTATCATATGGTTTCACTCATATGTGGAATTTAAGAAACAAAACAGGATCATAGGGGAAGGGAGGGAAAAATAGAATAAGATGAAATCAGAGAGGGAGACAAGCCATAAAAGACTCAATTCTAGGAAACAAACTGAGGGTTGCTGGAAGGGAGATGGGTGGGGGGATGGGGTAACTGAGGGATGAGCATTAAGGAAGGGCACATGATGCAATGAGTGCTGGGTGTTATATGCAACTGATGAATAACCAAACTCTACGTCTGAAAATAATGATACACGATATGCTAACTAATTGAGTTTAAATAAGATGTAAAAATAAATTCAGAATGGATCATAAATCTGAATATAAAACAAAGAAAGTAATTCCTAGAAGATAACAAGAGAAAACCTAGATGACGTTAGAGATGGTAATGACTTTTTGATACAAAGCATGATAGGTGAAAGAAGTAATTGATAAGCTGGACTTCATTAAAATTATAAACTTCTGCTCTGCAAAAGACACAGTCAAAAGAATGAGAAGATAAGCTGCAAACTGGGTGAAAATATCTACACAAGATATATCTGATAAAGGAGTATTATCCAAAATGCACAAAGAACAATACTCAACATTAAGAAAATAACAATCCAATTTAGAAATGGGTGAAGGACCTGAACAGATGCCTCACCAAAGAATACATACAAATGACAAATAAGCATATGAAAAGATAATCCATATTATATGTCATTAGGGAAATGTGAATTAAAACAACAATGAGATGGGGCGCTTGGGTGGCTCAGCTGGTTAACCATCTGCCTTCAGCTCAGGTCCTGAATGAGGGTCCTGGGATCAAGCCCCGCAGCTGGCTCCCTGCTCAGCAGGGAGTCTGCTTCTTTCTCTCCCTCTGCACCTCCCCCCCCACTCTGCTCCTCCCCTCACCACATGCTCACTCTCTCTCTCATAAATAAATAAATAAATAAATAAATCTTTTTAAAAAGCAATGAGATACCATTACACCCCTATTAGAATAGCCAAAATCCAGAACACTGACAACACCAAATGCTGGTGAGAATGTGCAGCAACAGAAAATGTCATTCACTGATGGAGGAACCGAAAATGGTACAGCCACTTTGGAATTTTAGTTTTGTGAAGAACTAACTCAACATTATCTTACCACACAATCCAGGAGTTGTGCTCCTTGGTATTTACCCAAAGAGTACACAAAAACCGATACGCAGATATTTGTAGCAGCTTTTTTCATAATTGCCAAAAACTTAGAAACAACTACGATGTCCTCCTAGAGCTGAATGGATGAATAAACTGGTCCGTCCAGACAACAGATTTTCCAGTGATAAAAAGAAATGAGTTATTAAGCCATGAAAAGACACGAAGGAACTTTAAGTGCATATTACAAAGTGAGTGAAGCCAATATGAAAAGGTTATATACGGTATAATTCCAACTACATGACATTCTGGAAAAGGCAAAACTATGGAGATAGTAAAAAGTTTATGATTGCCAGGCATTAAGGAGGGGAAGGGATGAATAAGTGGAACACAGAGGACTTTTAGGGCAGTGAAAATATTCTGTGTGATCCTGTAATGATAGATACATGCCATTATACATTTGCCCAAACCCATAGAATATAAAACACTGAGAGTGAATCCCCATGTAAACTATGTATTTTGGGCAATTATGACATGTCAATGTAGGTTTGTCATTTGTAATAGATGAGTCCTCTTGTGGGGATATTAATAATGAGGGATGTGTGGGGAGAGGAGGTATATAAGAACTCACTGTATCTTCCTCTCATTTTTTCTATGATCCTAAAACTGCTCTAATAATATGAAGTCATTTTTAAAAAGAAAGCATTTTAAAGAGGAGGAAGTGACGAACTGTGTCAAATGTTGCAGTTAGCTCAAATAAGATGGGAGTGGAAAATGGACCGTTTAATTCAACAATGCAAAGGTCACTGGGTGTCCTTGATAAGAGCAACTTTGACGGGTGATGATCATGACAGAACTGCTGAGTGAGTTCAAAGAAAAATGAGAGGAGAAGTAGCTACAGAGAGCAGAGAAACGAGGCTATACCTGGAGGGGGATGTAGGTTCAAGAGATGATTGTTCAAAGATGGACAATATTACATGTTTCTATACTGATAGGAATGACCTATAGAGAAGGAGAAAATGCTAATGCTGAACGGGGGGGGGGTTATTTTCAATAGTAAAGCCCTTAAATAAGGGAAAAGGATGGGATTCCTTAAAGAAGTAGAGAGTGTTCATCTTTGATAGGAATAAATATAGTTCATTTTAAAAGGAAGACAGAAGCATAGATGACGATTGAAGGAGGTGGGTAGATCGGGTGCCAGAGGCATGCATCTTTTTAAAAATAGCTTTAAAAATCTTTATTTTAAAAATATCTTTATTGAGATGAATGCACATACCATAAAATTAATCCACTTAAAGCATACAATTCAGTGAGGTTTTTTTTTTTCTGTATATTCACAGAATTGTGCAACCATCACCACAATATAAGTTAACATTTTCATCACCCTGAAAAAAAAGCCCATATATATTATCAATCATCCCCATATATCCCCTCTCTAGCCCCTGGCAATCACTAATCTACTTTCTGTCTCCATGTATTTGTATATTTTGGACATTTCATATACATGAAATCATATAATATGTGGCCCTCTGTGTTTGGCCTCATTCACTTTCCATAATGTTCTCAAGATTCATTCATGTTGGAGCATGTATTTAGTATTCCATTCCTTTTTATTTCTGAACAATATTCTATTGCATAAATATAAAACATTTTGTTTATCTGTTCAACATTTGTTAAATATCTGCCTTGTTTCTACTTCTTGGTTATTATAAGTAATACTGCTCTGAACATAAAATGTACAAGTTTTTGTGTGAACGTATGCTTTAAATACTCTGGGGTATATACCTAAAAGTGGAATTCCTGAGCCTTATGGTAAGTTTGTGTTCAATTTTTTTGAGGAATTTTTAAACCTGTTTTACAAAATGGCTGCACAATTTTACAATCCCACCAGCAATTTAATCACATCTTCCTCAATTCTTGTTCTTATAATAGCCATCCTGATAGTGAGTGGTATCTCATTGTGAGAAGTTCTCATGATGGATCATATTTTCTCAGTGAAATTAGGAAGCAGTGTGATCAGCTGAGAAGAGGGGAGAGGAGTTATTTGAGGGGTGAGAACAGATGAGAAGGCATGAAATAGAATTATCTAACAGTGAAAGAAAACATTTATTAGGGATAAGCAATAGTATCAGAGGCAATGTTAAGGGCTCGATTGACCATGTATCTTAAAAAAGACTAGTAGATATACAATGGAATATTCCTCAGCCATTAGAAACGACAAATACCCACCATTTGCTTCGACGTGGATGGAACTAGAGGGTATTATGCTGAGTGAAATGAGTCAATCGGAGAAGGACAAACATTATATGGTCTCATTCATTTGGGGAATATAAAAAATAGTGACAGGGAATAAAGGGGAAAGGAGAAAAAATAAGTGGGATATATCAGAAAGGGAGACAGAACATGAGAGACTCCTAACTCTGGGAAACGAACTAGGGGTGGTGGAAGGGGAGGTGGGCGGGGGGTGGGGGTGACTGGGTGATGGGCACTGAGGGGGGCACTTGATGGGATGAGCACTGGGTGTTATTCTGTATGTTGACAAATTGAACACCAATAAAAAATAAATTTATTAAAAAAGACTAGTAGATATTTTTTTTCTATCTTTTTTTCTTTCCTAGTCCACACTGCTTGCACACAGTCATGCTAATAATTACTGTCAAGATAAAGTTTTCACAAGTTCCTAACAAAGAAAATTAAGAACAATACTGATAGTTTCTTATAAGACTTTATTCAACCTCAGTGGCTGTATTATTCTGAGGTTATATCATTTCTACACTATAGTGTTAAAATATCCTTTTATAAAATGATGGTGATAGGAGATAATAGAGTTTTTAAATCGCTGTTGATTGCCTAATGTCTTGTTTTGGCTTGGGCATTACTTGGCACATGAAAAGTTGGGAATTTTATGCTGTCCTCTCTATTTTTAAAAATTATTTGAGAAGTCCAAAATCGTAAATCACAAAAACATCTAGTATTACTGGCTAAGTTAAAAGAAGAACAGAATAACAACTGGACAGAGATACAGTAAAATTTTAACAGTGGTTATCTCTGAATGATGGGTTTATGGATGATTTTTACTTTCTTCTCTGTACTTTAATGTGCAATCATAATGTTTCTATAAATACCATGTTTTACGAACAACTGAGAGTTTTTTTATGAATCAAGAGAAGTTCAAAAATTTTAAAGGTGTAATGCATTATGAAAAATATAATGAATATTTTAACTCAAAAGTTTGCTTTAAAATGCCATCTCCTTTTCTAAAATGTAATACATAATATCATCTGATTTTTCTCTCTCAGTCCTAGTATAGTTCAAAATTGAGTCTGCTTTTTCTATACAGCACTTAATTCTCTAGTGTCTCGAGGTTCACGTAGGGTTAATTGTTGTCCTGTTGCTAGAAAAGTACATGCTGACTAGAGAATACACTAGTGATGGGTGACCTTCAAAAGGTTTTCTGCAAAAAAACAATCGCCCCAGTGGATATAAGCACTGTTGAAAACATTTTAACAAAGACATGTTGCTGCCAAAACCAAAGAAAGGTTATCAGCAGCTAGCAAATGGTATTCTGAAAGAGCTGTCATAATTAAAATAATCTTTCAAGACTGAAGTCTGGAGTAAAATAAGGTTGAACTGCGGGAAAGAAAAATTCAAGAATTAGACATGCCAACTCAAACAATAAGACACACTACTTTATTCATTCAGCCGATTCAGCCTTGATCTTGTAGGACACAGAGCCATATCCTCATCCTTAGTCACTGATGTGACCAGTTAAAAAAGTCCTATTGGGTAACCCGTAGGGAGGCATGGGATTATTTAATTTACTGTGGCTAATAAAAACACAATCTAAGAGTTTGAGAGACAAGGGTCAGTGAAATACTTTTCAAATGAAAAGTTACTCCAGTCATTGGTTTGCTAATCACAGGGTGGAAAATATCTACAGAGGTGACAATTACCATCCTCAATAAAAGGAATGAGATATGACCTGAGAAAAAGTTGGAGTCAGTAAACTTAATCTTCAATCTCAATTAAAATGATCCGTTTAAGTAATCAGCCAGCTCAATATTCTTGGACAATTAATGTTTAAAAATTACGTGCTAACTTCTAAATCACCCTCCTCCATAGTGTAAGCATATTCTTCTACACTCTTTCCCTCAGTCCTCATGCTCAGTTGGTTGCCAGGTTCTGATGATTAAATCTGCACGATGTGGCTCACGAATTCATCCCCTCCATTTTATTACATCTTCTTCAGTTCAAATGCTTATCATACTTCTCTAAGAATTTATCAAACAAATGATTCTCTTATTTCTTCTCTCTCTCTCCAGAACAATCTATCCTACATATTACTGGTCCTTCTTCCACAGGAGTAGCTTTACTCCCATGGAAAGCTAAATCTTCTTCATCTGCTCTTGAAACCATTTCCTCTCAATTTTCCAGTGAGTCTGTTTCTGTAAGTTACTACATCTTCATGCTGAACATCTTCTCTACTGGATTATTGATATCACCCTGTTAACATGCTCAAGTAACCACAGCTGAAACCAAAGCTCTCCCTTGACCTAACAACCACTTCCAGATACTATCCCATTTCTTTATGTCCATAGCAGTATTTTTTCTAAGGAGTCATCTGAACTTTCTTTTTTTTTAATTTTTTATTTATTTATGATAGTCACACAGAGAGAGAGAGAGAGAGGCAGAGACATAGGCAGAGGGAGAAGCAGGCTCCATGCACCAGGAGCCCGACGTGGGATTCGATCCTGGGTCTCCAGGATCGCACCCTGGGCCAAAGACAGGCGCCAAACCACTGCGCCACCCAGGGATCCCTCATCTGAACTTTCTAACACAACTTTCTCACTTCCTATTCACTCTTTCACAACTGCAACTATGTTTCCATTATAGTCACTCTGCTACAGTTTTCTGTAAGTCTTACAAACAACCTCCATTTTATTGGAGTAGACAATATAAGCAAGTCACCACGGCTCATGCTCACTTTATTTTCCTCTTATCTTATTACCCCTAGTTTCCCCTTGTCCATTCCTAGTTTCTTGTGCCTCACTTAGGGAAATTTGGAATTCTTTCTGGTTCAATCCTGACCCTCTTTTTTTTCTACACACTGATCACTGATCCCATCCATTGCCATGTCTTTAAATACTACCTACTCAAAAATAATTTTCAAATTTATTTCTTTTTTAAATATAAAATAAAGTAGGCTAATATTTATTGTACATAATTTAAGGTAAATTACTATAGGAGAAAAAATGTATACTATTTTATAATTGTCCACAAGAAGCTCACAGTTTTATAGGGACAATTAAGGTGTGACCCCATAAATTTTAAATACTAATTTAAGATTCACAAGACAAAGCAATTGATTAATTACAATTTTTTTTTTCCTGAAATGCTCCTCAGAGCTTGAGACTTATCCAAAAGTTTACTTGACATCTATTTTTGCATATCTCACAGTTATCTCAAACCCAAGATTCGCAAAATTGAAGTCTTGATTTTAATCTCAAAATCTTCACCCAAGGGTGCCTGGGTGGCCCAGTCCATTGAGCAGTCAACTCTTGATTTTGGTTCAGGGTCATGATCTCAGGGTAGTGAAATCAAGTCTGGCTTCAGGCTCTGAGCTCAGCAGAGTCTGCAGGAGATTCTTTCCTCTCTCTCTCCCTCTCCAGACTCCAGCTCATGCTCTCTCTCTCTCCCATCTCAAATAAATAAATAAATAAATAAATAAATAAATAAATAAATAAATAAATAAAATCTTTGAAAAAACCCTTCACCCGGTCTTTGTTTTCTTAGTAGATGATGCAACCATCCAGTTATTCAAGCCAGAAAATATGAGTCATTCTCAATTATTTCCATTTTCTCTACCTATTATATCCAACAAAATCTATTATCCAGTTATACTATTTTGTATAGCTCTTGCTCTATACCAAGCCCATCAATGTTTCTTATCTAGAACACTGAAGTAGTCCCTGTATATATCTTTGGCCCTGACCTCTCTTCTGAGAATAAGTACTGAATACTAAAGTAAACTTGGGCTGCTCATTGTCATTTTAAGGTGGAATCATAGGCTTTAAACAATAACATATCTCAGTACCTGCAACAGCTGATCACCTTACACAAATTAGATTTATAGACCTTTGAAGAACATAGCAAAAGTGTTTAGAAAATTATACTCTACTAGGTTCATATTTATGAGCAATTTATAACCTTGTCTGGCAAGAGAGAACAGTGAATAACCATGATCCTCAGTAAACAAATAATATCCTTAGTGCTTTAAAAACTGCTAACTTGAAAAAAACTACTTACTTATGAACCAATACTTGTGTGAAAACTGAGACTAAGTCTACACCATGATGTGTATGCTCATTGTAAGGTAATCAATATTCAAATTGACTGAACCTTTATTTAGACCTAGATATTGGATCACAGAATGTTCATATTTTAATTTGTAATTTTTAAATTAAACTTTGATTTCAAGATATTTGTAGATTCACATACAGTTGTAAGAAATAATACAGAGGGATGTGTGCCCTCTATCCAGTTTCCTCCATAAGTAACATCTTCCAAAACCATAGTACAATGTCAAAGCCAGGATATTGACATTAATACAGGCAAGATAGAGAATATTTCCCTCACCACAAAGATCTCTAATTCTGTTCTTTTATAATCAAACCCTCTTCCCTCTGGCCCTTATTCCCTCCTTAACGCCCAGTAATAATTAATCTGGTCTCCATTTCTATAATTTTGACATTTCAAGAATGCTACATAAATTAAATTATGTAGTAAGTAATTTTTGTCATTGGCCTCATTTCATTCAGTATTATTTTCTGGAGATTCTTCAAGGTTGTTGCATATAATGCTAGCTCACTCTTTTTTTTTTTTTATTATTTCTGAATAGCATTCCAAATCATGGATTCACCAGAGTTTGTTTAATCATTTACCCATCAAAGGACATTTTGGTTGCTTCCAGTTTCTGGCTATTATAAAGAAAATTTCAAGAACATTCATGGATAGGGTTGTTGGTTTTGTGTGTGTGTGTGTGTGTGTGTGTGTGTGTTTGTGGAAACAAGTTTTCATTTTTCAAGAATAAATGCCTAAGGTTACAGCTGCTTGGTCATATAGCAGTAGCATGTTTAGTTTTTGTTTTGTTTTAAGAAACCGCCAAAGTGTTTTCCAAGTAGTTATATCATCTTACTTTCCCACCAGTAATGTATGAATGGCCAGTTTTTTGACATCCTCTCAAATTTGGTGGTGTTGTTAATTTTTTTATTTTAGCCAATCTGATAGATGTGTGATGAAAGCTCATGTGATTTTGTCTTTTCTTAATGGCTAATGATGTTGAACATCTTTTCATGTGCTTATTTGCCATCAGCATTTATCTCTGTAATTTTGTATTTTCAATCCTCCTGTGAACAAACTGAGCTTTGGCATATGTCTAGACCATAAATTTTGATTATGACTTTGGAAGAACTCATAAGGTGTCTGAAAGGCAGTGGCTCGTTTTTATTTAGCTCTTTAACTACAGAACTGTAATGACATTTTCTTAAATCCTTCAGCAGATACTACTTCAGTCAATTAATCCTAAAAAAATCTTTATATAGGAAAAGCCAGCCCCACATATTATATGCGTAGAAAGTACTTCAAACATTCTCTGCAAATTTTTTCTGCCTTGAAAATAACCTAATTGATTGTCATGGGGCTAAATTGATAGCAGATTTTAAAGCTGTCCAATGGAAATGATTTCCCATAACATGAAACCAATGATAGTTCAAAATAGACACAGAAAATAGGTAGGAACTCGTATCTATGAATATATTACCTCAATGAGAGCTCATAGAAAGTTTACTAGCAAATGCAAGATATCTGGAGAACTGATCTTTTGTTGGTGGGCTATTAATACTTTTGTCCTCTTAGGGGGTGGTGAGTGAGGAGTATACCTTTAGTAAATGCAGATTCATCAAGTCCCATACTCACTACACACCTGCTGCTAGATCTACTAAAATAGTAACAGAGGAGAGGAGAGAAGTAAAAGGCTTCCTGCTACTTTCTCCAAAATTCAAAAGGAGCCTTATGGGTCTTCTCTTTTTCAATCTGCTCCCCAACTGATGTTTTCTTTTTTTTTTTTTTCCAACTGATGTTTTCTAAATCTCATTCCAATTTGTCTATATAAGAATTTTCCCTTCAGAACACTATAGCACTACAGAATGACCCAGATAAAGTTAATGAATTCAGCAGTAGTAAGGATTATAATCCATTGTTTATAATCAAGTTTCTTTTTAAACAAAAGTGTGCATATTAGCACCAGAATTAAGTTAAAAAAAATTACCAAGCCTTGAATACCATATTCTACATAGTTAAAGAATTTTACTAGGATTTAGTGTCTACAGACCTGACTGAACACTAGATGCTAGGTGAACAGTTTAGGGTTAGACTTTTTGCTTTCAGGTACATATAACAGTAATCTTAGCTACCATTCAATGAATTATATACTTTGTGCCAGAATTATGCTAAGGAGTTTTCAGATCACTCATTTAAATCTCAATCCTCAATCCTATCAGATAGATATTTTTACTGCAGTTTTACATATGAAAAAAACAGTGCTCTCAGAGATAAGTCATTTGTCCAGAGTGACAGAGTTAGCAAGTGATAGAACTGAGCTTCTCTGTCTCCAAGTCCATACTTTGTAAAACTGCTTTGATTTATGATGAGCAGTCATCACGATAAATTCTCTGGGTGCGGGGAATGGGGGTGTGAATAAGGTGGAGATTGAAACATAAAAACAACTTTGAAGTCACTGAGTAGTCAATTCCTGGTTGCTCACTCAGTAGCTATCCCTCAGAAAATACAAAACTAAATAACATATCTCCCTGACAACCATCCGTGTGCTATTTCCTCCTGGATTTGCTGATACATGCCTTGGAGAAAAAGCATTGTTTTTTTCTAAGACTAGATAAATCCAAATATACGCAAGATGGTTAATCCTCCATCAACACACACACACACACACACACACACACACACACACACACATTTGAACAAACAATGCAAACATACCTCATATTTTTTTCATAGAAGTTGTCTCTCTACCCCATCTCCCACATATACACTGATCATCTATTTTTGAAACAAGATGTGTGTGTGTGGTGTTGTTCAGGGGACACAGCATCTTCCTGGAGAGCTATCATCTGAAAACATCAGCAAGGGACTCTGCAGGTCTGTGTAAGAATGAGAAAATGAAAAAAAAAATGAGAAAATGGGTATAGAAAATGGACTTTGTCTACTTTTTAAAGACACAGTAATAGTAATAATAGTAAATTCTTATTGAAGGCCTACTATGTATCACGCACTGATCTAATATCTAAATATGGATTAAGCCATTTATTTCTCATAACAACTCTATGCAATGGGTTCTAGTACTATTGCCATTTTTATAAAGGAGGAAACTGGGATGTAGAAACATAAAGACACATACTCAAGCTCACACAGCTTGTGGTTAGTAACTGGCTCAGCAGAAATATGAATCCAAGTAGCCTGGCTCCACAGCTCTTCTCTCCTTACCCACTCAGCTCTACTATGTGTGTTTATGTTTGTGTGTGTCTTCTTCATTTATAAATAAAAGATGAGCCAAAGTGTGGGCTAGCCGAGTGCAAAGGAACATATCACTGGGATATCACCTGTCCTCTTGCCCTGATCTGCCGTTACTCAAACACTTCAATGTATGCCAGCACACATTTACACTGCACTGCCTGTTGTGGCCCTCCTATGCAGACTGTTGAGAAAACACAATCCGTTGCCTTTGAAAGCTCTGTGAAAAAACAGCCAATTCTTTTTTTAAAAACATAGCAGGAACAGTCAATAACAGCCCCATGATGATAAAATAGCTAAATATTGCCAGAATTTATGAGGAAAAAATACTAAAAAATTCAATTGAAGTTAAAAAACACTGGTCTTATGATACGTTTAGAGATCCACAGGCTATCAGGTATTGATATTATTGGTTGCTCATGTAAAGAACAAAATCATATTTATTTATAAAACAAAGAGGCTAAAGAGGAAATACATTAGAAGTTACACACATTAAAATATTAGAGTATATTTAAAGGAAAAAGAAATGGGCTTTAAATGACCTGCTTTTGTTCTAGTGTTTCAACAGATAAAATATAGGTTTTTGACCTGAAAATTGGTATATGTGGTCTAACAAGTCCAAAATAGCAAGAAAATATCTACTTGAATTTAACCTCTTGCAAAGTTTAAGCAATATAAAAAAAAAATTAAGCAGTGTAGTCTGCTTCTTCTTATGAAGAAGAATTGGCTGTTTTTTCACAGAGCTTTCAAAGGCAATGGGGATGTAGTCATGGTGACTTTGTGGCTGAGAAACTTATGAAGCAGAGTTTGAGGGGTATGACAATTCATCTAGATTTATGGTTTTGCTGCAATAAGGCTTGTGAAAGTACCCTCCACTATAATGACAATGAAGATGATGATAAACCCATCACAGAAGGAAGATGGAATGTAAGATTTAGATGGGTTAATAGGTTCTAATAATTTAATGTCCTAACTGCCTATATTACCACAAGTGTGCTAACATCCTTATTTTTCACATAAGGGAATCAAGGCTCTAAATATGTGTAAAAAAAAAGTAAAAAAAAAAGTAAAAAAAAAAAAAATAAAAAAATAAATATGTGTAAGATCCTGCTGTAACCAAGGAGGAGCTTCAGGTTTTTGGCAAAAAGGAACTTAATCTATCCCAGATTACAACCAGGTACCACTGGTAGTTATGTACAAAGATTGACTTCAGGGCCATCCATCATAATCCTATATTGGATTAGATCATTTTCTCAAATGCTAAGTTCCTGTATTCTTAGTTCCTATCAAAACTGTAATTAATCACACAATATATTTTTTAAAGATTTCATTCATTCATTCATTCATTCATTCATTCATGAGAGACACACACAGAGAGACAGAGGCAGAAACACAGGCAGAGGGAGAAGCAGGCTCCCTTCAGGGATCCTGATGTGGGATTCAGTCCCAGGATCCTGGGATCACAACATGAGTCAAAGGCAGACACTTAACCACTGAGCCACCCAGGCATCCCTAATCACATAATATTTTAATACCTTCCCCCACTAGATTAGCCTATCATCTCTATACAGGTGGAACTTTTTCTACCCCACTTATTTCTGCAGCTCTAGCATTCAGTACAGTTCTCAGCACATAGTTAAACCTCAATAAATATTTGCTGAATAAATGAATGGGAGCAGAGATGGGGTCTCTGACTGGAAGTCAAAGGAAAAGGAATTATGTAGACATTGTCCAGTCATTTTTGCTTTAAAAAACAGAATTTGTCAAGTCCCCACCAACTGCCTCAATCATCATCACCACTCATCCAAGTGGCTGCAACTCCTGGGTTCCTATCTCATTAAATGACACCACTATCAACTCAGTCACAATAGCAAAACTGTGGAAGGAGCCTCGGTGTCCATTGAAAGATGAATGGATAAAGAAGATGTGGTCTGTGTATACAATGGAATATTCCTCAGCCATTAGAAACGACAAAGACCCACCATTTGCTTCCATGTGGATGGAACTGGAGGGTATTATGCTGAGTGAAATAAGTCAATCAGAGAAGGGTAAACATTATATGTTCTCATTCATTTGAGGAATATAAATAATAGTGAAAGGGAATAGAGGGGAAGGGAGAAGAAATGGGTAGGAAATATCAGAAAGGGAGACAGAACATGGAAGACTCCTAACTCTGGGAAACGAACTACGGGTAGTGGAAGCGGAGGAGCGCAGGAGGTGGGGGTGACTGGGTGGCGGGCACTGAGGGGGGCACTTGATGGGATGAGCACTGGGTGTTATTCTGTATGTTGGCAAATTGAACACCAATAAAAAATAAATTTATTAAAAAATAAAATAAAATAAAAATTTTAATACATTAAAAAAAATCAGTCACTTGGATTGGTAACCTTGAAAACCTACTTGACTTTTCCTTTAAATCTCTTCTTTAATTTCTTGGTTAACCCATTCATTCTGTAGTAGGATGTGCTTTAACCTCCATGCATTTGAGGTCTTTCCAAATTTTTTCTTGTGGTTAACTACAAGTTTCATAGTGTTGTGGTCTGAAAATATGCATAGTATGATCTCAGTCTTTTTGTACATGTTGAGGGCTGATTTGTGACCCAGTATGTGATCTATTCTGGAGAATGTTCCATGTGCATTCGAAAAGAATGTGTATTCTGCTGCTTTAGGTTGAAATGTTCTGAATATATATGTCAAGCCCATCTGGTCCAGTGTGTCATTCAACGCCCTTATTTCCTTGTTGATATTCTGCTTAGATAATCTGTCCATTGCTAGAAGTGTGGTGTTCAAGTTCCCTACGATTATTGTATTATTATCAGTGAGTTGAATAATAATATTTATTATTAATTGATTTATATATTTGGGTGCTCCCTGGTTGGGGGCATAAATATTTACAATTCCTATATCTTCTTGTTGGCTAGACCCCTTTATTATGATGTAGTGTCCTTCTTCATCTCTTCTTATAGGCTTTGTTTTAAAATCTAGCTTGTCTGATATAAGTATGGCTACTGCAGCTTTCTTTTGACATCAATTAGCCTGATAGATGGTTCCCCATCCCCTCACTTTCAATTTGCATGTGTCTTTAGGTCTAAAATGAGTTTATTGTAGGCAGCATATAGATGGATCTTGTTTTCTAATTCATTTTGATCCCCTATGTCTTTTGATTGGAGCACTCAGTCCATTTATATTCAGAGTGATTATTGAAAGATATGAATTTAGTGCCTATTGTGCTAGTTGTGGAGTTGGTATTTCTGGTGAGGTTCTCTGATCCTTTCTAGTCTTTGTTGCTTTTAATCTTTTTTTTTTTCTCTCCTCAGAGCCCCCGTTAGAATTTCTTGCAGGGCTGATTTAGTGGTCACAAATTCCTTTACAATTTTTTTGTCTGGAGGAACTCTTTATCTCTCCTATTCTGAACAGGTATGCTGGATAAAGAATTCTTGGCTGCATATTTTTCCCATTCAGCATGTCGAATACATCCTGCCACTTTCTTCTGGCCTGCCAACTTTCTGAGGATAAATCTGCTGCAAATCTGATCTGCCTTCCCTTGCAAGTTAAGGGTTTTTTCCCCTTGCTGCTTTCAGGATTCTTTCCTTGTCTGTGTATTTTATGAAATTAACTATGATATGCCCTGGTGATGGTCACCTTTTGTTGAATTTAATGGGAGTTCTTTGTTCTTTCTTGGATTTTGATGTCTGTGTCCTTCCCCAGATTAGGAAAGTTTTCTTCTATAATTTGTTTACATAAACCTACTGCCCCTCTTTTTACTCTCTTATCTTCTGGGACTCCTGTGATATGACTGTCATTACATTTTGATAAGTCACTGAGCTCCCTAAGACTATGTTTATCATCCACTACCTTCTTTCCCTCTTCTTTTCATCTTCATTATTTTCCATAATTTTATCTTCTCTATCACTGATTTGCTCTTTCCTTTGTCCATACTTACTGTTATGGCCTCCATTTGGGTTTGCATCTCAGCTATAACATTTTTAATTTCAGACTGACTAGATGTTAGTTCTTTTATATCTGCAGTAAAGGATTCTCTAGTGTCTTCTGTGTTTTTTTCAAGCCCTGTTAGTATCCTTGTATTCATCGTTTTATTTTTTCTATTTATGTATTTTTATTTATTTTTGTTTTTTAAGTATTTAATTTTATTTCTTTTAATTTTTATTTTTTAAAAATTTTTGTATATTTTTATTGGGGTTCGATTTGCCAACATATAGTATAACACCCGGTGCACATCCTGTCAAGTGCCCCCTCAGTGCCCATCACCCAGTCACTCCATTGCCTCACCCACCTCCCCTTCCACTACCCCTTGTTTGTTTCCCAGAGTTAGGAGTCTCTCATGTTTTGTCACCTGCTCTGATTTTTCGCACTTATTTTCTCTCCTTTCTCCTTTAATACCTTTCACTATATTTTATATTTCCCATGTGAGTGAAACCATATAACGATTGTCCTTCTCCGATTGATTTACTTCACTCAGCATAATACCCTCCAGTTCCATCCACATCGAAGCAAATGGTGGGTATTCATAGTTTCTAATGACTGAGTTTAAATAAGACGTTCATTGTATACCTAGATCACATCTTCTTTACCCATTCATCTTTCCATGGACACCGAGGCTCCTTCCACAGTTTGGCTGTTGTGGACATTGCTATAAATATTGGTGTGCAGGCGTCCTGGTGTTTCACTGTATATGTACCTTTGGGATAAATCCCCAGCAGTGCAATTGCTGGGTCATAGGGTAACTTTATTTTTAACTCTGAGGAACTTCCACAGTTTTCCAGAGTGACAGCACCAGTTCACATTCCCACCAACAGTGTAAGAGAGTTCCTCTTTCTCCGCATCCTCTCCAACATTTCTTGTTTCCTGCCTTTTTAATTTTCCCCATTCTCACTGGTGTGAGGTGGTATCTTATTGTGGTTTTGATTTGTATTTCCCTGATGGCAAGTGATGTAGAGCATTTTCTCATGTGCTTGTTGGCCATGTCTATGCCTTCCTCTGTGAAATTTCTGTTCATGTCTTTTGCCCATTTAATGATTGGATTGTTTGTTTCTTTGCTGTTGAGTTTAATAAGTTCTTTATAGATCTTGGATACTAGCCCTTGATCTGATACGTCATTTGCAAATATCTTCTCCCATTCTGTAGGTTGTCTTTTAGGGATGTTGATTGTTTCTTTTGTTGTGCAGAAGATTTTTATCTTGATGAAGCCCTAATAATTCAGTTTTGCTTTTGTTTCCATTGCCTTCATAGATGTATCTTGCAAGAAGTTGCTGTGGCCAAGTCCAAAAAGGGTGCTGCCAATGTTCTCCTCTAGGATTCTGATGCAATCTTGTCTCACATTTAGATCTTTCGTCCATTTTGAGTTTCTCTTTGTGTCTGGTGTAAGAGAGTGGTCTAGTTTCATTCTTCTGCATGTGGCTGTCCAATTTTCCGGCACCATTTATTGAAAAGACTGTCCTTTTCCCAGTGGATAGTGTCTCCTGCTCTGTCGAATATTAGTTGACCATAGAGTTAAGGGCCCATTTCTGGTTCTCTATTCTGTTCCATTGATCTATGTGTCTGTTTTTGTGCCAGTACCACACTGTCTTGATGATCACAGCTTTGTGGTACAACTTGAAATCCAGCATTGTGATGCCTCCGGCTCTGGTTTTCTTCTTCGTATTCATTGTTTTAAATTCTAGTTCAGACTTCTTATATCTGTATTGATTAAATCCCTGTTGTGAGTTTTTATTTACTTATTTATTTATTTATTTATTTATTTATTTATTTATTTATTCATGATAGACAGAGAGAGAGAGAGAGAGAGAGAGAGAGAGGCAGAAACACAGGAGGAGAGGGTAGCAGGCTCCATGCAGGGAGCATGACGTGGCATTCGATCCCCGGACTCCAGGATCACACCCTGGGCCGAAGGCAGGTGCAAAACTGCTGAGCTACCCAAGGATCCCCTTTTTCTGAGTTCTATTTCCTGTTCTTACTTTTGAGGTGAATTTCTCCATCTTGTTACTTTGTCCAGAAAAGAAAAGAACACTCATACACACACACACACACACACACACACACACACACACACACCAAAACAAGAAACATAGAAAAACAAAAAACAAAAGCAAAAATGAACTATTGGGACTTCATCAAGATAAGAAGCTTTTGCACAGCAAAGGATACAGTCCACAAAACTAAAAGACACCCTACAGAATGGGAGAAGATATTTGCAAATGACATATCAGATAAAGGGCTAGTTTGCAAAATCTATAAAGAACTTATTAAACTCAACACCAAAGAAACAAACAATCCAATAATGAAATGGGCTAAACACATGAAGAGAAATCTCACAGAGGAAGACATAGACATGGCCAGCCCGCACATGAGAAAATGCTCTGCATCACTTGCCATCAGGGAAATACAAATCAAAACCACAATGAGATACCACCTCACACCAGTGAGAATGGGGAAAATTAACAAGGCAGGAAACGACAAATGTTGGAGATGATGTGGAGAAAGGGGAACCGTCTTGCACTGTTGGTGAGAATGTGAACTGGTGCAGCCACTCTGGAAAACTGTGGGGAGGTTCCTCAAAGAGTTAAAAATAGACCTGCCCTATGACCCAGCATTTGCACTGCTGGGGATTTACCCCAAAGATTCAGATGCAATGAAACGCCGGGATACCTGCACCCCGATGTTTATAGCAGCAATGGCCACAATAGCCAAACTGTGGAAGGAGCCTCGGTGTCCATCGAAAGATGAACGGATCAAGAAGATGTGGTCTATGTATGCAATGGAATATTCCTCAGCCATTAGAAACGACGAATACCCACCATTTGCTTCGATGTGGATGGAACTGGAGGGTATTATTCTGAGTGCAGTAAGTCAATCGGAGAAGGACAAACAGTTTATGTCCTCATTCATTTGGGGAATATAAATAATAGTGAAAGGGAATATAAGGGAAGGGAGAAGAAATGTGTGGGAAATATCAGAAAGGGAGACAGAACATAAAGACTCCTAACTCTGGGAAACGAACTAGGGGGGGTGGAAGGGGAGGAGGGCGGGGGGTGGGCGTGAATGGGTGACGGGCACTGAGGGGGACACTTAATGGGTTGAGCACTGGGTGTTATTCTGTATGTTGGTAAATTGAACAGCAATAAAAAATTAATTTATTAAAAAAACAAAACAAAAACAAAAAACAAAGAAACAAAAACACCTAGATCTTGGATGTGTTTTAGTCTGCTTGTTTTTAGATCTGCTTGAATTTAGATGTCACAATAAGAAAAAGGAAATAAAATAAGAAAAAAATAAAATAAACAAAAATTTTAAAATAGATAAATATATATAAATTAAAAGAAAAACAAATGAAAAAAGAATAAAGAATAAAGGTAAAAAAGGAAGCTAGATCATGTTTCCCCTAGAGCAAAAGCTTTATAGCACCATATGATAAGTAGACATCGTGTGAGCAAGTGTTTGTGCTTGTATTCTGGGGGAGAGAGCCTTCTCCTCTCAGGCTGACTTGTTTCAGTGGAAATGAGCCTCTAAGGAGCAGGGGGACAGGGCTTGATGTAAGCAGCCCCAGCCTCCACTAGGTGGGATTGTTTTGCTCTCTGAAGGCTCTCAACGCTGATAGGTGGGATGAGTATGGTCCTGCTCTCTCTACCCCAGAGGTTGAAAGTTCACACCCCCACTCTTCAGGGAACCCTCACAGAAGAGCAATCAGTACCCTTCTTGTGTCCTCAGTTTCCATCTGACCCATGTGTTCACCCTACCTGTGTTGGAGCTTTTTTTTTATCTCAAGCATGCCACTGAATTTCAAAACTTCAAATTTTAGGGACTCCTGAAGCATGGACCTGTGCTGTTTCTCCAGGAGAGGGTCTCACCTCGCTTTTGTTTTTGCTGGCCAGTCCCAGGAAAGTGGTCACACGACCACATAACAGTTTGAAGTTTATGGCAAAGCAGAGCAGAAAGCAGGCACGAAGACCCTCTGCTCTCAGCTGGCTTCCCTGCATCTATACCTGGGAACAGTGCAGCATGTTGGTGTCACCCTGTCTTCTTGCCCACCCAGGGTAGCCTCAGACCACAGTGTCACACCTAGGATTCCACCCCACTTCACCACCTGAGCACCTTTAAGCCAGGCACGTTCTCCATGGTAGCAGACTTCTAAAAGTTCCAATTTTGCACTCCACCGTTTATAATACTTTCTGGTAGCCTTCATGAGTAAGCTCCCTCCGTGCTACCTTACCCACAGCTATATTTCCCCCAAGTCAACTCTCTGTACCTCTTACCTTCTAAAAGGTGGTCACTTTTCTACTTGTAGACTTGCAGGTTTTGTTCTCTCAGATCTCCGATTGATTTCTTGAGTGTTCAGAATGATTTGATAGCTATCTAGCTGTGTTGGAGGGGTGAGACAAGCTTATGGTTCCCCTACTTCTCTGATATCTTAACTCCTCCCTCCTTTAAATTTCATAATGAATCATTTGCCAAGTCATGTCAGATCTACCCATCCTTCAATATCAAACTCCAATACCATCTTGTCTATGAAGCTTTCTTTATATATGAATGCAGGAAAAAATTTTTAGGCTTCAATTCCTATGATCTATATATGGTACCTCCTCCACAACATGGATTATTTTGTACCTTATATTACAAATTTTATAGGTGTGTGAAAGGGTATCTGTCTATGTATCCAATCTATCTATGTATCTATGCATCGATTTAACTAACCAAAAGCACCCTCTGCAGAAAAAAATATCTTTGAAGTCAGGGAAAATATGTAATTTATCATTTAAACCCCCCACTGCAACTAACAGAATGATTAGCACATAATTAGTTGATAAATAAATATTTGTTGAATAATGTGACTTGTTAAATTGCTCAACAAATATTAGTGCTATTCCCAGCATGAATTGTCTTTAACATCCAGATAGAAGGCTGTCAGTTAATTAATATTTTTCATTAAAGAAACACATTTTTTCCCCACCAGCAGTATGGTCAGATTAGAGACCCAGAAAAATGAGTGGATGCTTGAGTCAACTAGAGGAATGTTTATGTAACCCAGGTCTTAAGTTCCCAGTACACCCTTAGGTTGATATCCTCAGAAAAATACCACCATTGACTGTCTTCTCAGCACATATAGACACATTTAGATGAGACTGAGGGCCTATGAAACATGGTACATTCTTGACATTCCCTAAAGATAGGAAGAACTTGCCAGATGCAAGAGTTGGCCTGTTTTAGTGTGTATGTGGTCCATTACTATCATTTACAGAATTTGTCAATAATGTACCTTTTTATAGAAAAAAATCCAATTAGGTTGTGTAATGGTTATTTTTTTAATTTATTTTTTAACCCTTTATTTTTTTATTATTTTTTAATAATAAATTTATTTTTTATTGGTGTTCAAATTACCAACATACAGAATAACACCCAGTGCTCATCCCGTCAAGTGCCCCCCTCAGTGCCCGTCATCCATTCACCCCCACCCCCTGTCCTCCTCCCCTTCCATCACCCCTAGTTCATTTCCCAGAGTTAGGAGTCTTTATGTTCTGTCTCCCTTTCTGATATTTCCCACACATTTCTGTTATTTTGTTTAAATGTACATCATTTGTGATGAGCACTGGATGTTGTATTGGAAGTGTTGGATCACTATATTATACACCTGAAACTGATATTACACTGTATGTTAGCTAATAGGAATTTACATAAAACTTAAAAAAAATAAATAATAACTAGAAATAAAGGTACATCACATTGAACACCATTAGAGATTGCTAGGGTACCAACTCCTTATTCTGAAATTTGGCAATTAGAAGTAAAGAACTAAATATGTATCCTGCCTTTCCTGTATGAACTTTATTAGAATAACTAAAATCATCCATATTGATGAAGATAAGCTATCACTTACAGAACAATTCTAACTACTAAATATAGAAGAAACAGTAAAATTAGAAAATAATCATTTTGTAATCCTAAGTGACAATTGATTCAGACAACAATGTTAAAACTGTTATACAGCAACTTCATGGGGAAATTAACAACTGAGAAATCAGGCTATCAATATCAATATAAATATATATGTGGGAGGCACTTAGAGGTAAACATTTATTTCTGGAAGTCCTTTTAGAATTATGTTAGCAATTTAATAAGCATACATTTATCCCCCATGCACCAAATAGTTCCCCAAGGCTAAATTAGAACAGTGAAATATGAGGTTAACATAATTTCTCTTTCAATGTGTCTTTGGGTTTATTGCTTGTGGATGTCTGTAAAAGAGACAAAAGTAGTTAGAAAGTCTGGGTCAGCAAGAGAAGAGTGTGAACATTGGAGGGTGGAGATAGTAAAAAATTAAATAACCAAGAAAGAAGAAAAGAGAATCATATATTGAAGAGTTACGGAAGGTGGAGAGGACAGATTATTAAGATAGTTAAAGGCCAATCTCCAAGGTTCACTAACTCATTAATGTATTCATTCATCAAATACTAAATCACTTCCTATATTTAGGGCAATATATGTGCTCAGCAATGCCTCCTCCTTGTAAGAAAGATCAAACACCTATGCAATTAGGATACAATGAAGAACATGAGAAACTCATGAGAGGCTTGGGATATTTCTCTGGGTATACAAAGAAGGGATAGATTGCAAAAGCTGCAGTGGATCAATCAAAGTTTTAGGAAAGATGTGGCATTGGAATTGAACCCTAAAGATAGTTAAGATTGGGACCTTGGAGATACTGAAAAAATATGGGAGAGATTTCTAAGTAGAGGATACAGGAAAACCATTGGCATAGAAGTATACAGGAAACAGTGTACTTAGAAAAGAAGGTGACTAAAAACTTACACTGGAAGGTTAAACATGAAAAAGTGCATTGGGGAGAAATGTAGGAATTTTCAAATACAAAAGACTTTGACTCTTAATCAAGAGCCAAGAGCAATTAGTCACTGTTCCTGAAAGAGGACCTGGGTTGAGATGAATGAAGATAAAGGATAAAACTATTTGCATTAGTTTTCTATTGCTGCAAAATAAATTAACACAAACAGCAGCTTAATGTAACACATTTATTATCTCACAGTTTCTCTGGATCAGGAATCTGAAGATGGAATAGTTGGGTCCTCTGCTCAGTCTCCCTCAGGCTGAAATCAAGGTGTGGACTATAGACTTTGAAATAATAGACTATACTCTATTTGAGGCTTGGAATTCTCTTCCAAATTCATTCAGGTTTTGGCAGAATTTAGTGGTTGCATGATTGAAGTTTCCTTTTTTCTTGCTGACAGTCAATCAGGAGCCACTTAGAGCTCTTAGAATCCATGTTCATTCTTTGTCTCTACCTTCAAGCTTGCAATACAGATTTCTTTCATGTTGAATCTACCTGTTGAAACTCTGACTTCCACCATCTTTGACATCTAGACTAAGATTTAAAGTATCACTTGATTAGCTTGAGGTCCACACTAATATTTTCTTAATATTAAGG